>NW_027361765.1:5850000-7050000 GCF_039654945.1 Dendrobates tinctorius
CGCCAGTTCCTGCTCACAGTTGCCATCCACGCATTCCACACTTGTACCTGTGTTCCTGGTGTTCTGTTACGTGAGCTGATCCCCCAATGTGTGTCCGCCACTGTCTCCTGCGCTGTCCACCTTCCCACTACAAGTGGTGGGAAGGTGGACAGAGCAGGAGACATTGGCAGACACACATCAGGGGATCTGCTGACATTACAGAACCCCAGTAACACAGGAACGCGTGAGGATTGGGCTGACGACTACTGTGCGCATAAATTGGCGGTGTTGGTGGTCAGGTTAAATCCTGGAAACAGAGTGGAGACAGATGCCTAATTGGAACACGTTGACAGTCAGCTGTAGTCAGGAACCGATATACAACTACCACCAAGTAGGCCTCGGCCTACACCGTGATTGTCCCTGGGCTCCAACAACGCCAGTTGGTGCTCGGCAGTGTCATTGGCACGGGTACTCCCTGTTGCCCAGCCTGGTTCCAGCATGCCAGCTGTTTCCAGGTAGTGTCAATTTCACTTTGCCACCAATCCATTGTCCTGTCGTCTTGCGGCCAGGTTAGCCGACTCTACGGTGCCTGCAGTTTAGGTGACTCCTATGTGAGCTGCGGGAACTGGCACTGAAGGCTGGATCCGTAGTGCCAATGGGACATGGACCCCCTGTAGGACTGTGGGTTTCGGTAACTGCGGCCGGCTTGGAGCCTGGCTACTTTGCTTTGGATGGGTACCTTCTGCTACCCACCCGGGTTCCAGTACTGTCAGCTGGTTCTCGCCAGAGCCTTTGGCCTAGGTGCCTCCATCTCGGTATCCGAAAGTCCAGCACCGTCAGCTGGTCCTTGGTAGTGCTTTCTAGCACAGGTACCTCCTGCCTAGTAACCATGGTCCAGCACCGCCAGCTGTTCCTCGGTAGTGCCATTGGCTCTTGTAGCTTTTGCTACCCATCTGGGTTCCAGCACCGTCAGGTGGTTCTCGGCAGTGTCTTTGGCACGGGTACTCCCTGTTGCCCAGCCTGTTTTCAGCTCGCCTGATGTTTCCGGGTAGTGTCAAGGTCACTATGCCACCAATCCGTTGTCCTGTCATCTTGCGGTCGGGTTAGCCGACTCTACGGTGCCTGCAGTTTAGGTGACTCCTATGTCGGCTGCGGGAACTGGCACTGAAGGCTGGATCCGTAGTGCCAATGGGACATGGACCCCCTGTAGGACTGTGGGTTTCGGTAACTGCGGCCGGCTTGCGGCCTGGCTACTTTGCTTTGGATGGGTACCTTTTGCTACCCATCCGGGTGCCAGCACTGTCAGCTGGTTCTCGCCAAAGCCTTTGGCATAGGTGCCTCCATCTCGGTATCTGAGGTCCAGCAACGTCAGCTGGTCCTTGGTAGTGCTTTTTAGCACAGGTACCTTCTGCTTAGGAACCGTGGTACTGCACCGTCAGTTGGTCCTCGGTAGTGCCATTGGCTCTTGTTCCTTCTGCTACCCATCCGGGTTCCAGCACTGTCAGCTGGTTCTCGCCAGAGACTTTGGCCTAGGTGCCTCCATCTCGGTATCCGAGGTCCAGCACCGTCAGCTGGTCCTTGGTAGTGCTTTTTAGCACAGGTACCTTCTGCTTAGTAACCGTGGTCCAGCACCGTCAGTTGGTACTCGGTAGTGCCATTGGCTCTTGTTCCTTCTGCTACCCATCCGGGTTCCAGCACTGTCAGCTGGTTCTCGCCAGAGCCTTTGGCCTAGGTGCCTCCATCTCGGTATCCAAGGTCCAGCACCGTCAGCTTGTCCTTGGTAGTGCTTTTTAGCACAGGTACCTTCTACTTAGTAACCGTGGTCCAGCAGCGTCAGTTGGTCCTCGGTAGTGCCATTGGCTCTTGTTCCTTCTGCTACCCATCCGGGTGCCAGCACTGTCAGCTGGTTCTCACCAGAGCCTTTGGCCTAGGTGCCTCCATCTCGGTATCCGAGGTCCAGCACCGTCAGCTGGTCCTTGGTAGTGCTTTTTAGCACAGGTACCTTCTACTTAGTAACCGTGGTCCAGCACCGTCAGTTGGTCCTCGGTAGTGCCATTGGCTCTTGTTCCTTCTGCTACCCATCCGGGTGCCAGCACTGTCAGCTGGTTCTCGCCAGAGCCTTTGGCATAGGTGCCTCCATCTCGGTATCCGAAGTCCAGCACCGTCAGCTGGTCCTTGGTAGTGCTTTTTAGCACAGGTACCTTCTGCTTAGTAACCGTGGTCCAGCACCATCAGTTGGTCCTCGGTAGTGCCATTGGCTCTTGTTCCTTCTGCTACCCATCTGGGTTCCAGCACTGTCAGCTGGTTCTCGCCAGAGCCTTTGGCCTAGGTGCCTCTATCTCGGTATCCGAGGTCCAGCAACGTCAGCTGGTCCTTGGTAGTGGTTTCTAGCACAGGTACCTCCTGCATAGTAACCGGGGTCCAGCACCGTCAGTTGTTCCTCAGTAGTGCCATTGGTTCTTGTTCCTTCTGCTGCCACTAGGGGTTCCAGCACCATCAGCTGGTCCTTGGTAGTGCTTTTTAGCACAGGTACCTTCTGCTTAGTAACCGTGGTCCAGCACCGTCAGTTGGTACTCGGTAGTGCCATTGGCTCTTGTTCCTTCTGCTACCCATCCGGGTTCCAGCACTGTCAGCTGGTTCTCACCAGAGCCTTTGGCCTAGGTGCCTCCATCTCGGTATCCGAGGTCCAGCACCGTCAGCTTGTCCTTGGTAGTGGTTTTTAGCACAGGTACCTTCTACTTAGTAACCGTGGTCCAGCACCGTCAGTTGGTCCTCGGTAGTGCCATTGGCTCTTGTTCCTTCTGCTACCCATCCGGGTGCCAGCACTATCAGCTGGTTCTCACCAGAGCCTTTGGCCTAGGTGCCTCCATCTCGGTATCCGAGGTCCAGCACCGTCAGCTGGTCCTTGGTAGTGCTTTTTAGCACAGGTACCTTCTACTTAGTAACCGTGGTCCAGCACCATCAGTTGGTCCTCGGTAGTGCCATTGGCTCTTGTTCCTTCTGCTACCCATCCGGGTGCCAGCACTGTCAGCTGGTTCTCGCCAGAGCCTTTGGCATAGGTGCCTCCATCTCGGTATCCGAAGTCCAGCACCGTCAGCTGGTCCTTGGTAGTGCTTTTTAGCACAGGTACCTTCTGCTTAGTAACCGTGGTCCAGCACCATCAGTTGGTCCTCGGTAGTGCCATTGGCTCTTGTTCCTTCTTCTACCCATCTGGGTTCCAGCACTGTCAGCTGGTTCTCGCCAGAGCCTTTGGCCTAGGTGCCTCTATCTCCGTATCCGAGGTCCAGCAACGTCAGCTGGTCCTTTGTAGTGGTTTCTAGCACAGGTACCTCCTGCATAGTAACCGGGGTCCAGCACCGTCAGCTGTTCCTCAGTAGTGCCATTGGCTCTTGTTCCTTCTGCTGCCACTAGGGGTTCCAGTACTGTCAGCTGGTTCTCGCCAGTTTCTCAGCCTTCTTGTACCTTCTGCTACATTTCCAAGATCAAGCTTTTTGAAATTGTCTTTGGTAATCATTATTGATCTCCATGACGACGACCCTGATGATGACGACCCTGAAGACCACACCAAAGAAGACCAGAAATATGACCCTAAATAATATGACCAAGAGGACAAAGAACATGAAGACAACCACCAAGATACAGAACAAAAGACAGAAGAACAAGAAGCAGAAGAAGCAAAAGCAGAAGAACAGAAAGCAGAAGAACATTAAGCATAAGACTAAAAATCAGCATAGAAGAAATCAAAATTATAAGCAGAAGAAGACTAAGCAGTAAATGGGGGTGAGTCCGTTCCTCCTCGTGATGCCCCTGGAAAATGCCTGCTGCTGCAGGCCAAACTGAACGCGGACAAATCCTGTTGTAAATCTTTTGTGACAGGCAGAACGTAAGGTGTAATCTTATAACTTTTATAGATAAGTACTACAGGAATGCCTGTCACCATAAGAAATTGAAGAAAAAGAAGAATAGGAAGAAGATGAAGAAATAGCATATGAAAATTAATAATAGCTGAATAAGAAGAATATGAAGAATGGAAAAAAAAAATTAATGGGAAGAAGGTGAAGAAGAAGAAGATGAATAAGGTGAAGAAAAAGTTGATGAAAAAAATGCTACTGCTGCGGCTCATGAAGGAGAAAGTGTGGGAGAAGTACAAAAGAAGGTGAAGAGCATGGAAGTTGTGAAACATACATATCTGACAAAATATAAAAAAGTTAACATAGTCAATATCTTTTTAACTCCAAACGTCTTGAAAAAAAAATTGTAATTAATGCTATGCAATGTGATTTGAATAAACCACTATGCCTTTAATGTCTCCTCCACCTCCCACAATACATTCTACATGATTCTTATTTGTTTTCAATTATGTAGAATTAGCCAACAAGGAAATAAAGGGATTTTTTTAATTCCGATACCGGAAGTCCCTTTGACTTGAATGGGACTTCTGGTATCGGAATCGGCGATACCCGATATTTTTTTCATATCGAGCGATACCATCCGATACGATATTTTTGGGTATCGAACGGTATCGCTCAACACTAGTCATTAGCCATTCAGGTTGATCGGAGTTTACGTGAACGCAGGACTGCACGAGAGGTGTTGCCACCTGTTGAACAAGTGTCTGAGCATATGCAATGTGATAGAGTTTTGTCAGGGAGCAACGTCAGGAGTTCAGAAGGAGTAATAAGCTGTGTTTTTTTGTGGAGATGCCTCGCATATTATTTCTGTCTGTCCTAAACGAGAGAAACGTTTTGCACACACGTTTTCTGTGGGTGGTGTTCAACCTAAGTTTCTTCTGGCAATTACTCTGATCTGCTCCCTGTCCACATTTTCCGCCAAGGCTTTTGTGGATTCGGGAGCAGCCCTGAACCTAATGGACTTGGATTTTGCTAAACGTTGTGGATTTCCGATGACACCTCTGCGGACGCCTATCCCTTTGAGGGGGATTGATGCTACTCCTTTGGTGAAAAATAAACCTCAGTTTTGGACCCAGGTGGTAATGCGGGTCGCCCCAGACCATCAAGAAAATCGCAGATTTTTGGTGTTGCAAAATTTGCATGATACTTTTGTTCTGGGGTTTCCCTGGTTGCAAATTCATAATCCAGTTTTGGATTGGAAATCTGTGTCTGTGGTGAGTTGGGGTTGTCAGTGTGCCCTTAGTGAGGCTCCGTTTTTTCCACCTCTCCTCAGTGGCATGATTTTCCTGACTATTTGGCGGACTTTTATGATGTATTTAGTGAGAATGAGTCACTGTGCAATTGAACTGAGCCCGGGGTGTAAATTTCCCAAGGGTCGACTCTTCAATTTATCTGTACCTGAGCACGAGGCTATGCGATCCTATATTAAGGAGGCATTGGAGAAGGGTCATATTAGACCATCCTCTTCACCCTTAGGTGCCGGGTTTTTTTTCGTGGCCAAAAAGGATGGTTCATTAAGGCCTTGCATTGATTATCGTGCCCTCAACAAAATTACTATTAAATATCAGTATCCGGTTACCCCTGATTTCTGATCTATTCTCCAGAGTTAAAGGTGCTTGCTGGTTTACCAAGCTTGACCTCAGGGGGGCGTATAATCTTATCCGCATTAAGCATGGGGATGAATGGAAGACGGCGTTTAATACTCCGGAGGGACATTTTGAGTACCTGGTGATGCCTTTTGGGCTCACTAATGCCCCTTCTGTCTTCCAGTGCTTCATGAACGACATTTTCCGAGACTTTGTGGATAAATTTTTGATTATCTATCTGGATGATATTTTGATCTTCTCCAAGGATTGGGATTCTCATGTGGAACATGTTCAGACTGTGTTCCGGATCTTGAGGGAGAATTCCTGTATGTCAAAGGATCGAAATGCCTTTTTGGGGTACAGAGGATTTCATTTTTGGGATTTATTTTGTCTCCGTCAACTATTGAAATGGACCCGGCCAAGGTACAGGCCATTTATGATTGGGTTCAGCCCACTTCTTTGAAGGCCCTCCAGAAGTTTTTGGGTTTTGCTAATTTTTATCGGAAATTTATAGCAAAATTTTCTAGTATTGCCAAGCCATTGACTGATCTGACTAAGAAGGGTGCTGATGTGTTGAATTGGTCTCCGGAGCCTGTTTCTTCCTTTCAGGAGCTGAAGCGAAGATTCACTTCTGCCCCGGTTTTGCGGCAACCTGATGTCTCACTCCCGTTCCAGGTAGAGGTGGACGCTTCTGAGATTGGTGCAGGAGCTGTTTTGTACCAAAAGGATCCTGTAACATCTAAAATGAATCCTTGTGCTTTCTTTTCCCGAAAGTTCTCTCCATCTGAATGTAACTATGATGTGGGGAATCGGGAACGGTTAGCCATGAAATGGGCATTTGCGGAGTGGAGACATTGGTTGGAGGGAGCTAAACATCAAGTCGTGGTCCTCACTGACCACAAGAATTTGATTTACCTGGAGTCGGCCAAACGCTTGAACCCTAGACAGGCTACGGAGACTCCAGTATTTGGTTAAGTGGAAGGGTTATGGTCAGGAGGATAATTCCTGGGTCTCTGCCTCTGATATTCATGCCAAAAGATTGGTGCATGCCTTTCATCGGGCTCACCCTGATCGCCCTGGTGGCATGGATGAGGGTTCGGTGACCCCTCCTCAAGGGGGAGGTACTGTTGTGAGTTCATCTTCCCCTTCACCATTGAGGTCTGATGAACTCCCTCTTCTGGTGAAGGAAGGTAGTGAGGCTGATTACCAAGCACCTGAGCACGATGATGATGACTGGGTGACTGGAATTGCTGACTGGATATAAGGCAACCGACGCCCTTCTGCCTGGCTGGTGATTTCTCTGAGGGATTCTAGGAGACCAGTCTGATTCCTGCTCCTCAAAAGCTAAGTTTTCTGCTCTGCTTTTTGCATTTGTGTTTTGGTTTTGTTTTGCCTTGTTTTTCTGGATTTCTGCCATTCCCGGCTGGGGTGAGCTGAATTCCTTTTTGCTCTGTCTTCAGAAAATACCTGAGTACTGATATAGTCTTTTTGAAGCCTAGCGTCTTCAGGGCTTTTTTCCCTATCAGTCTGTTGGCTCTTGTTTTGATAGGGTTTTGGCGGATTGCAGACAGCAGCTTTTCTATCCTGTCCTATTTAGTTATCTTGGGCCCCATCATTTGCTCAGCCTATCTCTCTATCTGTGTGAGTGTTTTTTCATCTTGCTTCACCGTCACTATATGTTGGGGGCTGCCTATTGCTTTGGGGTCTGCTCTGGGGCAGTTTAGATTTCCCTTTCTGTCTTTAGGCTATTTAGTTTTCCGGCTGTGATCGAGGGGTCTAGGGCACCGTAGGAACCCCCCACGGCTACTGCTAGTTGTTGTTGATAGGTTCAGGGGTCTGCAATCCGATAGCTGCCAACTTCTCTGGTTTTCTGGACTTAGCTAGTATTTCTGTTTTTGCCTCCTATGGTGACTCATTCATAATACAGGGCTCTCTGACTGCCTGGGCAATTTGGCAGGTGGTGAAGAGACAGATGGTTGCTCTTCAGTGCTCTGGCCCTGAGAGGATGTGGAATTAATTGAAGTCGATGTGTTAGCTGCCATCCATCTGATAACGGCTTCAATTTGTTTGTCCCGCAGCAGTGGGGTACGGCGAGGTCCTACAAAGCTGCACATAAAGGACTGTTGCCTGGTAAAACTGGGGGATGCTGAGTCACTGGTTCCCGCAGCAGGCACAGAATCCCCATGTCCTCTCCTTGCTGAAACTCCACGACCACGTGCCTTACTCCCTGTCTTCTTCATCTTGGTAGATAAAGATAGGCAGAAAAGTAGAAAGGGGGGGCTTAGTGTGCTTATTCCTGAACAGCTGCTAACAGGTATAAGAA
Source organism: Dendrobates tinctorius (assembly GCF_039654945.1). Taxonomy (NCBI): domain Eukaryota; kingdom Metazoa; phylum Chordata; class Amphibia; order Anura; family Dendrobatidae; genus Dendrobates; species Dendrobates tinctorius. The sequence continues at coordinate 5,857,800 of NW_027361765.1, forward strand.
ACACTAATTTTATAAAGTGTGTGGACTATACTTTAATATGAGCTAATGTGGCCTACACAACTGTCAAGTGGAGTGTTTGGTGAACTTTAGCTACGTGTTTTTTTTTTCAAAAAAACAAAAAGGATGTGACCAAAGATGTGAAAGCGATAGTATCACAAACTTTTTAGAGCTATTACAATGCAGAAAGGTAACCTACAATGCAATAGATGAGGCTCCAAAAAATAGGCTAATACTAATCTGGCTGCGGCTGCAGGGCACAAGCCAGAAAAAAGGCTCCTCTATCTACTCCTATATAGTGTTTGCAACCAAGCAATGTAGATGGATACGGATGGAAGCACACTAATAGGAGAAAAAAATCTGGAAAAATGACCTGCAAAAAAACAAAAAAAGGACTATGTATGAGGCAGTGACGCACGCTGAGCGGACTACAATCAGAGGTGGCTGCAGGACACACTACAATGTGAGCTGCACTCATACACATAGACCTCTCAGACAGTCGTGAACAGTGCAGAGAATTGGGCACTAGCACTGAAAGGCTGCAGAAAGGCTCCGCTGTCTACTCCTATAGTGTTTGCAACCAATGTAGATGGATATGGATGGATGCACAATAATAGGAGAATTAATGAAAAATGAGCAGCAATAAAAGAAAAATATGTATGAGGCAGTGATGCACGCTGAGCAGCCTACAACCAGAGGTGGCTGCAGGACACACTACACAGCGTGAGCTGCACTCACACAGACCTTGCAGACATCTGTGAACAGCGCCGCTGCAAGGCAAAAGATAGCTACAGTGCCAGTGATTGATAATGTAGCCTGGGTAAAGTACAATATTATCTAGCAAATCGGTATCTCTAACTGTCCCTCAGAGTCTTGAACAGCAGCCTGTCCCTAACTGAATTCACAGCAGAGTGAACCCGAAATGGCGGCAGCGGCTTTTTTAGTGCATCATGACCTCATTCAGCAGCCAGTCACAGCCATGCCATTAGTTAACATGCCTAACACGATGTGCCCACACTTCTGAGGATTCCTCATTGGCTGAATCAAATCAAACTGGCTCATAGCATTATGGGAACTTCCGATTCTGGTATTCGATTTGCTAAAAGTATCGGAACTCAGTATCGGAATTCCGATACCGCGAATATCGGCCGATACCCGATATTTGCGGTATCGGAATGCTCAACACTACTAATAATATAATTTAGTTTATTTCAAATCTCTGGATGTCTTGATTTTTTCTCTTTACAACTATATACAAATAGATTTACCCCTTCAGGAACAAGAAATGTGAGCTTTCATTTATATCTCCACTTCTTCCAAGAGTCACAGTTTTTTGTTTTTTTTTCGGCCATATAGATGTATTGAGTGCTTGTTTTTTTGTGTCTGATGAATTTTAGTTTTTAATGGCACCATTAATTTCACCATAAATGAAATTAATAACAGAAACAAAATTTCAAGTGTGGTCAAATGGTAAACATGCAAATCTGAAATGTTTTTACAGCATTCATTTTATTGTAGAAATTACCTGCTAGCATAATTCACCAGTGAAGTTCAATTATGGCTATACCAAAACTTTATTTTTATTTTTTTTAATCGAATGGCGAAAAAAAAATTCTGGAGTTTGCAAAAAAAAATGTGGGTTTATGTAGCCATTTTTTGAGACTCAAAGCAATTTTAATGTTTTGTCAATGTACCTGGTTGAGGGCCTGTTTTTTTTGCATGGTGAGTATAGGTCATCAATAGCAGATCAGTGAGGTCTGACACCTGGTGCCCCCAACTCTCAGCGATTTGCTCCAGCAGCATTGGTGAGCAGCCATTGCTGGTACTGCAGCACAGCTCCTGTTCTTTTTAATAGAAGCCATGCTGCAGTACCAAGCAGTATCTGGCTGTGACCACTACACTGTGAATAGAGCTGTGCTTGCTCTGGAGCTTGCATTGGCGAGTTTTATTCAATATCGGAAAAGTCTCTGTGCTTTTGAATCAACTACTTGGACCGAAAAAAAATCAGACATGTAACTAAAACATAGACTATCCTAGGCACAAATGCTAACTGTTTAAAGCACTGTTAGCACTCGTATGTGACATTCTGCATCTTAATGAGATCTAACAAAAATGCTAGATGTAAACTGATCCCATTTTTTGCAATGGGATTGCACCCAGCTGTCCAGAACATTAGATTTTGCATAAAACAGGTAGCCCGATCACAAGGCTTCATGTAATGTTGAGATTTGGCCCTAGACCAGCGCCTCAATTTTGATAACAGATCTGATCTACTAAGCTAGGCCCCAGTCTCATAGCAAGATCGCTAGCAAGATGACTGAAGCGTCACCGATTTTGTGACGCAACAGCGATCTCGCCAACGATCTCGTTTTTTGTGACACGCAGCAGCGACCGGCCCCCCAGCTGGATATTGATGATGGTGCTCGAATGTCCTGGGCCATTTTTTCATCATTGGCATCCCGCTGAGCAGCGTGCATAGCTGTGTTTGACGCCGACGAGCGACCTCTTTGGCAACGCTGAACTCAGGGACGCAGGCGGGAATCGTCAGAAAAGCTGCTGTGTGACAAGGTACCAACGACCGCGGAGGTCGTGATATGGATCGCTTGATCGTTGCTGCATTGCTGAAGAGATCTGCCTGTTTGGCAGCTTACTAGTGACCATTTAGAGACGCACTAGCGATCCTTACCAGGTCGTATCATTGTCGGGATCGCTGGTGCATCGCTAAGTGAAACGGAACCCTAACATGAGGCTTGAAACAATGACCCTGGTGCAAAGATATATATGTACCCAATCTTAACAGGCGACAGAATATTTAAAGAATTATCTATGAATACGTGGCTACATTAGGAATTTATTATCCCATTATGTAAGTTTATTTTGTTTTCTGTTTCATTGTGTTTTGGCAACAACCCTTATGAATTAATGTCAATTTCTGCTGATCTAAAAATTTCCGCTGGACCTATCATTTAATAATATACCTGATTTCTAATAGTTTACTAAATATTGTCCCAGATGCACAGCATGTAATCTTAGTGTTCCAGGGATAAGTAAATATACAGATTACATTTCTGATGCTTAATGTTCGATTTTAGAATCAGAAAACTGAATGTCAATGGATAACCACCGGTCAACCACATACCTTTATATATAAATATACACATCGTCACAAATATAGGGTTAAACACTACAGTAAGAGTAAAACAAAAGCCCTGAGAACATTGCCAATCAGGAAATTTAATATTATCTTACAAATATGAAATTTATCATTATGCCAGAAATTTGTATTCATAAAAGAGGATTAATAACCCTTTTTCTTTCGGAAGGTCTTGCAATAGTTACAGAGAATCAAAAAGAGATAGATGTCTCTTCTTCTACTCTGACCTAACAGTGCACACACCATTAATTCTGAAATAGAAGCAATCAATCAAGAAAATTCAAATTCTTCTCACCTTGACAAAGTGTCTTGTGTATTTTATTCATGGCAGAAAACTCTGCTACTCCAGGGACAACCTTTAATTATTGCAATAGAGCTTTGAGTAAACTATGCTTTATCAACAGGCCTTTCATTGTACAAGAAAAATAGAGAAATCCGTGTCAAGGGCAAAGGAGACAAACAATTTTTGAGGATTAGTTATAATATTAAATGCTGTCAAATTTACATTAATATGATGAAAGTATTTCTGTGATGATTTACTAATATGTTTTCATTTCCATGGGTAACAATATTATATGAATATATTTCTGGTGACTCACAAATCCCATAGGCATTTTACATCAGCAGAAAGTTATTGTAACCCTAATTTTAAAGCTAAGAAATTGAGTATCAAAATGGGCCCAACTCCATAAGGCTATGGTCTACAAGGCAACACATGTGGGCGACCCAAAAATTACAATATTGCATAGCAACATAGCATTTAATGGTCTATAGTGGCCACGTTGTGACCTGGGATCCACTGGGACCTATAGCGACGGATTTTATGCTATCAATATCATCTAAACTGAAAACATGTAGCAATACAAAAGTATCTTATAACTATATGCCAATAACTGACCAAAATGAACAAATACTGGACACTACACCAGAGTATGTATCCTAAAAGAGGCTTGGAGTACAAGATTGAGAATGTAATGTAAAAAATAAGAGTTAACTAGTATTATAAATACATAGAAAGCGATAAGTTAAAGGCAATGGCATACGGTGTCAATAAACTACACGTTCACAAAAATAGAAACAAATATGGGAATTAACCCCTTTTTGCCATCTGACATACTATCCCATCCACGGTACCCGGGCCCGTATGACCGAGGACAGGATAGTACATCACCGCAATCAGCGGCGCACCCAGAGGGGAGCGCCACTGATCATGGCCGGCTGTCAGCTGATTATCACAGCAGACACCCGGCACTATGTGTCAGGGGCAGTCACGGACCACCCCTGGCACATTAACCCCTGGCACACTGCGATCAAATAGGATCGCAGTGTACCGGGGATTAGGGAAGAATCGCGCAGGGAGGGGGCTCCCTGCTTGCTTCCCTGAGCCCCTCGGAGCAGCGCGATGTGCTGCGCTGCTCCGGGGGTCTCCTCCCTGCCGGCCTCCGGATCCAATATGGCCACAGGGGCCTTCAGGGTCTTGCAGGGAGGCGGCTTCCTCAGTGCCTGCTGAGAGCAGGCACTGAGAAAGCCTGTGCAGTGCCTGTCAGATTGCTGATCAGACAGAGTGCTTTGCAAACTGTCAGATCAGCGATCTGACACTTTATTATATTGTCCCACACTGGGACAATATAATAAAGTGAAAAAAAAAACAAGTTTAAAAATAATTTATTAAAAAAATACTAAATTAGTAATAATAAAAAAAATCCCTAATAAATTCTTTTTTTAAATAAAAAACCCAAAAACATTAAAAATACACATATTTAGTATCGCCGCATCTGTAATGACCAGTCCTATAAAACTGTCCCACTAGTTAACCTCTTTAGTGAACTCCTTAAAAAAAAAAAACTTGGCAAAAAACAATGCTTTATCATCATACTGCCGATCAAAAAGACGTATATAAATAAACATGGTACCCCTGAAAACGTCATCTTATCGCGCAAGAAATGAGCTACCACACAGCGTCATCAGCAAGAAAACAAAAAAGTTATAGCTCGCATAATAAAGCGATGCAAAATTAATTATTTTTTATATAAAATTGTTTTTATTGCATAAAAGCGCCAAAACATAAAAAACGACATAAATGAGGTATTGCTGTAATCGTACTGACCCGTAGAATAAAACCGCTTTATCAATTTTACCACATGCGGGTATAAACGCACCCCCCCCAAAGAAATTCATGTAATGCTGGTTTTTGTTCATTCTGCGTCCCAAAAATTGGAATAAAAAGCGATCAAAAAAGTCATGTGCCCGAAAACAGTACCAATAAAAATGGCAACTTGTCCTGCAAAAAATAAGACCTCACATGACTAGGTAGTCAAAATATGGAAAAATTATAGCTCTCAAAATGTGGTGATGCAAAAACTATTCTTACAATAAAAAGCGTCTTTTAGCGTATGACAGCTGCCAAACATAAAAACACGCTAAAAATAGTAAATCAAACCCCACCTTCATCGCCCCCTTAGTTAGGGAAAAATAATAAAAAAAGTATTTATTTCCATTTTCCCATTAGGGTTAGGGCTAGGGGTAGGGTTAGGGCTGAGATTAGGGTTAGGGGTGTGTTGGGGTTAGAGTTGGAGTTAGAATTGGGGGGTTTCCACTGTTTAGGCACATCAGGGGCTCTCCAAATGCAACATGGTGTCTGATCTCAATTCCAGCCAATTCTGAGTTGAAAAAGTCAAACTGTGCTCCTTCCCTTGCAAGCTCTGCCATGCACCCAAACAGTGGTTCACCCCCACATATGGGGTATCAGTCTACTCAGGACAAATTGCACAACAACTTTTGGGGTCCAATTTCTCCTGTTACCCTTGGGAAAATAAAAAATTGAGGGCAAAAATAACATTTTTGTGGAATAAAAAATGATTTTTTTTTATTTTTATGGCTCTAAGTTATAAACTTCTGTGAAACACTTGTGTGGTGAGCACTTTGAACCCCCATCTAGATACGTTCCTTGGGGGTCTAGTTTCCAAAATAGGGTCACTTGTGGGGGGTTCCACTGTTTAGGCACATAAGGGGCTCTCCAAAGGCAACATGACACCCGCAGACCATTCCATCAAATTTTGCATTCCAAAACGTCACTACTTCCCTTCCGAGCACCAACATGTGCCCATACAGTAGTTTTCTCCCATACATGGGATATCAGCATACGCAGGACAAATTGGACAACAACTTTTGGGGTCTAATTTCTCCTGTTATCCTTGGGAAAATAAAAAATTGGGCGTTATAAACTTCTGTGAAGCACTTGGGGGTTCAAAGTGCTCACCACACATCTAGGTAAATTCCTTGGGGGGTCTAGTTTCCAAAATGGGGTCACTTGTGTGGGGTTTCCACAGTTTAGGCACATCAGGGCCTCTCCAAAGGCAACATGACACCAGCAGATCATTCCATCAAATTCTGCATTCCAAAACGTCACCACATCCCTTCCGAGCCCCGATGTGTGCCCATACAGTAGTTTTTCTCCCACATATGGGGTATCAGCATACTCAGGACAAATTGGACAACAACTTTTGGGGTCTAATTTCTCCTTTTACCCTCGGAAAAGTAAAAAAATTGGGGACTAAATGATCATGTTTGTGGAAAAAATATGATTTTTTTATTTTCACGCCATGGCATTATAAACTTTTGTGAAGCCCTTGAGGGTTCAAAGTTCTCCCCGCATATCTAGATAAGTTCCTTGGGTGGTCTAATTTCCAAAATGGTGTCATTTGTGGGGGGTTTCCACTGGTTAGGCACATCAGGGGCTTTCCAAACGCGACATGGCATCCGATCTCAATTCCAGCCAAATAAGTCAAATTGCGCTGCTTCCCTTCCGAGCTCTGCCATGCGCCCAAATAGTAGTTTACCCCCCCATTTGGGGTATCAGAGTACTCAGGACAAATTGCACAATAGCTTTTGGGGTCCTGTTACCCTTGGGAAAATAAAAATTGTGGTGAAATGATCATTTTTGTGGAAAAAGTATGATTTTATAATTGTACGGAGGTACGTCATAAACTTCTGTGAAACCCTTGGGGGTTCAAAGTTCTCACCACATATCTAGATAAGTTCCTTGGGGGGGTCTAGTTTCCAAAATGGGGTCACATGTAGGGGGTTTCCACTGTTTAGGCACATCATGGGCTTTCCAAATGTGACATGGCATCCAATCTGAATTCCAATCTTGCGTTGAAAAAGCCAAACGGCGCTCCTTCCCTTCTGAGCTCTTCCAAGCACCAACACAGTGGTTTCCCCCACATATCAGGTATCAGCATATTCAGGACAAATTGCACAATAACTTTTGCAGTCAAATTTCTCCTGTTACCCTTGGTAAAATAAAAAAATTGGACCTGAAGTAATTTTTTTTGTGAAAAAAAGTTACATTTTATTTTTTTTAAACATTCAAAAAATTCCTGTGAAGCACCTGAAGGGTTAATAAACTTCTTGAATATAATTTTGAGCATCTTGAGGGGTGCAGTTTTTAGAATAGTGTCACTTTTGGGTATTTTCTATCATATAGACCCCTCAAAGTGACTGCAAATGTGATGTGTTCCCTAAAAAAAATGGTGTTTTAAAAAGGAGAAATCGCTGGTCAATTTTTAACCCTTATAACTTCCTTAAAAAAAAATGGTTCCAAAATTTTGCTGATGTAAAGTAAACAAGTGGGAAATGTTATTTATTAAGTTTTTTTGTGCTTCATATCTCTGTGATTTAAGGGCATAAAAATTCAAATTTGGAAAATTGTGACATTTTCGCCAAATTTCCGTTTTTTTCACAAATAAACGCAAGTTATATGAATGAAATTTTACCACTAACATGAAGTTGTCATGATCCCAGTGCAGGTTTTGACCTGCACATCAGGGGTTAATGTCTTGAGCCCAGTGCAGGCTTTGACCTGCATTCCTGGGGTTAATTATTGTGGCCTCTCTCTTTGGTTCAAGGAGAGCTTCTTATAGCCCTGGAAAACTCCAATCCTTGTCAGTTATACTTTTGCCTTTGGCTGAGTTTGTTGACCCCTGTGTGCCTGTGCCTGTGCCTATTAGTTGTCGTCTAGCTTGCTTATATGGTTCTGTCCCAGTTCTGTCCCCCATTGTGAGTTTGTCGCTTGATTCTGTACTGTATAACTGCTTCTCTGGTTTCTGACTTCTTGGCTACGTCCTGACTATCCATTCTATCTAATCCTTTGGTATTGTTGTGGCATCTCGTGCTTTGACCCTGGCCTGATCTGTTTACGTCCCTGTCTATGCCGCTTGGTAAATTTTTCCCATAGTTACCATGCTAGCAGATTTCCTTCAGCACCTAGCTCTCAGGAGTTTAGGCCACGCACCCCAGCAGTCATGCGCTTCAGGTCCTGTTGGTCTAGCACGCATCTTCTCTGCTGCTGCCCACTCCACAGGTATCTTAGAGCACAGTTTGTCTTACTCAGGACACGCGCACTGGCTCAGTGAGCAAGTGCAGTGCGGTGTTCCTGACATTAGTACAATATGTCATAAGAAAAAGTCAGAATCACTGGGATCCATGGAAGCATTCCAGAGTTAAAATCATAAAGGAACAGTGGTCAGAATTGTAAAAATTGTCCCGGTCATGAACGTGCAAACCACCCTTGGAGGTAATGGGGTTAAGATAAATAAGTAATAACAGTTGGAACAAGCAATGGTGGCATTTCCCTATGAGTTACTATGTAAAAGTCAATAGTAAACCGTTAAATTACATGGATCCTGGGATCCCATATTGGAAAAGGCCAACTGTTAATAATATAAGCTCATCAGTACTTAAATATGTGGGTATACCATGATGATTACAAAAAGGTAGCAACCTTAGTAGCAGTAGTATAGACATTTGCAAAGGCAATGCAGCCTGTCAAAGTGTCATTTATAGAAACAAGGCATACATAGTCAAAATAAGTATCTCACCCATAATAACCTGTGTGTGGACATGCAGAAAACGGCAGCCCCAATGCGTGTTTTGCATGGGCTTCCTCAGGGGGCTGTTACTCCCTGTGTGTGTGAAGACTTTTTTTTATAAAAGAGCTGACGAGGCTGGTGATTGCGCCTGTAATTAAAGAGGGATGACAAGAGCAGCTATGTTTGGGGCGGGTTATGATCCGGTGCATGTGCAGTGAAGGCCAGTGTCATCCATGAAGTTGTCTTGGGCGATCGAAGTGGCACAGCAGGTCTGGAGGAAATCCACCGTCACGTCAGAGACCCACACGCGTCACACTCGAGTGCCGTCAGCAAGATCGATGATCATCAGGTACACCGCGCATGCGTCCAACCCGACCACCATTTTTGCAAAGGGCAACAGCATTGGAGACATTATAAGTAGTGATGAGCCACTACTCGGTACTCACCCGAGTATCACTGTGCTCGGAGTATTTCTGGGATTACTTGTCGGGAACTCAGGTCTCCACCCAGCAATTTGGCAGACTTTAGAAACCCAATCACGATGCAAGCATTGTCTGCCAGGCCATGAAACTCTTATCTGTGCGTGGTGAAAGTTTGGCCAATTTACGTTGGTTTCCTTTTTTTGGCCAGGCTGTCACAGTCGTTATATCCAGCAGACTTTTGTATCCAAAAATTATAAAAAAATTAATACAGTCTGCTATCTCAGCCTGAGGCCTGGTGTATCTGTGTTGGAAAATTGTTTGCTTTGCAGGCATACTTATCACATCTAATTTTTCTCCCAAGAAATCCATTTGCATTGAGGTTTTGAAATCTTTCAGTAGTCCATTTAAAATGGGCAAGTGTTGTGAACTCATTTTCTGGTCTGCCTCTGGTTTCTGGTGAGGGAGCTGGTTGTGCTGACAGAGGAGTTGTGAGTTCTCTTTCCAGGCTCCCTCTGGTGGTGGCAGGAAGTAGTGAAGCTCATCTAATTAACAGAGACCTGCCACCTGATAATGAGGAAGAGGAGTGGACATCTGGAGTCTCAGACTGGATTTAAGACAGCCGACTCCCTATTCCAATGCTGGCGATTTTTTCCTGTCTTAGTTTCCAGCTCAGTTCCTGCCATCTCAAGCTAAGTTATCTTTGCTAATTTTCACATTTGATTTGGTTTGGTCTATTCAGTTTTTTGTGCGGTCAGCCAGCCCCGGTTGGGGCTGTGCTGAATTTCCTCTCTTATGTCACTGTATGTGCCAGTTTGATTTTGTCCCTTATTAGATTGGCCTCTTTTTGCTCTGTTCTCAGAATATGCCAGAGTGCTGATATAGTGGGAGAAGTCTAGTGACTTCAGGGTATTTTTTGCTATCAGAAGTGTTGGACATTTTTGCATTTTTTTTTGCGTGATTGCAGACAGTATCTTTCCTTTCCTGTCCTTTCTAGCTAATGTGGGCCCTATCGTTTGCTCAGCCTATTTTCCTACCTGTGTTCATGTCTTCATCTAGTCTCACCATCAATACATGTGTGGGGGCTGTCTATTCCTTTGCGGCCTGCTCTGGGGCTGTTTTAGATTTCCCCTTTTGTTGCTTTAGGCTTATTTAGTCATCCGGCTGTGACGAGGCGTCTAGAATCATCGTAGGTACGCTCCACGGCTGTTGTTAATTGTGTGGTTAGGATCAGGGGTCTGCAATCTGCGTAGTTACCAACCTCTCTGGTTTTCTGTGACTTGGCTTGGTCTTGTTTTCCTCCTTGGTGACGCATTCATAACAATCACCAGCCATACCGCAGATTCTAGGGTACTCAAAAGCAGAAAAAAATTGTTAAAAAAAAAAAGTGTCAGAATTTTTTTTATGTGGTTTTTCCTCTTTTTCTCTGGGGCCGTAGGAGGATTTTTTCTCTAATGGAGATTAAGCAATTGTCTGATCGTGTGGAGCAGCTTGCTGCTGAAGTGGGGGGAATTTCCTCTTATCTCGCTCAGTCACATGCTGTTGAACCAAAGATCCCTACTCCTGATGTTTTTTCTGGGGATCGGTCTAAATTTTTGAATTTTAAGAATAATTGTAAATTATTTCTTGCCTTGAAGCCTAACTCATCGGGGAGCTCTGCGCAGCAGGTTAAAATTGTTATCTCCTTGTTGCGCGACGATCCTCAGGATTGGGCTTTTTCTGACACCTGAAAATCCTATTCTGACTAATGTGGACGCATTTTTTCAAGCCTTGGGGTTGTTGTATGATGAAACTAATGCTGTTGATCAAGCTAAGAAAACCCTATTGGCATTGAACCAGGGTCAGAGTTATACCGTCAAAAATTCCAAAAGTGGGCGGTCCTTACTACATGGAATGATGGTGCATTGGCAGCTCTCTTTCGGAAGGATTTATCAGAGACCATAAATGATATGATGGTGGGAATTCCTGTTCCCTATGGTCTTGATGATTCTATGTCATCAGCCATTCAAGTTGATCGGCGTTTACATGAACGTAAAACTACACGAGAGGCGTTGCCATCTTTTGAACAAGCGTCTGAACCTATGCAATGTGATAGGGTTTTGTCTAGGGCGCAACGTCAGGAGTTTAGAAGGCGTAATAAGCTGTGTTTTTTCTGTGGAGACGCCTCTCATACTATTTCTGTCTGCCCTAAACGAGAGAAACGATTTGCACACACATTTGCTGTGGGCAGTGTACAACCTAAGTTTCTTTTGGCAATTACTCTGATTTGCTCCTTATCCACATTTTCCGCTAAAGCTTTTGTGGATTCAGGAGCAGCTTTGAATCTGATGGATTTGGACTTTGCTTAACATTGTGGTTTTCGTATGATATCTCTGCGGATGCCTATTCCTTTGAGAGGTATTGATGTTACACCTTTGGCGGAGAATAAACCTCAGTTTTGGACCCAGGTGATAATGCGAGTTGCCCCAGACCACCAAGAAAATTGTAAATTTTTGATGCTGCACAATTTGCATGATACTATTGTTCTGGGTTTTCCCTGGTTGCAAACTCATAATCCAGTTTTGGATTGGAAATCTGTGTCTGTGGTGAGTTGGGGTTGTCAGTGTGTTCTTAGGGACACTCCTGTTTTCTCCACCTCTCCTCAGTCTCATGATATTCCTGATTATTTGGCTGATATTTCTGATGTATTAAGTGAGCGTAAGTCTGTGTCTTTGCCTCCTCATAGGAGTTATGACTGTGTAATTGAGTTGATGCCTAGGTGTAAATTTCCCAAGGGTAGGCTTTTCAACTTATCGGTACCCAAACATGATGCTTTGCGATCCTATATTAAGGAGTCATTGGAGAAGGGTCATATTAGACCATCCTCTTTACCCTTAGGTGCTGGGTTTTTTTGTGGCCAAGAAAGATGGTTCATTAAGAACTTGTATTGACTATCGTTCCCTTAACAAGATGACGGTTAAATATCAGTACCCGTTACCCCTGATGTCTGATTTATTTTCCAGAGTTAAAAGTGCCTGCTGGTTTACTAAGCTTGACCTCAGGGGGCGTATAATCTTATTCGCCTCAAGCAAGGGGATGAATGGAAGACTGCGTTTAATACTCCGGAGGGACATTTTGAGTACCTGGTGATGCCTTTTGGGCTCACTAATGCCCCTTCTGTCTTCCAATCCTTTATGAATGATATTTTCCGGGACTTTGTGGATAAGTTTTTGATCATCTATCTGTTTGATATTTTGATCTTTTCCAGTGATTGGGATTCTCATGTGGAACATGTCCGGACTGTGTTCCGGATTTTGAGGGAGAATTCCCTGTTTGTTAAGGGATCGAAATGCCTCTTTGGTGTATAGAGGATTTAATTTTTGGGATTTATTTTGTCTCCGTCGATTAATGAAATGGACCCGACCAAGGTACAGGCCATTTATGATTGGGTTCAGCACACTTCTTTGAAGGCTGTCCAGAAGTTTTTGGGTTTTGCTAATTTCTATCGTAAATTTATAGGTAATTTTTCTGGTATTGTCAAACCACTGAATGATCTGACCAAGAAGGGCGCTGATGTGCTGAATTGGTCTTCAGAGGCTGTCTCGGCATTTCAGGAGCTTAAGCGGAGATTCACTTCTGCTCCGGTTTTATGGCAACCTGATGTCTCACTTCCATTTCAGGTGGAGGTAGATGTTTCTGAGATTGGTGCAGGAGCTGTTTTGTCCCAAAAAGATCCTGTGACTTCTAAGATGAATCCCTGTGCCTTCTTTTCTCGAAAGTTCTCCCCATCTAAGCGCAACTATGACGTGGGGAATCAGGAATTGTTGACCATGAAATGGGCATTTGAAGAATGGAGACATTGGTTGGAGGGAGCTAGACATCAAGTTGTGATCCTCACCGACCACAAGAATATGATTTATCTGCAGTTGGCCAAACGCTTGAATCCTAGACAGGCTAGGTGGGCCTGGTTTTTCACGCATTTTAATTTTGTGGTCTCTTTTCTTACTGGCACTAAGAATGTTAAGGCAGACGCCCATTCTAGGAGTTTCTTTGCTGATTCTCTTATTGTGACCGAGCCTACTACCATCCTAGGTGAGGGGGTAATTCTTTCTGCCATTTCACCTGATTTGAGACGCGCCCTGGAGGAATTTCAGGAGGATAAACCTGAGCGTTGTCCTATGGGAAAATTGTATGTTACTGACCAGTGGAGGAAGAGAGTGATGTCTGAAGTTTATTGCTCCGCATTGGCTGGTCATCCAGGTATTTTTGGTACCAGAGATTTGGTGAGTCGGTCTTTTTGGTGGCCTGCCTTATCTCATGATGTGAGGAATTTTGTGCAGTCGTGTGGGACTTGTTCTCGGTCTAAACCCTGTTCTCATTCTAGTGGGTTGTTGATGCCCCTGCCGGTGTCCAAGAGGCCATGGACCCATATCTCAATGGATTTTATTTCTGATCTTCCTGTCTCTCAGAGAATGACATATTTCTGGGTGATTTGTGATAGATTTTCTAATATGGTCCATCTTGTACCACTCCCAAAGTTGCCATCTTCCTCAGAGTTGGTGCCCTTGTTTTTACAACAGATGGTTAGGTTGCATGGGATTCCTGAGAACATTGTGTCAGACAGAGTAGTCCAGTTTGTTTCCAGATTCTGGAAAGCCTTTTGTTCCAATCTGGTAATTCAGTTATCTATCTCCTCTGCGTTTCATCATCAGACCAATGGGCAGACTGAGAGAACAAACCAGGCTTTGGAGTCCTATTTAAGATGTTTTATATCTGCTGATCAGGATGACTGGGTATCATTTTTGCCCTTGGCTGAATTTGCACTAAACAATAGAGCTAGTTCTGCCACTTTGATGTCGCATTTTTTCTGTAACTTTGGGTTTCATCCTCGATTTTCTTCAGGGCAAGTGGAGTCTTCGGCTTGCCCAGGTGTGGACACTGTGGTAGAGAGAATGCAGCAGATTGGGACCAAGTGTTGGATAAGTTGTCACTCTCTCAGGAAAAGGCCCAGCGGTTTTCCAACCGGCATGGGACCATTGGTCCCCGGTTTAAAGTGAGTGATATGGTTTAGTTGTCGTCCAAGAATCTCTCTATAAACGTTGCGTCTCCAAAGCTCAAGCCAAGATTTATTGGACCTTATAAGATCTTGGAGATTCTTAATCCTGTTTCTTTTCGATTGGCTCTTCCAGTTACGTTTAAGATCCATAACGTATTTCACAAATCTCTGTTGAAGAGGTTTTTTAAGCTTGTAGTTCCTGTGGTGGCGCCTCCTGACCCTGTATTGGTTGAAGGCAATGTGGAATATGAGGTAGAGAAAATATTGGATTCTTGATTGGTTAGACGGAGACTCCAGTATTTGGTCAAATGGAAGGGTTATGGCCAGGAGGATAATTCTTGGGTCTCTGCCTCTGACATTCATGCCAATAGATAGGATGAGTCCAGTGAAAAGCATGAACCAGATCTGTCTGGTGGCATGGATGAGGGTTCGGTGACCCCTCCTCAAGGGGGGGTACTGTTGTGAACTCATTTTCTGGTCTGCCTCTGGTTTCTGGAGAGCGAGCTGGTTGTGCTGACAGAGGAGTTGTGAGTTCTCTTTCCGGGCTCCCTCTGGTGGTGGCAGGAGGTAGTGAAGCTGATCTAATTAACAGAGACCTGCCACCTGATAATGAGGAAGAGGAGTGGACATCTGGAGTCTCAGACTGGATTTAAGACAGCCGACTCCCTATTCTAATGCTGGTGATTTTTTCCTGCCTCCTGAGGTCTTAGTTTCCAGCTCAGTTCCTGCCATCTCAAGCTAAGTTGTCTTTGCTAATGTTCACATTTGATTTGGTTTTGTCTATTCAGTTTTTTGTGTGGTCAGCCAGCCCCGGTTGGGGCTGTGCTGAATTTCCTCTCTTATGTCACTGTATGTGCCAGTTTGATTTTGTCCCTTTTTAGATTGGCCTCTTTTTGCTCTGTTTTCAGAATATGCCAGAGTGCTGATATAGTGGGAGAAGTCTAGTGACTTCAGGGTATTTTTTGCTATCAGAAGTGTTGGATATTTTTGCATGGTTTTTGGCATGATTGCAGACAGTATCTTTCCTTTCCTGTCCTTTCTAGCTAGTGTAGGCCCCATCGTTTGCTCAGCCTATTTTCCTACCTGTGTTCGTGTCTTCATCTAGTCTCACCGTCAGTACATGTGTGGGAGCTGCCTATTCCTTTGGCGTCTGCTCTGGGGCTGTTTTAGATTTCCCCTTTTGTTGCTTTAGGCTTATTTAGTCCTCCGGCTGTGACGAGGCATCTAGAATCATCGTAGGTACGCTCCACGGCTGCTTTTAGTTGTGTGGTTTGGATCAGGGGTCTGCAATCCGCGTAGTTACCAACCTCTCTGGTTTTCTGTGACTTGGCTTGGTCTTGTTTTCCTCCTCCGTGACCCATTCATAACAGGCAAGGGGCAAGGGACGGGGAAGTGGACGTGATGCTGATGGTGCATGCATAGGAAAAGGCCGTGGTCAAGCAGAAAGTGGCCACAGCAAAGACCCACATCTGTGTGCTCGACCTTCCTGTCCCTGTTTATAGGGAACCGCACCACACCACTATTGAATCCAGTGTGAAACATGTTGGTTGGATAGCGGATAATGCTTCCAGTCACTTATCCACTACCACCACCACCATGTCTTCCACACTGTCAAGTCTGAGTAGCCGTGAGTGTGGACCGGATATTACTCACCCTGATCCTCCTTCCTCCCACCATGCCAAGTGCCCTGAGACAACTGATACCACACTTGGACACTCTTAAGAGCTGTTCAGTTATCCATTTGGAGATTCGTGCCTCTCGCCCACTCCACTTGAAGCAGGGCAAGATGATATTCCATGTAGCGATGAACAAAGCTTTGAGCAGCCATGGTCAACTGAGGTGGATGATGATGAGACACAATTTCTGGAAAGTCAAGAGGAGCAGGGTGCGGATGTGGAAGATGAGGTGGTGGATGACAGGGCCGGCGTCAGCACCCGGCACACCCAGGTAAGTGCCAGGGCCCTGGTGAGACAGGGGGCCCACTCACGCTCTCTGGGATACCATACATAGCTCCCAACCGTCACCACCACACCCCCCATGCACCAATCCCATCCACGCCTTCCCCGATAGACCCACGCAGCCCCTCACAGCCAGTAATGAGTCATCGCTAGGCTGTTCGGCACAGGACCTGTGATGAGGTCACAGGAGGGGAGGAGTCAGGGGTCACATGATCAGGAGCCTCTGTGTCTGCAGGACTCTGCTGTGCTCAGCTGGTCGTCATCATGATGATGGATGAGGGAAGATTCTGTATGGGGTCAGGAGGGGTTTACAGGGTGGATGTAGCAGAGCTGTGTGTGTCCAAGGTGTACGGAGTAGAGCCGTGTGTACAAGGTGTATTGTTATGATGAGTCACCGAAGGAGGAAAAAACAAAATACCAGCTAAGTCCAGAAAAACCAGAGAGGTTGGCAGCTATCGGATTGCAGACCCCTGAACCTATCCACAACAACTAGCAGTAGCCGTGGGGGGTTCCTACGGTGCCCTAGACCCCTCGATCACAGCCAGAGAGCTACATAGCCTAAAGACAGAAAGGGAAAAAACTAAACTGCCCCAGAGCAGACCCCAAAGCAATAGGCAGCCCCCAACATATAATGACGGTGAAGCAAGATGAAAACACTAACACAGATAGAATGATAGGTTGAGCAAATGATGGGGCCCAAGCTAGCTACATAGGACAGGATAGGAAAGCTGCTGTCTGCCATCCGCAAAAACCCTATAAAAATGAGCCAACCGACTGATTCTAGCTGCCCAGGTGTTTGGTATTCAGTCTCACTACCTTCCTTCACCAGAGGAGGGAGTTCATCAGACCTCAATGGTGAAGGGAAAAATGAACTCACAACAGTATATGGAGCAGAGCCGTGTGAGTGTGTGTACGGAGCATAGCCGTGTGTGTACGAGGTGTCCCAGAGCGTAGCTGCATGTGTACGAGGTGTACCGGAGCGTAGCCGCATGTGTACGAGGTGTACCGGAGCGTAGCTGTGCGTGTACGAGGTGTACAGAGCGGAGCCATGTGTGTACAAGGTGATAGGAGCGGAACTGGGTGTGTACGAGGTGTACAGAGCGTAGCCAAGTGTGCACGAGGTGTACCGGAGCTTAGCCATGTGTGTACGAGGTGAATAGAGCGGAGCCATGAGTATACAAGGCGTGCGGAGCGGTACAGAGCGGAGCCATGTGTGTACAAGGTGTGCGGAGCCAGGAGCCATGTGTGTATGACGTATACAGAGCAGAGCCACGTGTGTACGAGGTGTACAGGGTGGAGCCGCGTGTGTACGAGGTGTACGGAGCGGAGACAGATGTGTACGAGCAGAGCCCGGAGCCGTGTGTGTACGAGGTGTACAGAGCAGAGCCGTGTGTACGAGGTGTGCAGTTTGGAGCTGCATGTGTACGAGTTGTACGGAGTGGAGACAGATGTGTACGAGGTGTACGGAGTGGAGCCATGTGTGTACAAAGTGTGCGGAGCTGAGCTGTGTGTTTACGGAGCGGAGCAGGGCCAGGTGTGTACGGGATGTATGGAGTGAAGCCGCATGTGTATGGAGTAGAGCCGTGTGTGTAGAAGGTGTACGGAGCAGAGCCGTGTGTACAAGGCATACAAAGCGGAGCCATGCGTGTACAACGTGTATAGTGGGGAGCATCATACCTCCCAACCATCCCGGATCTAGCGGGACATTCCCGATTTTGAGACAGACTGCCCAAGCCGGGAGCTTACTTTTCCCACGGACACAGGAGTAGACAGCGGAGCCCCAAGGAGCACTTTAAAACTTACACGTGACGTTCCACCGTAAGTGACGTGCTGGAAGCTGACCATAAATGAGGCAATTTCGGGAGGAAATTGTGACGGAACCATGGAGGCACTTCAGGAAATGCTTCAGCTCCATCACCGTGTCCTCCTCCGACAGCGCGGATAGTGGGATGGCCTTGGAATGAGGGATGCTGGCCATGTGAGCGAATCATGATATGTCCTGCACCAGGAGGCTCAGGTGGGCACTACAATGGGAGTCGGGCTGCTATGGTATCTTTATAAAATATTTCTTTCTCTGTTTCTCTTTCTTTCTCTCTTTCTTTCCCCTCTTTCTTTCTCTCTGTTCATTCCCCTCTTTCTTTTTCTCTCTACCTCTCTGTTCTTTCTTTCCCCTCCTTTTTTTCTGTCTCTCTCTGTTCTTTTTTTCTGTCCACTATTTCTTTCTCGCTCTGTTCTTTCTTTCTTTCCACTTTCTTTCTCTATCCATCTTGGTTCTTTTTCCCCCTTTCTCTCTCTGTTCTTTTTTCCCCCTCTTTCTTTCTCTCTCTCCTGTTCTTTCTTTCTTTCTTTCATACGTACACTACTAATCAATAGCCTCCTTCACATGAACGTGTTTTGCCACAGAGCGAGTGTCCGTGTTGATCACATGCGTGTCCATGTGATCCACATGGAGGCAAGTCCATTTTTGGCCGGCACCACGAATGTCACACGGCATTTATCGTGGTATGTGTTAAAGGGGGGCCCACTGAGATTCTTTCGCCCAGGGCCCTCAAAAAACAGTAGCCAGCCCTGGTGGATGAAATAGTGACTGACCCAACCTGGCAGGAGGACATGCAGAGTGAGGAAAGCAGCACACATGGGGAGGAAGGCATATCACCCCAACAGGCAGGAAGAAGCAGTGTGGTGGCCGCAGACAGAAGGCGTGCATCTGTTTCCCATAACACCAACAGGACAGAAGTGGCCATTCCTTCAGTTAGATCTTCCCGAGTCTGGTTATTTTTTAAAGACTCTGCTGATAACCCCAAACAGGCCATTTGCAGCACTTGCCATGCCCGCATCAGCAGGGGTAGCAAAACTAACAGCCTGACCACCAACAGCATGATTAGGCACATGGCAGCAAAGCACCCGACTTTGTGGGCCGAAGCCCAGGCTCCAGGAACACTGTCTGCAGGTGACAACACTGCTTCTTTCACTGTTTCGCATCCAAGCCATTCCCCAGTTCAACGTGCCTGTGAAGATGCCTTGGGCTCTGCACCTGTTGTTGCCCACAGTCAACCAGCACCATCATCAAGCCCGTCCACGTCCTTGTCCCAGCCCAGCCTTCAATTGTCTATACCCCAGTCATTGGAATGCAAGCGGAAATACGCAGCCAATGTCACATAGGCCACAGTACTTAATTTGCACATTTCTCGTCTGCTTGCGCTTGAAATGCTGCCTTTTAGGCTCGTTGAGGCGGAAGCTTTTCGCAACCTGATTGTCATGGTTTGATCAGGGTTCTTGCCCTGCACTCACAGGGTTAAGTGTACATGGCCTCTTTCTGGATCTGGGAGGGGTATTTATACTCACTCTTTACCTGGGTTCTCTGTCAGCTATACTGTTATTCTGGCTGTGTGTCTGACACCCCTGGTGTGCTTTTATATTGCATTGCTTGTTTGCTTCCCGTGTATGACTCGGTCCGTCCCCTCACTCTGTACTCCGTCTCTCGTTTTGGTACTATTGTCTTTTCCGGTTCTGACCTCCTGGCTTGGCTTTCGTTACTCTGTTACAGTTTGTCCCTATTGTACCGTCTATTGCCTGTTCTGGTTTTCTGATCTATTGCTACGTCCCGACTATCCATTCTGTCTAACCCTTTGGTACTGTCGTGCGATCTCGTGCTGTGACCTCGGCTTGATCTGGTTTCTGGAGCATGCATAGTCACCACTGCTGTCCTGCTCCACAGGTATCTTTGTGCACAGCTTTTGTACTCAGGACACACGCACTGGCTCAGTGACCAAGTGCAGTGTGGTGTTCCTGACAGTATAGCTGACCAAAAACATTTAAACGAGGTTTGCCCTTTTTTTTTCCTTGAGTCATGGATCCGCTGCATGCTCTCTCGGAGCAAGTGAATAGCCTCACTCAAATGATGCAAAACCTGTCTGTGGAGCAGCGAACCCTGGCTCAGTCGCAGCAGCAGGTTCACAGGGAGGTTGCTAATGTTATGCAGGGTTCTTTTTTTTCTGGGGCCCGGGGTGAGGGTACCCCAGATGTTTCCTTAATCTCCCCAGAATCACCTGTTAAATTGCCTGACTTTTTCCCTGGGGATAAAAAAAATGTAAGGTTTTTAAGGAGGGGTGCAAACTCTTCTCGTTAAGGCCACGCTCCTCTGGGGATGAGAGTCTGAGGGTTGGGGTCATTATGTCTTTGTTAAGGGGCTCCCATCAGGCTTGGGCTTTTTCCCTTCCCCCTCCCCTCCCCTGAGAGAATGTCAGTGAATGCATTCTTCGAGGCCCTTGGGCATATCTACGATGAACCCAATCGTGTGAGTCTAGCCGAGGATATGGTGATGAGTGTGTGCCAGGGGAAACACTCGGCTGAGTGGTTCTGCTCTGAGTTCAGACGCTGAGCAGCGGAGGTCTCCTTGAATGATGCTGCCCTCCGGGTTTGTCCTGTAGAGTCCTGTCCGAACGTTTGAAAGATGCCCTAGCCCTTCATCCTCCACCGGATTCTTTGGAGGACGCTATGATCCAGGCTGTCCGCATGGACCGTAGGCTGCGGGCGAGAGGTGTCATGCTGCAGGAGACCCCTTTATTCTCCAATCTGAGAGACTCTGCATCTAGTCCCGAGCCCATGGAAGTTGGTGCCACGTCATTGAAGGAAAAAGAGAGGAGATGCTGTAGAAACAACCAATTGTGCTTTTACTGTGGATCTGCTGGACATTGGAGAAGGAATTGTCCTTCTTGCCATTCTTCAGTGAAGCCATCAGGAAAACAACTGAGTCTGGGGAACAATCAAGGAGGTTGCCCAGACTCCCATGTACCCTTTTCCTCACTTACTAAAATTCTGCTTCCGGTGAAACCAGAGCTTACAGACGGTCCGGTTGTGACCACCGCCTTTGTTGACTGTGGCTCTTCTATTAATCTGATCGATGCCAAAGTTGTGACTTTTCATAAGATAGGGACAGTCAGGTTACAAGATCCTGTTAAAATCGTGGCAATTGATTCTTCTCCTATCACCCAGGAAGGAATTTGTTTCATGACTGATACCTTTTCTCTGAAAGTGGGTTCCACTCAAGTGGAAAAATTAAGGTGTTGTGTTCTAAATAATCTGCCGGCTGGATTGGTACTGGGTATGCCTTGGCTTCAACACCACAATCCTACTATTGACTGGGTCACGGGGGAGATCATTCAGTGGGGTTGTATGGCTAATGGTCTATGTTGTAATTTGACAACTCGTCACCCCAGTAAAATCTGTGTCAGTGTTGTCTGTCGATCTGGAAGGTATTCTAGAGTACC
Source organism: Dendrobates tinctorius (assembly GCF_039654945.1). Classification (NCBI taxonomy): domain Eukaryota; kingdom Metazoa; phylum Chordata; class Amphibia; order Anura; family Dendrobatidae; genus Dendrobates; species Dendrobates tinctorius. The sequence goes on from NW_027361765.1 coordinate 5,879,503, forward strand.
TGAAGATTTTGAAGACGTATTTTCCAAAAGTGAGGCTGAGTCACTACCACCACATAGACCCTTTGATTGTGCCATTAATCTCATCCCTGGAGCCAAGTTACCCAAGGCTTGCCTGTTCAATTTGTCCGGGCTCGAACATCTAGCCATGAAGGAGTACATTACCGAGAGTCTCCGCAAAGGGCATATTAGGCCTTCTGTTTCACCTGTGGAGGCAGGCTTCTTTTTTGTTAAGAAAAAAGAAGGTGGTTTGCGGCCGTGCCTCGACTTTCGGGAATTAAACAAAATTACTGTGAAAAATACATACCCTCTCCCCCTAATTCCTGATCTATGTAACCAACTTACCGGGGCCAAGTGGTTCTCTAAACTGGATTTATGTGGGGCATATACCCTTATAAGGGTCCGGAAGGGGACAAATGGAAAACAGCATTCCTGATGACTGAAGGGCTGTTCTTAAACTTGGTTATGCCCTTTGGTCTCACCAACGCTCCTGCTATTTTTCAGAATTTTATTAATGTAATTTTCTCTGATTTAATTGGTCGTTTTGTGGTTATCTATTTGGATGACATTCTGGTGTACTCTGTGGACAGTCAATCTTACTTGCACCATTTGCGGATGGTTCTCATTAGACTGAGGGAGAATCATTTGTATGCCAAGTTGGAAAAATGCTCATTTTTCATGCAAGCAGTATCCTTTCTGGGGTTGATTGTGTCAGAGGAGGGGTTCCGCATGGATCCTAAGAAGGTCCAGGCTGTTACGAATTGTGTGCAGCCTCATGACTTGACAGGGATGCAGTGATTTTTGGGCTTTGCTAACTTTTATAGGAAATTTATTAAGGGCTTCTTGCAGGTGGTAAAGCCTCTAACGGACCTCACTAAGGGAGCTGATGTAAAAAATTGGTCTGTAGCTGCAAAAAAATTATTTCATGACTAGTGTTGAGCGATACCACCCAATACTGAAAAATATCGGATCGGAATGGATCGGCCGATCTAAAAAAAAGTATCGGGTATCGCCGATTCCGATCCCAGAAGTCCCATTCAAGTCAATGGAACAGAAATATTGGAATTAAAAAAACCCTTTCTTTCCCTGTCAGTTAATTCTACATGAAGAAAAACAACTAATAATAATGTAGAATGTATTGTGGGAGGTGTAGGAGACATTAAAGCCATAGAGGTTTAGCCCGATCAAATGGAATAGTCCTCCTCCTCCTCCTCCTCCTCCCCTTCCGTTCAGCCTGTCACAAAAGATTTACAACAGGATTTGTCCGCGTTCAGTTTGGCCTGAAGCAGCAGGCCTTTTCCAGGGGCACCACGAGGAGGAACGGACTCACCCCCATACACTGCTTAGTCTTTTTCTGCTTATAAATTTGATAATCTCATTTGCTCAGATTTTTAGTCTTATGCTTAATGTTCTTCTGCTTTTGGTTTTTATGCTTCTTGGTCTTCTGTCTCTTGTTGTTCTGCATCTTGGTGGTTGTCTTTCTGTTCGTTGTCCTCTTGGTCATCTTCTTCAGGGTCATCTTTTAGGTATTCTTCTGTGTGGTCTTCAGGGTCGTCGTCTTCAGGGTCATTGTCAGGGAGATCCAGAGTGAGAATCAAAAACCATTTCTACAATCTTGAACTTTGAAAAGTAGCAGAAGTTACAAGAAGGCTGAGGAACTGGTGAGAACCAGCTGATGGTACTGGAACCCGGAGTGGCAGCAGAATGAACAAGAGCCAATGGCACAACCGTGGACCAGCTGACGGTGCTGGAACACGGTTACTAAGCAGGAGGTACCTGTGCTCCAAAGCACTACCAAGGACCAGCAGATGTTGGTGGAACTCGGATACCGACAAGGAGGCACCTAAGCCAAAGGCACTGCCGAGAACCAGCTGACGGTGCAGGAACCTGGATGGGCAGCAGAAGCTGCAAGAACAAATGAAACTAGCGAGCACCAGCTGATGGTGCTGGAACCCGGAGGGGCAGCAGAAGGAACAAGAGCCAATGGGACAACCGTGGAACAGCTGACGGTGCTGGAACACGGTTACTAAGCAGGAGGTACCTGTGCTGCAAAGCACTACCAAGGACCAGCAGACGTTGCTGGAACTCGGATACCGACAAGGAGGCACCTAGGCCAAAGGCTCTGCCGGGAACCAGCTGACGTTGCTGGAACCCGGAAGGGTAGCAGAAGGTACCCATGATTAATAAAGTTTCGCGTCCGCGAGCAGGCCGCAGTTACCGAAACCCACAGTCCTACAGGGGGTGCTTTTCCTATTGGCACTATGGAACCAGCCTTTGTTACCAGAACCCGCAGTCCACATAGGAAGCACTGAAACTGCAGGCACCATAGACTCGGCTAACCCGACCGCAACACGACAGGACAACATATCAGTGGCAAAGTGACGTTGACACTACCCGGAAACAGCAGGCATGCTGGAACCAGGCTGGGCAGGAGGGAGTGCCCGTGCCAAAGACACTTCCGAGAACCAGCTGACGGTGCTGGAACCCGAAGGGGTAGCATTAGCTACAAGAGTCAATGGAACTACTGAGAACCAGCTGACGGTGCTGGAACCCAGAGTGGCAGCAGAAGGATCAACAGCCAATGGCACAACCGTGGACCAGCTGACGGTGCTGGAACATGGTTACTAAGCAGGAGGTACCTGTGCTAAAAAGCACTATCAAGGACCAGCAGATGTTGCTGGAACTCAGATACCAAGAAGGAGGCACCTAGGCCAAAGGCACTGCCGAGAACCAGCTGACAGTGCTGGAACCCGGATGGGTAGCAGAAGGTACCCATGAAAAACAAAGTTGCAAGGCCATGAGCCGGCCGCAGTTACCGAAACCCACAGTCCTACAGGGAGTGCTTGTCCTATTGGCACTATGGAACCAGCCTTTGTTACCAGAACCCGCAGCCCACATAGGAAGCACTGAAACTGCAAGGCACCATAGACTCGGCTAACCCGACCGCAACACGACAGGACAACGTATCAGTGGCAAAGTGACGTTGACACTACCCAGAAACAGCAGGCGTGCTGTAACCAGGCTGGGCAGAAGGGAGTACCCGTGCCAAAGACACTGTCGAGAACCAGCTGATGGTGAGGGAACCCGGAGGGGCAGCAAAAGGAACAAGAGCCAATGGCACAACCGTGGACCAGCTAACAGTGCTGGAACACGGTTTCTAAGCAGGAGGTACCTGTGCTAAAAAGCACTACCAAGGACCAGCAGATGTTGCTGGAACTCGGATACCAAGAGGGAGGCACCTAGACCAAAGGCTCTGCCGAGAAACAGCTGACGGTGCTGGAACCCGGCTGGGCAGGAGGTAGTACCCGTGGCAAACACACTTCTGAGCAGCAACATGCGATGTTGAAGCCCAGGGGTCAATCATGCAGCAGGCTGAGGCCAACTTGGAGCAAGTTTTATATTGGTTGTACACAACTACTGATTGTAACCGTGATCCACTTTGGCCTCTGGCTCTACTGTCTCTAGTATTTCCCCTGGCCTCCAACCACGGCAGTTGCTGCTCTGCAGAGTTGTCTGCACAATCCACACTTGTTACTGAGTTACTGTGGCTCAGTCACGTCAGTTTATCCCCTGATGTGTGTCCGGCAAGGTCTCCTGCTCTGTCCACATTCCCACAACTATTTATGGGAATGGGGACAGAGCAGGAGACATTGCTGGACACACCAAAGGGGATCAACTGACGTGACTGAGCCCCAGTAACACAGGAACAAGTGTGGATTGTGCAGACGGCACATCAGAGCAGTGACTGGCGGGGTTGGAGGCCAGGGGAAATACTAGAGACAGTACAGCCAGAGGCCTAAGTGGACCACGGTTAAAAGTCAGTAGTAGTGTGATGTTGGAGGCAGCATGAGACTTTGCCATCCGCACAGCAGGGGAACAGCTGGCGTTACTGAACCCCACAGACACAGGAGCGAGTGTTTCTATCTGTGCGGACGGCACTTCCAAGCTACAACTGGCTGTGTTGAAGCCCAGGATCAATGCTCCGAGCAGGCTGAGGCCTACTTGGAGCAAGTGGAAAATAACATGTTGTGTGATGTTGGAGGCAGCAGGAGACTTTGCCATCCGCACAGCAGGGGAACAGCTGGCATTACTGAACCCCACTAACACAGGAGCTAGTGTGTGTTTCTCTGTTAAGATGGCACTTTTGAACACCAAGTGGCATTGTTGGAGCCCAGGATGAGGCATGGAGTTGGCTAAGGCCAACTTCCAGCACGTTTTATAGAGGTTGTAGACTACTACTGATTGTAACCGTGCTCCACTTAGGCCTCTGGCTCCACTGTCTCTAGTATTTCCCCTGGCCTCCAACCCCGCGAGTGACAGCTCTGAAGTGGTGTCAGCACAATCCACACTTGTTCCTGTGTTACTTGGCCTCAGTCCCATCAGTTGATCCCCCCGATGTGTGTCCGGCAAGGTCTCCTGCTCTGTCCTCATTCACACTACTAGTAATGGGAATGTGGACAGAGCAGAAGACCTTTACGGACACACATCAGGGGATCAACTGACGTGACTGAGGCCAAGTAACACAGGAACAAGTGTGGATTGTGCTGACGCCACTTCAGAGCTGTCACTCGCGGGGTTGGAGGCCAGGGGAAATACTAGAGACAGTGGAGCCAGAGGCCTAAGTGGAGCATGGTTAAAAATCAGTTGTAGTTTGAATGTGGATGGAGCAGGAGACTTTGCCGTCCACACAGCAGGGGAGCAGCTGGCATTACTGAACCCCACTAACACAGGAGCGAGTGTTTCTATCTGTGCGGACGGCACTTCCAGGCTACAACTGGCTTTGTTGAAGCCCAGGATCAATGCTCCGAGCAGGCTGAGGCCTACTTGGAGCAAGTGGAAAATAACATGTAGTGTGATGTTGAAGGCAGCAGGAGACTTTGCAATCTGCACAGCAGGGGAACAGCTGGCGTTAATGAACCCCACAGACACAGGAGCGAGTGTTTCTATCTGTGTGGATGGCACTTCCAGGCTACAACTGGCTGTGTTGTAGCCCAGGATGAAGCATGCAGCAGGCGGAGGACAACTTGCAGCTGGTTTTATAGAGGTTGTAGACTACTACTGATTGTCGCCGTGCTCCACTATGGCCTCCGGCTCCACTGTCTCTAGTATTTCCCCAGGCCAACAACCCCGCCAGTTACAGCTGTGAAATGGCGTCTGCACAATCCACACTTGTTCCTGTGTAACTGTGGCTCGGTCCCGTCTGTTGATCCCCTGATGTGGGTCTGGCAAGCTCTCCTGCTCAGTCCACATTCACACTACTAGTAATGTGAATGTGGACAGAGCAAGAGACCTTGCCGGACACACATCAGGGGATCAACTGACGGGACTGAGCCACAGTAACTCAGGAACAAGTGTGGATTGTGTAGACGCCACTTCACAGCTGTAACTGGCGTGGTTGTTGGCCAGGGGAAATACTAGAGACAGTGGAGCCAGAGGCCTAAGCTGACCAAAGGGCCTAAGCTGACCAAAGTTACAAATCTGTAGTAGTTTGCATGTGGAGGCAGCAGGAGACTTTGCCGTCCACACAGCAGGGGAACAGCTGACGTTACTGTACCCCATTAACACAGGAGCTAGTGTGTTTTTCTATGTGGAGACGGTACTTCTGAACACCAACTGGCGTTGTTGGAGCCCAGGATGAGGCATGGAGCAGGCTGAGGCCTGATGGTGTTGGCATGTGGAGGCAGCAGGAGACATTGCCGTCTACACAGCAGGGGAACAGCAGGCATTACTGAACCCCACTGACACAGGAGCTAGAGTGTTTTTCTCTGTGGAGACGGCACTTCTGAACACCAACTGATGTTGTTGGAGCACAGGATGAGGCATGGAGCTGGCTGAGGCCTGATGATGTTGGCATGTGTATGGAGCAGGAGACATTGCAGTCTGCACAGCTGGGGAACAGCAGGCATTACTAAACCCCACTGACACAGGAGCTAGAGTGTTTTTCTCTGCGGAGACGGCACTTCTGAACACCAACTGGCTTTGTTGGAGCCCAGGATGAGGCATGGAGCAGGCTGAGGCCTGATGGTGTTGGAATGTGTATGGAGCAGGAGACATTGCCATCTACACAGCTGGGGAACAGCAGGCATTACTGAACCCCATGGACACAGGAGCTAGAGTGTTTTTCTCTGTGGAAACGGCACTTCTGAACACCAACTGATGTTGTTGGAGCACAGGATGAGGCATGGAGCTGGCTGAGGCCTGATGGTGTTGGCATGTGTATGGAGCAGGAGACATTGCAGTCTGCACAGCTGGGGAACAGCAAGCATTACTGAACCCCACTGACACAGGAGCTAGAGTGTTTTTCTCTGCGGAGACGGCACTTCTGAACACCAACTGGCGTTGTTGGAGCCCAGGATGAGGCATGGAGCAGGCTGAGGCCTGATGGTGTTGGCATGTGTATGGAGCAGGAGACATAGCCGTCTACACAGCAGGGGAACAGCTGGCGTTACTGAACCCCACTAACACAGGAGCGAGTGTTTCTATCTGTGTGTACGGCACTTCCAGGCTACAACTGGCTGTGTTGTAGCCCAGGATGAAGCATGCAGCAGGCGGAGGACAACTTGCAGCTGATTTTATAGAGGTTGCAGACTACTACTGATTGTCGCCGTGCTCCACTATGGCCTCCGGCTCCACTGTCTCTAGTATTTCCCCAAGCCAACAACCCCGCCAGTTATAGCTGTGAAGTGGCCCATCTGCACAGTCCACACTTGTTCCAGTGTAACTGTGGCTCAGTCCCGTCTGTTGATCCCCTGATGTGGGTCTGGCAAGCTCTCCTGCTCAGTCCTCATTCACACTACTAGTAATGTGAATGTGGACAGAGCAAGAGACCTTGCCGGACACACATCAGGGGATCAACTGACGGGACTGAGCCACAGTAACTCAGGAACAAGTGTGGATTGTGTAGACGCCACTTCACAGCTGTAACTGGCGTGGTTGTTGGCCAGGGCAAATACTAGAGACAATGGAGCCAGAGGCCTAAGTTGACCAAAGTTACACATCTGTAGTAGTTTGCATGTGGAGGCAGCAGGAGACTTTGCCATCTACACAGCAGGGGAACAGCTGGCATTACTGAACCCCACTAACACAGGAGTTAGTGTGTTTTTCTCTGTGAAGACGGCACTTCTGAACACCAACTGGCATTGTTGGAGCCCAGGATGAGGCCTGCTGTTTTTTGAATGTGGAGGCAGCAGGAGACATTGCCGTCCACATAGCAGGGGAACAGCTGACGTTACTGAACCCTACTAACACAGGAGCTAGTGTGTTTTTCTCTGTGAAGACGGCACTTCTGAACACCAACTGGCGTTGTTGGAGCCCAGGATGAGGCATGGAGCAGGCTGAGGCCTGCTGTTTTTTGGCATGTGGAGGCAGCAGGAGACATTGCCGTCCACACAGCAGTGGAACAGCTGGCATTACTGAACCCCACTAACACAGGAGCTAGTGTGTTTTTCTCTGTGAAGACGGCCCTTCTGAACACCAACTGATGTTGTTGGAGCACAGGATGAGGCATGGAGCTGGCTGAGGCCAACTTGCAGCACATTTTATAGAGGAAGTAGACTACAACTGATTGTAACCGGGCTCCACTATGGCCTCCGGCTCCACTGTCTCTAGTATTTCCCCTGGCCTCCAACCCCGCCAGTGACAGCTCTGAAGTGGCGTCAGCACAATCCACACTTGTTCCTGTGTTACTTGGACTCAGTCCCGTCAGTTGATCCCCTGATGTGTGTCTGGCAAGGTCTCCTGCTCTGTCCTCATTCACACTACTAGTAATGGGAATGTTGACAGAGCAGGAGACCTTGCCGGACACACATCAGGGGATCAACTGACGAGACTGAGCCCAAGTAACACTGGAACTAGTGTGGATTATGCAGACGCCACTTAAGAGCTGTCACCGGCAGGGTTGGAGGCCAGGGGAAATACTAGAGACAGTGGAGCCGGAGGCCATAGTGGAGCAGGGTTAAAAATCAGTAGTAGTTTGAATGAGGATGGAGTAGGAGACTTTGCCGTCCACACAGCAGGGGAGCAGCTGGTATTACTGAACCCCACTAACACAGGAGCTAGTGTTTTTCTCTGTGCAGATGACACATCTGAGCAACAACTGGCTGTGTTGAAGCCCAGGGATTATAGTTCAGGTGGTAGAAACATGAACACAACAGGAGACCCGGATACAGTTGCCAACAAATAATTTAGTCTGGAAGAGGACTGGCAAATTCTGGGGAGATCCAGGCCTTGTTCATTTTCAGAAAAGTAAGCCGGTCGACGTTATCGGAAGAAAGTCGCCTGCGACGGTCTGTTAGTACACCACCTGCGGCACTAAAGACACGTTCCGATAATACTCTGGCAGCAGGGCAAGCCAGCACCTCCAATGCATACTGGCTAAGCTCTGGCCATGTATCCAGCTTAGAGACCCAAAACTTGAAGGGAGAAGAGCCATCTGGGAGTACACTGACAGGGCAAGACATGTAGTCTGTCACCATCTGACGGAAACGTTGCCTCCTGCTGACTGGAGCCGTCAGTGATGGTGTAGACAATTGTGGCGGACACACAAAACTTTGCCACATTTGGGCCATAGTGGTCTTGCCTTGTGCTGAGGCACTGCCTCTGCTCCCTCTTTGTGCCGAGTTTCCTCCACTGGGTCGACGCACAGAGGTGCTTTGTAAAGCACTAGCACCACTGCTGTCGGGTGGAATGGAAAACATGATGGACTGCACCAGTGTGTCTTGGTATTCCCGCAGTTTACGCTCCCGGTTCAACGTTGGTATGAGGGTTTGCAAGTTGTCCCGGTAGCGAAGATCTAGGAGGGTGTACACCCAATAATCAGCCGTGTAGAGAATGTGGGCGATGCGGTGGTCGTTTCTCAGGCACTGCAGCATGAAGTCAACCATGTGCTGCAGACTCCCAACTGCCAAAGAGCCGCTGTCCCCTGCTTGAGGCATCATCTCTGCCTACTCTGCATCACCCCACCCTCGCTGTACATACTGACTAGAGCTTTGTGTACCTCCCTCCTGTGTAGAGATGTCTTCCTCCTCCATCGACTCCTCCTCACAAAGTGTCCCCTGCCTAGGCCTTTGTGAGGAAGCACGTAGCGCAGACTGTCCAGAAGCAGATGGCATTTGGGACTCCTCATCCTCCACCTCTTCCAAAACCTCATCCCTTAGTGCTTGCAGTGTTTTTTGAAGCATGCAGTTAAGGGGGACAGTCATGCTGTCTAGTGCATCATCTGCACTCGCCATCTGCGTGGAATCATCGAAGGCACGCAAAACGAAGCAGATGTCCTTCATAGAGGCCCACTCTGCTGAAGTGTGACCGGCACACATTGCGACTTGTTTGCGCCTGATGCAGCTGGTACTCCATGACTGCTGCCTGCTGCTCACACAACCGCTCCAACATATGTAATGTTGAATTCCACCTGGTGGGTAGGTCACATATGATGCGATGTTCCGGAAGGCGTAATCGGCGCTGCAGAGCAGCAAGGCGCGATCTTGCCGTGCTGGAACGCCGCAAGTGAGCGCACTCTATGCGGACCTTGTGCAGCAGTGCATCAAGATCCGGATAGTCCCTCAGAAAGCTCTGCACGACCAAGTTGAGCACATGTGCCAGACATGGGATGTGAGTGAGGTTACCAAGGCCAAGAGCTGCCACCAGATTTCGGCCATTGTCACACACTACCAAGCCCGGCTGGAGATTCGCTGGCAGAAACCACACGTCGCTCTCCTGATTGATGGCATTCCAGAGCTCCTGCGCTGTGTGGCTTCGATTCCCCAATGAAATTAATTTCAGTACGGCATGTTGACGTTTGGCCACGGCTGTGCTCATATCGGTCGTAACAGGCTCCTGCTGCGCTGTTTCAGAGGAACTGGAGTAGGAGGAGGAGTCAATGTGTACAGACTGGATTCCTGCAATTCGTGAAGTTGGCAGAACACGTAGAGCGCCACTCACCAGATCTGTACCCGGCTCCACAACATTGACCCAATGGGCAGTGAGGGAATGGTATCGTCCCTGTCCATGGTTACTGGTCCACGCATCGGTGGTCAGGTGGACCTTGGTACTGACGGCATTTAGTAACGCATGTTTTATGGTTGCCTCCACATGTTTCTACAGGGGAGGGCAGGGATGGCTCGCCTGCTGAAATAAAAGCGGCTGCGCACAGTGTATTGTGGGACTGCCAATGCCATGAAGTCCCGGAAGGTGTCAGTCTCCACCAGCCTGAATGACAGAATTTCAAGGGCCAGTAGTTTGGCAATGCCAGCATTCAGAGCCTGTGCTCGGGGATGGTTTGCCGAGTATGGCCGCCTTTTCTCCCATGCCTGTGCTACCTATGGCTGCCGAGTGGCCTGGGAGTGTGAGGATGACTGGGAACGTGGTGCTGTGGGTGGAATGTCACTGGGTCTCCGGACAACAGTGCCAGAGGTTCTTCCTTGGCGATCCTGTGAGGAAGCCAAACCAGCTGTGTGTGAGCTGGAGGAAGAGGCCCCAACACGAGCTGAAGAGGTGGTAGGTGGTGCTGTACGTTGGCCTACGTCTTCAGTGTGTCTGTGTAACTCCACCTCGTGCTTGGTTCGCACATGTTTCCACATATTAGTGGTATTGAGGTTGCTGACATTTTTCCCTCTTTTGACTCTCTGATGACACAGCTTGCATTTGACAAAGCAAATGTCATCTGCAACTGTGTCAAAAAAGGACCACGTACTGCAAGTCTTGGGAGCGCCCTTTTTGCCTTTTGAAAGTGGAATGCTCCTAACGGGTGCCGAAGTGGAGGCTACAGGCAACCAAGTTTTCCCCGTCCCTCTCCCTCCGGTTTTGGCCGTTCGGGGAATCTCTTCCTCAGAGCTGCTCCCACCACCTTCCTGTTCCTCACGCCATGATGGGTCAAGGACCTCATCATCTACAATCCCTTCTTCAAACACCTGCTTCTCCTGGGTTGTCTCGCCAGCACCATACGCACCAGAAAGTGGTAACTGAGTCTCGTCATCATCTGATGCGTACTGAGGTGTGCTGACCATAGGCACTGGCCCACCCGCCTCTTCAGATTCAGAGGGACAAAGAAGTTGCGCATCATTGCATACTCCCTCTTCTTCACATTCTGGAATGCTGCTTGGCTGGCCCCCTCTTTCCAAACCAACAGATTCCGAGAACAGAAGTAGAGACTGTGATGGCTTCTGTCCAGGGCTCTCTGACTGCCTGGGCACTTTGGCAGGTGGTGAAGAGACAGATGGTTGCTCTTCGGTGTTCTGGCCCTGAGAGGATGTGGAAGTAATTGAAGTCGATGCGTTAGCTGCCATCCATCCAACAACGGCTTCAATTTGTTCCTCCCGCAGCAGTGGGGTACGGTGAGGTCCTACAAAGCTGCAAGTAAAGGACTGTTGCCTGCTGAAACTGGGGGATGCTGACTCACTGGTGCCAACAGCAGGCACAGAATCCCCACGTCCTCTCCCTGCAGAATTCCCACGTCCTCTCCCTGCAGAATCCCCATGTCCTCTCCCTGCTGAAACTCCACACCCATGGCCACGTGTCTTACTCCCTGCCTTCTTCATCTTGCTAGACTGAGAAAGATAGGCAGAAAAGTACAAAGGGGGGCCTTAGTGTGCTTATTCCTGAACAGCTGGTTACAGGTATAAGAAACACTAATTTTATGAAGTGTGTGTGTCGACTATACTTTAATAGGAGATAATGTGGCCTACACAACTTTCAAATGTAGTGTTTGGTGAACTTTGTTGTTTTTTTTTTGGGGGGGGGGGAACTAAAAGGATGTGACCAAAGATTTGAAAGTCAGAGTATCACCAACTTTCTGGAGCTATTACAATGCAGGCATGTAACCTAAAATGCAAAAGATGAGGCTCCAAAAAAATTGGGTAATACTAATCTGGCTGCAGCTGAAGGGCACAGGCCAGAAAAAAGGCTCCTCTATCTACTCCTATATAGTGTTTGCAACCAACCAATGTAGATGGATATGGATGGATGCACACTAATAGGAGAAGAAAAAATGAGCTGCAATTAAAGAAATATATGTGTGAGGCAGTGACGCACGCTGAGCAGCCTACAACCAGACGTAGCTGCAGGACACTCTACTCAGTGTGAGCTGCATTCACACACAGTCAGAGACCTCTCAGACAGTCGTGAACAGTGCAGCTAAGTGGGCACTAGCACTGACAGGCTGCAGAAAGGCTCCGCTGTGTACTCCTAGAGTGTTTGCAACCACCGTATATGGATACTGATGGATGCACATTAATAGGAGAAAAAATGAGCTGCAATAAAAGAAAAATGTGTGAGGCAGTGACACGCTGAGCGGCCTACAACCAGACGTAGCTACAGGACACACTACTCAGCATGAGCTGCACTCACACACAGTCAGAGACCTCTCAGACAGCAGTCAACAGTGCAGCTAAGTGGGCACTAGCACTGACAGGCTGCAGAAAGGCTCCGCTGTCTACTACTAGTGTTTGCAACCAACGTATATGGATATGGATGGAAGCACACTAGATAGAATTTTTTTAAAATAAGCAGCTCAAAAAGAAAAATATGTATGAGGCAGTAGTGAGGCACGCTGTGCGGACTACAAAAAGACGTGGCTGCAGGACCCACTCCACAGCGTGAGCTGCACTCACACAGCCCTTGCAGACAGCTGTGAACACTGCTGCTAGGGAAAAGCAAGCTACAGTTGTGGTTTATGTAGCCTGGGTAAAGCACAATATTGTTTTGAGAATCGCTATTTCTAACTGTCCCTCACAGTCTTCAACAGCAGCCTGTCCCTAACTGAATTCACAGCAGAGTGACCAGAAATGGCGGCGGCAGTGGCTTTTATAGTGCATCATGACATCATTTCAGCAGCCAATCACAGCCATGCCAATAGTTAACATGCCTACATGCCTAACAGGATGTGCCCACACTTCTGAGGATTCCCATTGGCTGAATCAAAGCGAGCAGGCTGATAGCATTATGGGAACTTCCGATTCCGGTATCCGATATGAAAAAAGTATCGGAAGTCAGTATCGGAATTCTGATACAGCAAATATCGGCCGATACCCGATACTTGTGGTATCGGAAAGCTCAACACTATTTGTAAGCCATCCACTAGATCATTAATAAATTAAATAGTAGGGGGCCCAATACAGAACCCTGTGGTACCCCACTAGAAACCCTGGCCCAATCTGAGTATGCCCCATTAATAACCACTCTGTTTTCTATCACTAAGCCAGCTACCTACCCATCTACACACATTTTCCCCTAGCCCAATCTTTCTCAAGTCACAGGACTTTTCTTTAGCGCCATATTGTGCCATTCAGCACAAGGCAACTCAGTACCGCATTTAGTAGCTGCAACTGCCAGTGCAGCGCCGTGCGCTTTCTTTTCCCTCAGGGAGGTTAGTGGCATCTGCCAGAGTGGTGCAGTGCGCACTTAAGTGCACTATTACTCCAGTTATTATCCTGCTGGCACCGCAGCTCCGGCGCCGAGCACTAGTGTGTCTATAGGGACTCTTACCCATTGTCTCGGGCAGAGACCTGTGACCATACATTAGTGCTCACACTGCCAAGCTCTGTGAGCATAAACGGGCTGCAGCATTTATATTTGGCAGTTGTGCGGCTCTGTGAGGTAACAGAGTCCGCCTCCATTCACACTGGGTGAGGTTAACCCCGTATGTTTCCCTATTATACCGCCATATAGCATCCGCTAATACCGAGCAGCAGTTAACATCTCTGCACGCTGGACTCCGGGCTGCGAACGCACCTAAATACCATGTTTATTATTTGATGCATTCCGCCAGCCCTTAACAGTATACTAGCACCATTGTTTGACTAGTAATGGTGGATGAACAGCGACTGCAGCGGAACATCAGCAGCTGGAGGGCAGGTTGGCTCTCGAGCGCTAAGCCTTAGCTGTGGATCTTAAAATGGTCGATGTTCAGGCAGGCACGGAGGCTGTCTCCCATGAGTCCCCTGCCATCCCTGTCCCGACTTTGTCCAGCCTCCCATTGCCCGAGAAGTTCTCGGGCGATAGTGCTTCTTGTAGGGGTTTCGTGAGCCAGTGTACTATACAGCTGCAGCTGCACGATTCCCCTCTGAGTGGGCTAAGGTGGGATTTGTTATTTCCCTCTTGTTGGGCAGGGCTTTGGAGTGGGCCATACTGCTGTGGGAGCATGGTGATCATGTGGTGCAGAGTGCCCCGCAGTTCTTAGGCACTCTGAAGCAGGTCTTCCTGGGACCGCGAGTTGCCCATGATGCTGCGCTCCAGCTGCTGGCATTGTCACAGGGCTCATCCTTGGCCAGCCATTTCGCCATCCAGTTTCGGACTCGGACCTCAGAGTTGGAGTGGCCAGATAAGGTCCTCATTCCGGCATTCTGGAGAGGTTTGGCTGACCATATGAAGGACACCCTGGCCACCAGGGAGATTCCTGCCACACTGGAGGAGCTTATCACCGTCTTGTGGTACAGTAAAGGGTGTTTTACTGGATGGGAGATACATTTCTCCCAGCAGATTAATGTTTGGCTGGGTTTTTCCCTAAAGACAGGACCTGCGATGACGTCATGGTCACGTGATCAGCCCATGTAATGTCTACCTCACCGGTGGGAGGGGTTATGGGCTATGTAATGGAGGTTGGTATTTGGCACATGGTAAGTGTTTGTGTCTGGAAGTTACAGGAACTTGGCAGGACTTAGCCTGAACTTGTATACAGGATCCCCGTGCAGCAGGACTATAGCAACAAGACTCTCAGCAACCCTGGGAATGGCACCTGGCGGATGCCACAGGACCTGGCAGCTGCTTAGTTAAGCCTGTCCCGTGCAAGGGGTGAGTCTGGGACCAGTGGTTCTCCAAGCTGGAGTATATTTATGCTTTCCTTACTTTCTGTTAACCGGCTGTTTGCAACGTGACATTAAACCACTGAAATTGGACTTTAACCCTGTGTTGCCTCGTTACTGCAGCCCTGCCATTACCTACCAGAGCGAAACCCTACAGTCTCCACCCATATAGATCTTTGCTTCACCAAGCAAAGGTTGGAGCGGTCCCAGTGTAGACAGAGGTTTAGGTTGGCACCCAGTTTTGCCAAACCCTTGGAATCTCCCTATCAGGCGTCTGAGCCTCACGGGGCTTCCCGTGCGGGATCCAGGCCCCGGTCCCCTCGAGCACCTGTGGTCTGTCATGTTTGCCAGCAGCTTGGTCACCTTGCCAACCAGTACCCACAGTGGTCAGGAAGACGCTCGCCTCTAGTGGTCATAGTAGGAGGCTCATTAGAATCAGCAGCATTTTCCTCCAAGCTGTCCTTTAAGGGGATGCTTGAGTTTGGTTCATTAACTCTTGCGGTGGAGGTTTGCGTTGACTCCGGATCAGAGGGCAATTTTATGTCATCTGCCTTCGCTCAAGGGTACGCAATACCCCTGGCTATGATATCTAAGCCAGTCTCAGTCAGAGTGGTGAACGGCACAACTCTACCTTCACAGATTACCCACCAGACCATTCCGTTGATACTCTCGGTGTCTCCATCTCATCAGGAGACGATATCCCTTCTCGTCATGCCTGAGGGTATCGATCAGGATCTTCTAGGGGTCGCCTGGTTGCGGTATCATTCTCCCCATATAGAGTGGTCCTCGTGGAGAATATCTTGTGAGGGTAGATATCTGAGGGAGTGCATTCTGGTTGCCTCCACTGAGGTTCCCACAGCTCTTTCCTCTCTCCCCAAACACTAATCGACAGTTTGCAGACGTGTTCTCCGAGAAGGCGGCGGAGACGCTTCCGCCTCATCGCCCCAATGACTGTCCTATTGACCTCTTGCCTGGTGCTGAGCCTCCTCGGGGTCGAGTCTATCCCTTGTCTCCCCCGGAGACTGAGGCCATGTCTCAATATATCAGGGAGAACCTGGCAAGAGGATTCATTAGTAAGTTGGTGTCACCAGTGGGGGCGGGATTCTTCTTCATCCAAAAGAAGAATGGAGAGGTATGTCCCTGCATCGATTACAGGGGTCTTAACGCTATCACCGATAAGAACAAGTATCCTCTGCCCATGATATCAGAACTGTTTGATAGATTATGGGGAGCAAGAGTTTTCACCAAATTAGATCTGCGGGGGGCCCAAAACCTGATACGCATCTGTGAGGTAGGCAAATGGAAGATGGCATTTAACACGAGGGATGGCGTTATGGTTACCTGGTCATGCCCTTTGGTCTCTGTAATGCTCCGGCCATCTTCCAGGACTTTGTAAATGATATCCTTCGAGATATGCTCTCCACCTCGGTGGTTGTCTATCTGGATGATATTCTCATCTACTCTCCAGATATGGATTCCCACCGGAGAGAGGTTTGCAGAGTCTTCGACTGCTTGCGAGCTAACTCCCTCTATGACAAGTTGGAGAAGTAAACAACAGAAATGACAGTGCATAGGGCTAGAATAAATTTGTATAGTAGGTTTAAAAATATTTAAACCAAAAATATATTTTTTTTTAATATTTGGAGTTATAAGCCCAAACGCTAATCAGTATAGGACACACTGAATATGTATACAAAAGAACAAAAGAGAAACCAGTGCATGAATATCCAAAATAGATAGAAACATCACAGATCTTTATTAGAAACACAGGTAAAAAATGGCATAATGGCATAACAAGAGTGGCACAAAAAAAGCACAAAGGTGAACAGTATCCCTAAAATATGTGCAAGTAGTACAGAATGAAATAGGGTGCCGGCCAGTCATTGCGACATAAGGGGAAAAGTCCCCAGATGATCAGCTACCCAATAAAGGGTTAAATAGTCAGGATTCAAGTATAATGTACATACCAAAGGAGAGGACACTGGACACCTAGTGCTGTAGAAGTCCCAACGTACGTTTCGGAAGCAAAAGAGCTTCCTTCCTCAGGGGGTGTGTCAGAATGGACGCCGTGTGTGCTTTAAATAAGGGTCCAAGTTTAAGTGAGCGCCAATCAGGGGGAAGCACCCAACCCCCAACCTCCCATCACTCCCAGGCTGGCGCCGACAATACACGGGGCCCCGTGATGTCAGACGCCAGACCACAGGCAGATGGGGGTGGAGCGAAGGGCGCATCACCCGCGCATGCGCAGACGCGATCAAACAGATCACAGCCATCTTGAAGAAGGGCACAATCAAGGGCAGAATATGATAGGGTAAACAGTATATATCGCTCAAATTGAGGGAGGAATACAAACAGGGCATCCACAAAATAGTACAGAATAATATAACTATGTTTAATATAGTAAGTAGAAAAATAGAAATATTGGGAATAAAACAAAAAGACCAAAGAAACATGAGGGTGGAACGGAGAGCACTTCAACTGCGCGTACGGAGATGTGGTCAAACCGATCACAACCATCTTAGAAAGAAATCATAAAGGCAGGACATAATCATGGACCAGGAAACATATAAATACATACACAGGGTCTCTACAGAGGGGTATAGAAAAGGATACAATTACATTAGTATGCTAAATCAAAGAATAAGAATGTCACAACCACAATGGGAAAATATAACATAGCATAGCAGCAATTATATATAATATACAGAACAAGCTATCCAAACATGGTATAGAAAGCAATACCACCAATAGAGATCCCCCCATATATAGAAATACATTAAAAGTGCCCATATATAAATCTCCAGGAGGACAATGATAATAAATCCCCAATTGAAAATGAACTACCCACACAAAGTCCGACAAAAAATTAAATAAAAAATAAAAACAACAAAAGGACCCCGTCTTCATCTTTACTCATAGAGATGTCATCATATTCATCAGAAGAACTGTGCCAATTCATCAGGTGTAGTGCGAACATATAAATCCCTTAAAACTAATTATTTATTTTATACATTAAAAAACACCTATCCCAGTGAAAAATGGCTAATGCCAAAAATAACCAGACCTACACTGGGATGCTACATAGCCCTACTTTTAGGCTCACTGATACCTTCCTAGCCGTAGAGGTTGGCACCCTAAAAACAAGAATTGGCGCCCCCACTCAACGTGGACTAACCCTCACTCCCCTACCAGTCCCTATTCAGACAGGAGGGAAAACAATAATCTGATAGTGCAGAAATGAAACTTCAGAATGCCCTAAGCTCAAGCAAAACCTCAAACAATTGATGTTGTCCTGATAAAACCCCCACACAGAGGTATATTAACCAATAAATTGCTTGTCATATGTAGGTATGCCCTTCTGATATTATAGCAATGAACATTAAAGTTGCCTTAGGCTACAATAGGATCCCAGGATACTATTAAAGATAAAAAATCTAATACCTCCACATCATGACCATATGTGACAGACTAATATGTCCAACAGACAGATAATACAAACTAACCCCTCTCAAGAGTATATTCTGAATCATAATATAATAAACAAAGTCACTTATCATGTGCAGGTCAACCCCGACGCGTTTCCCCGCCTGTAGCGGTTCATCAGGAGGATCAATCAATAAACGTCATATCCATATATGATACCCAGATGATGCATGATGGCCATTAATGTTCATTGCTATAATATCAGAAGGGCATACCTACATATGACAAGCAATTTATTGGTTAATATACCTCTGTGTGGGGGTTTTATCAGGACAACATCAATTGTTTGAGGTTTTGCTTGAGCTAAGGGCATTCTGAAGTTTCATTTCTGCACTATCAGATTATTGTTTTCCCTCCTGTCTGAATAGGGACTGGTAGGGGAGTGAGGGTTAGTCCACGTTGAGTGGTGGCGCCAATTCTCGTTTTTAGGGTGCCAACCTCCACGGCTAGGAAGGTATCAGTGAGCCTAAAAGTAGGGCTATGTAGCATCCCAGTGTAGGTCTGGTTATTTTTGGCATTGGCCATTTTTCACTGGGATAGGTGTTTTTTAATGTATAAAATAAATAATTCGTTTAAAGGGATTTATATGTTCGCACTATTTCTGATTCCCATGAGATATGTATTTCATACGTTCCAATTCATCACGTGCATCGAAAAGGTGGACCAAACTCAACACGGCCAAAAAAAAGTGGCAGACATAAAACCTAAATTAAAAACAGAATTAAAACCAACGACACAACATATGTCACTCAAGAAATAACAGCAAAAAGGGGTAAATAGTGTTCATAAAAATAGAGCAAATGATAGACATTCATTGAGACCATGTGGGTGGATAGTTTTCAGTTTCCATATCCATTTGGCCTCTAATTGACCCAGTCCCTTAGAGAGACCCCCACCCCGGATGTCAATTTTCAGAGCCTCAATACCCCGTATTTTAAGTAAGGTGGAGTCACAATCATGGCATTCTTTAAAATGTCTCTGAATAGCCCTCAGGGTGGAGTCATCCATGTGGCCAAGTGCCGCCTGTATCCCCAACACGTGCTCCCTAACTCGTACCTTGAACTGGCGCGTAGTTAGGCCTACATAAATGAGGCCACAAGGGCACGTGGCGCTCACTTAAACTTGGACCCTTATTTAAAGCACACACGGCGTCCATTCTGACACACCCCCTGAGGAAGGAAGCTCTTTTGCTTCGGAAACGTACGTTGGGACTTCTACAGCACTAGGTGTCCAGTGTCCTCTCCTTTGGTATGTACATTATACTTGAATCCTGACTATTTAACCCTTTATTGGGTAGCTGATCATCTGGGGACTTTTCCCCTTATGTTGCAAAGACTGGCCGGCACCCTATTTCATTCTGTACTACTTGCACATATTTTAGGCATACTGTTCACCTTTGTGTTTTTTTTGTGTGACTCTTGTTATGCCATTTTTTACCTGTGTTTCTAATAAAGATCTGTGATGTTTCTATCTATTTTGGATTTTCATGCACTGGTTTCTCTTTTGTTCTTAAGTTGGAGAAGTGCCTGTTTGAGCAGGAGTCCTTGCCAGTCCTGGGCTATATCATCTCTGCCCAGGGTTTGGCTGTGAGGTAACAGAGTCCGCCTTCATTCACATTGGGTGAGGTTAACCCCGTATGTTTCCCCATTATAGGGAACGTCCGCCATTACCGAGCAGCAGTTAACACCTCTGCACGGTGGACCCCTGGCTGTGAACACACCTAAATACCATCTTTATTATTTGGTGCGTTCCACCAGCCCTTAACAAGTTGTCTATGGCTGGAACCATAGTTGAGGGAAACTTTTTGGACTTAAAAATGAGGTCCATGGGAAATTTACTTACATTTGAACTGTTTTCTTCCAAAAGGGATTCTAAAATCTCCAAAGCCTCCAATTCTTCCTTATTGATGAGACTTTCTCCCATGTTATCTTTGGAATGTAGTTTTTTCAGTACCAGTTTTCTTGAGAATAAGTGAAGGTCCTTTATAGTGGTAAATGGATCAAGAGCAGATGAAGGGGAAAAAGTTAACCCTTTCTATGATAAGCTCTCTTGGGCTTCGGTTAACACATATGTGGACAAGTTTATTACCTTCACTGATTCTCATTTTTGGTTATGATTGGTTTGAGATGATCCTTTTTTGAAAAATTGCTGGGTCCTAGGACCTCTTGCTCCATTAAAAGTGGATTCACCCCCTTCACTCATGGATGAGTTGGAGACAATAGAGGAACTCCTCGACATGCTCTTTTTTTGAGGCATCTTTCTTATTTGTCATCTGAAAATTTTGTTTGATTCAAAATCTGCCATGTCCCTTTCATATTTCTTCTGTTTATTGAGACTAATGATACCCTCCCATTTCTCAATATCCTTATCCAAATTGACTATAATCTCCTGGAAACTCTCCGCCTTCAAATCTTGTTGTAAGTTTTTTTGAAGGGTATCAATTTCCTTTTCAATGTTATATTTTTCTCAATGATGATATTGATGAATTCATAAGAACATGTATTTGCAGCCTTAATCCATCTTTGGACCAAAACTTAATCAATGTCAAAAGTGGGGGAAGGTATTAATCCTTAAACCCCTAGGAATAATTTTCTGTGCGATATAATTTTGTAGTGTCACTTTAGTCCACCAGATTTTGGTCTTCTTATGCAGGACATTTTTGTATTTTTTGACATTCTCATGATGATTGCTGGAAGTTGGAGTAGGTAAAGGAACAACTCCTTTCTTTAAAAATATTAGATGCTTTCGCCTGTCAAGAACTTTCTTTGGCCGTGAAATCCATATAATTGGGCTATGTTTAAACAGTTGTATACAATGATATCACAAGAAACGTGCCCCAAAATTATCAACACCCCAATATCACTGGGTAAACGTAACATTAAAATAATGATTCATGACATAAGAGACTAAATCAATAAATGATGATCTCAAATGATGGTACTGATAAAATGTAATTTTATTAATTCACTTAAAACAAATACAAGACAAAAAAGGTGCTAGATCCAATTAAGAGGGACTTCTATCATAGGGAATCACAAAACATTAGACCATATGTTAAGCAATGGGAAGCACTAAAATAAAGAGCACTATGAAAAAATTCCAAATTGTGCAATCAATAAGACTCTAACATACTAGGATGGTAGTAATAGGTAGGCAAAGCACAAGCCTAAAAAAGACTTCCTATGTATGCCTGTAATCACTGCATTCATTTATACCATGTGGCTGCAACTATGGCGTTATACACAAAAGACATGCCATGCAACAACATCTTAATGATAGGCTTCCTTATAATGCTATGATTAATAAGTAAATACGTGAGGAAAGAGTATTACCTAGAAATGGTCTTGTGAAAATCCCGATGCACGTTTCTCTTTGCCATAACAATGTTATGATGGTATCATCACAGAGCATGCACAGTCCTTTATAATTTCATTGGTTGCCGATCTGTTCTTAGTCCAATCAACACATAGGGATCACTATTTAAAGCGACATACCCCCTGCCCTGACACTCCCCCTGAAGAAGCAAAGAGAAATGCACGTCGGGGACAGAGGGAGGCCGCCGGATGCTTCTGTTGAGCATAACGCCATAGTTGCAGCCACCTGGTATAAATAAATGCATTGATTACAGGCATACATAGAAAGTCTTTTTTATGATTGTGTTTTGCCTACCTATTACTACCATCCTAGCATGTTAGAGTCTTATTGATTGCACAATTTGGAATTTTTTTTTTTATAGTGCTCTTTATTTTAATGCTTCCCAATGCTTAACATATTGTCTAATGTTTTGTGATTCCCTATGATATAGAAGTCCTGTATTTCTTTTAATTGAATTAGTAATAAAATTACATTTTATCATAAGTACCATCATTTGAGACATCATTTGATACATCTTTCCTGTATCATTTGAGACCATCATTTATTGATTTAGTCTCTTATGTCATGAATCACTATAGTCATTAAGTATTTAAAGAGCATTTTCACTTTACAAACAAATGAATAAACTAAAACTCCAGAAAGTTCTTGAAAATCTTTGTCCCCTTCTACTGTTTGTGAGGTGGTGGGCAGAGCTCTGCTGCAGTCGCCCAGGGGACCAGCTGGCATTTCTTTTTGAAGTGAAACTCATCAAATATATTTCACTTTTTATAAAACTAAATTGGATTTCATAATGTAATAGCAATATTCTAACCAAGCTCAATTTGTAAATTGCTTCTTTAAGTCTGGGGCTTCACGGCGGCTTTAGATGTGACACAGGTTGTGTGGTCAAGGATCGCTATGTGCCATTTCTACTTTGAAGTGCAGTGCAGGGGAATAGAGTAACATTGCATCCTCTTTGATTATCGAGCACCCTTGACTTGATTGTGGTCTTTCAATGGGTTACCATGGCAGCTGGGGCCTCCTGAAGGTCTCCATGGCTGTCAATTTGGTACTTCTGTGAAATCCACCCTTAGGAATCCATAATTATACAAAATATACTGTACTTTAACACTTTGGTTTTGCACTACATAGGACAAGGAATCAAAGTATCAGAGCTTCAAGTGAACAATAGTGTTTAAAACATTAAAATTTAAAAGTACAAATTTGAATCGTCTCCCCACTTTTCCTATTTAAAAAAAGAAACAAGAAAATAAACATTTCTATCAAAATATAAAAAATTAACTGATGGTAAATGCCATAAAGAGAAACAAAGAATTGCAGTTTTCAGCCAGTCCACTTGACAAAATAAAAAAAAAAAAACCCAAATCATTACACAGCTCAATTGCCAGGAAAATAAAAAGGTTGTGTGTCTCAGAAAATAGTGACAAAAACATTTCCTGTTTTTACAACTCTGAATTTTTCAAAGCAATAAAAAATAAGTAAAAGTTTGATATTGATACAATGTTTGTACTGATCTGGAGAATCATATTGCAAGATAATTGCCAGATAATTTTTATCATGAAGTGTATGCTGTAAAATACAACTCATCCCACAAAAAACAAACCATTGTATGATTATGTTAATGAAAGAATAAAAAGCAGTAGCTTTATAAAGAACAGTAGGAAAAATCAAAAGCGTGAAAATGAAAAATCTGCAGGCCTTTAGAGGTAAGAGAATATCTCTTATCATAGAACAAGTGTTTAAATCAAACTTGTAGCAGACATAGCCCCAATAAATGTTATAGTGTAATGTTACAATTTGTTGCTGTGTTTACCAAAAACATATCTATATTCAAATTTGCTTTGAGGCACGCTTGGCGTGGTCCAAGCAGTTGGGTGTACCTTCACACCTTCTAGAGCTGCGCGGATCTTTTGAAATTCGAGTTTGCCAACTTTGCCAAATGTTCACCAAAAATTTGATTTGAGATTAATACATTTGCAAGAATCTCAATACTTGGGAAGCTTGCAATTGCTAGTAAAATAGACATGTGTCAGAGGAAAGAGAGACAACCCCTCTGACCATAAGAGCTTACAATGCATAGGCAAGAGATAGGACCCTATTGATCATAATAGCTTACACTCTACAAGTGAGAGATTTATCCGGTGACCATATAAACTTACACACCACAGAGGTGAGAGAGGACTCCATTGACCATAAGCACTTGTGCTCTACAGTAGAGAGAGAGAGACTTACTCAGTGACTCTGAACATGGGAAAACATCTTTGCTGTAGTGACCACCGTTGCACAAGGTATGATAATCTGTAAGATGTCATAGCTGCAGGACATTATGGGGAGGACCACACCGCAATGGAAAATTATGCTAGCCTCCCCTATAATGCGTCAAGAGTGTAGGAAATGGTGCTTCGCAAGTGGTTTTTTTTGTTTGCGAACAGAGAACTAAATCTCAGAATATGCAAATTCTTGTGAAGCTGCAAATTTTGGGAAATTCAACTCAAACATGAATTCAAATCCTGCTCATATCATTCTGCTCATCTCTACCACATACATGTTTTCCATTGAAATCCAGAGCTGTCATGTGCAATCAACTGCTCAGCCATGCCAAGGGTACAACATGCATCATATTGGATTATTTAAATAATAATCAATTTATGGCAAATGCAGTAACAGATTTGGACAATGAAGGTATTCCTTTATTAGGACAATGTACTCTACAAGGTGTGGGAGATGAAATAACAATCACATTAAATCATATGTCAAAATATTAAGTCGATCTTCACCTATGAGTAAGCGCATTTCATCCTGCAATTTTCTACAGAAGCATATCTTAGAAATTAGGGCAAGGGACTAGAAAATTATTCCAGATTACACATGTAGCTTCATTGATGCATAGTGTCAATCTGGTTTGGAGCTATAATAATGCATTAACTAGTACATTGTAGCTATACATTGGATATAAAAAGTCTACATTAAAATGCAAGGTTTTTGTCATAATAATAAATTTTATTTCTATAGTGCCGACATATTCCGCAGCACTTTACATTTCGGAGGGGAATTGTAAAGACAATAGACATTACAGCATAACAATAATCACATAGATTATAACAAATACCAAGAGGAATGAGGGCCCTGCTCGCAAGCTTACAATCTATGAGGAAAAAAAGGGAGACACGAAAGGTGGGTGGTAACAGTTGCCCTGATTGTATGGACCAGCCATAATGTTAAGTGTGTATCAGTACAGACACAGAGGGCTAATGGGTGCATAAAGCATGTGGGAACATGATGCAGGGAACCTGGTTATGGTAAAACTTTTGGCTGTGCCACACAGGGATAGATTAGGTTAATGTGTTGAGGTGATAGGCCAGTCTGAATAAATGCGTTTTCAGGGCACGCTTAAAATTGTGGGGATTGGGGACTAATCATATTGACCTGGGAAGTGAATTCCAAAGAATTGGTGCAGCACATGTAAAGTCTTGGAGATGGGAGTGGGAGGTTCTAATTATTGAGGATGCTAACCTCAGGTCTTCAGCAGAACGGAGGGCGTGGGTAGGGTGGTATACTGAAACAAGGGAGGAGATGTAGGGTGGTGCTGAGCCATGGAGGGCTTTGTGGGTGAGGGTAATAAGTTTATACTGAATTCTGGAGTGGATGAGTAGCCAGTGTAATGACTGGCACAAGGTAGAGGCATCGGTGTAACGATTGGTGAGGAATATGATCCTGGCTGCAGCATTCAAGACAGATTGGAGAGGAGAGAGTTTGGTAAGAGGGAGACCGATTAGAAGAGAGTTACAATAGTCGAGATGAGAATGAATAAGAGAAACAGTAAGAGTTTTTGCAGACTCAAAAGTAAGAAAAGGTCAAATTCTAGAAATGTTTTTGAGGTGCAGATGAAAGAGCGAGCCAATGATCGAATGTGGGGGGCAAAGGAAAGCTTGGAATCAAGGTATAAGTACATTAGTAGAGGTACTTCACTGTAGGTATGGTGTTCTTCTGTAGAAATACAGGGTTGGTTTTAAGCACTTAGGTCTCTTCATACATAACACGTTTTTCCACATGTTTTTGGCAGAGTGATGTTGGTTTTGGCAAATCATAGCTGGACTTGGATATTTTACTATGTAAATCAAAGAAAAAGCTCACAACTTACCACTCTACTCCACAAACCAGCAATATGACAAATACGGCAGATTGTTGTCACATGCAGTACACTGTTATGAATGAGTCACCGAGGAGGAAAAAAAACAAAAAGCAAGCTAAGCCCAGAAAACTGGAGAGGTTGGTAACTAGCGGATTGCAGACCCCTAATCCTATCCACAAAAACTAGCAGTAGCCGTGGAGCATGCCTACGGTGGTCCTAGACGCCTCGTCACGGCCGGAGAACTAAATAAACCTAAAGAAAGGGAAAATCTAAACTGCCCCAGAGCAGACCCCAAAGCAATAGACAGCCCCCAACATGTATTGTCGGTGAAACAAGATGAAAACACAGACACAGGTAGAAAGATAGACTGAGCAAACGATGGGGCCCTCGCTAACTAGAAAGGACAGGAAAGAAAAGCTGCTGTCTGCAATCACGCAAAAAACCCTGCCAAAAAGAATGTCCAACACGTCTGATAGAAAAAAGGCCCTGAAGTCGCTAGACTTCAAATCACTAAATCAGCACTCAGGTATACTCTGAAGACAGAGCAAGAGATCAACTGATCAGAGACAAAATGGGGATTCAGCCCAGTCCCAGCCAGGGCTGGCTGAACACAAAAACTAAGTAAACCAGACAAAACTCATATGAACAATAGCAGAGAAAACTTAGCTTTAGGAAGGCAGGAACCAAACTGGAAACCAGGAGCCACAGTCAGGAAAAATCACCAGCAAGAAACTAGTGAGTCGGCTGCCTTAAATCCAATCAGAAACTCCTGATGTCCAATCGCAGTCCTCTTCCTCAGGTGGCCGGTCTCTGCTATTTAGATCAGCTTCATTACCTCCCTTCACCAACAGAGGGAGTCCATATAGAGAGCTCACTACTCCTCTGTCAGCACAGCCAGCTCCATAACCCTCACCAGAAGCCAGAGGCAAACCCGAAAATGAGCTCACAACAGTACACCACAATTGCTTGCCAGAAATTCCTGCAGCTCATTTAATGTCGATGTAGGACTGTGGCAATCTCCAGGAACAATTTTCTTCTTGTCTTTTCATCACTTTTGGAGGGAAGTTGTAAGGTTCTCAGTCTCTTTTGACATGCTTTTTGAAACTCAGTCTTTCCATCGGCCATTTTGCTTTCTGTCTTGCTGCAGCTATCTTGCCCTCAGTTAGTATGGAGTTTCCAGCTTTCATGTTCCTGCCCTGATTCTCTCCCGCTTGCCTTTTAAGCAGCCTCAGCTGAGCAATCAGTGCTTTAGAATTTTTTTAAGTCTGCAGTTAGCCTGTTACCTGGCTCCTGGAAGCCTTGGACTTGGCACTCCAGCCATCTGCTGCTGATGAACTTGGGAACACTGGAAGCCTGTTGCCTGCTAAATCCACAGTAGCAAGGGAAGTAACAGAGACCATGAACCTGTTGTGGAAGTTCTGCTGTCCTTAAAGTTTACTCTTGCCTGCTGTGTCTCCTGCCTTTGTATCTGCAGAACTGTGTGAACCCTTTTGCTTACTTGTATGAAGTAATACAAGTCCTTCCCAATCACACCTGTGTCTCCTATGTTTTCCTCGCACCAAAGCACAAGACGCTATATGAATCATACACAGTACATCACAAGATTCTGAAGCCAATGTTGGTGTCTGCTGGGTCTAGGAAGGCCGTGTCAGCTGTGACCGTGGATGTCAGATATCCGTTTATATCTTCTGTGGTGACAGTGGTTGTAACTTCTCACAACCATTCCAGGTGAGCACAGTCCCTTCTTTTTACTCTGGAGTGTTACCACAGGTAAACACTATTGTTTGCTTTTTTTTTCCCTTCCAGTACTTCTACCTTAAAGGATCTGGAAGATGGAGGCTCGCATAAAGGAGTTGTGCGGAGTGACTGATAAAATCCTTGCAGATATACAGACTTTAAAAACCAGCTTTACAAGCCTGCAGGACCTTACTAATCACAATTTGCAAGTTTTTAGATAAACTACTCAGGATTTGCGAGCCAGGATTGAGGCTCTTGAGGAACGAGTTCAGGCTCCAGCCATAATCCCGAGTTCTGGGATCCCTAAGTTGCCCCCTTTTCGTGAACATGAAAAATTCAGGGGATTTATTAAGCAATGCAACCTGTTTTTCTCTGCACATGCTTCACAATTTCTAACTGAACGATCCAAAGTACTTACTATAATCATGCTGCTTACCAACAAGGCTCTGATGTGGGCAAAGCCTCTGATTGAAACTGAGGATGAATGTTTGAATCATCTGGATGCTTTCATTTCAGCCATGGGGCAGGTGTTTGATGACCCCAATCGAGGTGCAACAGCTGAAGCAGCCATGTTAACTTTGCGCCAAGGTAAGCACTCAGCCGAAAATGCCTTGGATTTCAGGAGATGGGCTCTTGATACCACTTGGGACACTTCCGCCAAAAAAATCTATTTTTCGGAATGGGTTGTCTCCTCTGATAAATGATGAACTTGCTCGTGTAGGCCCTCCCACTGCGTTAGGTGACTTTATTAACTACTGCATCTGTATTGATGCTCGTCTTAATGAGTGCCGACAGGAGAGATGGTTCGAAAGTCATCGCACTAACTTTTTCTTGAAGAAAAAAAAAGGGATCGTTCCAGCTACTAAAAAACTTGCCCCCCCAGTGTATCATTTGCTGGAGAGGAGAAAGCTGACATGCTGTTATTTTACATTTTCTTCAATAAAGCAAGTTTTTTTAGTAGCTGGAACGATCCCTTTTTTTTCTTCAGTCAATGTTTCGCTGAAGTCCAGACGAGGTTCCGAGCTCCGGCTGTTTGGCTGGTGAGCTGGATAGGGCTTTTCAGCCCATATCTTTTTCCTACCTTCCTCCCCAACTAAGGAACCTTTGAGTAGGATCACATGGGAACCAGAACCTGAACCCATGCAGGTGGACTCGGTACAGAGATGGGTTAGTGATGCACGCAAAGAACATTGCCTAAAAGAAAATCTATGTTTCTACTAGTCAGGGCACTTCATTATAAACTGCTCCAGCTATTCTCGTAAGACTACTGCAGCAGTCATTCACTGTGAGTGTTGTAAGAGGAGGTCTGTCATGTCCGAGCCTCAGGCTCCAGAGAGATCTGCAGCCATAGATATTGATTTCTCAGACTTAAACTCCGTTAGTTCTGAGGCTGATGACTGTGTCAAAGCTGCAATCTTTCCAGTTTCCTCAGCAGTGTCCCAACTGAGCTGTAAGAACAATTCTCATTGCTTCCTTTCCATCAAACTCTGGGTTGACTGTCTGGGTGTCTAGCTCTGCTATGATTGACTCAGGGACAAGCGGCAATTTTATGGATATCTCCTTTGCTCTGAAACATGGGATATGTTCAGTGAAGAAGGCTACTCCAGTACAGATGGAGACCATGGATGGCTCAATGCTGACCTCTGGACCAGTGGATCAGGAAATGGAGCCTTTGAAGGTCCTTATAGGTAAAGATCATCAGGAAAAACAGTCTTTTATGCTTATTTCTTCTCCCCACTTTCCCATTATTCTAGGGCTACCATGGCTGCAGGCTCAGAACCCTACAATTAACTGGGAGACCAAGGAACTACACTTTCCGGAGAAACAGATGAGTCCAGAAGTTTTAGCTTGCTCTGTTCCTAAAGGAACCATGTCAGTCCCGGAACAACCAGCTGTATACCAGGACTATGTGGATGTGTGTGATAAGAAGAACGCTGACCAGCTTCCCCCTCACCATCCATATGATTGTCCAATTGAATTAATGCCTGGAGCAGAGATACCTTTTGGTAAGATCTACCCCCTGGCGGGGCCCGAGCTAAAAGCTTTGAATGACTATATAGATGAAAATCTAGCCAAGGGCTTCAGACGCCACTCTTCATCTCCTGCAGGTGCACCCATCTTCTTTGTGAAGAAGGATGGTTCTCTGAGACCCTGCATAGACTATCGGGAACTCAATAAGGTTACTGTTAGAAACCGTTATCCATTGCCTTTTATCCTGGAGTTATTGGAGAGAGTGAGGCATGCCAAAATTTTCTCTAAACTAGATCTCCGTGGGGCCTATAACTTGGTCCGTATTAGACCTGGGGATGAATGGAAGACTGCGTTCAGGTCAGGCTATGGACACTTTGAATATCTAGTCATGCCATTTGGTCTGTCTAACGCCCCAGTCACTTTCCAACACTTGGTGAATGACATCTTCAGGGATCTTCTAGATACATTTGTGGTGATTTATCTGGATGATATTTTAATTTTTTCTAACTCCACAGAGGAACATCATGGACATGTGAGAATGGTCTTTGAACGCCTAAGACAGAACCATCTTTACATCAAACTTGAAAGGTGTGAATTCCATAGGACCGAAATTCAATTTCTGAGATATGTAATGTCTACACAAGGAATTAGTATGGATGGAAGCAAGACCCAAGCCATAAAAGATTGGCCAGTTCCTAGGAATGTGAAAGAGGTGCCAGCGCTTCATCGGGTTTGCCAATTTCTACAGACGTTTTATTAGGAATTTCTTTGAGGTAGTGTCACCTATCACACAACTTACCTGGAAAGAGTCTAGGTTCTCCTGGACCCCTCAAGCCCAAAAAGCATTTTTCTGTCTAAAGGATAAATTTACCACCGCACCTATCCTAGTGCATCCCAACCCCGAACTTGCCTTCATAATAGAGGTGGATGCTTCAGACTGTGCCGTCGGAACTATGCTCTCTCAGAGAACAGGTGAGAAGAATGTCTTGCATCCTTGTGCTTTCTTTTCCCAGCGGTTGTCTTCAGCTGAGAGGAACTACGATGTGGGCAATAGAGAATTGCTGGCCATTATTGCCACCTTCAAGGAATGGAGACACCTTCAGGGAGCTGCACAGCAAATAGTCGTCTTGACAGACCATCGCAACCTTGAATTTATCAGGTCGCTAAGTGCCTGACTCCTCGCCAGACTCGTTGGAATCTCTCCCTAAACCAATTTAATTGTGTAATTTCTTATAGGCCAGGATCGCGCAATGGAAAGGCTGACGCACTCTCTAGGATTCATTCAACAGAGACCCGTCCACTAACTCCTCCTAAGACTATTCTTCCCGACTATAGATTCCTGGAAGTGATTCATAATCAAGACCTACTTAAGGACATCAAGGAAGCATACCATTCGGATTCTTTGTTGGCACAACCTCCAAGGGACGTAAGTCTTGTCTTTAAGAATGGTGTGTGGATACAGGGACAACGCTTGTATATACCCGAAACGGTCAGATTGAGAGTATTGCAACTCATCCACGATAGCTGGGCATAGAGGAGTTCTAAAGACACAAGAATTTCTATCTCATTTCTTTTGGTGGCACACTTACAGAAAGGATGTTTTAAACTATGTCACTTCATGTGAAGTCTGTGCAAGATGCAAAACACCATGCTCCTCGCCAACGGGTCTATTACAACCCCTTCCCTCCCCATCCCGCCCGTGGGGATCCATTTCTATGGATTTCATTGTGAAGTTACCAACCTCTCAAGGGAAGAACACCATTCTAGTAGATCGGTTAACAAAGGCAGCTCATTTTATTCCTTGTGTCGGCTTACCCACTGCAAAGCAGACATCAGATTTGATCATTCAGAATGTGTTTCGCTTGCATGGAGTACCGGATGAGGTCATTTCGGATCGAGTGGTGCAATTCACTACAAGGTTTTGACAGAATTTCTGTGCCACATTGGACATTAAAGTAAACCTTTCTTCTGCTTTTCATCCCCTGACTAATGGACAGACAGAACGGACCAATCAGACCCTGGAGCAGTATCTCCGCTGCTTTATCTGTCACCTACAGGGTGGATCTACTTCCACTAGCTGAGTTCTCCTATAACAACTCTCAGAGCACCTCCACTTAGCAGTCTCCTTTTTACGCCAATCTAGGTTATCATCCTAACATTCTTCCTCGATTTCCCATAGATACGCCCTCGCTGGCAGTGGCTGAAAGAATCACGTCTTTACAAAAGAATATTGATCTTCTAAAGGAAAATCTGGAATTGGCTCAGGAAAGGTATAAGAAAGCAGCAGATAAATTTTGTAAACCTGCACCAGCTTTCAAGGTAGGAGACTTGGTCTGGCTATCAACCAGAAATCTTAACTAAAAAATTCCATCATCTAAACTGGGACATAAGTACATTGGATCCTATAAGATCAGTAAAATTATAAGTGGCGTTGCTTGTCGTCTTCAACTGCCCAGAACTATGAGAATCCATCATGTCTTTCATATTTCCCTACTAAAGGCTGCAACCCCCAATACGTTTCCTGGACATTCTTCTCCTCGCCCTGACCCAGTGCTGGTCGATGGTCAGGAAGAATTTGTGGTGGAAAGGATTCTAGATTCCAGGTTGTACAGAGATTGGTTACAATACTTGATTAAATGGCAGGGCTACCCAGTGGAGGACAACTCATGGGAACCAGTCAGTAACATTAATGCTCCTCGCTTACTCTGCCAGTTTCATCAGAGGTACCCAGACAAGCCTGGTCTGAGGGAATCCTAAGGGGGAGTAATGTAAGGTTCTCAGTCTCTTTTGACATGTTCTTTGAAACTCAGTCTTTCCGTCGGCCATTTTGCTTTCTGTCTTGCTGCAGCTATCTTGCCCTCAGTTAGTATGGAGTTTCCAGCATTCATGTTACCGCCCTGATTCTCTCCCTCTTGCCTCTTAAGCAGCCTCAGCTGAGCAATCAGTGCTTCAGAATCAAGTCTGCAGTTAGCCTTTGACCTGGCTCCTGGAAGCCTTGGACTTGGTACTCAAGCCATCTGCTGCTGATG
Source organism: Dendrobates tinctorius (assembly GCF_039654945.1). NCBI lineage: Eukaryota > Metazoa > Chordata > Amphibia > Anura > Dendrobatidae > Dendrobates > Dendrobates tinctorius. The sequence continues at coordinate 5,912,019 of NW_027361765.1, forward strand.
AACTTGGGAACACTTGTGAACACTGGAAATCTGTTGCCTGTGGGGTGTAGTGACCACTGTGTCCACTAGGGGTTGCTGTGTGGGTGTCCCAGGAGAGAGGATGAGTGGTAGGATGCTGAATGATCATTATGTATCCCAAGATAGGTTGCCTTGGGATGGAAGCTGGAATATGTGTGTTGATCGGCAGAGGTACTGCTGAGCTTTTCTTACACTGTGTCAGGGAGTGCTTTCCAGGTAGCTGGTGAGACAGGCGCAACCAGCTACTTACAAATCCACCCAGGGGTGTGTGTTTAAAAACGCCTATAGTAAAGACTATGTGAGTGTGCTTGTAGGACCTGTGATGAGGTCATAGCCATGTGATCCGGTGGGCGTGGCTACGGACCATATAAGGTGGCCAGAGTAGGTCACATGAGTGAATGCTTGGACCCAGTTGGTCCATTTAGAAGGTCTCGATGGAAGATGTGTCTGCCTTCCTGAAGTGCCTGTGTGTAATGGCTGCACGTGTCTGAGAGTTCCCAGAGGAGGGAATGGACGACTGCAGTGTGGTGAAGCAACCATGAGGTAACCCTGACGGGGTGAGATAACTGAGGCTAGAGAGCCTGCGTTTTGGACATTTCATAAACCTGTCTGACTACAGGGTTAACAGAGTGGAGCTCCGTCATGGATGCTATGCTGTTTATATGAACTTTCTGTTGCTGTTGCTTTGGTTTATGATGCCTGAATAAACCGAATGGACTGAGTTATGTTAAATCACGTCCGGCACAGGTTTCTTATCGGCTGCCTAGCGAGTATTCCCTACCTGAATAACAAGTGCTACCTTACACCTGCTAAATCCACAGTTGCAAGAGAAGTAACAGAGAGACCATGAACCTGTTGTGGAAGTTCTGCTGTGCTTAAAGTTTACTCTTGCCTGCTGTGTCTCCTGCCTTTGTATCTGCAAAACTGCGTGAACCCTTTTGCTTACTTGTATGAAGTAATACAAGTCCTTCCTAATTACACCTGTGTCTCCTGTGTTTTCCTCGCACCCAAGCACAAGACGCTATATGAATCGTACGCAGTACATCTCAGAAGTCCAGTTCTAGGTAATGTCATTACTGTGACAAATATAAGCCAATTCTTGATGACAGTATCCCGTGGTTTATCTAGTGGCTTGAAAATTATTTGTACCACTCTCCTGACTGCTAAATTTCTGCAAAGAGATTTCTTCACTGTGTTGTAAGAGGTATACAGATCATGGCTCTTTCTGTAAAATACAGCTAAGGAAAATGCCAAGAAAATTCTACTAGATTAGGTAGACTTTATTTGGGATTATCAGGAACACTGTAAATGATGATAGCTGTGTGCTGACTACTATTTAACATGACTTTGAGGCTGTGATCACACGTTGTGCTTTCTTTGCGTCATTCTCCTGCAGCGGAATCGCCACGAAAACACAAAGAAAACGCATCTTATGCAATCCTATGGGATTCTGCAGTGCTGTGCTAATGCTGCGGATTTTTCTGCTGCGGAATCGCATAGCAGAAAAATATGGATATATATTTACTAGCTGAAGAGCCCGGCGCTGCCCGGGCATAGTAACTAACTGTGGTTAGTTATAGCAAATTATAATTATCCTCCATCCCATAGTCCAGTGCCAATATACCCATCATACATATCTACGATCCCATAGGCCCGTGCCCATATACCCATCATACATATCCTCCATCCCATAGTCGAGTGCTCATATACCCATCACACATCCTCCATCCCATAGTCCCATGCCCATATACCCATCATATATATTCTCCATCCCATAGTCCCATGCCCATATACCCATCATACATATTCTCCATCCCATAGTCCCATGCCCATATACCCATCATACATAGAATCATAGAATCATAGAATCGTAGAGTTGGAAGGGACCTCCTCGGCCATCTGGTCCAACCCCCTGCTCAAAGCAGGATTCACTAAATCATCCCAGTCAGATGTCTGTCCAGCTTCTGTTTGAAGACTTCCATTGAAGGAGTACTCACCACTTCTCGTGGCAGCCTGTTCCACTCACTGATCACTCTAACTGTCAAAAAGTTTTTTCTAATATCTAATCTGTGTCTCCTCCCATTCAGTTTCATCCCATTGCTTCTAGTCTTTCCTTGTGCAAATGAGAATAAAGTTGATCCTTCTACAATGTGACAGCCCTTTAGATATTTGTAGACAGCTATTTAGTCTCCTCTCAGTCTCCTCTTTTGCAAACTAAACATTCCCAAATCCTGCAACCTTTCCTCATAACACAGGGTTTGCAGACTGGTCACCATTCTGGTCGCTCTTTTCTGAACTTGCTCCAGTTTGTTGATGTCTTTTTTAAAATGTGGTGCCCAAAACTGGACACAATATTCCAGATGAGGTCTGACCAAAGAGGAGTAGAGGGAAATAATGACTTCACGTGATCTTGACTGTATGCTTCTGTTAGACCACTCCTCTCTGCTTCACACCTGACTGCACTTAGTTGTACATATATTGCAGAGTACAAGTCTGCATAGACTTCAGTCTGCATTGTGATTGCTATAAGTGTGTGCTAGAAGTGTGAAGATTAATTTAAGAATTAAAACCAGAAGGATGAATACAGACTGTGCCCTGCTACCTGCCACCATCGCACTCTAACAAGCATCTCTATTCTTCCGACAGGTATGTCCATCCACCCAGCTCTCCTGCTCTCCTGCTGTCTGTCTATGAAGGACACACAGTGCGTCACCCAGCTTTGCACATAGACTTGCCTCTGCACCTAGCATTCACATGGTATGTCCATCCACCCAGCTCTCCTGCTCTCCTGCTGTCTGTCTATGAAGGACACACAGTGCGTCACCCAGCTTTGCACATAGACTTGCCTCTGCACCTAGCATTCACATGGTATGTCCATCCACCCAGCTCTCCTGCTCTCCTGCTGTCTGTCTATGAAGGACACACAGTGCGTCACCCAGCTTTGCACATAGACTTGCCTCTGCACCTAGCATTCACATGGTATGTCCATCCACCCAGCTCTCCTGCTCTCCTGCTGTCTGTCTATGAAGGACACACAGTGCGTCACCCAGCTTTGCACATAGACTTGCCTCTGCACCTAGCATTCACATGGTATGCCTTTCAGCTAACCCCAGCTTACCCCAGTGTTATTTATGACCTTGTTTACTCTGGCTTGATCATATACATCTGGTCCACTCTTAATTGTCTGGCCTAGATGAGCAGAGACCACTCCTCTCTGCTTCACACCTGACTGCACTTAGTTGTACATATATTGCAGAGTACAAGTCTGCATAGACTTCAGTCTGCATTGTGATTGCTATAAGTGTGTGCTAGAAGTGTGAAGATTAATTTAAGAATTAAAACCAGAATTGAACCAGAAGGGAACTGAAGGTAACTGGACACAGTCACTGTAAACAATGTTTCTGTTTGTTTTCACTTTCACCCCAATAATCCTTCACTTTCTGCTAATTCCCCTAATCCCTACTCCTAGTAAGGAACTGTTCATCTCTTCTTCAATCCTCCCCATCCACCTCACCTCCGCCTCAAAACTGTTCCTTAACATACAATCCTCTGTCTCCAAACACAGACAGCCCCCTCATGCCCTCTCCTGCTCCCACCTGCTAACACTTTCTCTGCTCCTTCTCACTGCTGGTGATATCTCTCCAAATCCTGGTCCTCCTCACCACATTCCCACAGTCATTTCTACCTCCCATCCACGCTCTATCACAACCTTCCGTAACCTCTCCAACCTTATACCCATTCACCCAGCCCCCGCTTCCCCAGTCCCACTAACAGGAGCTCTGTGGAACGCTCGCTCTGTCTGCAACAAGCTTTCCTACATCCATGATCTTTTTGTTACTACCAAACTCTCCTTCCTCGCCATCACCGAAACCTGGCTCACCCCTTCTGACACAGCCTCTCCTGCTGCACTTTCGTATGGCGGCTTCCACCTTTCTCACACCCCCCGCCCCAGCAGCAAACATGGTGGAGGAGTTGGTTTTCTCCTGTCAGATACCTGCTCCTTCACCCCAATCCCACTGCCACCCTCTGTTACCCTCCCTTCCTTTGAGGTGCACTCTGTGCGCATCTACTCCCCCTCCAACCTCCAACTGGCTGTCATCTACCGCCCCCCAGGGCCAGCCACCACCTTCTTTGACCACTTCACCACCTGGTTACTTCATTTCCTTTCCGCGGACATCCCTACTATCATCATGGGCGACTTCAACATCCCCATTGACACTTCCCTCTCAGCTGCCACTAAACTTCTATCTCTCACTTCCTCCTTCGGCCTCACTCAATGGTCTTCTACAGCCACCCACAAAGATGGCCACACACTGGACCTCATCTTCACCCGCCTCTGCTCCCTATCTAACCTCTCTAACTCACCTCTTCCTCTCTCTGACCACAACCTGCTCACATTCTCTTCCCTCTTCACTCCATGTCTACAATCCCCACCCCACAAACTTTCACACCCTCGCAGGAATCTTAAACACCTTGACCTACACTCATTCTCCGAATCCCTCCTCCCTCTTACAGATATAAGTTCCTTACACAATGCGGATGACGCTGCCGCTCTATATAACACCACAATAGCTGTAGCTTTGGAATCCGCTGCCCCACTTACACATACCAAAACTCGCAAAATCAACAGACAGCCCTGGCACACCAGCCTGACCAAAGAGCTGAGGCGAGCTTCCAGGGCTGCTGAGCGCAGATGGAAAAGATCCCACTCCAACGAGCATTTCATCGCATTCAAACAGTCCCTCACTACTTTCAAGACCACACTCGCCACAGCTAAACAAACCTACTTCTCATCTCTCATATCCTCCCTGTCTCACAACCCTAAACAGTTATTCAACACCTTCAATTCTCTCCTCCGCCCCCCAGCACCTCCTCCCTCCCCACTCATCTCAGCTGAAGACTTTGCCTCATTTTTCAAGCAGAAAATTGATAACATCAGGGACAGTTTTGGTCAACAACCCCCAGAGCCCTTCCTCCCGACTTCCCAGCCCTCCACCTTCAAAACCAACTTCTCCACCATTACAGAAGATCGACTCTCCACTCTACTCTCAAGATCACATCTCACCACCTGTGCACTCGACCCGATCCCATCCCACTTCATCCCAAACCTCACCACAGTCTTCATCCCAACCCTAACCCATCTCTTCAACCTATCACTAACAACTGGTGTTTTCCCCTCAAGCTTTAAACATGCCTCCATCACACCTATCCTCAAAAAGCCCTCTCTTGACCCATCCTCTGCATCTAGCTATCGCCCTATATCACTTCTCCCATACGCCTCCAAGCTACTGGAACAACACGTCTACCTTGAACTGTCCTCCCATCTCTCTTCTTGCTCCCTCTTCGACCGCTTACAATCTGGCTTCCGGTCACACCACTCCACTGAAACTGCCCTTACTAAGGTCACCAATGACCTCTTAACTGCCAAGAGCAAGCGACACTACTCTGTCCTCCTCCTCCTGGACCTGTCGGCTGCCTTTGACACAGTGGACCATTCCCTATTATTACAGACCCTCTCATCCCTCGGCATCACAGACTTGGCCCTCTCCTGGATCTCATCATACCTAACAGACCGGACATTCAGCGTCTCCCACTCACACACCACCTCCTCACCTCGCCCCCTATCTGTCGGAGTCCCACAAGGTTCAGTCCTAGGGCCCCTGCTGTTCTCTATTTACACCTTTGGCCTGGGACAGCTCATAGAATCTCATGGCTTTCAGTATCATCTTTATGCTGATGACACACAGATCTACATCTCTGGACCAGATATCACCTCCCTACTAACCAAAATCCCTCAATGTCTGTCCACTATTTCATCCTTCTTCTCCACTAGATATCTGAAACTCAACATGGACAAAACAGAATTCATCATCTTTCCCCCATCTCACGTGACCCCCCCTACGAACCTATCAATTACAGTAAATGACTGCCCACTCTCCCCAGTCCCACAAGCTCGCTGCCTCGGAGTAATCCTTGATGCTGATCTCTCCTTCAAACCACATATCCAAACCCTTTCCACTTCCTGCCGACTTCAACTCAAAAATATTTCACGCATCCGTTCATTCCTCACCCAAGAATCTGCAAAAACCCTAGTCCATGCCCTCATCATCTCTCGCCTTGACTACTGCAACCTCATGCTCTGCGGCCTCCCCTCAAACACTCTCGCACCCCTCCAATCTATTCTAAACTCTGCTGCCCGGCTAATCCACCTGTCCCCCCGCTATTCCCCAGCTTCTCCCCTCTGTCAATCCCTTCACTGGCTCCCAATTGCCCAGAGACTCCATTACAAAACCCTAACCATGACATACAAAGCCATCCACAACTTGTCTCCTCCATACATCTGTGACCTCGTCTCCCGGTACTTTCCTGCACGCAACCTCCGATCCTCACAAGATCTCCTTCTCTACTCCCCTCTTATCTCCTCTTCCCACAATCGCATACAAGATTTCTCTCGCGCATCACCCCTACTCTGGAACTCTCTACCACAACATATCAGACTCTCACCTACCATCGAAACCTTCAAAAAGAGCCTGAAGACCCACCTCTTCCGACAAGCCTATAACCTGCAGTAACCACCGATCGACCAAACCGCTGCTCGACCAGCTCTACCCTCGCCTACTGTATTATCACCCATCCCTTGAAGATTGTGAGCCCTCGCGGGCAGGGTCCTCTCTCCTCCTGTACCAGTTATGACTTGTATTGTTTAAGATTATTGTACGTGTTTTTATGTATACCCCCCTCACATGTAAAGCGCCATGGAATAAATGGCGCTATAACAATAAATAATAATAATAATAATAATAATAATAATAATAATAATAATAATAATACATCCTAGAATTGCATTTGCTTTTTTGCTGCTGCATCACACTGTTGACTCATATTCAGTCTGTGATCTATTAGTATACCCAAGTCTTTTTCACATGTGCTGTCACTTAGCCCTATTCCTCCCATTCTGTATATGTTTTTTCATTTTTATTGCCCAGATGTAGTACTTTGTATTTCTCCCTGTTAAAAACCATTCTGTTAGTTGCTGCCCACTTCTCCAGTTTATTTAAATCTTTTTGAATCCTCTCTCTCTCTTCTCTAGTATTAGCTATCCCTCCTAGCTTTGTGTCATCAGCAAATTTAATCAGTTTACCCTCAATTCCTTCATCTAAATCGTTGATAAAGATGTTGAACAATACAGGGCCCAGGACAGAGCCCTTTCGTACCCCACTTGAGACATTCTTCCAACTGGATGTGCAGTCATTTACGACCACTCTTTGGGTCCGATCACTAAGCCAGTTATGAATCCACCTAACAGTTGCCTTGTCCATTCCATACTTAGTCATTTTTTCAGTAAGGATTGTATGAGAGACTTTGTCAAATGCTTTGCTGAAGTCAAGATATACTATATCTACAGCATTTCCTTGATCCACCCAATCAGTGATACCGTCATAGAAGGAAATTAAGTTAGTCTGACATGACTTATTAGTTACAAATCCATGCTGACTGTTTAATCACGTCATTCTTATCCAGGTATTGACATACATGTTGTTTAATAATTTGTTCAAAGATCTTTCCTGATATAGAAGTCAGACTCACCGGCCTATAGTTGCCTGGGTCCACCTTCTTCCCCTTTTTGAAGATAGGAACATTTGCTCTTCTCCAGTCTTCTGGCACTTCTCCTGTTCTCCAAGAATTTTCAAAGATTATGGAGAGGGGTTCAAAAATTTCTTCTGCTATCTCCTTCAGTACTCTGGGGTGTAATTCATCTGGACCTGGAAACTCGAATTTCATTTAGGTTAGCTAAGTGATTCCTCACTATCTTTCTGTTTATTGATATCCTGGATTCTTCTATTCTCTTAATAGGACAGTGAAGAACAGTTGATGTTACATTTCCTTTCTGAGAGAAAACAGATGCAAAATAGGAATTTAAAAGTTCAGCCTTCTCAACATCCTGTCTTACCATTTCATCATTTTCATCCTGTAAAAATCGTATAGCATCTTTGACTTTTCTTTTACTTTTGACATATCCCCAAAATCCTTTATTATTGCTTTTGACATCTCTTGCAAGCCTCAATTCATTTTCAGCTTTAGCTAATCTGATTTGTGCCCTGCAGGTTCTGCAGACAGCATTATATTCTTCTTTAGATATGCCTCCCTCTTTCCATTTTATAAACATGTTTTTCTTCCTTTTTAGCATGTGCTTAAGTTCTGTGTTCATCCATCCTGGTTTCCTTAAATGCTTCCTATTCTTCCCTCTTTTCGGAATTGTTAACAACTGTGCTTTGAGAATTTCATTTTTCAAGATTTCCCATCCTTCCTGGACATTTTTGTCTTTGAGGATATCCAGCCATTGGATCCCTCCAATTTTCTTTATGAATCCCTTAAAATTTTCCTTTCTGAAATCTAACCTTGACGTCTGAGTCTTCACAGGTCTTCCGCCTCTAGTTATCCAAAATTCTAAAATAGCATGGTCGCTACCTCCTAGGGTCCCAGCCACATTTACCTCCTCAACCATTTCCTCCCGTTTATAAGGATTAGATCCAATTTGGCAGTTCCCCTTGATTTCTCCCCTACCTTTTGGAAGATAAAGTTGTCAGCAAGAGAGGATAAGAATTTCCATGACCTGTTAGTTTTGCCTGAGAGAGATTCCCAACAAATGTCTGGATAGTTGAAATCTCCCATGACAACTATGTCATATTTTTTGGAAAACTTGGCCATTTGATGCATAAAGAGTTCATCCATATCTTCAGCTTGCACAGGCGGCCTGTAGTAAATGCCTACAATGGTGTCCTTTCCATTGTTCTGTCCTTGTATTCTTACCCAAACAGTTTCCACAGAACTCCCAGTCTCTGAAGCTTCAATCTCTGTGCAGATATACGCGTTTCTAACATACAATGCGACACCCCCTCCTCGTTTATCAAGTCTGTTTCTTGCAAATAAGTTGTATCCTTCTAGTCTTGTATTCCAATCATGTGTATTGTCCCACCAAGTTTCAGTGATTCCAATGACATCATATTTCTTTTCCTGTGTTAGTAGTTCCAATTCTCCTTGTTTGTTGCCCATGCTTTGTGCATTAGTATAGAAACATTTTAGTTTGTGATAGGTTTCTCTTTCTCCAATATTTTTATTAATTAGATTCTTTTGTCTTTGTTTTTCCTTTCCACTTCTAATAGCAGAGTTCTCAATAGCATTTGTCAGGTGTATGGCTTTTTCTGGTCTTTTGCTTCCCTTCCCATCGCCATCCCATAGTCGAGTGCCCATATACCCATCACACATTCTTCATCTCATAGTCCCATGCCCATATACCCATCATACATATCTTCCATCCCATAGTCCCGTGCCCATATACCCATCATACATATCCACCATCTCATAGTCCCGTGCCCATATACCCGTCATACATATCCTCCATCCCATAGTCCCGTGCCCATATACATATCCGCCATCCCATAGTCACGTGCCCATATACCCGTCAAACATATCCTCCATCCCATAGTCAAGTGCCCATATACCCATCATACATATTCTCCATCCCATAGTCCAATGCCCATATACCCATCATACATATTCGCCATCCCATAGTCGAGTGCACATATACCCATCACACATCCTTCATCTCATAGTCCCATGCCCATATACCCATCATACATATCTTACATCCCATAGTCCCGTGCCCATATACCTATCATACATATCCGCCATCTCATAGTCCCGTGCCCATATACCCGACATACATATCCTCCATCCCATAGTCCAGTGCCCATATACCCATCACACATCCTCCATCCCATAGTCCCGTGCCCACATACAGATTCGCCATCCCATGGTCCCGTGCCCATATACCCATCACACATCCTCCATCCCATAGTCAACCATTATGACATCATAATGAGCGGCGGCAGGGCTTGCAACCTATGATGACATTAGCTTCGCCATGGCAACCATTGTGACATCATAATGAGGGGCGGGGCTTGATACCCACACACTGCTTAACCAGTATGCAAATAGGGGCATTATGACATCATAATGAGGGGCGGGGCTTGACGCGCACACACTTTTTCCCCCAGTATGTAGATAGGGGCAAAATTGTTTGGTGAATTGGAATGTGCAGGGTTAAAATTTCGCCTCACAACATAGCTTAGGACACTCTCGGGGTCCAGACGTGTGACTGTGCCAAATTTTGTGGCTGTAGCTGCGACGGTGCGGATGCCTATCCCGGACATACAAACATACACACACCCACACCCACACACACACACATACATACACACTTTGAGCTTTATATATTTTATATATATATATATATATATATATATACACACACATACACAGTATATCAAATACAGACCATAGCATTATGTGATTGCTACACTAGACAGTCTGGAGTTTTCACGTGTTAATAGGGTCCAAGGGGTTAGCATTTCATTTGTTAGTATACAGATATACTGTTGGTGCATTTTTATGACATTCTAACTGCACTTCTGTGTACAAAAACCACCCACCACATAGTCAGTTATGTCAGGGAAGTATAACTTTTTAGAATGTCTGCAGTTTACAAACTTGAAAATACAATACTATCTTGTATATTTGTTATCGGGGTTAAAAAATTATTATCTTGATAGCTTAGTTGTATTACTTTATATTGTTTTTCATTGAGTGAAATGGTATAAGTAATTAGCACTGTTCAAGGACAAAGAAAATGAGATGAGCATAAAAATATAATAAACGTATTACAAGCGAATAATGGAAGACCTCAAAACAACAAAGTGCAGAAATAAATGGAGGCCTCAGGGATTCATCTTTAATGGAAATGATTATAATACATGAGTGTACTGTACATTAATTTTTTATTTCAAAGTCTTCTGCATTTTTTAAAAGGCTCCTATGCATATATACCGTAATTAGATCTGACAAGGGTTCATACCCATTTTGGTGACTTGTTAGGAATTGCTCTTTTAACTTTCATAATTGTAACATATACACTAAATTTAGATATGGCGCTCAGCAGAAATGCGTACACGCCCTTTGAAAAGTAAGATTTGAATCACTATCTCCCTAAATAAGCTCATAATGTGAATGTAAAGTTAACAATATCTTTCATCAAAAAGAAATCTTAAGTTTTACTCTAAGGCTATGTGCACACGTTGCAGATTTACTGCGGATCCGCAGAGGATTTTCCGTCTGGAATCGCTGCAGATACGCAAGCGATTTACAGTACAATGTAAATCAATGGGAAAAAATAGCTGTGCACATAATCACGGAATCCTCAGCGGTTTATTTTAAGCAGCAAGTCAATTTTTTTTGCGGATCCGCATGTGTTCTTACACCCATTCCATTAAAGAATCCACAGGAAATCCGCACAAAAAACTTGTAGATTTTGATCTGCAGATTCTGCCACGAGATGCAGATTCCATGCAGAAAATTCTGCAGGGAAATCTCGACGTGTGCACATAGCCTAATTAGTTGGTGTAAAATATACTACAGCTAGTATTTTGTATGAGTCTTCTAGGTATGGAATGAACAACACCACCTTCTATTTTTACAATTCTTCAGAAACAGCCTCCTTTAGAGCCTGGATGCTGGATGGAGAGTGATGCTCAGCCTTTCTCTTCAGAATTTCACCTAGGTGTTCATTTTGGTTCAGATAAGAACACATACATTGCCACTAGAGTTGAGCGACTTTGGTCGGATCAGGTTTCATGAAACAAAATTTGAGTTGGATGAAACTGGTACGACTAGGGCAAAAAAAAGTCGGAGTTTCGTCCAAAACCCGACCCCAATGCAAGTTAATGGGGAATAAAAGTCGGCATTGAGTGGATGAATGTCATCCAACTCAAATTTTGTTTCATGAAACCCGATCCGACCAAAGTCGCTCAACTCTAATTGTCACTGAATCACTTTCACCTTCTTTTTTAGAAATGCAAAAAATATGTACTTTGGATCATGGTAATGTTAGAAAGTGCATTTGACGTTGTGGATCACCAGCTTCTACTCACTATGCTTCCCTCTATTGGGTTCAAGGTCACCATTCCCTCTCGGTTCTCCTCCTACCTCTCTGACTGCTCCTACACGTTATCTTTTGACTGCTCTTATTCCTCTACTCATCACGTTACTATCAGGGTTACTCAGTGCTCACTCCTAGGTCCCTCCTCTTCTCTCTATACACAGCCCCTATTGGAAAAAACAATCAGTAGATTTGGTTTCTAGTATCTCTATGATGACGAAACCCAATTATACATTTCTTCCAATGATATAACCCTCACCCTAATACAAAATACCAAGGATTGTTTGTCTGCTGTTTCCAACATCATATCCTCCTTTTACCTGAAACTGAATCTCTTCAAAACTGAACTTCTTGTGTTTATTCCCTCTACTAACCTATTTGTACCTGACATTGAGATGACTTTGGAAGGTTCAACCATAACTCCCAAGCAGCATGCCAGCTGCCTTGAAGGTATATTTAATAGAAGTTCACTCCACCATCACCAGCTAGACGATAGAGCGCTGCTAATCCTAAGCAGCAATTCAGGTTACGCTACCACTCCTCACCTATCCAAGTCACAGCACCACAAATTTGAAGCCTTTAACCCCTTCACCCCCAAGGGTGGTTTGCACGTTCATGACCGAGCCAATTTTTACAATTCTGACCACTGTACCTATATGAGGTCATAACTCTGGAACGCTTCCATGGATCCTGGTGATTCTGACATTGTTTTCTCATGAAATATTGTACTTCATGTTAGTGGTAAAATTTCATTCAAATAACTTGCGTTTATTTGTGAGAAAAACGGAAATTTGGCGAAAATTTTGAAAATTTCGCAATTTTCCAACTTTGAATTTTTATGCCCTTAAATCACAGAGATACAGCACACAAAAAACTTGATAACTAGCATTTCCCACATGTTTACTTTACATCAGCACAATTTTGGAACCAAAATTTTTTTTTGTTAGGAAGTTATAAGGGTTAAAAGTTGACCAGCGATTTCTCATTTTTACAACACCATTTTATTTTTAGGACCACATCACATTTGAAGCCACTTTGAGGGGTCTATATGATAGAAAATACCCAAAAGTGACACCATTCTAAAAACTGCACCCCTTAAGGTGCTCAAAACCACATTCAAGAAGTTTATTAACCCTTTAGGTGCGTCACAGGAATTTTTTTGAAAATTTAAAAAAAAATGAACATCTAACTTTTTTCACAAAAAAAATACTTCAGGTTCAATTTTTTTTATTTTACCAAGGGTAACAGGAGAAATTGGACTGCAAAAGTTATTGTGCAATTTGTTCTGAGTACGCTGATACCTGATTTGTGAGGGGGAACGACTGTTTCGGCGCATGGCAGAGCTCAGAGTGGAAGGAGCGCCGTTTGACTTTTTCAATGCAAAATTGGCTGGAATTCAGATCAAACGCCATGTCACGTTTGGAAAGTCCCTGATGTACCTAAACAGTGGAAACCCCCTACAAGTGACCCCATTTTGGAAACTAGACCCCCCAAGGAACTTATCTAGATATGTGGTGAGAACTTTGAACCCACAAGGGCTTTACAGAAGTTTATAACGTACAGCAGTACAATTAAAAAATCATATTTTTTCCACAAAAATGATCTTTTCACCCCAATTTTTATTTCCCCAAGGGTAACAGGACCCTAAAAGTTATTGTGCAATTTGTCCTGAGTACACTGATACCCCACATGTGGGGGTAAACCACTATTTGGGCGCATGGCAGAGCTCGGAAGGGAAGCAGCGCCATTTGACGTTTTTTGGCTGGAATTGAGATCAGACGCCATGTCGCGATTGGAAAACCCCTGATGTACCAAGACAGTGGAAACCCCCACAAATGACACCATTTTGGAAACTAGACCCCCTAAGGAACTTATCTAGATGTGTGGTGAGAACTTTGAACCCCCAAGGGCTTCACAGAAGTTTATAACATACAGCCGTACAATTAAAAAATCATATTTTTTCCACAAAAATGATCTTTTCACCCTCAATTCTTATTTTTCCAAGGGTAACAGGACCCTAAAAGTTATTGTGCAATTTGTCCTGAGTATGCTGATACCCCACATGTGGGGGTAAACCACTATTTGGGTGCATGGCAGAGCTCGGAAGGGAAGCAGCGCCATTTGACGTTTTTGGCTGGAATTGAGATCGGACACCATGTCGCGATTGGAAAACCCCTGATGTACCAAGACAGTGGAAACCCCCCACAAATGACACCATTTTGGAAACTAGACCCCCTAAGGAACTTATCTAGATGTGTGGTGAGAACTTTGAACCCCCAAGGGCTTCACAGAAGTTTATAACGCCCGGGCGTGAAAATAAAAAATTCGTATTTTTTCCACAAACATGATCTTTTAGTCACCATTTTTTTATTTTCCCAAGGGTAACAGGAGAAATTGGACCCCAAAAGTTGTTGTCCAATTTGTCCTGAGTACGCTGACACCCCATATGTGGGAGAAAACTACTGTATGGACACACGTCGGGGCTCGGAAGGGAAGCAGTGACGTTTTGGACTGCAGACTTTGATGGAATGGTCTGCGGGTGTCATGTTGCCTTTGGAGAGCCCCTAATGTACCTAAACAGTGGAAACCCCCCACAAATGACACCATTTTGGAAACTAGAACCCCTAAGGAACTTATCTAGATGTGTGGTGAGCACTTTGAACCCCCAAAGGCTTCACAGAAGTTTATAATGCCCGGGCATGAAAATAAAAAAATTGTATTTTTTCCACAAACATCATCAATTAGTCCCCAATTTTTTTATTTTCCCAAGAGTAACAGGAGAAATTGAACCCCAAAAGTTGTTGTCCAATTTGTCCTGAGTACGCTGACGCCCCATATGTGGGAAAAAACTACTGTATGGACACACGTCGGGGCTCGGAAGGGAAGCAGTGACGTTTTGGAATGCAGACTTTGATGGAATGGTCTGCGGGTGTCATGTGCGTTTGGAGAGCCCCTGATGTACCTAAACTATTGAAACTCCCCACAAGTGACCCCATTTTGGACACTAGACCCCCCACGGAACTTATCTAGATGTGTGGTGAGCACTTTGAACCCCCAAGTGCTTCACAGAAGTTTATAACGCTCGGACGTGAAAATAAAAAAATCATTTTTTTCCACAAAAATGATATTTTTGCCCCCAATTTTTATTTTCCTAAGGGTAACAGGAGAAATTGGACCTCAAAAATTGTTTTGTAATTTGTCCTGAGTAGGCTGATACCCCATATGTGGGGGTAAAACACTGTTTGGGCGCATGGCAGAGCTTGGAAGGGAAGGAGCACCATTTGACTTTTTCAACTCAGAATTGGCTGGAATTGAGATCAGACGCCATGTTGCATTTGGAGAGCCCCTGATGTGCCCAAACAGTGGAAACCCCCAATTCTAACTCCAACCCGAACCCCAACACACCCCTAACCCTAATCTCAGCCCTAACCCTAACCCTAGCCCTAACCCTAGCCCTAACCCTAACCCTAATGGAAAAATGGAAATAAATACATTTTTTTTATTTTATTATTTTTCCCTAACTAAGGGGGTGATAACGGGGGGTTTGATTTGCTATTTATGGCGGTTTTTATGTTTGCCAGCTGTCGCACGCTAAAAGACGCTTTTTATTGTAAAAATAGTTTTTGCATCACCACATATTGAGAGCTATAATTTTTCCGTATTTTGACCCACCGAGTCATGTGAGGTCTTATTTTTTGCGGGACGAGTTGACGTATAAAATTGGTACCATATTCGTGCATGTGACATTTTTTGATCGCTTTTTATTCCGATTTTTGGGACGTAGAATGAACAAAAACCAGTGTTTCATGAATTTCTTTTGGGGGAGTGCGTTTACACCGTTCCGCGTGCGGTAAAATTGATAAAGCGGTTTTATTCTTCGGGTCAGTATGGTTACAGCAATACCTCATTTAGGTCGTTTTTTTATGTTTTGTCGGTTTTATGCAATGAAAACTATTTTATATAAAAAATAATTATTTTTGCATCGCTTTATACTGCGAGCTATAACTTTTTTATTTTTTCGCTGATGATGCTGAGTTGCAGCTTGTTTTTTGCAGGACAAGATGACGTTTTCAGCGGTACCATGGATATTTATATGCGTCTTTTTGATCGCGCGTTATTACACTTTTTGTTTGGCGGTATGATAATAAATCATTATTTTTTGCTTCGTTTTTTATTTTTATTTTTTAAGGGGTTCGCTAAAGGGGTTAACTAATGGGACAGTTTTATAGGGCGGGTCGTTACGGACGCGGCGATACGTAATATGTGTACTTTTATTGTTTTTTTTTTTATTTCCAAAAAATGGATTTATTTGGGGGAATATTTTTTTTTTTTCTAATTTATTTGGTGATTTTTTTTTAATTATTTTAACACTTTTTTTATTTTTTTTACTTTATTAAATAGTCCCAGGTGGGACATCACTGTCCTGTGACAGATCGCTGATCTGTCACATCACAGATCACTGTGACAGATCAGCTATCTGTCACAGGCAGTGCCGAAGGCTTCCTCATGCCTGCGCTTTGCAGGCACTGAGGAAGCCCGCTTCCTGCAGGCCCCCGAAGGCCCCCGTCGCCATCTGGGATTCGGGGGCCTGCAGGAAAGGAGCCCCCCGCAGCAGCGCTGCACATTGCGCTGCCGTGGGGGGCTCAGGGAAGCACGGAGGGGGCCCCCTCCCTGCCGATGCTACCCTTTAACCCCCGGTACACCGCGATCATGTTTGATCGCGGTGTGCAAGGGGTTAACGTGTCGGGGGCGGTCCGTGACCACCCCTGACACATTGTGCCGGGTGTCAGCTGTGATAATCAGCTGACACCCGGCCGCGATCAGCGTCGCTCACCACGTGGGCGCCGCTGATCGCAGTAGACGTACTATCCCGTCCAAGGGCATAGGGGCCCGGGTCCCATGGATGGGATAGTACGTCTGATGTCAGGAAGGGGTTAAAGGAATTCCCTTCTTCTACATGACACCTTACTGTCAAACAGTGGCTAAATAAGACCTGGGATGGGTCGAAATGTCATAATTAGAGATGAGCGACTTTGCCTTTTTTCGGGTCGAGTCGGGTTTCATGAAACACGACTTCCGCAAAAGTCGGGTCGAATGAAATCGGCCGACTATAGGGAAAAGTCGGAGGCCGACAGAAATACAAAACCCAATGCAAGTCAATGAGGAAGCAAAGTAGGCAGGAAGTGGAAAGACAGTAAACACACCTACAGTGCCCATTTCAATGCCAAAAACATCAATTCTTATAACTGAAGCTTGTCAACCTTAATTTACTTCCTAATAATAGTTACGCATTGAAAACTGGGGGTTATTTGGCTAAAGTTGTGGGGGGGTTGGGCTGACTCCAGGTTTTTGTGTGCCCTGGGCCAAAGAGTGTCAGTGCGCCCCTTTAACACATACCACAACTAATGATGCTCCGATACGACACAGAAATATAGGTATAGTACAAAGACACATACTTCACTGCTTACATGACATGACTGATCTATTTTAAATTGTACTATAGCTCAAAGACAGGACAGTATATTACTCCATACAGTGTTATGGCCACCACATTGTGCACCATACAGAATAATGAGCCCCATATATTTTTCTCCATACCAAATAATTAGTCACATATAATGTTCCGTACAGTATCTGATGAGCTCCACATAATGTGCCCCTTAGATGCTGTTTCAGTGTCTGATTTGCCCCATTTACATTGCTCCAGTACATGATGGGCCTCATGGATTCATGGATGATGCTCCAGTGTATGATGGGCTCCAATAATGCTCCATATACAATGGGCCCCATTTGTAATGCTCCACTATATAATGGGCCCCTTAGACGCTGCTCCAGTGTCTGATCTGCCCCATTTACATTGCCCCAGTACATGATGGGCCTCATGGATGATGCTCCAGTGTATGATGGGCTCCAATAATGCAACATATATAATGGGCCCCATTTGTAATGCTCCACTGTATAATGGGCCCCTTAGACGCTGCTCCAGTGTCTGATCTGCCCCATTTACATTGCCCCAGTACATGATGGGCCTCATGGATGATGCTCCAGTGTATGATGGGCTCCAATAATGCAACATATATAATGGGCCCCATTTGTAATGTTCAAGTGTATAATGTGCCCCTTAGATGCTGCTCCAGTGTCTGATCTGCCCCATTTACAATGCTTCAGTACATGCTGGGCCTCATGGATGATGCTCCAGTGTATCATGGGCCCTAATAATGCTCCATATATAATGGGCCCAATTTGTAAGGCTCCAGTGTATAATGTGCCCCTTAGATGCTGCTCCAGTGTCTGATCTGCCCCATTTACAATGCTCCAGTACATGATGGGCCTCATGGATGATGCTGCAGTGTATGATGTGCTCCAATAATGTTCCATATATAATGGGCCCCATTTGTAATGCTCCAGTGTATAATGGGCCCCTTAGATTCCGCTCCAGTGTCTGATCTGCCCCATTTACATTGCTCCAGTACATGATGGGCCCTATTTTTAATTAACCCAGGCATGGTATGGGAAAAGAGCTCCATGGAGTAATCTGAGGTGTGTGCTTCCACATCCTTCACTTTTGGTGTGGGTGAAGGACACAAGGAAAGGGGTTGCTCCTGACCAGAAGCCTGCAGTTACGACTCAGTGCTTGCATTTTTTACAACTTCAGAAGAGGAGGCGATAGAGCTGGAGGCTGTTTCAGCAATGTAAGCCACAAACAGTTCCTGATACTCTGGCATTAAAAGCAGTCTACCTACTCCCAGAAAAGGGAGCCTTACAGGCCTTCCAGAGCTACACTATGACGCTGGCTCAACACCTTCTGCCTTAGCTGCTATTGTGTTTTTGGCACTACCAGCAGATGCACCACCACCATCAGTACCAGGTGGCCCTTCACGCCCACATCCGCGTACTCTTCCACCATACTTCCTCATGTTTTTGAAAATGGACCCAAAATACCAGCAGATATATGGTACTGTATCAGAAGCGTACAGCTCTATACAGTCTATGGATAACAGTAAATCTCCGTATATATTTCATGAGGCATACACAGATGCTCACAGGCTCAGTATGGATTACCCAATAAAATAACAAGTTGAAAAAGGGTATAGTATCACCAGGTACAAGGTATATATAGTATAGTGTACACATTGTGAATCTCCGTATACATTTCAGGAGGCAGACACAAACGCTCTCAGGCCCAGTATGGATTACACAAGAATATGAAAAGCTGTAAAAGGGTTATGTAACACAAGCGTACAGCTGTATACAGTGTTGGGGTAATCTTAAAGCTCCAAATATATTGCCGGAGTGACAGACAGACGTTTACAGGCTCATTATGGATTACACCAGAATCTAAATAGCTAAAAAGGTTACTGTATCAGAAGCATTCTGCTGTATACAGTGTTGGCCAAATTGAAAATATCGGTATATATTTCCGTAGTCACCCTCAGACGCTCACTCAGTTTGGTTTTGACCATAATAAAAATGTCCTGGATAACAAGATAGCAAGTATATATTTTTTAGGGTACAATTGAAATCTCTGTATAAATAGTCCCGTAGTTACTCTCAGACGCTTACGCAGTATGGATTTGACCGTAATGCTAAATGTCGAACAAAGGTACTGTACAACAAGATACAAGCTGTATCGAGTATAGTGTAAAAATTTGTTTCTCCGATTCACCGTATATATAGAAGGCGTAACCCACACATGCTCACTCACTATGGATGATGTAGGGAAGGTGGACTGACAGACAAACCAGCTTGTAGTGAGAAGCAGAGGTGTAGCGCAGTGTAGGTGTGAAACCGCTAAGATAAAGAGAAAGGGTGCAGTGTTTTAGCTTGCCCATTGGAGGGCAGTGGAGAGTGTAGGAGTGGGACTGAATAACTGCCATTGGTAAGAGAAACTGTTAGCTGATGGTGGGCGGAGTTACCAGAACTGGAAGTATTAAAGGCTGAGGGAAGGTTCTGGAAGAGTCAGTCAGCGAAGGGAGCACAGTAAAGAGGAAGTTCTGCTGAGGAAATAGAGACAGTGGAAAGGCTCCAGAGAGGACTGACAGTTGAAGCGGTCACGGGGGGTGGCCCAGAGTACAGTAGCAGCAGACGAAGACTGCCTGGGGCTAACATATGGACCGTGTGCTCAGACTGGTGCAGCGCTGTGGTGGTTGGGCCTAGGCCAGCAACAGTGGAAGAGCCACAGAGGACGCCATGATTATAGTTACAAAGGAAGTGAAGGTACCGGGGCCTGTGTACAGAGAAATGTGAAATGGCTGTGGTGAATTGCTGTTGTCAACAGAAGGATGGGCACTAAAAACGGACCTGTTCAATACAAACTCTGTCTCAGTCTCGTGTTTGTTTGCGGCAAGAAGAGGGTCCCCCCCCACAGTTGGTTATCCTACAGATGATACCTTAATACAAATTTTTGAAACAAGGTACTGTATCAGCACATACCAGGTGTGTCCAGTCTAGGGTTAAATTTCCGTCTATACTTCCGGAGTCAGACACAGATACTCACAGGCTCACTATGTGTTACACCAGAATTAAAAAAGTAGAAAAAGGGAAAGGTATTCATAGCATACACCAGTATACAGTGTTGTGGTACTTTTAAATCTTCGTATATATTTCAATCTCAGTAAGCCAGTCAAGAATCTCAGCTACTGGAAACTGCATGGATACAAGTATAGACGCAAACTCAAGTGTTAGCAGAAATTTTGGAATCACTAATCGCGGGAAAACCTCCCAGTA
Organism: Dendrobates tinctorius; assembly: GCF_039654945.1. Classification (NCBI taxonomy): domain Eukaryota; kingdom Metazoa; phylum Chordata; class Amphibia; order Anura; family Dendrobatidae; genus Dendrobates; species Dendrobates tinctorius. Next base: position 5,932,759 of record NW_027361765.1, read on the forward strand.
GATGTTGCAGAGGCGATGCAGACCCTCAATTACTGATCTGTGGAGAAAGCGAAAAAGGTTCTTTGTGAAGAAAGGATAGCTTTATCGCAGTAGCGTGGATCACATCACCGTTACTCGTCTCCATCAAATTGTGATCACAGGGAGAGATGTACCCATGGTCCTCACTGCCTATCATGATGTGTCTGGTTATTTTGGAGTGCAAAAGACAGAAGCCACAGGCGATTCTATTGGATTGGCATGAGGGGAGACATTGAAAAATGGTGGTAGGAATGTCACACGTCTGTGACTATCACAACTGTGAAAGGTGATCATAAACCACCACTGCATCCGCTTGTAAGTTGACGTCCATTTCAAATTGTAGCCATTGATCCTCTGAAGGTAGAGGCCAGCAGGACAGGCCATAGCTGCATCTTAACCATGATTGATCAATACACCAAATTTCTAGTGGCCGTCCCTGTGAAGGATTTAACTGCCCAGACTACACAGCGGTGGAGCAGGGAGAGGTAAGTATTGCAACTTGCAAGTGCTGTGGCCATGACCAAGCAGGGGGGGCACAATCGTGGTCGACGGTACAGGCACAGGGCCTCTCATAGTATGCTGGTGTGTCTGACGGTGACTGGGCCCTCCCACCGTCTGAGACACTGTATTGTACTATGAGGGGCCCTGTGCCATTGCCGTCGGCCATCAGAGGGCCCTTCCACCTGTTCAGAGCAACGGCACTTATCCGGGTGTGCTAAGTCTTGACCCCAGCCGTTGGGGGAGGGTTGGGCAACCCAGTTAGGGAGGTTTAAAAATTGGCATCTGTAGATGTGTTGGCTGTATATTCAGCTCCTGCAAACTGCGTAATTGGGCAAGTCCAAGGAAGAGGAAGAAAAAACCGAGGTACTTTTCTGGTAACCTATGTGTCATCAGGGGAAGGTGGGACAAAATCCTTTGAAACCCATGCATGATGTTTCATTTTAATGAAGGTTAGATCATCAACATTTTGGGTCAAGAGACGGGTGCTTTTTTCTGTCAGGATTGAGCCAGCAGCACTGAAGACTCTTTCAGATAACACACTAGCAGTAGGGCAAGCGAGCTCCAGTAAGGCATATTGTGCCAATTCAAGCAAGGCGTCCAGTTTAGAGGCCCAATAGTCAAAGGGGAATGACCTGTGAGGGAGAACATCGATATGGGAGGAAAAGTAGTTTGTAACCATAGTTGACAACTGCTGCCTCCTGTCACTTTTAGTCGATGCAGTATTAGCAGTCGTGTGAGCGGTACTTGAGAAATCATTCCACAGCATGGTCATTAAACCCCTGTTTCCAATGCCACTTCTGCTGTGTGCACCACGAACACCTCTTCCATTGTGCCCACTACGGCTCGTGGGAGAACCAGCACCACCGCTGTGTGCTGGGAAAGCCTCAAACAAACGGTTTACTTGCTTGCCAATATTATCTCTAGGTTCTCCTGTGGCATGATGTTGTGTAATTTGCCTTTGTAGCGTGGATCGAGGATGCTGGCCATCCAGTAGTCACCATCCCTCATCATTTTGGCAATGTGGGGGTCCCTTTTTAGGATCCGCAAGGGATAATTGCACATGTGGGCCAATGTTCCAGGTGTCAATGATGCACTGCCCGTGGTGGGTGGAGGAGCACTTTCTGGCAAATCCACATCCTTACAGTCACGCACAAACACTGTACCTGACCTTGGAACGCCAACATATTCTCTTGCCCCCTGAGAAACATCCAACTGCCCAAAATAATCATCCCCCCATACTCCTCCTCCACCTCATCCAGGACAGTTCCCTGGCAAGACAATGGCTGACTGTCATCAAGGCTTCCCTCCTCCTCCGCTGCAGACACCTGGTGGGATGCTCATGCTTATGATGGTGTCGTCTGCGCTTAACAGCCGTGTGCATTCCTCAAAACACTGAAGAACTTTACAGAGGTCGTTCAGCTTTGACCACTGCACACCCGAAAATTCCATGTCTTCCCTCAAACTGTCGGCCCGTGTATCCTCCCACAAATGCATTACAGCCTGCCTCTGTTCGCACAGCTTCTCAACCATGTGCAGGGTGGAGTTCCACCTTGTTGCAATGTCTATGATTAGGCAGTGCTTGGGGAGGTGGAGCAATCGCTGCAGCTTCTGCATACCACTTGAATGTACGGCCGAGCGACGGATGTGCGAGCACAGGAGCAAGGATGTTCACTCCGGATAATTATTAAGGAAGCACTGCACCACCAGGTTCAAAGTGTGAGCCAGGCAAGGTATGTGTGTGAGTTTTGCACGGGCTATGGCTGCCAGTAAATTATGGCCGTTATCACTGACTACCTTGCCTGCCTCAAAATGTAGACTGCCCAGCCATGACTCAGTTTGTCGCTGCAGGTAGTCAGCCTGTACCTCCACAATGTGTCTGTTGTCGCCCAAAGACATCATCTTTAAACACAGCCTGCTGACGCTTACCACTAGCTGTTCGATAATGGGACACCTCGTGTGGAACAGTGCCAGCTGTGGATGTAGTGCTTGTGTGACTGCGCTCTGTGGATGAGCTTTCGCTGATAGATGAGGAGGAGGAGCGAAAGCCTACAGCCAACTATTTCCTATACTGTGGGCTAGGCAGCACAGCACTGTTCCACCGCCGCTGTCCCCAGTGGAGCCTGCATCCACCACATTAACCCAGTGTGCAGTGATGGACACGTAATGGCCCTGGCCATACCTACTGGTCCTTGCATCTGTTGTGAGGTGCACCTTTCCACTCACTGACTGTTTTAGTGCATGGATAATACGGTCTTTCACATGCCAGTGGAGGGCAGGGATGGCTTTTCGAGAAAAGAAGTGCTGACTGGGTAGGTCATAGCATGGAACAGCGTAGGCCATGAGGTCGTCGAAAGCTTCACTTTCAACCAAACGGTAAGGCATCATCTCTAATGAGATTAGTTTGGCAATGTAGGCATTCAAATACAGTGTACGGGGATGAGAGGATGAGTACTTTCTTGTCCTACTCAGAGTGTCTGGTAGGGTGAGCTGGACTGGAGAGCTGCATATGGGGGAATGTTATGAATGGGTCACTGAGAAGGAAAAAACAAAACACGCTAAGTCACAGAAAACCAGAGAGGCTGGTAACTATGCAGATTGCAGATCCTTGATCCTAACCACACAACTAGCAGCAGCCATGGAGCATTCCTACGATAATCCTAGATGCTTCGTCACAGCCGGAGGACTAAATAAGCCTAAAGCAAGAAAAGGGGAAAACTTACTGCCCCAGAGCAGACCCCAAAGGAAAGACAGCCCCCACACATGTTTTGACGTTGAAACAAGATGAAATCACAAACACAGGCAGGAAAATAGGCTGAGCAAACGATGGGGCCCAAACTAACTACAAAGGATAGGAAAGGAAAGACACTGTCTGCAATCTGCCAAAAACCCTACAAAAATAATGTCCAACACTTCTGATAACAAAATTAACTCTGAAGTCACTAGACTTCTCCCCACTATATCAGCACTCTGAAATATTCTGAGACGGAGCAAAAAGAGGTCAATCTAATAAGGGACAAAAAGCAAATTGGCAAATACAGATAAGTAATAGTGGAAATTCAGCACAGCCCCAGCCGGTGCTGGCTGACCGCACAAAAAACTGAATAGACCAACAAAATCAAGTGTGAACATTAGCAGAAAAACTTAGCTTGAGCTGACTGGAACAGAGCTGAGAACTAAGACCTGACAAGCCAGATGGAATTAACAGCATCAGAATAGGGCGTCAGCTGTCTTAAATCCAGTCTGAGATTCCTGAGGTCCAATCGTCATCCTCCTTATCAGGTGGCAGATCTCTACTGATTAAATCAGCCTCATTACCTTCTGTTACCACCAGAGGGAGCCTGGAAGGAGAATTCACAACTGGTAGACCAGAAAATGAACTCACAACAGGGGAAGTAGCGGTGGACTGGATGGAGTGAGAGTGAATTTGATGGCCTAGATTCAGTGTTGTGTTGCAAAACCATTGTGATTCCCTGAGTGCTTTGGCCTTGCAACGACACCTCCACATTTAGTGCTGGTGGTGTGCTTAATGGTGGCGGTGGTCTTACAGTGGGGGTAGCGATGGAGCGTTGTTGGCTACCTTCAGTCGGAGCAGGTACACATGTGCTACCTGAGGTTTTGTAGTCCGTCCACGCTTGCAAGTGCATGTTGATTAAATGTCTAAGCATGCAACTGGTATTCAAATTTCTGAGTTGTTTACCGCAGCTAAAGGTCCTTCTGCACTTCTTACAGGTAACCTTTGCCTCATCAGTAGGATTTTGGACAAAGAAGTGCCACACAGATAGCTTCTATTGTGTCAACAGTGTGATGCAGCAGCAAAAAAGGCAAATGCAATTCTAGGATGTATTAACAGAAGCATACAGTCTAGATCACGTGAAGTCATTATTGCCCTCTACTCCTCTTTGGTCAGACCTCATCTGGAATATTGTGTCCAGTTTTGGGCACCACATTTTAAAAAAGACATCAACAAACTGGAGCAAGTTCAGAGAAGAGCGACCAGAATGGTGACCGGTCTGCAAACCCTGTCTTATGAGGAAAGGTTGCAGGATTTGGGAATGTTTAGTTTGCAAAAGAGAAGACTGAGAGGAGACTTAATAGCTGTCTACAAATATCTAAAGGGCTGTCACATTGTAGAAGGATCAACTTTATTCTCATTTGCACAAGGAAAGACTAGAAGCAATGGGATGAAACTGAATGGGAGGAGACACAGATTAGATATTAGAAAAAACTTTTTGACAGTTAGAGTGATCAATGAGTGGAACAGGCTGCCACGAGAAGTGGTGAGTTCTCCTTCAATGGAAGTCTTCAAACAGAGGCTGGACAGACATCTGACTGGGATGATTTAGCGAATCCTGCTTTGAGCAGGGGGTTGGACCAGATGGCCCAGGAGGTCCCTTCCAACTCTACGATTCTATGATTCTATGATTCTATTTGTCCGTGATACCAGCCGGTACACGGTAGTGTGTGAGGAGCGTACACCGCTAGACGGTGCGTGAAAAAATGAACGCTCAGTAACTCACCAGTACAAAATAAAATTTGGAGTGCTTTGAAAAAAGCAGTTTGAACAGCAGTGTGCACACAGCAATGCAGCTAGCCATAAAAGGCAGCCTAATCACCACCAGCGCTACAGCACACAACAAAAATCCTTCCCTTTCACTGCACACTAACTGTACAGTGAAAAGTGCTATCAGCAGAAGTAGTTTTTTTTCTTCTTCCCTGCCTAACGCTCTACCTGTTCAGAATCAGTAGCAGCACCTCTCCCTATTTTAAGATTGTCAGAAGTAAGATGGTGGTCGGCGTTCACAGCCTTTTATACCCACTGTGACACCACACAAAGCCAGCCAATCACTTCAATGCCCTAAGATGGTGCTGGCCGCTGCACATGCTCTCTCCCGCTCCGTGGTGTCATCGGAGGAAGAGGAGGAGGAGTCTCGGCTGATCGTCCCATCCGAGAGCCTGAGGACTGTGGCTCCGGTTGCCCTTGAGTCAGTACCTCCGGGCAAGACATTTGTCCCTGCCCGTCTGCGACCGGAGGTCCTCTCTTGGGCTCATTCGTCCAGGGTGGGTGGACATTTTGTGATAAAACGGACCTCTGAGCTTCTGGCGAGGATGTACTGGTGGCCGCATATGGCCCATGACGTCAGGCGTTCGTCTCTTGCGCCCAGAATAGGTCCTCTCGGCAGCGGCCCACTGGGCTTCTTTTTCCTCTGCCAGTAGCGGACAGACCCTGGGAGATGGTCGGTATGGACCTTCTGGTGGGGCTACCCAAATCCAGTGGCAGCATGGTCATTTGGGTTGTCACCGACCATTTCTCTAAGGTGGTACACCTGGTACCTCTCTCCCAGTTACCTTCTGCGCGGGGCCTGGCAGTGTTGTTCATTAAGCCTGAATGGCATGCCGGACAAGATTGTCAGTGACCGGGGTCCTCAGTTTGCGTCCCAGTTTTGGAGAGAGCTTTGCTCCCTGCTCAGCATTGAGCTGAATCTCTCCTCGGCCTATCATCCCGGGACGAGCGGGTTGGTAGAGAGAGCCAACCAGACCCTGATCACATATCTTCGACATTTTGTCTCGGCCAGGCAGGACAACTGGGCATCCTTGCTGCCATGGGCAGAGTTTGCTTTGAACAATGCTGTGGCTGACTCCACCGATCAGACCCCATTCCTCCTAAATTACGGCCAGCATCCGCACATCCCTGTGCCATGCCCGTGTCATCCACCGACTCCAGGGTGGCAGACTGGGCGATGGAGGCACGCGACATTTGAGATCGCACCCAGGATGCTATTCGGGCTTCCAAGTAGAGAATGAGGACCTCCGCGGATGCACACCGGCGCCCTGCTTCGACTTTTGCCCCTGGCGACTTGGTGTGGCTCTCCGTCCGAAACATCAGGCTGCGGGTAGAGTCCACTAAGTTCGCACCACGCTACATTGGCCCCTTCAAGGTCCTCGAGCAGATCAGCTCTGTGGTCTACCGTCTGGCCCTTCAACCACACTTGGCTATCTCTGATACATTCCACGTGTACCTCCTTAAGCCTGTTCACTTGTCCCGGTTCTCCGAGTCATCTGCCGGGACATCAGATTTGTCTTCGGATGAGTTTGAAGTCAATACCATCGTGGGATGCAAGGTGATGCGGGGCAAATAGTTTTATTTGATGGATTGGAAAGGTCATGGTCCAGAGGCTCGGACCTGGGAACCAGTGGAGAACATCCACGCTCCGCTCCTCATTGCGGCGTTTGAGCGTAGTGAGGCTCAGAGAGGAGGCGGCCCTTGAACGGGGGGTAATGTTAGGCATTGGGTTCCTGCCACTGCACAGCAGGAATCCAGAGCCTTCCACCCAGCGGTCTCCCATTCTTCTTCAGCCACAGTGGAGCCTGCTCAGCAGATTCATTGGTCCCGGCGCTCTGCCCAGGCCAACTCCATGGGTTTGCTTGCTGCTGCCACCTCTGGACCAGCTATGGCAATGCATGCTGCTCAGCAGCGAGATTCTCCAGGGACTAAGTCCTCATGTCGGGCCACTGATTATGCCCGTGGAGTGATCTCCCATTGGAGATCGAGGGTCACGTGCTCAGGTCCTGCTCGTGTTCGGATAGGCCCATCCGAGAAGCCAGGAAGGTCCCGGATACCCGTGGCTATAAAAGGTTCACATGGCCGCTCGCCCATGCACTAGTATAGACTATATTTACAGACTATGTGAAGTGAGTGATGTATGCATGTATGAATGCCTCTGGTGAATGACTCATTAAGAAACCCCTACCCTTGGTACGCATGTGTTGTGCAGCCTAGCCTGCTAGCGCCCAGGCTTAGACGTAGGTAGGTCTGAGATTGAGTCAGGCATCAGGCCTCACCAGGGACTCGGCACGCCTCAGTGCACATGCTCCATAGCCAGTGTCTACAGCGGCGCTCGCGGCAGCGACACCGCGCGTTCAGTGGGCCTAGAAGGACTCTAACCCCGTATCCTTGGGGTAGAGTTCTGTGGCCGTACACTGTGCGCTCTTTTGGCCGGGCTCTGTGTGCTAAACAGGCTCCGGCATCTACGTTTAGCGGTGGTGCGGCTCTGTGCAGTAACAGAGTTCGGCCTGTTCACATTGGGTGACATAACCCACGTGTGACTGGTTTCATATGGCTTAATTCTTCTGCCATTAATTAGCAGCAGTGTACCACCTCTGCACGGTGGACCCCGGGCTGCGAACGCACCTACTATTATTTTATAATTTGGTGCGTTACACCAGCCCTAACAGCATCTGATTAGCAATAATGGGCACTTCTACTTTGACACAGGGCAGCGTCTCAGGTGTTATAAGATATATACAAGAATATACAACGTTGACAAAACAAAGTCACTTTTTGACACAGCCCCCATTAGACGTCAGACATAAACAATGCCTCCCATGTGCAGCTCCATTACACAGGCTCATAGGGTAATGACGCTACTAAGCGCCGCCCCTGCCTGACGTCACAGACAGACATCCCCTCCCATGGGTTGCACAGACTCACAGGAAGATGACACGTGCTCCAGTGTCACTTCCTGTGACGCTGTCCTATCAATCTGGGTGATAGTCCCGCCCACTGTCTATTTAGACCACAGCAACGCTGGCCACTAACACCTGCGGCACTAGTGGTGGATACCGCCTTCCTCCAGGCCACACAGCGCCACCACCCACCAACGGTAAGCTGGCTCATTCACACACTTATACATGTTACAGCGGTATTAACCCCCTGTGTTACTTTTACCTTACAGACCGCTATCCACACACTACCAAAGCTGCCACCTTCCAATAGCTGATATAAATATATTAATCCCATGTGTGAGATTGGTAAGTCTCAACATCATGCTCTTTCTGGCAGATCATAAATCAATACTTATGATTTTTTTGTTTTTTTTCCTCCATTAGACCTTTCAAGGGATTCCACTTTATAATACACATATACTGAGGATATTATACCGATGTCCATCCTTCTAATTTTCTGCCCAGGTCAGTTTAGCATTTATTGAACCCAGATGACATTCATTAAATTGGTTCCTATGCCTAATGACACATTATTTGCATTTAGATCTCCAGATCTTTTGTGGACATTTTGGCCCATATTTTTCTTATGAGTGGTGCTTCATTCAAGTGAGTTATATAGACCTAGCCCAGATTGATCTTAAATATGTTCTTTCACTTATGACTACAATGGCAACTTATACTCGCACATTCTTATCTTATCCTAGATATTCAATGATTCTTTGAACATGAGCAGTCTTGGTAGGTCTGCATTTTTTTCTTTTTCCTTTGCCTCTATTTTTTTTTTTTTTTTATTTTTAAATCCCTCCCTCCAATACCGTCAGTCTGTCCTCCCTAATCACTTGTGCACTGATTTTAGTTTCTTTCTTTGAATTACTATTGATTTAAAAAAAAAAAAAATTCTTGTATTTCTGTACTACAAGTAGTGTCTGATTTGTTTGCATGTATATATTTTGTCAAATTTTTAGTGTACTGATGAAGGCTTATTGTCATAGCCGAAACATCTAATACTTGTGACTGCAAATAAAATCCTTCACATATCGCAAAAGTTGAGTGCCCAAAATTTTTTCAAGATACCAACGACCGCTGAGGTCGTTGTATGGATCGCTGCTGCGTCGGTGAGTATATCTGTTTGACAGCTCACTAGCAACCATTTAGCGATGCACCAGCAATCCTTACCAGGTTGTATCGTTGTCGGGATCGCTGGTGAGTCGCTAAGTGTAACAGTACCCTAACCCATCCATTTTATCCTGCCTCTTTCTTCAGCTTCGATGCTAGTCAAATGTCCTATTAACTGCAATCTGTTAATTGCTCCCTGCTGTGAACCATCCTCCTGCCCCCTCCTCCTCCCTCTCTCACATGGCTTCATTTCATGGACATTTGAATGGTATAAGTTGACCAGAGCAGGTCGATATGACCTTGGTCAGATGTGACATCATTTGAAGTGTTACATCAGAAAAATACCAGAAATCGGTGAGAAGGTAAGAATAGCCACTGCTTTCTTATTTTGACACTTTTCATTCTCTACTCAACCCAAGAGTACAGGCCCTAACCACTGAGCTATGAGATGACGATCTGGCCAATTACTTCAAAGAAAAAATTGACCAGAACCAACAGGAAATTATCTCCCAATCACCTCATACCATGCACTGTCCTCCCTCCCCCACTGCATCTAGCTCACTCTCTAATTTTGAACCAGTCACAGAAGAAGTAAGCAGGCTCCTTGCATCTTCTCGCCCAACCACTTGCACCAGTGACCCATTTCCGTCACATCTACTCCAGCCCCTTTCCCCTGCTGTCACCCCTCACCTAACTAAAATATTTAACCTCTCTCTCTCTTCTGGTATCTTTCCCTCCTCATTTAAGCATGCCATCATACATCCACTACTTAAAAAAACCATCCCTCGACCAAAACTGTACCGCTAACTATAGACCTGTTTCTTATCTTCCCTTCATCTCTAAACTCCTGGAACACCTGGTCCACTCCTGTCTTATCTGCTATCTCTCAGAAAACTCTCTTCTCTACCCTCTCCAATCCGGTTTCCGCTCTTTACATTCTACTGAAACTGCCCTCACTAAAGTCTCTAATGATCTGCTAACAGCTAAATCAAATGGTCATTACTCCATGCTAATTCTCTTGGATCTCTCTGCAGCATTCGACACTGTGGATCATCAGCTCCTCCTCACTATGCTCCGTTCCATTGGCCTCAAGGACACCGTTCTCTCCTGTTTCTCCTCCTATCTCTCTGACCACTCCTTTACTGTATCTTTTGCTGGCTCCTCCTCCTCCTCTCATCTTCCCCTTACTGTTGGGGTTCCTCAAGGATCAGTCCTAGACCCCCTCCTCTTCTCTTTATATACTGCCCCTATTGGTCAAACAATCAGTAGATTTGGTTTCCAGTACCATCTCTATGCTGACGACACTCAATTATACGCCTCTTCTCCTGACATCACGCCAGCCTTTCTAGAAAACACCGGCAATTGTCTAAACACTGTGTCTAACATCATGTCCTCACTATACCTGAAACTGAACCTGTCAAAGACTGAACTCCTTGTGTTTCCTCCCGCTACTAATGTACCTATACCCGACATTGCCATTTCCGTGTGTGGTTCTACTATTACTCCCCAGCAACATGCCCGCTGTCTTGGAGTCATACTTGACTCCGATCTTTCCTTTGTCCCCCACATCCGATCACTGGCTCGCTCTTGTTATCTGCACCTCAAAAACATTTCTAGAATTCGAACTTTTCTTACCTTTGACTCTGCAAAAACTCTGACTGTTTCTCTTATTCATTCTCGTCTCGACTATTGTAACTCCCTTCTAATCGGTCTCCCTCTTACCAAACTCTCCCCCCTCCAATCTGTCTTGAATGCTGCTGCCAGGATCATATTCCTCGCCAATCGTTACACCGATGCCTCTACCTTGTGCCAGTCATTACACTGGCTACCCATCCACTCCAGAATCCAGTACAAACTTATTACCCTCACCCACAAAGCTCTTCATGGCTCAGCACCACCCTACATCTCCTCCCTTGTTTAAGTATACCATCCTACCTGCGCCCTCCGTTCTGCTGATGACCTGAGGTTAGCATCCTCAATAATCAGAACCTCCCACTCTTGTCTTCAAGACTATACACGTGCTGCGCCAATGCTTTTGGAATGCACTTCCCAGGTCAATACGATTAGTCCCCAATCCCCACAATTTTAAGCGTGCCGTGAAAACTCATTTATTCAGACTTGCCTACCGCATCAACACATTAACCTAATCTACCCTATGTGGCAGAGCAAAAAGTTTTTTACCATAACCATGTTCCTCGCATCATGTTCCCACATGCTTTATGCATCCATTAGCCCTCTGCATCTGTATTGTTACACACTTAACATTATGGCTGGTCCATACAATCAGGGCAACTGTTACCACCCACTTTTCGTGTCTACCCTTTTTTCCTCATAGATTGTAAGCTTGCGAGCAGGGCCCTCATTCCTCTTGGTATCTGTTATGATATATGTGATTATTGTTATGCTGTAATGTATATTGTCTGTACAAGTCCCCTCTGAAATGTAAAGTGCTGCGGAATATGTCGGCGCTATAGAAATAAAATGTATTATTATTTTACTTGCCTTTCTTTTCTACCCTGCTCTTTAACCATGCTCACATTTGTCATCACCGTTTTTGCTCCGCTATTCTTCACTCTCCTTCGCTATCCACAAACCCCTGCACCCTCGAACCAAATAACTATCTCCCCCTCTCTCTTACCCCCCACCTTGCTTCATTTGCAGACCTGCTCCTTAACCTCAGAGCTCTCCTACTAAAATACAATACAAGTCGGTCACTCTCTTTCACCCACCTGCTTTCCCTTTCTCTGCTTCTTCTCACTGCTGGAGCATATCTCCCAATGCTGGCCCCACCAACTCATACATCCCACTGATCCTCACCCCTTTCTTTCTCACACTAAGAGAAAGTGCTGCAATCCCTCATACTTAAAACTTGTGCCACTGACCCCCACCCTTCCGCTCCCTCTCTCTGGAGCACTTTGGAATGCCCGCTCCATCTGCAACAAGCTCCACGTGATCCACGACCTCCTTATCTCCCAAAACCTTTCCTTCCTGGCCCTCACTGAGAGCTGGCTGACACCCCCTGACATGGCCTCCCCTGTCGCACTGAGTTACGGTGGCCTCCACTTTACCCACACTCCTCGCCCTGGCAACAGACATGGTGGAGGTGTGGGTTTCCTTCTTTTGAAAAACTGCTCCTTTAACCCTGTCCACCCCCACCCTCCCTTATCATCCCTTCTTTCGAGGTTCACTCTGTCCGTATCTACTCTCCCCCTAATCTCCAAATGGCTGTCATATACCAGCCACCAGGCTCAGCCAATGCCTTCATCGACCAACTCTCCACTTGGCTCCTCCCCTTTATCTCTGCTGACATCCCCACCGTCATCATGGGGGACTTCAATATCCCCATTGACACTGTCACGGTTACGTGTGTCTGGACGCAGCAAGTACCGCAAGGCGAACCCATGACTTGCGTGACCCTGGATACACTGCCTCCAGTACGGCAAATTTAAATAATAAAACGTGCAGCTGGATCTATAACCGGATCCATCACCGTAGTGCAGACTTGGAGCAGAGTCCACCACCAGTTGCAGCTGCCCTATAAAACAGAGTCCCAAAGATGAGTCCAGCTTCTGCCAAAAAGTAACAAAAATTCTTAATAAATATAATTCTGGATTAATTCTGGATCAGCGGCTCATATACAAAAAAATCAATCCTTAAAAGATACTTTATTGACCAATCATTAAAAAGTTTTCAAAACTTCAAAAAACAGGCTTCTGCCAAAAAGTCCAGCATGCTCGAGTCCAACTTTTCTGCCTAGAAGTCAAGCATGCTTGAGTCCAGCTTTCAGCAACCAAGTCCAGCATGCTGAGTGCAACTCTCACCATAGTCGCCACTGCACCAAGCCATGCAAGCACTTCCTGCTGACACCATAAACTGCGACTCCACCATGCCATGCCAGCCCTTCTTGCAGACACCAATGTAGAACTCCACCAATCCATGCTAGCACTCCTTGCAGACTCCATAGCTGACTCAACCCCTCTGGCTGGGCTGCCCAGGACTCTCATTTAGCTCCTTCATCACCCAGGCTTGCTTCCCAAATGACTAACTATCAATCTCACCAACGATCATCAAACACACCTGAAACTCTTTTATAGAGCCTCACAACTGATTTGTAATACATGCACATTAAAACTAAAGTGTAATACCACTCACCACCACCAGGGCAGCTTCGGATGAACGACACCATGTGTAATAATTCTAATGGCCACCGGGGGCAATCACACCACTTTGGCACCTTGCCAAAGGAAAAAAAACTCATTTTGTACATTTAACCTGTCAGATCCAGGCTGGATCATGACAGTACCCCCTCCTTAATGAGGGGCCTCTGGACCCTCAAGTCCACTCCTCATTAGGGAAACACCAACAGCGGGGACGCCCAGATCCTGAGTTCACCCCACCACTACCTGACACTTCAGATTAATGACAAACGCACCGCTGGTAATGGCAATATATGTTCCAGAGGCACAACTCATCTCCACAGTGCCGACCTGGGGAACGAGTTTATGTATGTGAATGTTTAGTATGCGCAACACACTTCCATAAGATGTTTTTTGGTGGCCACCCATACATGCTCGTTCACACACAGGTCTGAACCTGAACGTTTATTGCCACACATTCGATTGTCATATTTCGGTGAACTCATTCCAGGATCAACAACAGAGGCGTCCCCCTGTGTCACACACTCACACCCCACTATTCACCAAGGGACACCACCCTCCAACCCTTTTCATCATGAGGACTGCCCTCCCAGGGTTGGTTAACGGCGAGGGTTGAGATTTGTCCCTACTCCCCCGCAGCACACCTGCTGCTCACACCTGGAGGAGAAGGGGACAGGAAGATGGAGGAAATATACACTCGCTGGTCGCCTTCCTCCAAACGACCAGGAGGGGGCGGCCCCTTCGGTGGTATAGAAGATTTGGCGTCAGCCCCGCGGACTATAACTCCAGTCTGCTCACTACAGGGACGTACCACTTCACCTCGGGGAACCCCAGACAGCACCATGGGGATCACCAACTCCACCCACCTGTCTGGGTGCGTCCGCCTGTATGAACATGTCCCGCTCCCCAGCAGCGACTCTAGGGACTTTTTGCCAGACCGCAGCCGCCATTTGATTTTCTGGTGAAGCCAAAGGGAAGGCCCCAGACCCTGATAACTACTGCTGCAGCGACTCTAACACACCATGCCACTCCTCACTCACCTCAGTGAGGCTCGGCAGCAATTACTCAGCGGTCTCCACATGGCCAAGGCAAACCAGAAAAAAAAATGTAGGGTTGGTGATAATGTCACGATCACGTGTCTGGACGCAGCAAGTACCACAAGGTGAACCCATGACATGCGTGACCCTGGATACACCGCCTCCAGTAGGGCGAATTTAAATAATAAAACGTGCAGCTGGATACACCGTCTCCAACTGGCAAATTTAGGTAATACACGTTATATATACAGTAGTCTGGAAACCCCGCCTCCAGTAAGGCGAATTTAATAATAAAGTGGAAACCTGGGTAACAATAACAATGGTGGGCCCTGCGATAGGGAATAGGGACGTGAAGACCTCCTGTACTCCCCTGAGCCAGTGTCCCTGCACTCCTAACGTTCCCTATGTCGGTTCCGCACCGGGCGACGCACGCGTACCTCAAACGATGACTCGCCCTGCACCTAAACCCTCACTAGGAATTGGTCGGTGTGGAAACTAATCCCACCACTGCACTAAACACACATAAGGGAAAAAGACAATACAGGGGGAACACCACTTAGCTTTGCTCTGTTGCGTACGCTCCTAGCAACAGAGCCCACCACCTGCGTGCATCTTCTCCTCCAACCGGATCCATCACCATAACCGGATCCGTCACCATAGTGCAGACTTGGAGCAGAGTCCACCACCAGTTGCAGCTGCCCAGTAAACAGAGTCCCAAAGATGAGTCCAGCTTCTGCCAAAAAGTCTAGCATGCTCGAATCCAGCTTTCAGCAACCAAGTCCAGCATGCTAAGTTCAACTCTCACCATAGTCGCCACTCCACCAAGCCATGCAAGCACTTCCTGCTGACACCATAAACTGCGACTCCACCATGCCATGCCAGCCCTTCTTGCAGACACCAATGTAGAACTCCACCAATCCATGCTAGCACTCCTTGCAGACTCCATAGCTGACTCAACCCCTCTGGCTGGGCTGCCCAGGACTCTCATTCAGCTCCTTCATCACCCAGGCTTGGTTCCCAAATGACTAACTATCAATCTCACCAACGATCATCAAACACACCTGAAACTCTTTTATAGAGCCTCACACCTGATTTGTAATACATGCACATTAAAACTAAAGTGTAATACCACTCACCACCACCGGGGCAACTTAGAATGAATGACACCACGTGTAATAATTCTAATGGCCACCGGGGGCAATCACACCACTTTGGCACCTTGCCAAAGGAAAAAAAACTCATTTTGTACATTTAACCTGTCAGATCCAGGCTGGATCATGACAGACACCCGCCAGCCAGCAGCTTTCAAACTTCTGTCACTTATCTCATACCTTGGACTTACTCAGTGGTCCTCCACAGCCACCCACACAGATAGACATACATTAGACCCCATCTTCATCCGCCTCTGTTCCCTAACCAATCTCACAACCTCTCCCTTCCCCCTATCTGACCACCATCTACTCACCTTCTCATCCTTGCCCTCCTCACCTGCCCCCCATGTCCAGCCACTAGCACATCCTCACAGAAACATCCCCACACCTTGACACTCACAGACTCTCAGACTCTCTTCTACCTCTACAAAACGTTTCGGTCAATTGCGACCTTCTTCAGTTAAGGGACAATCTGTCCATCAGCATGAGTTCACCTAGTTTGTTCACCGCGTCTGGAGGCACGTGCACCTCATCAATCTACATGCTAAGTGAACTCATGCTGATGGACAGATTGTCACTTAACTGAAGGTCGCAATTGAGCGAAACGTTTTGTATGCGTACTACAATAAATCTCCCTTTTTTTGATCACACTTAAGTTGAGTGCTAGGTTTATAACTATTATCTATATGGTTTGGGAACCTAACCTTTAGCACCACCCTCTAGTTGTGCTCATGGTGTTTTTCTCCTACATGTCTCTTATACCTCTGTCCTCCATATCTTCACTCCATGATACAGACTCTGCCACTGCATTTTACAACACCACCCTCACATCAGCCATCGACTCAGTTGCCCCTCTCACGCATGGCAAAGTGCAACGAATCAATAGGCAACCATGGCACAACAACCTCACCAAAAAGCTTCGACAAGCATCCAGGATCGCGGCACGGCATTGGAAGAAAACACGCCTGCCAGACTACTTCATTCCTCTCAAACAAGCTACACTTGCCTTCAAATCAGCCCTCACGTCTACTAAACAGACCTATTTCACAAACCTTGTATCTTCATTATCCCACAACCCAAAACAACTGTTCAGCACATTTAACGCTCTCCTCCGCCCACCATTGCCACCTCCAACTCCCCTCATCTCTGCCGAGGACTTTGCCACCTACTTCAAAAACAAGATCGCCCAAGCAAGGCAAACCTTTACTGTTCCACCACCCCAACCACTCCACATACCAGACCTCTGTCCTTCCCTAATAACCTCCCTCTCCAACATCACTGAAGGAGAGCTTACTCATCACGTTCCAAATCAAACCTCTCCACCTGTGCACTTGACCCCACCTGCTCCCCAACCTCACTAACACGCACATCCCAGCCCTAACCCATGTCCACTATCTTCTGGTACCTTCCCCTCTGCCTTCAAATATGCCACCATCACATCCATCCTCAATAAAACAAACCTTGACCCAACTGCTATGCCCAGCTATCGCCACGTAGCACTGCTCCCGTTTGCTTCCAAACTCCTTGAACAGCATGTCCATGTTCAACTTTCCTCCCACCTCTCATCTAACTCCCTCCTTGACATCCTCCAATCTGGCTTCTGCCCCCACCACTCCACTGAAACTGTCCTGACCAAAATTACTAATGACTTACTCACACTCTCGACCTGTCCTCTGCCTTCAACACAGTCGACCACTGCCTACTGCTACAGATTCTTTCTTCCCTTGGCATCAAAGACCTTGCCCTGTCCTGGATTTCCAAATACTTTTCTGACTGCACATTTAGCGTTTCCCACTCCCACACTACCTCCTCATCCCTCCCTCTCTCTGTTGGAGTCCCCCAAGGATCTGTCCTGGGGCCCTACTTTTTTCCATCTATACCCTGGGCCTAAGACAACTCATAAAGTCCCATGGCTTCCAGTACCACCTGTATGTGGACGGCACTCAGATCTACCTCTCTGGCCCAGATGTCACCTCTCTGCTGTCCAGAATCCCGGAGTGTCTATCAGCCATATCCTTCTTTTTCATCTCTCGTTTTCTAAAACTCAATGTAGACAAAACTGAACTCATTATCTTTCCTCCATCTCATGTATCTTCCCTACCCGATCTATCTATTATAGTAAACAGCATCATGCTTTCACCCGCACCTGAAATCTGTTGCCTCGGAGTAACTCTCGACTCTGCCCTGTCCTTCAAACCACACGTCCAAACTCTTGCCACCTCCTGTCCCCTCCAACTCAAAAATATTTCCAGAATCTGTCCCTTCCTCAGCCTTCAATCTACTAAAACTCTTGTACATGCCCTAATCATCTCCCGCCTTGACTACTGCAACACTCTCCTCTGTGGCCTCCCTGCTAACTTTCTTGCACCACCCCAGTCTGTCCTCAACTCTGCTGCCTGACTAATACACCTCTCTCCTCGCTTCTCCCCTGTCTCTTCCCTCTGCAAATCTCTCCGCTGTCTCCCAATTCCCCAACGAATCCAGTTCATACTACAACACTGACCTACAAGGCCATCCACTACTTGTCCCCTCCCTATATCTTTGAACTAATCTCCCAATATCTTCCCTCACGTAATCTTCATTCCTCCCAAGACCTCCTACCTTCCAACACACTTATTCGCTCCTCACACAGCCACCTCCAAGATTTCTCCCGAATATCCCCCATCCTCTGGAACTCCATGCCTCAACACATCCGGTTATCTACTACCATCGTATCCTTCAAACGGAACCTTAAAACCCATCTTTTCAGGAAAGCTTACAGCCTGCAATAACCATTCTGCTGCCTCACCACCGCCCGAGCCGCCGCCTCATCACCACCAGAGCTGCTGCACCCCCTACCTTCCGTCTCTTCCCCCCCCACTATCCCGTACAATGTACATCCCAAGGACAGTGTCCTCTCTCCTCTGCACCAGTCTGTCGTAAATTTGTTTACTGTTAACAATATCTATAATTTTGTATGTAACCCCCTTCTCATGTACAGCACCATGGAATTAATGGTGCTATATAAACAAATAATAATAATAACATTAGTAGTCTGAAATAACAAACACTTTTCACCTATTGTCTCTTCCCCCTATTTCCTTGTAGATTGTAATCTTGCAAGCAGGGCCCTGATGCCTAATATAACTGTTTAAACTTTCTTACCGTGTATTGAATTTACTGTCTGTATATGTCACAGCTTGATTGTAGATAACAAAAGACTGACTGGCACATCCAAGCTAGTCTGAATAGGTGCATTCCAGTAGCTTTGCCCATATGAGATATACAAAAAAGGATTGCACTCTATCGTGCTAAAGCATGTCAATGTGAAATATATGAAATATGAATAGCAATACGGCTTCTGAATATTAGAAAAAATGAGAAGCTTTGCACACAATTTGGCCAAATCATGCCTGCCCACCAACCAACGTCAAAATGCTCTCAAAAACTGATGGGTCCCTATGTAATGTGAATACCTCTCTTAGGCTGATGTCTGAATTCCAGGGTGAGTGTGGACACCTCTCTCAATAAAGTCTGCATTTATGGGCAGGTAGGAACCTGCTATAATTAAAATCACCACCTGTTGAAGGGGGGAGTGGTCGGTCAGTAAGCTAACATGCAAATAACAAAAGACTGTCTAGCACATTTAAGCTAGTCTGAAAGGGTGCATACCAGGAGCAGCTACTAGTGATGGGCAAGCACTAAAATGCTCGGGTGCTCGTTGTTCGGGTCAAACAAATTGGAATGCTCAGGTACTCAGACAGAACAACGAGCACAATGAAAGTCTATGGGAGACCCGAGCATTTTTACCGCGATCCCCCCCCCCAGGGGTACTTTAAAGGTGTAAAAATGTCTGAAAATGGTGAGCACTGCTCAAGTGACATGGGGACATCATGGGGATCACCCGTGGAAGCATTCCTGACTCATAGTTAAAGGCTTTAAACCATTTAAACCTGGGCCCTGTATTGTTCAACATCTTTATCAACGATTTAGATGAAGGAATTGAGGGTAAACTGATTAAATTTGCTGATGACACAAAGCTAGGAGGGATAGCTAATACTAGAGAAGAGAGAGAGAGGATTCAAAAAGATATTAATTATCTGGAGAAGTGGGCAGCAACTAACAGAATGGTTTTTAACAGGGAGAAATGCAAAGTACTACATCTGGGCAATAAAAATGAGAAAAGCATATACAGAATGGGAGGAATAGGGCTAAGTGACAGCACATGTGAAAAAGACTTGGGTATACTAATAGATCACAGACTGAATATGAGTCAACAGTGTGATGCAGCAGCAAAAAAGGCAAATGCAATTCTAGGATGTATTAACAGAAGCATACAGTCTAGATCACGTGAAGTCATTATTTCCCTCTACTCCTCTTTGGTCAGACCTCATCTGGAATATTGTGTCCAGTTTTGGGCACCACATTTTAAAAAAGACATCAACAAACTGGAGCAAGTTCAGAAAAGAGCGACCAGAATGGTGACCGGTCTGCAAACCCTGTCTTATGAGGAAAGGTTGCAGGATTTGGGAATGTTTAGTTTGCAAAAGAGAAGACTGAGAGGAGACTTAATAGCTGTCTATAAATATCTAAAGGGCTGTCACACTGTAGAAGGATCAACTTTATTCTCATTTGCACAAGGAAAGACTAGAAGCAATGGGATGAAACTGAATGGGAGGAGACACAGATTAGATATTAGAAAAAACTTTTTGACAGTTAGAGTGATGAAGTGGTGAGTTCTCCTTCAATGGAAGTCTTCAAACAGAGGCTGGACAGACATCTGACTGGGATGATTTAGCGAATCCTGCTTTGAGCAGGGGGTTGCTCCTTCAATGGAAGTCTTCAAACAGAGGCTGGACAGACATCTGACTGGGATGATTTAGCGAATCCTGCATTGAGCAGGGGGTTGGACCAGATGGCCCAGGAGGTCCCTTCCAACTCTACGATTCTATGATTCTATGATTTTTTTCAGAGTTTCATGCCATTTTTACCTGTGCACAAAAAAACATACCAAAACGAAACCAAAACAGATTTTACTGGGATATATGTTAAAGAACATCCTTTCCAGGTTAATGACTTATAAATAAGGCAAAATAATTAATCCCAGACCAAAATGTTCCTCCCCCACTTGGGCTATGTTCAGACGCAGCGCTTTTGAATCGTTTTTCAACTTTAACATTGCTTTCAACCAATACAAATTCATTCACTGGGAAATGTCATTGTAACATTTAACAACCCTAGCTGGCCTTGAGGTGTGACACATAAGCAGACACATCTTGTTTCATTTATGAAGGATGGACTATTAAAGTCACAGAGCCTATTTTTATAGGGGCATCAGGTGGCATTAATCTTCTTATGGGCCATTATTAATCAGTGGGGCTCCTAAACTGTTATTGCCTATGCAATGAGAGGATGGGCTGCAAAGAATTACGACGCACCACAATACCCCTTTCATGAGAGGTAAAGGAGGGCTTCCTGAAAAAATCTTGCATTGAATGCAAGGCCTGGCCTACCCTAAAGTTACATTAACCACAATAAGCTTTTCAATCCATGTTCACCGGAAAATCCACTTCACATTATTCATTTAGTCATCCCAAACTATTCTCTTATGTATTGTCTGCAAGCCTGCCCTGCTGCCAAGTTATCTGCACCCCAATATGCCTTTGAAACCACATACTGCATGGGTACAGGAAAATCCACTTCACATTATTCATTTTGCACTCCCATTCTGTTTTCTTATGCATAGACTGCAAGGCCTGCCCTGCTACCAAGTCATATGCACCCCAATAACCCCAATCCCCCCTTGGAAGAAACATGTAGGAGGGCCTCTTAACCAAAAAATGTACCATTAAAAAGGAGTGGGTCTCCTAGATTTAAATGCCCATACACTAAGTGTGCTGGCTGTCAAACATTTTCCCCTGTAGGGTACACCTCAACCGTTTTCACAACAAGTAGTTTACACCCAGCAAAAACTCCCACCCTTGTTCTGAAGTCGATCCTGTCTGTAGCAGCATGGAACACATTAAATCCTTTTTTTAGGTGTGGGGCAACCTAAACACAGTGCAAAACTGTAATGTGGTTTCATACACAGTTGCTGCTGTGAAGGTGCTGGTTTTTAGTAAAATTATGGTGAACGAATGGTTGGATGAAGTGATCTGCAAAAAGGGCATGGTGATGACAGGAATGGGAAAGTACATGATGATTAACACCAGTGGCTATGGGAGGTATGAGATCCATGAAACAGCCAACAATGATTTGTTTAGCAACCATAAATTACCATAATTGGTTTCATGCCTGTCATAAGATCGATGTACCAGATGCGTGTCTGAGATTCGGACTAAAAAATGTTCATCGAAAATATGTTGCCAAGACACACGTGTCTGTATAGAGGGTAAGGGTGCAACATGTTCGTGAGATGCTGAATTAGAGAAGCAGATCAGTGTTGGATGAAAACGAAACAAACTGATGTATGCTGGTGAAAAACTAAGTTTAAAGAGGAGTGCACGTCCATAGCTATAAACACACCCGTGCAGCAAGATTCTTCATCTTCACCCATACATATTAACAAAAATATACAAATCTCACAGTCTAAAATTAATTGTCCGAGTGTAACCAACACTGTTAAAGGAATGCCACAAAACGTAAATAACCACGACCCTTTGAAAAACCTGATTTCCTCTTTACAACATGTTCAAGGGATATCACTTTAGCCTTATTTCTTAAATTTTGTGTGGCAAGTTAAACTTGTTCATTGTGCTTGTCCGCTTTAAGAAGTTATGATGATATTAAAATATTTGTCAATAAATGAAACAATTTAAATCAGAATGTCTGTATGGCCTAATTTTTAATGTATATGATGGTGCCGACTATAGCTGCTGAATTCTATCACACAGTTCACTGAAAATGAGCAAATCATTAAATGTGCCTGTTGAGCAGATGTCTACAGGAATAGGTTTAAGCACATTGGAAGCAGCTGGATCTTGGAAGAGGAAAATGAAGTGTCCCTATAACTAGCTAATAAAGCCTGCATACCTGCTGTACCAATAATTCTATGTGCCACAAATAGCACATTGTCTCCATATGCTGGTGCTGGGTGATCACAGTTAATCACATTTCTCTGAACCAGGATATTTTATTCAAGTAATGTCTAGTTCCTATCTGTGAAATATTCAGCTTTTTTATTTATATAACATTTTGCATTTGAAAGCCAATTCAAACTATTCTGTTATGTACAATGTATGTAAACTAGAGATTCAGAATATTGTTATTCAGGGAAACACATTAATATCAAAACTGGATTCCTGCTTGTTCTTGCTTAAGACACAGCAGAGCTATCGGAGGTTCAGTGACTGAATAATATTATGGATGGGCTTGATGGCAGAACATAACCAAAATCATAGTTTAAAAACTTTTCTCTGCCCTAAAAAGTGATCTAATCACTATATAGCACAAATATAGAAGATCTATATATGAGTTAAGTCCAGAGACCTATCTGCACCCTATAACTTTATCAGAGGGGTTTCTATTAAATTTCGTGAATCTAACAAAGTATAGACAGGCTTTTATTACTTTAAAGGGGTTGTCCGGGCTTTTCACATAATCTCAGTACATATCTGGGCTGCAGAATTATGACAATAAGTAATTTACTTTCTGTCACTAGTTTGCATGGTTTTCTAGATATTCTGAACAGAACATCCAAGGGGGTGTGTGTTATGGCATTGAAATGAGAACTAGTCGTAACCTCCTACTCTCCTCCAAACATGCCCGCTATAGCAGCAACCCCACCCTCCATAGCTACAGGCCCTCCCTGTCCACATGAAGCAGCCCTCATCACACAGTAACAAAGGCCTTTTTCATCATGGTATTTGGGGCATCATAAAACATATCCAGCATCGATGGTACTAAAGTTATAGGCCTCCTGAGGAACCGCAACAACGGGGAAACGCGTCGAGGCGATTTTCTACTCTCTCTGATAAGTAACTGCATGGCCATACATGCTTTTTTCATTTTAGGGATAAATTATATCCATATGTTATCTCATATGAGCATTATATATGTAGGCCATGTTTTGACTTTTTCTATTTGTCTAGGAACCGCATTGTGATGTATCTTTGGATTTTATATCCATACTTTACTCTATCAGCACCTGTACCTAGGGTGCAATAACATTGCTGCATGTGGTTTATTGTTGGTCTCTTATTGAGATTAGTACCTTTTTTAGGGTCACTCCTAATATGATATAATATGTTTCTTGCCCATTAATATTCATTCTACATATAACCTTTTTTTTTTTCCCCTTCCTTCATCTCATTCCTTTCATTGATTGTTTTCTCACCTTTGTATCCAGGGTGAGTTAGGGGAGATGGGGACAGACGACGTCCGAGTGGGGGTGCCAAACAATCAATTTCTTCTAGGGTGCCAACCTCCACGGCTAGGAAGGTGTCCAGATAGGTTATTGTAGTCTTTGATTAGGGCTTTTTGTCTTTGTGGATTACACGGGAATTGGTGCTTTTTATTCAAACTATCAATAAAAGTTTTTAAGGGAATATATGTACACAAATAATATGGATTTATTCCTTTGCTCATTCAAGAAGTTTGTTATGTTTTCCCTCACTGTCCCAGGCTGCTGGCAGCAGTGAGAACAGACTGTGTGATGGCCAGTGATGGGGGTCTGCAGCTTCTAATCTGCACAGGGGATGGCAGTCACTGATGTAATCTGTTGTGTGACAAAGCCTCTGCTGTGTGAATGAGACAGCTCTGTGTCACTGATGTCTTCACACAGCAGCAGATTTGGTGCAGTGTATGTGTGAGCATTGTGTCTCTAATGACACAAATACTGATGGCAGCAGCCTGTCCAATCAGCAGCTGTAACAGTGTGAAGTGTTGGGGGGTGTATGTATTGTGCTGCTTTCACAAATACAGGATAACTGCTGTGTTCTTTCCAATGCTGGAATGATGATAAAGATGAGTGCTGGTGCAGTTTACTGCCAGCCAATGAGTGGGCAGTGGGTCGTGCTGGTCACTGGAGCTTGCTGGGAGTTTGGTGGAGCTTCGCACATACACTGCACCAAATCTGCTGCTGTGTGAAGACATCAGTGACACAGAGCTGTCTCATTCACACAGCAGAGGCTTTGTCACACAACATCTAACTTTTTTCACAAAAAAAATACTTCAGGTTCAATTTTTTTTATTTTGCCAAGGGTAACAGGAGAAATTGGACTGCAAAAGTTATTATACAATTTGTCCTGAGTACGGTGATACCTGATATGTGGGGGGGAACCACTGTTTCGGCGCATGTCAGAGCTCAGAAGGGAAGGAGCGCCGTTTGACTTTTTCAATGCAAAATTGGCTGGAATTCAGATTGGACGCCATGTCACGTTTGGAGAGCCCCTGATGTACCTAAACAGTGGAAACCCCCCACAAATGACCCCATTTTGGAAACTAGACCCCCCAAGGAACTTATCTAGATATGTGGTGAGAACTTTGAACCCACAAGGGCTTCACAGAAGTTTCTAACGTACAGCAGTACAATTAAAAAATCATATTTTTTTCCACAAAAATAATCTTTTCATCATTTTCCCAAGGGTAACAGGACCCTAAAAGTTATTGTGCAATTTGTCCTGAGTACGCTGATACCCCACATGTGGGGGTAAACCACTATTTGGGCGCATGGCAGAGCTCAGAATGGAAGCAGCGCCATTTGACGTTTTTGGCTGGAATTGAGATCGGACACCATGTCGCGATTGGAAAACCCCTGATGTACCAAAACAGTGGAAACCCCCCACAAATGACACCATTTTGGAAACTAGACCCCCTAAGGAATTTATCTAGATATGTGATGAGAACTTTGAACCCCCCAGTGCTTCACAGAAGTTTATAACGCCCAGGCGTGAAAATAGAAAATTCATATTTTTTCCACAAACATGATCTTTTAGTCACCAATTTTTTTATTTTCCCAAGGGTACAAGGAGAAACTGGACCCCAAAAGTTGTTGTCCAATTTGTCCTGAGTACGCTGATACCCCATATGTGGGAGAAAACTACTGTATGGGCACATGTCGGGGCTCGGAAGGGAAGTAGTGACGTTTTGGAATGCAGACTTTGATGGAATGGTCTGCGGGTGTCATGTTGCCTTTGAAGAGCCCCTAATGTACCTAAACAGAGGAAACCCCCACAAATGACCCCATTTTGGAATCTAGACCCCCTAAGGAACTTATCTAGATGTGTGGTGAGCACTTTGAACCCCCAAGGGCTTCACAGAAGTTTATAATGCCCGGGCATGAAAATAAAAAAATCGTATTTATTCCACAAACATGATCAATTAGTCCCCTATTTTTTTATTTTCCCAAGGGTAACAGGTGAAATTGAACCCCAAAAGTTGTTGTCCAATTTTCCCTGAGTATGCTGATACTCCATATGTGGGAGAAATCTACTGTGTGGACACACTTCGGGGCTTGGAAGGGAAGTAGTGATGTTTTGGATTGCAGACTTTGATGGAATGGTTTGCGGGTGTCATGTGCGTTTGGAGAGCCCCTGATGTACCTAGATAATTGAAACTCCCCAAAAGTGTCCCCATTTTGGACACTAGACCCCCCACGGAACTAATCTAGATGTGTGGTGAGCACTTTGAACCCCCAAGTGCTTCACAGAAGTTTATAACGCCCGGGTGTGAAAATAAAAAATCATTTTTTTCCACAAAAATAATATTTTTGCCCCCAATTTTTTATTTTCCTAAGGGTAACATGAGAAATTGGACCCCAAAAGTTGTTTTGCAATTTGTCCTGAGTAGGCTAATACCCTACATGTGGGGGTAAAACACTGTTTGGGCGCATGGCAGAGCTTGGAAGGGAAGGAGCACCATTTGACTTTTTCAACTCAGAATTGGCTGGAATTGAGATCAGACGCCATGTTGCATTTGGAGAGCACCTGATGTACCCAAACAGTGGAAACCCCCAATTCTAACTCCAACCTGAACCCCAACACACCCCTAACCCTAATCTCAGCCCTAACCCTAACACTAATGGGAAAATGGAAATAAATAAATTTTTCTTTTAATTTTATTATTTTTCCCTAACTAAGGGGGTGATAACGGGGGGTTTGATTTACTATTTATAGCGGGATTTTATGTTTGGCGGCTGTCATAAGCAAAGACGCTTTTTATTGTAAAAATAGTTTTTGCCTCACCACATATTGAGAGCTATAATTTTTCCGTATTTTGACCCACCGAGTCATTTGAGGTCTTATTTTTTGCGGGACGAGTTGACGTTTTTATTGGTACCATTTTCGGGCACATGACTTTTTTTATCGCTTTTTACTCCGATATTTGGTACACAGAATGAACAAAAACACCGTTTCATGAATTTCTTTTGGGGGGGTGCGTTTACACCGTTCCGCGTGCGGTAAAATTGATAAAGCAGTTTTATTCTTCGGGTCAGTATGGTTACAGAGATACCTCATTTAGGTCTTTTTTTTATTTTTTTTCGGTTTTATGCAATGAAAACTATTTTATATAAAAAATAATTATTTTTACATCGCTTTATTCTGCGAGCTATAACTTTTTTTATTTTTTCGCTGATGATGCTGTATCGCAGCTCATTTTTTGCGGGACAAGATTACGTTTTCAGCGGTACCATGGATATTTATATGCGTCTTTTTGATCGCGCGATATAGCACTTTTTGTTTGGCGGTATGATAATAAATCATTATTTTTTGCTTCCTTTTTTTTATTTTTTAAGGGGTTCGCTAAAGGGGTTAACTAATATTACAGTTTTATAGGGCAGGTCGTTACGGACGTGGCGATACCTAATATGTGTACTTTTATTGTCTTTTTTTGTTTTTTTTTCCAAAAAATGGATTTATTGGGGGAATCACATCACAGATCACTGTGACAGATCAGCGATCTGTCACAGGCACTGCTGCAGACTTCCTCATGCCTGCGCTTTGCAGGCACTGAGGAAGTCAGCTCCCTACAGGCCCCCGAAGGCCCCCATCGCCATCTTGGATTCGAGGGCCTGCAGGGAAGGAGCCCCCGCAGCAGCGCTGTACATTGCACTGCTGTGGGGGGCTCAGGGAAGCACGGAGGGAGCCCCCTTCCTGCCGATGCTTCCCTTTAACCCCCGGTACACCGCGATCATGTTTTATCCCATGGACGGGATAGTACGCCTGATGTCAGAAAGGGGTTAAAGAGGGCAGATCACACAGTCTATCAGTTTCAGAATATACATATTGCGTAAAGCATAACAGGCAAGTCTGCTGTGGACAGAAGTTTATTACAACAGCTACATAAATATTTAAAAAGAAAGGAGAGCAACTAACACAAACTCAACAATGGGGGGCAGAAATCCACTTCACCTAAGCATTAGCATCTGATTTGTCAGAAAAAGGGAGAAGAGATACCTTCTGGGAATTAGTAGAGGTCGTACAAGAGAAAAGATGTGTTGATAAATTGGAGGTAGCAATGGTAGTAGCATCTTGGAGTCTCAAAACAATTTTGACTAGCAGAATATCAACCAACACACAAGAGACAATGTATAGGAGTATAAATGCAAAGTAATGGGCCAGCATTGAAGCACACAAAGTCCATATGGCTCAATATTAGGGTGCCATTGATACTCTATTATAGTCAATGCTAAAATTTTAGAGATTGAATCAAATTTTTGTTTTTAATAAGCTTTCTGAATCAGTGCTTTTATATTTTTTACTTAAATGTTTCTATGGTTACTGAAATACAATTATAAGAATTTTATAAGTTTTGAAACTTTTATTTAGAAATACATCAAGTTTGTGAAAAAACTCAATATTTACAGTGTTGACTTTTATTTTTCAAGACTTTTGCAATTCACCTGGCATACTTAATATCATTTTCTGGACAAAATCCTGACTGATGTAACCCCCTCTTGCCTAATCAGTGCTAGGAGTTTCTCACAATTTCTGTGTTTATGTTTGCACGCCAACTTTTTAAGGATTGATCACAGATTTTCAATGGGGTTGAGACCTGGAGGTGTCCTGGCCACAGACCAAAAATTTGAACATTTGCTCACTCCTGTCTTGTGACTTGGTGCTTCATCATGCTAGAGGAAGCATTGTCCATCATCACATTGCTCTTGGATTGTTGGAAAAAGTTGCTCTTGGAGGACGTTTAAAACCATTCTTTATTCAGTGTTCTTAGGCAAAGTTGTGAGTGGGCCTCTCCCTTTGATGAAAAGCAACCCCAACAGTCTGAAGGGGGTTTCATGAGAGAAAATAACTTTACTCTAGTCATCTCATAGTAACAAAGTCAATATTTTTCAAAGAATCACATGCTTTGTGTGACGTATGCTGAGATAACAAGATGGGTTACGTCCGAGAGTGGACCCTCTGGATCGCGGCACTGGAGCTCCCAGGGGTGAGCGCGCCAGGTGGTGCCGACCCCTATACAGGGGCCGTTAGGGGCAGACCCTCAGAAGACAGATACAACGACTGCTAGAACCAAGAGGGGCGGCTCGAAGGACTGAGTGGAGGGTGCCGGACTGAGAACTGGAGTATCGGACTGGGCACTGGAGTACAGGATGGAGACACGGAGTGCGGGACGGAGACACGAAGCACAGGACTGGGCAGCGGAGTGTAGGACTGGGCACTGGAGCACAGGACGAAGGCACGGAGTACAGGACGGAGCAGAGGCACGGAGTACAGGACGGAGCAGAGGCACGGAGTACAGGACTGGGCAGAGGCACGGAGTACAGGACTGGGCAGAGGCACGGAGTACAGGACTGGGCAGAGGCACGGAGTACAGGACTGGGCAGAGGCACGGAGTACAGGACTGGGCAGAGGCACGGAGTACAGGACTGGGCAGAGGCACGGAGTACAGGACTGGGCAGAGGCACGGAGTACAGGACTGGGCAGAGGCACGGAGTACAGGACTGGGCAGAGGCACGGAGTACAGGACGGAACAGAGGCACGGAGTACAGGACTGGGCAGAGGAATGTAAGGAGTGAGAAGGGGAGAACCCCTAAACACCCAGGCCAGGATACCGCACGGAAGTCCACACGATAATCAGGCATCTCCACCATGTTGGAGACGCCTGATATACCCTGCAGAAGTCGGCTGATTGGGCGCTCAGACCGCTGGGCGGCGCTGCAGGGTTAAAGGATCTGCAGAGCGCGCGCCCGCGGCCTAAGGCGCCCGCAGGAAGCCGGCACACGCCGGACGGAGGAGAAGGAAGAGGAGGCGGGCACAGAGCGGCGCGGCGAGCGCAGGTAAGTAAAGGCGGTGGCAGGCCCCGCTGTTGCTGGAACGGCGGCGGCTACCGCCGCCGACGTGACACTTTGTAAGGAAAGACAGCAAAAGTTACATTTAAGGGGTTCTCAAAAACTACAATATCGATGATGTATCTTTAATATACAGTAAATATCCAATATTAGATCTATGGTTGGCCAACATGTGTTACCCCTAAGAACAACTGCTCGCAAGTTCTGTGTGCTGAACCAGACACCACAACACTGTAAATTGAAATACATAGAATTGGCTACTGCACAGCATTCCAGCTCCTTCCACTGCAGAGTTCTGCTTTTGAAAGGAACTATTAACAGCTGATTGGTGGAGATACTGACTGTCAACTCCCACTGATCTGCTACTCATGGCTTAATATGAGGATATATCAACAGTAGAGTTGGCGTGATTTGACTTGTAGGACCAGCCTTGTCAGTAATCTGTGGCAGCTGGAAAACAGGACTGAGAATGGCCTCTTATCTAAGAGCATCTGTAAGGAGATGGACCAGCTGCTGTGTTCCCCCTGAATACGTCAATGCTACTGTGGTATAGAATATGAATAATGTTTTGTTGCTAATACGTTTCTTCGTGATAACAATTGTTAATTTCCCTGTGGGCTACATTAACTAACAGTCATAAGAAGTCACTGTCTAGAATGTAAGTGAAGTCTGCCCAGCAACACAGTATGTGAGGGTTAAACCATCCACCCTCTCATTCGTTTGCAGCAAAAAAAATTTTAATGGTTGCACAAAATTTACACCACAAAAAAATCCACTAAGGTTGAAAAAGAGAACAAATAGTGTTTGTGACGTTTCGACCTCGTCTAGGACTTTTTCAAAAAATGCTAGAAATGTCTCATGATGATCCAATGTACTGTTGTACAGCAAAACACATGCAAGGGAAAATTGAAGGTTTTTGCTTCCAGGTGTGATGACCAAAGGAATCAATGAGCGCTAGTGTGCGGCTGGTTTAACCCTCACATCTTGAATTCAGTTCAGCCAGCACCTCCTCCACCCTATTAAGCTGTGTGCGCCTCCTTTTCCACTCATCCAGCAACACAGTAGGCACAGAGACAGTATGAGCATTCTGGCCAGCCCTTTGTGGGGAGGAGGTTTGGGAATCTCTGGTTAGTGTGAGGAACAGGAAGTAGTGTTTAGTTAGAGGGAGTTAAAGTAAGTGTGGTGAAGTGACAGCAGCGGTAACAGGTATTGTTAGGGACAACATTAGCCTGTTACTCCGGACAGTGGATTGAATTGAACTCTTCCGTGCAAGTCCATCTGTCGGCATGGAAACCTAGAGATGGACATTGGAGCCCTTGGGTGTATTAAGCCTGCGAAGTTGCAGGGAAAGGTGGATTCATACTCTCAGAGGCAGAAGGTGATGAAATCCATGTGCACTGCTTCTGGTGGAAAAAAAATCCTAGTGCTAGAGGAGTTAGCAAGAGGAATGCTCTACTCATACCAAGACCTAGGGCTGAAGTCCAGTACTTGTGGGAAAGACTGTAACCCATTGAGCCCTATCCTATATGCCTGATTATAATGACCATAAGCTGCCAAGTAAAAGTTTGACTGTCTTAAATTCAGTGAAATCTGGATTGTATGCTGTAAAGGTTATGGAAGATGAAAGACTGAAGCCAGTGGAGGCCTATGGGCTACAATTCACAGCAACACACTGGGACTGGAACATGCTTTGTCTATAGGGTGCCAGAGCAAGGAGAAGTAGCAGCTCAAGCATTATTACCTTGCTCAGGCACCTTATATTTGACATAGTTGACAAGTTGCAACCTCCTCGCACAAAGAAAGCAGGATAAGGAAGACCTGTGGTGTTGATGAAAGAGCTCCGTAATACGTTCAGCCTAAGATGGTGACCAGAAGTACGGATTCCAAAATGGCAACAACTGCGGTGAGGAGAAGAACCATCTGTCATGAGCGGGGACAGCACCCGAGAGCACAAAAATGTGTCCAGCCCCCAAGGGTGTTGGCCAGGAAAAGTATGTGCCCTGTAGCTTGGAGTGGGAGGTGTGAACCTAAGGAGGGCACAGCACAGTAGAAGATGGAGGATGGAAAACGGTGGATGCTGGAGGCATGTCTAAAGTTGGAGTCACTGGGAGTAAAGCATGATGTGACAGTCAAATCAGAGGTTTGGTCCAGGAAGAGGAGGAGCCAGGCCCCCAGAAAGTGTGTAGCCAGAGAGCGACAAGCCCCATTTTCACACCAGCACATGAGAGGTGAGAATCTGAGTGGAAAGCTCTGAATGATGATGGCACAAGGCAGTCAACACTGGAGTATGTTCCACGACTGCCCTATGGCCAATAGCTAGGAAGAAATGGAGGCAGGGAAGAGATGCCATGTGCTCAGGAAAAGAAATCCCCTGTCATTGCAGTGGCGATGAAGGCTCAAAAAGCAATGGAATTAGGCTGTGGAGGGGCCATGGAGACAGAACTGGTGGTCCTTTGAGTACCGCATCTCCTTCTGGAATGATCAGGTAGTGCCGGAGAAGGCACGAACAAGGATTGATAAGGTTGGCAAACCAAGCTATGATGAATCTGGGCGGACTCCACCCAATGAAAAGTGGGCCATGATGGGTCTCAGAAGCCAGAAGAGATGATTCCATTCAAGAGATGTAAGTCATGGGGAACAGTGGTGTGAAGTGATGGCGGAGTGGCAACTGACGTTAGCTCAGTGTGAGTCAGCCAAGGAGAAGGCTGACCAAGGACTAGTAAGCCAGCTGCTGGAGATGGTGAACAAGAAGTTGAGATCAGGCAGCCTGCTTGAAAGGATTGAAGTTGAGTTGGAGCCATGGACAGTGGCCTGGTTTGTGGTTTGCAATAGGGTCAAGCATGTGGAAACAGCACAGTTCCAAATGCCAGAGGTAAACCCCAACTTGGGGTCTGCACCTCTTTCCATACAAGTGAGGTTGGCTGCAGGGGTGGCCTGGGCCCAGCTAAACAGTCCCAATGGAGAAAGAAGCCATGCTTGGCTGTGGAAGTTGATGGCCATCATGAGACTGGGGGACGTTGATGCCCAGTGAGAATGTGTTATCCTAAGAGGTACCAGTTCCTTTCACAAGTCATGTTGGGGATAATATAGTTACAGGCCTGCAGCCTGATGCTTAAGTGCAGGCAGGTGACCTGGCAGTGAAGGTCTCCTAGAGAAGAGCCAGAGGACTGGGACGGAAACAAAGTCTTATGTTGAAGTACACGCTGTGGTCATTATACATTTGTCTGGATCAGCTTGGAATGCCAGGAACATTTCGGCAGGTCTAGGACCCATCTGTCTAGGACTTCATTTTGTGAATGACCAAAGGTTTGGATTTCCCGTTGCTTGCTGGCTGGGACAGGAACATATTTTTTTTTTCAATTCTTATATTACTGTGCAGGGGGCACAAAATGAGGGGCTGTGCAGATGGGGGGATAAAATGAAGGGAGGAGCAGTGCAGATGTGATAAAATGAGGTAACGGGCTGTTCAGATGTGGCAAATAAACTGAGGGGCTGTGTTAATGGAGGGAATGAACTGAGGGGCTGCGCTAATAGGGGGAATAAACTGAGGGGCTGTGCAGGGGGCTATAAAATGGGCTGTACAGAGTAGTGTGAATAAAATGAGGGGCAGTGCAGAGGCTGGGGAATAATATGAGGGGCTATGCAATGGGGGTGGAATGAAGAGATGTGCAGAGAGAGGCGAGTAACCTGATGGGCTGTGCAGATGGGGGAATAAACTGATTGCTGTGCAGATTGGGGATAAACAGAGGGGCTGTGCAGATGGGGATATAAACTAAGGCGCTATGCAGAGGGGATTGATAAAATGAAGGGCTATGCAGATGGAAGGGAATAAACTGAGGGGTAGTGTGGGGAGAGCCATGCAATGAGGGGCTGTGCGGGGCAATGAAATGATGGGTAGTGAAATTAGGGACTGTGAAGGAGGACAGCAAACTATGTGAGGAGCTGTGGTGACCATACTGGATAGGGGGCTGTGGTGAATATTATACTATTTGGGTTTCTGTTTGTGAGTCATAATACTCTATGGGGGTTTTGGGGATCATCATATTATAGTATACATGGGGGCTGTTTTGGACATCATACTATATATGGGGGGCTATGGAGGTGACCATACTATATATTTGGAGTTTGTGTGGATATAATGCCATATGGGTGGCTGTAGTGACCATCATACTGTGTATGGGGACAATGTGAGGAGTGGCTACAGTTTGAAGAGAGCAGCGTGGTTGGCAGTATGAGTGCATAGTGTGAAAAGGGGCACAGAATTGATATGGAGCGGGGAAAGCATGAAATAGAAGCACAACATGGAGAGGGGTTAGCATGGTGGCTGAACAGTGTTGCGTTATAGAATGTGTAATGAAAAATTGGAGAGGGCACAACCATGGTGTAGGCCATGGTTCATAACGGCGGGTGGTGTGGCAGTTTTAGCTGATAATGGTGGACAGTGTGGTGATCATATACCAGAGGAGGCTTATTTACATCATAATATGGACAGATAAGAATGTTATTAAAATGTCCTCTGCATAAAATTACTTTTAAGGGCACTGTGTCGGGATGTGCTATAAAGACAGGACAAGAGGAAGGTCTGCAGAGAACAGCTGTGGGTGTGAAAAGTCATAATGACATCTAGACAAGATGGAGATGAAAAGAAAGAGATGACTATAGATTACATCTTACAAGGTACCTGGATGTAAATGTTTATTTGTGATACTGACTAATTCTCATCAGAACTGTAGTTCCTGTATGGTTCACAGTCTGAAAATCAGAGAAATGAAGCTTAGAGGCTAGTACGGCCCCTAGGCCACAAGCTGGGTGTTAATGTTAACTTAGCCAATTAGAAGTATTTATGCTAAATATTCCAACACATAGTTAGAGATAAGATGAGCCAATTATATTGTCACAATGCATGAATACTAATAAACTATATAAGATGATGTTATGGGGTAATAAAAGATATCTACCTTCATTCTTGATGTATTAGAGTGGCTTTTCCATTCACATATTTGAATTTTACAATTTAATTTGGAACAGGCGCAAAGGCTCAGAACGTCCCACATTATGTGACAACGACATATTCATGTACTGAGGATGGTTCTGGTGATGAATGTATCACCAGAATCATCATCACTACATAAATGCAGCAACAGAACAACCGTCGCTAAATGAATATGTCACCAGAACCGGAATACATCAACACAACCACCATCAGTTTAGTGAAGGCTGTATTTGTCGCATTACGAACGCAAAAAACATCACATGTATCCCTTTCTTTATAATGGGGATCTGTTTATTTTCCATTAGTGCATTTGCCAATGCTTGACACCTTGATTGAAACCAAAAGGCTTGATTATAGTTACGCTTTATTGTTTTTCATAACTACTCTTGGGTTCAACATTTAAGGGCAGAGTCAGACAGCCGTGTAACTCGTGGGAGAATCGCAAAGCACTGAATGGACTGTCCCTGACCCTCTCCTGACCAGCTCAGGTCAGGAGAGCCAACAGCCTGTAAGAGTTTTATGATGTGATTCTCGCACAAGAACTGCGGCAGTCTGACTCTGCCCTTAAATATAAGATGTCAGGGATTAACGTCGCAGTTTTTTCCCCTGTATTGTGTAAAAGGTCCATAAAGTCACATCACTAAAGTACACCACTTTTTTTACTTTTGATAAAAAGAAAATTTGTGAAAAAGGTAACAATTTTAGTAGAGGTGATCATCAGAGTTTTCTACCTAACCCATTAGCATTGAAGGGGAGATGTGCTTTAGGAGTCCTGTTATTACTGAGCCGTTCCTTTGCTTTGGGCCGAGGGGGTGCCTTTTGCTTCATCTGCCTAAGGCACCAAAATACTTTGTCCTGGCCCTGCCCCTGTGGAATTTTTCATGAAAAAACTGAGAAAAGGAGAAATCTCACTGTCAAAATAACACTATTTATGAATTTGCCAAACTTTAGAACTAAAAAAAAAAATAGATTTCATATAGAATTTTCTCCTGAAAATACATAGCACAGTGGAATCACATAAAAGTTGTTTTTTTGGCATGGGCAGTGGTCATCTAACTTTTCTGTATCTTATTTCTACCAGTGCTAAGCTGATGAAATAAATGCAAATGCAGACTTGCACTCAATCCTTACTGAATTACCTTAATGGGATTGATTTAAGCCTATGGGGACTCTTAGGCTGAGAAAATGAATGCAATAGTGAGGATTACAAAAATCCATCTTGTCAGTAAAATCACTGTACAAAAAGGTCTTCAGCAAATGTACATTTCTAAACATATTTTCATCCTTCTATAAACATTAAATGAGACCCTTCTCAAGGTCACTTGCTGAGATCTACTTGCTATAAGATTTTGCCACTGAAATAAGCCATTTTTTTTTACCATTGACTAAAATGAGGAGAGTGTTTTAAAAGCATTACATTATACCGCCCATGTTTTCATATAGCCATCACTCAATATATGCTATGCTACCATATCAATGCACTCTTCTAGTGGTTCTTCCATTAACATTAGGTGTTCTGGAAATATATGGTATTTCCATACCATTAGACGCATTTCCCATAATATTAGAGATCAATATACAATACACATCATTTTTGTACAAAATTACATGACATGTGAATATAAATCCAATTCTGCATAAGAAATTAGATCTTTTAAACATTGGTATTTTTGTGTTAGATTGGTGTATTTTGGACATATGAATGACTAACATGGACAAAATACCTAGAACACAGTCATTCCATTATATTATCATACACAGCAAATTATCATACATATGTTTCATATGTTTCAAATACTGGTATTTGATCTTTCAGTGGGGAAAATAAGTATTTGATACACTGCCAATTTTGCAAGTTTTCCCAGCTACAAAGAATGGAGAGGTCCGTAATTTTTATCATAGTTACACTTCAACTGTGAGAGACAGAATCTAAAAATCAAAAAGCAGAAAATCACAATATGTGATTCATAAATAATTAAATTGCATTTTATTGCAAGTATTTAATCACCTACCAACCTTCAAGAATTCTGGCATTTACAGACCTGTTAGTTTTTCTGTGAGAAGCCCTCCTACTTTTCACTCATTACTTTTATTAATTTCACTTATTTGAACTCGTTACCTGTATAAAAGACACCTGTCCAAACACTCAATCAATCACACTGAAACCTCTCCACCATGGCCAAGACCAAAGAGCTGTCAGTTAATAAATGACAGCTGAGCCATACTGTGATCTTTGGGAGGCACAATGAACAAATCAACAGCAGGTGGAGAATTGGTTTTATTTATTTTTTACTCCTTTCTTCATGCAGTATAAGTGACTAGACCACTTTATCCTTTTGGTCAGTGCGATTACAGTGATATCAGATTTATATAGTTTTTTATGTTTGGCTGATGTCAACACTAATAAACGCTTTTTTTTTTACACAAACAAGTTTTTGCATCGCCATAATTAGATAGCTAAATTTTTTCCAAATTTCAGTTGTCATGTGAGGGCTTATTTTTTGCAGGATGACCTGCCATTTTTATAGATAAAAAAACTGACTAAAACTCCAAAAACTAATCTGAACAGGTGCATACCGAAAAACCACTTACATATCAAAATAGGAAAATGGTTGCACTCAATCATGTTAAGGCATGTCAATGTGAAATCCGTGAAATGTGAATAGCAAAATGGCTTTATAAATTTAGAAAAAATACACATGAGACGCTTCGCACAAAATTTGGCCAAATAATGTGAGCCCATCCACAAATGTAAAGGCAATCACAGGAATCGGATGGCACCCTGACCTCCCTGTCCATTGTGAACACTTACCTAAGGCTAATATCTGCACACATTGGTGAATGTGGACAACCTCTCTCAGCAAACCCTATATATGGGTGGGTCGGACCTAAATGTGATAAGATGTAATTTAACCATTTTTTCCTTTTTTTAACTTTCTAACTTAGTCCCTGTATGAGACTCCAACTTTTAGTTTTCTGATCACTGGTTTCATGCATTGTAATACACATGTATTGCAATGCTTGAGACTTGTCAGTTTTACACTGTCTTATCACCTGTTAGATTCAGCTATGTGACCTACGGCTGCTATGAGAACACTCAGTTGCCCTATGATGTCATCACATTTCATCGGGGGGGGTTGAGAGAAGAATAAAAAAAGCACTCTACCTCTGCTATCTTCTAGATGTCACGATCATTGCATCTAGAAGATGGCAAAAGGCTAACATCATTGGGACCTGATCAAATCAGGTCCCGATGATGTTACCTGTCAGAGCTACCACTCTGCACTGGAATTGCAGTGCTTTCATTCCTCAGCACTGCGAGATCACCGACCGTTGATAAACGTCGGCACTGCACAAAGCCCAGCAAACGTTGACATTTATCTACAGTGGATGGTCGGGAACTAGTTAAAATCCTTTTTAAATTCAGCCTTATATACAAGTAATTATACAGAAAAAAGGTAAAGAGATCCAGAGAAGATGATCTTAAAATGACATGTTTATTAAATACATATATAAAAACATGAAAACTGAAAAATGCCCAGTAGGAGGCGCAATATGCCCTAATAACAATGATTACAGTGCAGGTAATATCAGTGGTAGCATAGAGAAATCCTAAACCACCGTCTAATATATAAAGCTCAAAGTGTGTATGTATGTACAGTATGTGTGTGTGTGTATGTCCGGGATAGGCATTCGCACCATCGCAGCTACAGCCACAAAATTTGGCACAGTCATACGTCTGGACCCCGAGAGCATCCTAAGCTATGTTGTGAGGCGCAATTTTAACCCCGCACGTTCAAATTCACCAAACAATTTTGCCCCTATCTACATAATGGCGAAAAAGTGTGTGCGTGTCAAGCCCCGCCCCTCATTATGATGTCATAATGCCCCTATCTACATAATGGGGAAAAAGTGTGTGCGTATCAAGCCCCGCTCCTCATTATGATGTCATAATGGTTGCCATGGCGATGCTGATTGATCATAGGTTGCAAGCCCCGCCGCTCATTATGATGTCATAATGGTTGACTATGGAATGGAGGATGTGTGAAGGGTATATGGGCACTGGACTATGGGATGGAGGATATGTATGACGGGTATATGGGCACATGACTATGGGATGGAGGATGTGTGATGGGTATATGGGCACTGGACTATGGGATGGAGGTTATGTATAACGGGTATATGGGCACGGGACTATGGGATGGCAGATATGTGTGATGGGTATATGGGCATGGGACTATGGGATGGTGTATATGTATGATTGGTATATGGGCACTCTACTATGGGATGGAGGATGTGTGATGGGTATATGGGCACTCTACTATGGGATGTAGGATATGTATGATGGGTATATATGGGCACGGGACTATGGGATGGCGGATATGTATGATGGGTATATGGGCACGGGTGTTATGAATGGGTCACCGAGGAGGAAAAAAGCAAAACACGCTAAGTCTCAGAAAACCAGAGAGGTTGGTAACTATGCAGACTGCAGAGCCCTGATCTTAACACACAACTAGAAGCAGTCGTGGAGCATGCCTACGGTGGTCCTGGATGCCTCGTCACAACCGGAGAGCTAAATAAGCCTAAAGTAAGAAAAGAGGAAAACTAACTCCCCAGAGCAGACCCCAAAGGAAAGACAGCCCCCCACATGTATTGACGGTGAAGCAAGATGAAAACACAAACAAAGGCAGAAAAATAGGCTGAGCAAATGATGGGGCCAAACTGACTTGAAAGGAAAGATACTGTCTGCAATCTGCCAAAAAACCCTACCAAAAATAATGTCCAACGCTTCTGATAACAAAATTAACCCTGAAGTCACTAGACTTCTCCCACTATATCAGCACTCTGGAATATTCTGAGAAAGAGCAAAAAGAGGCCAATCTAATAAAGGACAAAAAGACAAATTGGCAAATACAGATAAATAAGAGTGGAAATTCAGCACAGCCCAGCCGGGCTGGCTGACCACACAAAAACTGAGTTGACCAACAAGAGCAAGTGTGAACATTAGCAAAAAACAAGCTTAACTTGCGATGACTGGAGCAGAGCTGAAGTCCAAGACCTGAGAAACAGACAGAATCACTAGCAACAGGATAGGGCATTGGCTATCTTATATCCAGTCTGATACTCCAGAGATCCAATCACTATCCTCCTCGTCAAGTGGCAGACCATTACCAATTAAACCAACCTCACTACCTCCTGTCACTACCAGAGGGAGAACGGAAGGAGAACTCCCAGCTGGTGGAGCAGTAAATGAGCTCCTAACACACGGGACTATGGGATGGCGGATATGTATGATGGGTATATGGGCATGGGACTATATGATGAAGGATGTGTGATGGGTATATGGGCACTTGACTATGGGATGGCGAATATGTATGATGGGTATATGGGCATGGGACTATGGGATGGAGAATATGTATGATGGGTATATGGGCATGGGACTATGGGATGGAGGATGTGTGATGGGTATATGGGCACAGGCCTATGGGATGGTGGATATGTATGATGGGTATATGGGCACGGGACTATGGGATGGAGGATAATTATAATTTGTTATAACTAACCACAGTTAGTTACTATGCCCAGGCAGCACTGGGCTCTTCAGCTAGTATACATCATAAATCTCATGTAGCTAAGAGAATCATGCCTATATTCAAATAACCAGATACAGCGGCAACATGACTAACAAGTCTAAGTCCCTTTATCAATCGTCATTAATAAACAACCACAGCGTGGGTCAGAAAAAGTAGATGTAAATATAAATAAACCATAAATAACAATACCTGAGTACAATGGGCACAGATAGCAATGGGCACCACAGCCTCCTCCACCCCAATGCGCCTTTCGCAACAAGCTTCTTCCCCGGTAGAAGCTTGTTGCGAAACGCGCGTTGGGGTGGAGGAGGCTGCGGTGCCCATTGTACTCAGGTATTGTTATTTATGGTTTATTTTTATTTACATCTACTTTTTCTGACCCACGCTGTGGTTGTTTATTAATGATGATTGATAAAGGGACTTAGACTTGTTAGTCATGTTGCCGCTGTATCTACTTATTTGAATATAGGCATGATTCTCTTAGCTACATGAGATTTATGATGTATATTGTGGTTTAGGATTTCTCTATACTACAACTGATATTACTTGCACTGTAATCATTGTTATTAGGGCATATTGCGCGTCCTACTGGGCATTTTTCAGTTTTCATTTTTTTATATATGTATTTAATAAACATGTCATTTTAAGATCATCTTCTTTGGATCTCTTTACCTTTTTTCGGCAAGGGTCAACATGTAAGTCTGGAATATTGTTTTTGTTAATTTGTATCTTGGAAGTGCCAGATTCTAATTATGACGGGACAACATTTGTATATTTAAGAAATTATACAGGAAAATAAGGTTCTTAACAATTTTTCCTGTAAAATCTAATTTTCTCTGATTTTGAATGTTTTCTTGTCAGTACTTAAAGTGAATTAAAAGTGTGACATCATTGTTCTCAGCAGTTATCTGGGAGTCAGATATGCTTCCAGGGGACTTCCTCATGCTGCTCTTCTTCCATTCAGCACTTTTTCCATCCATTTCAACATTTTCACTGCCCCCAGAACTCCTTGTAAGGTCTGCACGAAAAATGCTCAGATTTACTATTGACTCCCATTATACTCATTACGAAGCAAGCCTCCGAGCATTAGGAATTGCTTGATTCGAGCAACGAACAAACAAGCATTTTAATGCTCGTTCATCCCTAGTTATAGAATCATAGAATCATAGAATCGTAGAGTTGGAAGGGACCTCCTGGGCCATCTGGTCCAACCCCCTGCTCAAAGCAGGATTCGCTAAATCATCCCAGTCAGATGTCTGTCCAGCCTCTGTTTGAAGACTTCCATTGAAGGAGAACTCACCACTTCTCGTGGCAGCCTGTTCCACTCATTGATCACTCTAGCTGTCAAAAAGTTTTTTCTAATATCTAATCTGTGTCTCCTCCCATTCAGTTTCATCCCATTGCTTCTAGTCTTTCCTTGTGCAAATGAGAATAAAGTTGATCCTTCTACAATGTGACAGCCCTTTAGATATTTGTAGACAGCTATTAACTCTCCTCTCAGTCTTCTCTTTTGCAAACTAAACATTCCCAAATCCTGCAACCTTTCCTCATAAGACAGGGTTTGCAGACCGGTCACCATTCTGGTCGCTCTTTTCTGAACTTGCTCCAGTTTGTTGATGTCTTTTTTAAAATGTGGTGCCCAAAACTGGACACAATATTCCAGATGAGGTCTGACCAAAGAGGAGTAGAGGGAAATAATGACTTCACGTGATCTAGACTGTATGCTTCTGTTAAT
This sequence comes from Dendrobates tinctorius, assembly GCF_039654945.1. NCBI lineage: Eukaryota > Metazoa > Chordata > Amphibia > Anura > Dendrobatidae > Dendrobates > Dendrobates tinctorius. The sequence continues at coordinate 5,974,791 of NW_027361765.1, forward strand.
ACATGCTAGAATTGCATTTGACTTTTTTGCTGCTGCATCACACTGTTGACTCATATTCAGTCTGTGATCTATTAGTATACCCAAGTCTTTTTCACATGTGCTGTCACTTAGCCCTATTCCTCCCATTCTATATATGCTTTTTCCATTTTTATTGCCCAGATGTAGTACTTTGCATTTCTCCCTGTTAAAAACCATTCTGTTAGTTGATGCCCACTTCTCCAGTTTATTTAAATCTTTTTGAATCCTCTCTCTCTCTTCTCTAGTATTAGCTATCCCTCCTAGCTTTGTGTCATCAGCAAATTTAATCAGTTTACCCTCAATTCCTTCATCTAAATCGTTGATAAAGATGTTGAACAATACAGGGCCCAGGACAGAGCCCTGTGGTACCCCACTTGAGACATTCTTCCAACTGGATGTGCAGCCATTTACGACCACTCTTTGGGTCCGATCACTAAGCCAGTTATGAATCCACCTAACAGTTGCCTTGTCCATTCCATACTTAGTCATTTTTTCAATAAGGATTGTATGAGAGACTTTGTAAAATGCTTTGCTGAAGTCAAGATATACTATATCTACAGCATTTCCTTGATCCACCCAATCAGTGATACCGTCATAGAAGGAAATTAAGTTAGTCTGACATGACTTATTAGTTACAAACCCATGCTGACTCTGTTTAATCACTTCATTCTTATCCAGGTATTGACATACATGTTGTTTAATAATTTGCTCAAAGATCTTTCCTGGTATAGAAGTCAGACTCACCGGCCTATAGTTGCCTGGGTCCACCTTCTTCCCCTTTTTGAAGATAGGAACAACATTTGCTCTTCTCCAGTCTTCTGGCACTTCTCCTGTTCTCCAAGAATTTTCAAAGATTATGGAGAGGGGTTCAAAAATTTCTTCTGCTATCTCCTTCAGTACTCTGGGGTGTAATTCATCTGGACCTGGAGACTTGAATTCATTTAGGTTAGCTAAGTGTTTCCTCACTATCTTTCTGTTTATAGATATCCTGGATTCTTCTATTCCCTTAATAGGACGGTGAAGAACAGTTGATGTTACATTTCCTTTCTGAGAGAAAACAGATGCAAAATAGGAATTTAAAAGTTCAGCCTTCTCAACATCCTGTCTTACCATTTCATCATTTTCATCCTGTAAAAATCCTATAGCATCTTTGACTTTTCTTTTACTTTTGACATATCCCCAAAATCCTTTATTATTGCTTTTAACATCTCTTGCAAGCCTCAATTCATTTTCAGCTTTAGATAATCTGATTTGTGCCCTGCAGGTTCTGCAGACAGCATTATATTCTTCTTTAGATATGCCTCCCTCTTTCCATTTTATAAACATTTTTTTCTTCCTTTTTAGCATGTGCTTAAGTTCTGTGTTCATCCATCCTGGTTTCCTTAAATGCTTCCTATTCTTCCCTCTTTTCGGAATTGTTAACAACTGTGCTTTGAGAATTTCATTTTTCAAGATTTCCCATCCTTCCTGGACATTTTTGTCTTTAAGGATATCCAGCCATTGGATCCCTCCAATTCTCTTTCTGAATCCCTTAAGGGTTATATCCCTTAAGGGATATCCCTTAAGGTTATATCCCTTAAGGGTTCTGAATCCCTTATAGGTTCTAGACATCTGTAAAGGGATGTTGGTCCATAGGTTTATTCTGATTCCTTATTTGCAGTAGGAAGCAATCAACATTATCAGCTAAGTAACTATTGTAAAAGCACCTGTCAATGATCTAAAAAAAATGTTCAGTGACAGATCATCTATATATATAAAAGTGAATGTATGTATCACCAACCAATCACAAAGCATCTTCATTTCACCAGAGCTGTTTAAAAGAAACTGAGCTGTGATTGTATCAGGAACACCGCACTGCACTTGCTCACTGAGCCAGTGCGCGTATCCTGAGTACAAAAACAGTGCTCAAAGATACCTGTGGAGCGGGGCAGCAGCGGTGATGATGCGTGCTTCAGACTACCAGGACCTGAAGCACGTGAATGCTGGGGGCATGACCTAAGCTCAACAGAGCTAGGAGCTGCAGGGAAACTCCTAGAAAGGTAACTATGGGACAAGTTACCAAGGGGCATAGACAGGGACGTAAACCAGGTCAAGCCGGGTCAAAACACGAGATAGCAGGACAGTACCAAAGGGTTAGACAGAGCGAATAATCAGGATGTAGCAATACATCAGAAAACCAGAACGGGCAATGGACGGTACAATAGGGACAAACTGTAACGGAGTAACAATAGCCAAGCCAGAAGGTCAGAACCGGAGAAGACAATAGTACCAAAATGAGAGATGGAGTACAGAGCGAGGGGACAGACCGGTCATACACGGCAATCAAACAAGCAAAGCAGTATACACGCACACCAGGGGGGTCAGACACACAGCCAGAATAACAGTATAGCTGACAGGGAATCCTAGTCTGGAGTGAGTATAAATACCCCTCCCAGATCCAAAGAGAGGCCGGCAAAAGTTAACCCTGTGAGAACTGGACATTAGCCATGTCCTAACCATGACAATACCCTCCTCTTAATGGGGGGCCACTGGACCCCCAGGTTTCTCAGGGTATCTGGCATGAAAAGCCCGCACCAGTCAATCAGCATGCACCGAACTGGCCGTAACCCATGACCGATCCTCAACGGAATATCCCTTGCAATGAATAAGGTACTGAAGTCTCTGGCGCACCCACTGTGAATCAATGATGCGCCCTACTCCAGTTGACCCTCTACCAACACTGGTGGAGCCACAGATGAGGGATCTTCTCTAACTGTCCCCACAGGTTTTAATAGGGACCTGTGGAAGACGTTAGATATTTTGAAGGAGGTGGGCAACTGTAATCTGTATGCCACCAGGTTGATCACCTCTACAATCTTGTATGGGCCAATAAATTTGGGGCCCAACTTCATAGAGGGTATTTTAAGTTTGATGTTATGGGTGGACAAGACTTTTTCCCCCACTGTTAACGCAGGACCCAACCCCCTCCTTCTGTCCGCAAAATGTTTGTACTTCTTCTGGGCTTTGGAGATGTTCCCCTGCACCTCCCTCCAGAGGGTTTTTTTAACTGTTGTACCATCCCCTCGGCACCTGGGCAATCTGAATCCATACGGGAAAATTCCCCAAACTGCGGAACAAACCCATAATTGACCAGAAAGGGAGACTTTCCGGTAGACTGATTAATAATACAACAGTTGAATGCAAATTCTGCCATGGGCAATACCTCACACCAGTCTTCCTGTCTGGAGGAGGCCAGGCATCTCAGAATCTGCTCCAACGACTGGTTGATGCGTTCAGTCTGTCCATTGGATTCCGGGTGATAGGCAGAGGAGAATGACAACGTGACCCCCAACTTCACACAAAACGCTCTCCAAAACCTGGCCACAAATTGCACACCCCTGACCGACACCACATTCACGGGCACTCCATGCAATCAAACAATGTGCTGTATAAACAAGCGGGCCAAGGATTCAGCAGATGGTAACGCAGGTAATGGCACAAAGTGGGCTTGCTTAGAAAATCTATCAACCACTACCCATACCACTGAGTTGCCCTTGGAAGATGGAAGATTAGTGATAAAGTCCATGGACAGGTGTGTCCATGGTTTATCCGGAATTAGCAAAGGCACCAATTCCCTGGCCGGCCGGACGTGAGAGCTTTTAGAGCGTGCGCACACCTCACAAGAATTTACAAACCTTTCTTTATTAGTACCCATAGAGGGCCACAAAAAACCCCTATCTACTGCCCCCCAGGTAGCTGAAATACCAGGGTGTGCACTTAACACAGAATCATGAAATTCTTGAAGGAGTGTGAGACGGAATTGTTCGGGTACAGACAATTTACCTGGGGGTTTATTCCTGGGAGCTTGTGCTTGTGCTTCCAGAATCTCTCTCTGTAACTCAGAGGAGATTTCGGCTACAACCACTCCCGGTTGAAGAATGGAGGAAGGAGGTTCTGGATGGGACACAGAATCAAAACTTCAGGATAAGGCATCCGCCTTTACATTTTTAGACCCTGGTTGGAACGTGATGGTAAAATGAAATCGAGAAAAAAAAAGTGCCCACCGAGCCTGTCTGGGGGTCAATCTCTTAGCAGACTCGATATAGGCCAGGTTTTTATGATCAGTGATGACCATAATGGGATGAGCGGCCCCCTCCAAAAAATGCCTCCATTCTTCGAAGGCCAATTTAACCGCTAACAATTCCCTGTTACCGACATCATAGTTTCTCTCGGCCGAAGAGAACTTCTTAGAGAAAAAGGCACAGGGTTTGAGGTTAGTCAGGGTAGAGGGCCCTGTGACAATACTGCCCCCACCCCCACCTCCGAAGCATCGACCTCGACGATAAAAGGTCTTGACCAATCAGGTTGTACCAACACAGGGGCTGTGGTAAAACACTTCTTTAAAGTAAGGAAGGATTTTTTTGCGGCCACAGACCAATTTCTTACATCTGCCCCTTTAAGAGTTAGGTCCGTCAAGGGTTTCACCAACCTGCGAGAACCCTTTAATGAACTTCCTATAATAATTAGCGAAGCCCAGAAATCGCTGCAACCCCTTCAGGTCATGAGGCTGCACCCAATCGGTAATGGCCTGAACCTTTCCTGGATCCATGCGGAATCCCTCCCCGGATACAATTACACCCAGAAAAGACAGTTCTTGCATAAAAAATGAGCACTTCTCCAGCTTAGCATACAAATGGTTCTCCTGGAGTCTCATAAGAACCGTACGTAAATGGTGTAAGTGTGAATAACTGTCCTCAGAGTAAATCAAGATGTCATCCAAGTAGATGACTACATAACGCCCAATCAACATAGTAACATAGTAACATAGTAACATAGTAATTAAGGTTGAAGGGAGACTTTAAGTCCATCTAGTTCAACCCATATCCTATCCTAACTTGCCCTAACATGTTGATCCAGAGGAAGGCAAAAAAAACCCATGTGGCAACAATAAGCTTCACATTGGGGAAAAAAATTCCTTCCCGACTCCACATACGGCAATCAGACTAGCTCCCTGGATCAACGCAATATTAAGGAGACTAGTGTATATACCCTGTAATATTATACTTTTCAAGAAAGGCATCCAGTCCCTTCTTAAATTTTAGTAGTGAATCACTCATTACAACATCATATGGCAGAGAGTTCCATAGTCTCACTGCTCTTACAGTAAAGAATCCGCGTCTGTGAGTATGCTTAAACCTTCTTTCCTCCAGACGTAGAGGATGCCCCCTTGTCCCCGTCACAGGTCTAAGAGTAAAAAGATCATTAGAAAGGTCTTTGTATTGTCCCCACATATATTTATACATTGTAATAAGATCACCCCTAAGCCTTCGATTCTCCAAACTAAATAACCCCAAGTGTAATAACCTGTCTTGGTATTGCAGACCCCCTAGTTCCCTAATAACCTTGGTCGCTCTTCTCTGCACCCGCTCCAGTTCAGCTATGTCTTTCTTATACACCGGAGACCAGAACTGTACACAGTATTCTAAGTGTGGTCGCACTAGTGACTTATATAGAGGTAAAATTATGTTCTCCTCATGAGCATCTATGCCTCTTTTAATGCATCCCATTATTTTATTTGCCTTTGCAGCAGCTGCTTGACTCTGGCCACTAAATGTGAGTTTGTCGTCCACCCATACACCCAGGTCTTTTTCAGTGACTGTTTTGCCCAGTGTTTTACAATTAAGCACATAATTATACAACTTGTTCGTTCTACCCAAGTGCATGACCTTACATTTATCCCCATTAAAGCTCATTTGCCATTTATCAGCCCAAGCTTCTAGTTTACATAAATCCTCCTGTAATATAAAATTGTCCTCCTCTGTATTAATTACCCTGCAGAGTTTAGTGTCATCTGCAAATATTGAAATTCTACTCTCTATGCCCCCTACAAGGTCATTAATAAATATGTTAAAAAGAAGCGGGCCCAAAACTGACCCCTGTGGTACCCCACTGCTAACCGTGACCCAGTCCGAGTGTGCTCCATTAATAACCACCCTTTGTTTCCTATCCCTGAGCCAGCTCATAACCCACCTACACATATTTTCCCCTATCCCCATTGTTCTCATTTTATGTATCAACCTTTTGTGTGGCACCGTATCAAAAGCTTTTGAAAAGTCCATGTACACCACGTCCACTGCATTCCCTTGGTCCAGTCCGGAACTTACCTCTTCATAAAAGCTTATCAGATTAGTCTGACAGGAACGGTCTCTTGTAAACCCATGTTGATATTGGGTCATAAGGTTATTCTTCTCCAGATACTCCAGTATAGTATCTCTTAGAATACCCTCCAGGATTTTACCCACAGTTGAGGTTAAACTTACAGGCCTATAATTTCCCAGTTCAGTTTTTGTCCCCTTTTTGAATATTGGCACCACATTTGCTATACGCCAGTCCTGTGGTACAGACCCTGTTATTATGGAATCTTTAAAGATTAAAAATAGTGGTCTATCAATGACTGTGCTTAATTCCTGCAGTACTCGGGGGTGTATCCCATCCGGGCCCGGGGATTTGTCAATTTTAGTGATTTGTAGACGCCGCCGTACTTCCTGCTGGGTTAAGCAGGTGACATTTAATGGAGAATTTTTATCCCTGATCATGTTATCCATCATGGGATTTTCTTGTGTAAATACTGTTGAAAAAAAGTCATTTAGCATATTGGCTTTTTCCTCATCCTCATCCACCATTTCACCCAGACTATTTTTAAGGGGACCAACACTATCATTTTTTAGCTTCTTACTATTTATGTAGTTAAAGAATATTTTGGGATTATTTTTACTTTCTCTGGCAATGAGTCTCTCTGTCTCAATCTTTGCTGTCTTGATTTGCTTTTTACAGAATTTATTTAATCTTCTGTATTTATTTAATGCCTCATCACTACCTACTTGCTTTAATTCTCTAAATGCTTTATTTTTATCTCTTATTGCGCCCCTTACAGCTCTATTTAGCCATAGTGGTTTCCTCCTATTTCTCGCATGTTTATTCCCATACGGTATATATTGTGCACAGATCCTATTCAGGATGCTAATAAACGTCTCCCATTTTCTTTGTGTATTTTTATGTCTCAGGATATCGTCCCAGTTAATTGCACCAAGATCATCTCTCATCCGTTGGAAATTTGCCTTCCTGAAGTTTAGTGTCCTTGTAACCCCTCTACTACACATCTTATTAAAGGATACATGAAAACTTATTAATTTGTGATCACTATTACCCAAGTGACCCCCAACCCTTATATTTGATATGCGGTCTGGCCTGTTGGATAATATTAGGTCTAGCAGTGCCCCCCCTCTTGTTGGGTCCTGAACCAGTTGTGAAAGGTAATGGTCTCTCATAGTAGTCAAAAACCTATTACCTTTGCTGGAACTGCAGGTTTCGGTTCCCCAATGTATTTCAGGGTAGTTGAAGTCCCCCATAATAATGACTTCTCCTTGAGTCGCTGCTTCATCTATTTGCTTTATGAGGATATTCTCTGTAGCTTCCATTATTTTTGGAGATTTATAACAAACCCCTATCAGTAATTTATTATTTTTCCCCCCTCCCCTTATCTCTACCCACAGGGACTCTACATTTTCATTAGATTCATATATATTATCACGAAGGATGGGTTTTAAGGATGATTTTACATATAAACACACGCCTCCCCCTCGCTTATTTGTACGGTCATTTCTGAACAGACTATAGCCCTGTAAATTAACTGCCCAGTCATGGCTCTCATCCAGCCATGTCTCAGATATCCCCACCATGTCATAATTATGCTCCAACAACATTAACTCCAATTCCTCCATTTTGTTGGCGAGACTTCTGGCATTAGTATACATGCACTTTATGTATCTCTCTGTACCTCTATTCTTTCTTAAATTATTAACTGTTCTAACCCCACCCCCCATGCCACCCCCACCGTCATTATTTGTGCCCAGGTCTCTATCTGCACTGTCTTCCCCTCCTATAAAAAGAATACCCTCCCCCCCCATCCCTAGTTTAAACACTCCTCCAACCTTCTAGCCATTTTCTCCCCCAGCACAGCTGCACCCTCCCCATTGAGGTGCAGCCCGTCCCTAGCGTAGAACCTGTAGCCAACTGAGAAGTCGGCCCAGTTCTGCAGGAACCCAAACCCCTCCTTCCTACACCAATTCCTGAGCCACTTATTAACCTCCCTAATCTCCCGTTGCCTCTCTGGCGTGGCACGAAATCAAGTCAGAAAAAACAACATTAATGAAGTTCTGAAAAACAGCAGGAGCGTTAGTGAGGCCGAAGGGCATAACCAGGTTTTCAAACAGCTCCCAGTTGTCAGGAACGCCGTTTTCCATTTGTCCCCCTCTCGGATCCTTATAAGGTTATAAGCCCCTCGTAGATCGCGCTTAGAAAACCATTTGGCCCCCGTAAGTTGGTTGCATAGATAAGAAATCAACGGGAGAGGGTACGTGTTCTTAACAGTAATTTTGTTCAGTTCCCGAAAGTCGAGGCACGGTCGCAACCCACCATCTTTTTTCTTTACAAAGACATCTGCCGGTCGCCCGTACACTCCAGTCGTATGCAGAAGCTGCAGCGATTGCTCCACCTTCCCAAGCACCGCCTAATTATCGACGTTGCAAAAAGGTGGAACTCCACTCTGCACATGGTTCAGAGGTTGTGCTAACAGAGGCAGGCTGTAAATCATTTGTGGGAGGATACACGGTCAGGCGGTTTGCGAGCAGACATGGAGTTTTCTGGTGTGCAGTGGTCGAAGCTGAAAGACCTCTGTAAAGTCCTTCAGTGCTTTGAGGAATGCACACGGCTGGTAAGCGCAGACGACGCCATCATAAGCATGAGCAAGCCACTTATGCGTCTGCTCATGCAAACTTTGACGCACATTAAGGAGCAGGCGTCTGCAGCCGAGGAGGAAGAGGAGGAGGGAAGCCTTGATGACAGTCAGCCATTGTCTGCTCAGGGAAGTCTCCTGGATGAGGTGGAGGAAGAAGAGGAAGAGGAGGAGGAGGATGTTGGGAATGATTATTTAGGGGAGGATGATGCTTCTCAGGGGGCAAGACAAAATGTTGGCGAGGCAAGGTGACGTACAGGGTTTGTGCGTGACTGGAGGGATGTTGATTTGCCAGAAAGTGCTCCTCCACCCAGCATTCGCAGTGCATCATTGACACCTGGAACATTGGCCCACATGTCTGATTATGCCTTGCAGATCCTAAAAAGGGACCCCCGCATTGCCAAAATGATGAACGATGACGACTACTGGTTTGCCAGCATCCTGAATCCATGCTATAAAGGCAAATTCCACAACATCATGCTACAGGAGAACCTAGAGCTAATATTGGCTAACAAACAAGCAACTCTGGTAAACCGTTTGTTTGATATTCCCAGCACACAGCGGCGGTGATGTTTCTCCCACGAGCCGTAGGGGCCGGGGGCAACATGGAAGAGGTGTTCGTGGTGCACACAGCCAAAGTGGCATTGGACACAGGGGTTTCATGACCATGTTATAGACTGGTTTTCCAAGTACCGCTCACACGACTGGTAATACTGCATCGATTGAAAGTGACAGGAGACAGCAGTTGTCAACTATGGTAACAAACTACTTCTCCTCCCATATCGATGTTCTCCCTAACCAGTCATTCCCCTTTGCTTTGGCTATTGGGCCAGTAAACTTGACACCTGGCCTGAATTGGCACAATATGCCTTACAGGAGCTCGCTTGCCCTGCTGCTAGTGTGTTATCTGAAAGAGTCTTCAGTGCTGCTGGATCAATCCTGACAGAAAAAAGGACCCGTCTGTCGACCCAAAATGTTGATGATCTAACCTTCATTAAAATGAACCATGCATGGGTTTCAAAGGATTTTGTCCCACCCTCCCCAGCTGACACGTAGGTTGCCAGAAAAATGGCTCGCTTTTGTCCTCCTCTTCCGCGGACTTCTCCAATTACTCTATTTGCAGCTGCTGAATGTCCAACATCAACAAATGCCATTTTTCAACCTCCCTAACTGGGCTGCCTCCCCCCACAAGGCCGGGGTCACCACCTGGCGCTCGCACCCGTGCGAGTGCCATTGCCCTGGACATGTGGGTGGGCCCACTCTTGGGCAACGGCACTGGCACAGGGTCCCTCATAGTACAATCAAGTGTCTCTGACGGTGGGGGTGCACACCAGCCGTCAGACACACCGCTGTACTATGAGGGGCCCTTTGCCAGTGCCATCGCCAATGAGTGGGCCCCCCCTGCTTGCTCAGGATCACAGCACTTGCAAAGTTGAAATACTTACCTCTCCTTGCTCCACCTTCGTGACGTCTTCCGCGTTTCCCGACAGTGACATTCTGGTCAGAGAGCGCGATGACATCACGTCTGTACGCCCTCTGTCTAAACAGTCCAAGTGCAGTGAGATGGAAGATGGGGACGATGAGGAGTCCAGACTAGTACAGGGATTCCTTAGCGAGGAGACTTATTTAATTGTTTTCAATGTTGGGACAGCAATTTTTGGGGAGCACTATACTCTGGAGAATGATATATGAGGCTCACCATACACTGGAGCATTCCAAAGGTGGACATCAGACACTGGAGCAGCATTTACAGGGCCCATTATACACTGGAGCATTAGAAATGGGGCCCATTATATATGGAGCATTATTTGGGCCCATAAGACAGTGGAGCTTCATCCATGGGGACCAACATATACTGTAACATTATGTGGAGCTCATCATATACTGTATGGAACATTATATGCGACCAATGATTCTGTATGGAGAAATATATGGGCCTCATTACTCTGTATAGCGCACTATGCGGTGGCCATAATACCGTATGGAGTAATATACAGTCCGTTTTTGGAACTATTGGAGAATTTAAAATGGATATCAGTCATGAGATGTAAGAAGAGAAGTATTTTTCATTGTACTATACCGCTATTTCTCTGCCGTATCAGAGGATCATGAATTGTGGCATGTGTTAAAGGAGCCCAGTGACACTCTTTGGCCCAGTAAAAGGGATGGGGGCATTTCTCTAGCATCACTGCGTTGAGAAACATGTGATGGTGTCTCCGCAGTGTTGGATGTTGATCTCCATGAGGTCACTCATCCTCATTTTCACAGTCTTTTACTAGGCATTGTTCCTACTAGCCAGTCTCCTACTCCACACTGATGAGGGGCAATACCCCGAAACAGCTGTCTGTGGATGGATGCCATGTTTTGGCATAGGTGGTTTCCTTCATTGGAGACTGCCCTTCCCGTGGTTGTTCCTTGCCGGTGAAAGACCTGGCTAGTCATTGCTTGCGTTGAGAAACATGTGATGGTGTCTCCGCGGCTGTTGATTTACATGGTTTTGCATATTTCCCATAAGGGATGGGGGCATTGCTCTAGCATCACTGCATTGAGAAACATGTGATGGTGTCTCCGCAGTGTTGGATGTTGATCTCCATGAGGTCACTCATCCTCATTTTCACAGTCTTTTACTAGGCATTGCTCCTACTAGCCAGTTTCCTACTCCACTCTGATGAGGGACAATACCCCGAAACAGCTGTCTGTGGATGGATACCATGTTTTGGCATAGGTGGTTTCTTTCATTGGAGACTGCCGTTCCCATGGTTGTTCCTTCCCGGTGAAAGACCTGGCTAGTCATTGCTTGCATTGAGAAACATGTGATGGTGTCTCCGTGGCTGTTGATTTACAACTCTTTGGCCCAGGGCCCACGAAAATCTGGAGCCAGCCCTACCCCCCCCACTACTTTAGCCAAATAACCCCCAGTTTTCAATGCCTAACTATTATTATAAAGTAAATTAAGGTTGACATGCTTAAGTAATAAGAATTGATGTTTTTGGCATTAAAATGGACACTGTAGGTGTGTTTCCTGTCCTCCACTCACTGCCGACCTTGGTTCCCCATTGACTTGCATTAGGTTTCGTGTTTCAGTCAGCCTTCGACTTTTCACGGTAATCGGCCGATTGCGTTCAACCCGACTTTTGAGAAAGTCGGGTTTCATGAAACCTGACTTGACCCGAAAAAAGGCAAAGTCGCTCATCCCTACCCATCACACATCCTCTATCCTATAGGCTCATCTTCCCTCTTAAAGGGATCTCCAGTATGGAAGTTAGGGAAAATCCAACCAGTGCTTTGGTTTTGACCCAAGGCCTCTCTTAAAGGGATCCTCGGTATGGAAGTTTGGACTGCTCCACTCAGCTCTGTGATTCTGACCTCAGGGTCTCTTAAAGGGATCATTCGTATGGAAGTTAGGGCAAATCCACTCTGTGCATTGGTACTGATCCCAGGCCTCTTTTAAAGGATCCCCGTTATGGAAGTCAGGCAATTGCCTTCAAATGCTCTGGTACTGACCCCAGGCTCTCTTAAAGGGATCTCCTGTATGGAAATTATGGCAAATCCCTCAGCGCTCTGATTCTGACCCCTGGGTTCTACTAAAGGGATCATTGGTATGCAAGTCAGGGCAAATCCACTCAGCGCTCTGGTTCTGATCCCAGGCCTCTCTTAAAGATATCCCCGGTATGGAAGTTACGACCGTTCCACTCAGCATTCTGGTTCTGACCCCAGGCTGATGGGACAATGTGGGATATTAGGGGTAGTAGTCTGGTGGCTCTGGCTGACGGGATGACGTGGGATATTAGTGGTATTTGTCCGGTGGCTCTGGCTGACAGGATGATGTGGGTTATTAGGGGTAGTAGTCCAGTGGCTTTGGCGGGGTTGATGTGGGATATTATAGTGAATGTGGCTATGCGGAGTGGGTGGGGCTCTACACTCAGCTTTATATATATACAGATATAATCATTATAATTTGTTATAACTAACCATAGTTAGTTACTATTCCCAGGCAGCACCGGGCTCATCAGCTAGTTATTTGTAATTATGAATTATACAGTGGCAAGGTCCATTTCACAGTGTTGGCACATAGCAAATGTTGTGATAATATTCAACCACTGATCAAAACTGTGAGCCCAGATATAATAATATTTTCAATAATGAATGTATACTATAGTAAGCAGCCTGCAGAACTGTGGCTCTGTGTATTATAGCTCAGAAGACTGTATAGTGGCTATAGTATATTAAATTAGAATAGAATATTATGACAAGAATGTTAGATGCTGCTTTTTGCACTGTATACTAATAACAGTACTCTCAATGGATGAGAAGCCAATATTTCCTGGATGACACAATACAGACGTGTCTTTTAATTGAACAACAACTGTTACTAGATTTAACCTCTATTAGATATTTAACCTCTCTCTCTCTTCTGGTATCTTTCCCTCCTCATTTAAGCATGCCATCATACATCCACTACTTAAAAAACCATCCCTTGACCAAAACTGTGCCGCTAACTATAGACCTGTCTCTAATCTTCCCTTCATCTCTAAACTCCTGGAATGCCTGGTCCACTCCCGTCTTATCCGCTATCTCTTTGATAACTCTCTTCTCGACCCTCTCCAATCCGGTTTCCGCTCTCTACACTCTACTGAAACTGCCCTCGCTATAGTCTCTCATGATCTACTAACAGCTAAATCAAATGGTCATTACTCCATGCTAATTCTCTTGGATCTCTCTGCAGCATTCAACACTGTGGATCATCAGCTCCTCCTCACTATACTCCGTTCCATTGGCCTCAAGGACACCGTTCTCACATGGTTCTCCTCCTATCTCTCTGACCGCTCCTTTACTGTATCTTTTGCCGGTTCCTCCTCCTCTCACCTTTCCCTTACTGTTGAGGTTCCTCAAGGATCAGTTCTGGGCCCCCTCCTCTTCTCCTTGTACACTGCCCCTATTGGTCAAACAATCAGTAGATTTGGTTTCCAGTACCATCTCTATGCTGATGACACCCAATTATACGCTTCTTCTCCTGACATCACGCCAGCCTTTCTAGAAAACACCGGCGATTGTCTAAACGCTGTGTCTAACATCATGTCCTCACTATATCTGAAACTGAACCTGTCAAAGACTGAACTCCTGGTGTTTCCTCCCTCTACTAATGCACCTATACCCGACATTGCCATTTCTGTGTGTGGTTCCACTATTACTCCCCAGCAACAGGCCCGCTGTCTTGGGGTCATACTTGATTCCGAGCTTTCCTTTGCCCCCCACATTTGATCACTGGCTCGCTCTTGTCATCTGCACCTCAAAAACATTTCTAGAATTCGACCTTTTCTTACTTTTGACTCTGCAAAAACTCTTACTGTTTCTCTTATTCATTCTCGTCTCGACTATTGTAACTCTCCTCTAATCGGTCACCCTCTTACCAAACTCTCCCCTCTCCAATCTGTCTTGAATGCTGCATCCAGGATCATATTCCTCACCAATCGTTACACCGATGCCTCTACCTTGTGCCAGTCATTACACTGGCTACCTATCCACTCCAGAATGCAGTATAAACTTATTACCCTCACCCACAAAGCCCTCCATGGCTCAGCACCACCCTAATCTCCTCCCTTGTTTCAGTATACCACCCTACCCGTGCCCTCCGTTCGGCTGATGACCTAAGGTTAGCATCCTCAATAGTTAGAACCTCCCACTCCCGTCTCCAAGACTTTACACGTGCTGCGCCAATTCTTTGGAATGCACTTCCCAGGTCAATACGATTAGTCCCCAATCCCCACAATTTTAAGCGTGCCCTGAAAACGCATTTATTCAGAGTGGCCTATCGCCTCAACACATTAACCTAATCTATCCCTGTGTGGCACAGCCAAAAGTTTTACCATAACCAGATTCCCCGCATCATGTTCCCACATGCTTTATGCATCCATTAGCCCTCTGTGTTTGTACTGTTACACACTTAACATTATGGCTGGTCCATACAATCAGGGCAACTGTTACCACCCACCTTATTGTGTCTATCGCTTTCCTCATAGACTGTAAGCTTGCAAGCAGGGCCCTCTTTCTGCTTGGTATTTGTTATAATCTATGTGATTATTGTTATGCTGTAATGTCTATTGTCTGTACAAATCCCCTCTGAAATGTAAAGTGCTGCGGAATATGTCGGCGCTATAGAAATAAAATGTATTATTATATTATTATTATTAGATATTTCATGTGTGTTTATTATAAAAAAAAATGAAAATACATTTACTGTAATACATGCAGATAAGTCTGAAAGAAATAAATACAGTGAGCATAGAAAGTATTCATACCCTTTCAAATTTTTCCCTTTTTGTTTGATTACAGCCATTTGGTAAATTCAAAAAAAGTTCATTTTTTTCTCATTAATGTACACTCTGCACCCCATCGTGACTGAAAAAAAACAGAAATGTAGACATTTTTGCAAACGTATTAAAAAGAAAAACTGAAATATCACCATAAGTATACAGACCCTTTGCTCAGTATTGAGTAGAAGCACCCTTTTGAGCTAGTACAGCCATGAATCTTCTTAGGAATGATTCAACATTTTTTTCACACCTTGATTTGGGGAGTCTCAGCCATTCTTCCTTGCAGATCCTCCCCTATAACATCAGGTTGGATGGTGAACGTTGGTGGACAGCCATTTTCAGGTCTCTCCAGAGATGCTCAATTTGGTTTAGGTCAGGGCTCTGGCTGGACCAGTCAAGAATAGTTACAGAGTGGTTGTGAAGCCACTCCTTTCTTATTTTAGCTGTGTGCTTAGGGTCACTGTCTTCTTGGAAGGTGAACCGTCGGCCAAGTCTGAGGTCCAGAGCACTCTGGAAGAGGTTTTCATCCAGGATATCTTTGTACTTGGCAACATCCATGTTTCATTCAATTGCAACCCATCATCCTGTCCCTGCAACTGAAAAACACCCCCCTTAGCATGATGATTTCACCACCATGTTTCACTGTTTGGATTGTATTGAGCAGGTGATGAGCAGTGCCTGGATTTCTCCACACATACCGCTTAGAATTACCACCAAAAAGATCTATCTTCATCTCATCAGACCAGAGAACCTTATTTCTCAAAGTCTGCAAATCCTTCATGTGTTTTAGCAAATTCTATGCGTGCTTTCCAATGTCTTGCACTAAGGAGATGTTTCTGTCAGGCCACTCTGCCATAAAGGCCCAACTGGTGGAGGGCTGCAGTGATAGTTGACTTTGTGGAACTTTCTCCCATCTCCCTACTGCATCTGTGGAGCTCAGCCACAGTAGTCTTGGGGTTCTTTACCTCTCTTACCAAGGCTCTTCTCCCATAATTGCTCAGTTTGGCTGGATTGCCAGGTCTAGGAAGACTTCTGGTAGTCCCAAACTTCTTCCATTTAAGAATTATGGAGACCACTGTGCACCTAGGAACCTTTAGTATAGCAAAAATTATTTTGAAACTTTTGTAAGCTTGGCCAGATGTGTTCCTTGCCACAGCTCTTTGGCCAGTTCCTTTAACCTTATGATTATCATTTGGTCTGACATGCACTTTGAGCTGTGAGGTCTTATATAGACAGGTGTGTGCCTTTCCAAATCAAGTCCTATCAGTTTTATTAAACACAGCTGGACTCCAATGAAGGAGTAAAACCAAGGAGAATCACAAGGAAATGGACTGCATGTGACTTAGATGAGTGTCTGAGCAAAGAGTCTGAATACTTATGACCATGTGATATTTCAGTTTTTCTTTTTTAATAAATTTGCAAAAATATCTACTTTTCTGTTTTTTTTCAGTCAAGATTGGGTGCAGAGTGCACATTAATGAGAAAAAATGAACTTTTTTGAATATACCAAATGGATGCAATGAAAAATTTAAAGGGGTCTGAATACTTTCCGTACCCACTGCATTCTTGGGCAGATAGATTGAGCTTAAGTGGTCCTGTCACTTGAAAAAAATGCTATTAATCTTCAGATATGGGGTTAATCTGCAGTTTCATAGCCGTCTGAATCTGCCCAACTCTCACACGTAGAGCTCCGTTACCAGAAGGAAACTAACTTTATTTCTCCCGGCAGCTTTCTGCTTCCAGTCATAGGGGTGGCGCCAACACGGTTTCAGTCCTCTCAGTGTATAGAGAGTGACAACTGTAACCTTACCCCCTGGCACTAACTGACAGCGGCTCATCTATAGAGTAGGCTGTCAGTCAGTGCTTAGGGGCACAGTTACAGCCGCCGTTCTCTATACACTAAGTGGTGACTGAAACCACACTGCCACCACCCCCATAAGGCTGGTTTCACATTTGCTGTTGTGTCTGCAGCGTTTATGCCGCATACTTCTGCATGCGTTGTGTTTTCCTATCTTTAACATTGTGGACGCAGGTTTATGCGATTGTATGCTTTTTTCCGCGTTTGATTACACATGTGTCATTTCGGATTGTGTAGCTGGGCGCGACGAAAAGCAACATGTTGCAATTTTGGAGGCGGCAATTTGCCGCCGCCTTATGCATGCGGCCGCTTGCGGAAGGAATGCGTCAAAACAATGCATTACAGTCTATGATAATGCATGCGTTCGCAAGCAAACGCGTTTGCTAGCGTTGTAGAACGCATGTGTTTTTCCAGAGTAAACCTGTCTAGACACTAAATAGCCACCCCCACACAAAGATAGACAAGACAAGAAGCTGTGAAGCTGAGAAGATTCACAACTTTGGACAATGTGAGTATAAAAGCGAATGTCTGTCTGTCCTTTTTTCTCTATTTAGTGTGTACTAATTTCTGTCTCTTTTCTTGCAGCATTCATAATATGGCTTCATCTTCTGAGGAGCGCCGTGGCACTGAACATGCTGGACAGGAAAGTGAAGTGAGTACATTCCCTACTGATTGGTAAGTATTCTCTGTCACATATACACGTGGCAAAATCTTTATTTTTTCCTTTTTCAGAACAGTTCTTCCACTGGAGCGGAGGCAGAGCAGGAACAGTAAACACAAGGTCGGGTGGCAAGACGTCGTGTAAGTATACTTGACTGATTGTACTCTGTTTTTTTTTTCCTGACTGTACAATTGTTGCCTGTGTTTTATTTCTTCAGTTTGCTTCTTTCCTCTTTTTTTTTTCTTTCCTACAATTCTTTTTGTGTTATTGATTTTACTTATTCTTGCCTGCTTTCTGTATCTCTTGTTTTCTTTCTTTTTCTTATCGTTACAACATTAATGTCTTTCTTTTCTAGGTTCCAGAATGGGAGGAAGACGTCATAGACAACGACTTCCTAATTTCACTGGTCCAGGAGCAAGTCCCATTGTGGGACACCTGGGTTCAGCAGCACTCGGACAACCTGGTTATCTGGTGTCTGTGGAATGAGGTGGCCAAAACGATGCTGGATAGATGGGACAACACCCCACCACGGGTCCTCAAGGCATTTCATAAGTATTTCAATGTTGTGTGATGCGGCAGTGACGTTGGCCAGGATCACACAACTGTGTGTGATACGATAAACTCCTGCGAGTTTCTCGCATCACACACAATTGTGTGATCCCGGCCGAAAGTGCGTTGTCTAACAATTTTTTTCTTTTTTTCACAGTGCACAAAGTCAGAACACGTTGGCGTTCGATGAAGGATCGCTTCAACAAGGACCTTCATCTTGAGAACCAGGCTAAAAGTGGTTCTGGAGCAAGGATGCGTAAATACAAATATCACTGCATACTATTGTTTTTGAGACCAGTCCTTGCCCAGAGAACGTAAGTATTTTTGTGGTGTATTTTTCTATTCCACAGGAGTTGGTGTTTTACTATTGTTAATGTTTGGTACTAATGTTTTTCTTTTCTTTTCACAGCACCTGCAGCAGCACTCTTGAGCTTGGTTCTGGAGCGGTCCTTCATCGAGCAGCCACGGACCCATCCAATCCATCCACCAGCGAAGCAGCAAGTGGGCTGGCAACACAGACTGGAGACCAGGAAGCTGGTCCATGTGATACAAATGGGATATGCATGAGTGAGAGACTGGTATAGATAGGCATCCAGTCAATAAGGTAGTGACTGCAGTACATTGAAACATCCATTTGGATACTATGGATTGTGACCGGAATCTGAACTTTTCCTACCATGAGGAGAGCACACACTCAGGAATGTGAAAAGCAACCACCTGCTCAGGCATTGTTGTGGGAGTTGGAAGGGAGGAATGTGAGAACCAAACCAACTGAGATAAAGGAGGAATGTGAAAAAGAAACAAGTTACTGCGCATGTCAGTGCGTGATCATTCCAATTAGTATTATAAAAAGTACTGACCTCCTCAGCGGGTAGGGACTTTCCAGACGATTCAAGTGGATGCACTTAGTCTGTGATGCTGACCGAGGAAAACCCCTTCCCGCTGATCGAGGTCCCCCGATGCGAAGGGTGATGCTACAATAACTCGGTAATTATTATTGATGCTGAAATCTTTCATGTCATAACTGTCATTTTTTTAAAAAAATCTTGAGACTATTCATGTGCTATGTAAAACAAAATGATTGCTTGCTGAAATAAAAGATTGTCAATAATCTTTGCCTGGTTGGGATGCCAGTGAGCGCTACGTAAGTTAAGGTAAATAACCTAATTTGGGAGAAAATTTAGCAAGACATAAATTGGCGTAGTCGGCAGGATGTTTTCAAAATGTTTAAGAAACGAAAGGAAAAGCAGGAGGATGTTGTGGATGTGCCCGGTTGGACTGAGGCACCGTATAATGTATTGGCACATGAGTTGAGCAGTTCTGGACTGGCGGAACAGTGGTCTAGTAAGCTTAAAGGTAGTGAACCCACTGATGTTGTTAAAGTACTCAGGGGTGATGTAGAGTCTTTAGGACGGCGTATGTGGATTTGTTTTCCCTGCAAAGGCAGGTGATGCAGTTAACCCATGATGTTGTTGGTTTACTCATGGGGATCCCTGCAAAGGCAGGTGATGCAGATAACCCCTCGATGTTGTTTAGTTACTCGAGGTTTTCCCTGCAAAGGCAGGTGATGCAGTTAACCCATGATGTTGTTGGTTTACTCATGGGGATCCCTGCAAAGGCAGGTGATGCAGATAACCCCTCGATGTTGTTTAGTTACTCGAGGTTTTCCCTGCAAAGGCAGGTGATGCAGTCAACCCAGGATGTTGTTAATGTACTCAGGGGTGTCCCCGCCAAGGCGGGTGATGTTGTGTTGCTTGGGCGACGAACTTGGATTCTGCTCAGTGCATATCGCGCGATGCATGAGCGGAATCAACAAATGCAGAGGAAGTGCTCTCAATTGGAACAAAAAGTTGCAGAGCTAGGAGGGCAGAAAGTGGTGCTGGATTGCAATACCCATCTGCTCAAAGATAAGTTGGAACATTACCAGAGTGTAGCAGAGAAAGCTGCTATCATAGTTGCTCAAAATAAATATCGCAAGAGAAGAGGAAAAATTAATAAAGAAAAAGTATTCCCACAAAATTCAAAGGTCCAAAAATTAAAATTGCCGGACTAGGAGGACAGGTAATCACCGGAGTACAAACACAAGTTGCTTTGAAAATAGGAAACTTACCGATAAGAAATTACCGTGTTTTAGTAGTACCCATTCCAGAATATATATTGGGAATTGATGTTTTAAAAGGAATGACTTTAAATTTATCGGCTGGAAAATTCTCCTTTGGAGTAAAAAGGGCAGAAATACAAATGAGACCTGTAATGGTAGGAAAAGTAAAAATGCCCCCTGTACATATCCCTCCTGCTACTAAAATGGTGGCAATGAAACAGTATCGAATACCAGGGGGACACAAAGAGATTACTGAAACAATTAAAAATCTGGTGGACGCAGGAGTCATGCGTACCACTACTACTGCATGGAATAATCCAGTCTGGCCAGTTAAAAAGAGTGATGGCTCCTGGCGTATGACAGTGGATTACAGGGAATTGAACAAATGTACCCCTCCATTAACAGCTGCAGTGCCAGATACTATCACTATAATAGAAAATATACAGAGTCATAATGGAACTTGGTATGCAGTGATTGATTTGGCTAATGCCTTCTTTACAATTCCAATAGAGGAAAAGGCGCAGGATCAATTTGCTTTTACCTGGTTAGGTCGACAGTATACCATGACCAGATTGCCTCAAGGATGGCTTCATAGCCCTACTATTTGTCACCGGACGGTGGCAGAACATCTAGATCAGTTCTCCTTGCCCTCAGATATGCAAATTTCACACTATATTGATGATATAATGATACAAGGAAATGAGGAGCAGGCAGTGAAATCACAATTGGAAAAACTTTTGGTGCATATGAGGAGCAAAGGATGGGAAATAAATGAAGCAAAGGTCCAAGGACCGGCTCAAGTTGTAAAATTTCTTGGAATACAATGGAATAAAGGACATAGGGAAATTTTACCAAAAGTAAAACAGAAGATTATTAATTTCCCTACTCCCAAGTCTAAGCAAGAGACTCAATCTTATATTGGGCTATTTGGATTTTGGAGACAGCATATACCTCATTTAGGACAGATGCTGTCCCCTTTGTATAAAGTTACGAGGAAGAAATATGAATTTCATTGGGGGGAAGAACAACAAACCGCCTTTGAAATGGTAAAAGAGGCCATACAGCAAGCTGTAGAGTTATGGCCAATGACAGCGGGGAGTGTAGAATTGCATGTATCAGTACAAAATATGTATGCAAATTGGTCATTATGGCAACAACAAGGGGGAAAAAGAGTCCCCTTAGGATTTTGGAATCGAAAACTCCCTGATGCTGGAGAAAAGTATACTCCATTTGAACAACAATTGCTAGCTTGTTATTGGGCATTGGTAGAAACAGAACAGCTAACTTTAGGACATGAAGTCTTATTAAGACCAGCAATACCTATAATGCAATGGGTATTGTCTAACCCTAAAACCAATAGGGTAGGACATGCACAGGAACAAAGTATCATAAAATGGAAATGGTACATTTCTGAAAGAGCAAAGAAAGGAGAAGGCGGGATCGCCTCCCTCCATGAGAAAATAGCTGAAATAGGGGAAGAAATCAAATCCCCTGGGAAACCATCTGTCCTGGAAGAGTCCCCTGTAAAATGGGGAAAATCTTATGAAGATTTAACAGAACAACAACAGCAACATGCTTGGTTCACTGATGGGTCAGCTCGATATGTCAATGGAAAGCGACACTGGAAAAGTGTGGCTTATAACCCGAAACTGGAAAAACATTTGATTATGGAAGGTCACGGTAAAAGTAGTCAATATGCAGAATTATATGCTATCTTTCTGGCATTGAGTTTTGAACAAGGGAAGGAGTGTCACCTTTTTACAGACTCGTGGTCTGTGGCTAATGGTCTTGCAACTTGGATGATGGGATGGAAGAAATATGGTTGGTTAATACATGGTAAGGAAGTGTGGGGAAAAGAGGTGTGGGAATTTATAGAAGAAATGGTTCAAATCACACTTACTACTGTTTTTCATGTTGATGCACATATGTCTGCTGACTCACTTGATCGTTTGTTCAATTCTGAAGCAGATAAAGCCGCCGCCATTAGACAGACCTCTGAAGTTGATCAAGAAAAAGAAAAATGGCTGCAAGGTACAGCCGTTTGGGCGCACAACAAGAGTGGACACCTTGGAGAAAGAGCCACTTACAGGTGGGCCTAAGAAAGAGGTGTTCCACTAACTATGGACATAATAAAACAAGTCATTGCACAGTGTCCAGTATGCCAGCATTCACAAAAAAAGGGAAGTTCCACACACAGTAATGGGACACATAGCTCGAGGACAATTACCAGCTCAAATTTGGCAGATGGATTTCATTGGTCCACTCACTGAGAGTAGGGGATGTAAATATGTCTGCACAGCAGTAGATACCTACTCAGGACTTATGATAGGATTCCCTTGTAAAGCAGCCACACAATGGAGCACATTACGTACATTAGAGATTATCACACAATACTATGGTGTTCCACTGCAGATACAGACTGACAATGGGTCACACTCCACTGGTCAACAGATAAAGGATTATGCTAATGAGCATAATGTCCAATGGGTATATCATATGCCCTACTATCCCCAAGCTGCAGGGTTGGTGGAAAGGATGAATGGACTCTTGAAGTCCACTCTGAAAAAGATACACAATAAGGAAGGAGAATATGGCCAGTGGAGAGACAATTTGAGTGAGGCTTTACAAATTATCAACAATAGGCCTATAACTGATTCCATGACACCATTGATGAGAATGCTGACACCCAATCTTACCATTAGAGTTGAGCGATACCGTCCGATACTTCAAAGTATCGGATCGGAATGGATCGGCCGATCTTTAAAAAAAGTATCGGTATCGCCGATTCCGATACCGGAAGTCCCATTCAAGTCTATGGGACTTCCGGTATCGGAATAAGAAAAACCCTGTTTTTGCCTTGTACAGCCTCTCTGGGGTCTGTACGGGCCTTTCGGGGGGGCTGTGCCGGCCTGCCAGGGGGTCTGTGCAGGCTCCGGTGGTCTGTGCCGGCCTGCCGGGGGGCTGTGCCGGCCTGCCGGTGGTCTGTGCAGGCTCCGGTGGGCTGTGCCGGCCTGCCGGTGGTCTGTGCAGGCTCCGGTGGGCTGTGCCGGCCTGCCGGGGGGCTGTGCCGGCCTGCCGGTGGTCTGTGCAGGCTCCGGGGGGCTGTGCCGGCCTGCCGGTGGTCTGTGCAGGCTCCGGTGGGCTGTGCCGGCCTGCCGGGGGGCTGTGCCGGCCTGCCGGTGGTCTGTGCAGGCTCCGGGGGGCTGTGCCGGCCTGCCGGGGGGCTGTGCCGGCCTGCCGGTGGTCTGTGCAGGCTTCGGGGGGTCTGTGCAGGCATCGTCCGATGGGACTACAAGTCCCATCGGGCGATGCCTGCTACCATGACAGTGATTGACACATTAGCCAATGATGGGACAGTAGTAGTCCCATCATCCGGTTAATGTGTTAAATGTTAAAAAAAAAAAAAAAATACTACATACATACTACATGCATGCTACATACATACTACATGCTACATACATACTACATGCTACATACATACTACATGCTACATACATACTACATATATACTACATACATACTACATACATGCTACATACATGCTACATACATACTGCATGCTACATACATACTACATACATACTGCATGCTACATACATACTACATACATACTACATACATACTACATGCATGCTACATGCATGCTACATACATACTGCATGCTACATACATACTACATACATACTACATACATACTACATGCATGCTACATGCATGCTACATACATGCTACATGCATGCTACATACATACTACATGCTACATACATACCACATACATACTACATACATACTACATACATACTACATGCATACTACATGCATACTACATACATACTACATACATACTACATACATACTACATGCATGCTACATACATACTACATGCATGCTACATGCATGCTACATACATACTACATGCTACATACATACCACATACATACTACATACATACTACATGCTACATACATACTACATATATACTACATGCATGCTACATACATACTACATGCTACATACATACCACATACATACTACATACACTCACTGGCCACTTTATTAGGTACACCATGCTAGTAACGGGTTGGACCCCCTTTTGCCTTCAGAACTGCCTCAATTCTTCGTGGCAGAGATTCAACAAGGTGCTGGAAGCATTCCTCAGAGATTTTGGACCATATTGACATGATGGCATCACACAGTTGGCGCAGATTTGTCGGCTGCACATCCCTGATGCGAATCTCCCGTTCCACCACATCCCAAAGATGCTCTATTGGATTGAGATCTGGTGACTGAGGAGGCCATTTGAGTACAGTGAACTCATTGTCATGTTCAAGAAACCAATCTGAGATGATTCGAGCTTTATGACATGGCGCATTATCCTGCTGAAAGTAGCCATCAGATGCCTGTTCTTAGCTGAGAGGAGTGGTACCCAGTGTGGTCTTCTGCTGCTGTAGCCCATCTGCCTCAAAGTTCGACGCACTGTGCGTTCAGAGATGCTCTTCTGCCTACCTTGGTTGTAACGGGTGGCAATTTGAGTCACTGTTGCCTTTCTATCAGCTCGAACCAGTATGCCCATTCTCCTCTGACCTCTGGCATCAACAAGGCATTTCCGGCCACAGAACTGCCGCTCACTGGATTTTTTTTCTTTTTCGGACCATTCTCTGTAAACCCTAGAGATGGTTGTGCGTGAAAATCCCAGTAGATCAGCAGTTTCTGAAATACTCAGACCAGCCCTTCTGGCACCAACAATCATGCCACGTTCAAAGGCACTCAAATCACCTTTCTTCCCCATACTGATGCTCGGTTTGAACTGCAGGAGATTGTCTTGACCATGTCTACATGCCTAAATGCACTGAGTTGCCGCCATGTGATTGGCTGATTAGAAATTAAGTCTTAACACACAGTTGGACAGGTGTACCTAATAAAGTGGCCAGTGAGTGTACATGCTACATGCTACATACATACTACATATATACTACATGCATGCTACATACATACTACATATATACTACATGCATGCTACATACATACTGCATGCTACATGCATGCTACATACATACTACATACATACTACATGCTACATACATACCACATATATACTACATACATACAATACATTCATACAATACATACATAGACATACAGTACATATAACATAGAGTAACATACTTACCAATACTTGTCACATTGTTCCCCGAAGCCATTGTCTTTTCCGGAATAAATATTAACATAACATCCACAAAAATACTCACCCACGATCCGAAGCAGTCCACGAGTGTGTCCCACGACGATCTTGGGTAGAGAACTGCAGCATCAGATGATGCTGCCGTTCTCTACGGGCTGCAGGAATCCAATGACGGAAGGTAGGTATCCTTCCGCACTGTATTCCTCCGCCACTTAAAAAAAAAAAAGTCCCTAGTCTCACTTTATGCCATTGCTGCGTGGGAAATTCCCACACAGCAATGGCATAAAGTGAGACTAGGGACTTTTTTTTTTTAAGTGGCGGAGGAATACAGTGCGGAAGGATACCTACCTTCCGTCATTGGATTCCTGCAGCCCGTAGAGAACGGCAGCATCATCTGATGCTGCAGTTCTCTACCCAAGATCGTCGTGGGACACACTCGTGGACTGCTTCGGATCGTGGGTGAGTATTTTTGTGGTTTGTTATGTTAATATTTATTCCGGAAAAGACAATGGCTTCGGGTAACAATGTGACAAGTATTGGTAAGTATGTTACTCTATGTTATATGTACTGTATGTCTATGTATGTATTGTATGAATGTATTGTATGTATGTAGTATATATGTGGTATGTATGTAGCATGTAGTATGTATGTAGTATGTATGTAGCATGCATGTAGCATGCAGTATGTATGTAGCATGCATGTAGTCTATATGTAGTATGTATGTAGCATGCATGTAGTATATATGTAGTATGTATGTAGCATGTATGTAGTATGTATGTAGTATGTATGTGGTATGTATGTAGCATGTAGTATGTATGTAGCATGCATGTAGCATGCATGTAGTATGTATGTAGCATGCATGTAGTATGTATGTAGCATGCATGTAGTATGTATGTAGTATGTATGTAGTATGTATGTAGCATGCATGTAGTATGTATGTAGTATGTATGTAGCATGCATGTAGTATGTATGTAGTATGTATGTAGCATGTAGCATGTATGTAGCATGTATGTGGTATGTATGTAGCATGTAGTATGTATGTAGCATGCATGTAGTATATATGTAGTATGTATGTAGCATGTAGTATGTATGTAGTATGTATGTAGTATGTATGTGGTATGTATGTAGCACGTAGTATGTAGCATGCATGTAGCATGCATGTAGTATGTATGTAGCATGCATGTAGTATGTATGTAGCATGCATGTAGTATGTATGTAGTATGTATGTAGCATGCATGTGGTATGTATGTAGTATGTATGTAGTATGTATGTAGCATGTAGCATGTATGTAGTATGTATGTGGTATGTATGTAGCATGTAGTATGTATGTAGCATGCATGTAGTATATATGTAGTATGTAGCATGTAGTATGTATGTAGTATGTAGTATGTATGTGGTATGTATGTAGCATGTAGTATGTATGTAGCATGCATGTAGCATGCATGTAGTATGTATGTAGCATGCATGTAGTATATATGTAGTATGTATGTAGCATGTAGTATGTATGTAGTATGTATGTGGTATGTATGTAGCATGTAGTATGTATGTAGCATGCATGTAGTATGTATGTAGCATGCATGTAGTATGTATGTATGTAGTATGCATGTAGTATGCATGTAGTATGTATGTAGTATGTATGTAGTATGTATGTAGCATGCAGTATGTATGTAGCATGTATGTAGTATATATGTAGTATGTATGTAGCATGTAGTATGTATGTAGCATGCATGTAGTATATATGTAGTATGTATGTAGCATGTAGTATGTATGTAGTATTTTTTTTTTTTTTTTTAACATTTAACACATTAGCCGGATGATGGGACTACTACTGTCCCATCATTGGCTAATGTGTCAATCACTGTCATGGTAGCAGGCATCGCCAGATGGGACTTGTAGTCCCATCGGACGATGCTTGCACAGACCCCCGGACATCAGCACAGCCCCCCGGCAGGCCGGCACAGCCCCCCGGCAGGCCGGTACAGACCCCCACAGGGTGCACAGACCACCGGCAGGCCGGCACAGCCCCCCGGCAGGCCGGTACAGACCCCCACAGGGTGCACAGACCACCGGCAGGCCGGCACAGCCCCCCGGCAGGCCGGTACCGACCCCGGGCAGTCCACACAGCCCCCCGGCAGGCCGGCAGAGACCCCCGGA
This sequence comes from Dendrobates tinctorius, assembly GCF_039654945.1. Lineage (NCBI taxonomy): Eukaryota > Metazoa > Chordata > Amphibia > Anura > Dendrobatidae > Dendrobates > Dendrobates tinctorius. The sequence goes on from NW_027361765.1 coordinate 6,002,401, forward strand.
AGGCCCGAAATGACGGCGCATCATGATGCGCACACACCGCGCATCATGATGACGTCAGGCCGTCAATCAACTTTGAACTTCCGATTCCGATGCCGAATTCCGATATTGAAAAAATATCGGAAGTCGGTATCGGAATTCCGATACAGCAAGTATCGGCCGATACCCGATACTTGCGGTATCGGAATGCTCAACACTACTTACCATACACGAAACTCATATTGTACATACAATCACTTGGTGGAAGATGAATCAAGAGGCTAAAATTCCTGATAGATCAACTCCCCTGTCTGCGGGATTGGATCTCAGCGCAATAGAGGTGACTATTGTGCCGCCAGGTAAGACTGTTCCTATACCGACGGGATTGGGATGTCAAATGCCTAAAGGACATTATGGTCAGTTGGCAACTCGGTCTAGTTTTGCTTTAAGAGGGGCCATAGTGGTGGGAGGAGTAATTGATGCTGATTATCAAGGAGAAATTAAAGTTATTATGTCCAATTTAGGACAAGAGCCGCTAGTTATTTCCAAAGGACAAAAGATGGCTCAAATGTTGGTAATACCTATTAGTTTAGATCAAGCCATCGAAGGACAAGCTCCACTAGAACTCTCCTTACGGGGGGATAAAGCATTTGGGTCATCAGATGTGACCAATGTAGGAGCTAGAATTTGGGTACAGAGTCCTCAAGGACCGCCATCGGCGGCTGAAGTTATTGCTGTGGGCAAGGATCATACTTTGCTAATCATGAGACCAGGAGTGGAGAAATGGGAATATGTTCCCCAGGAAAAATGTTATTTGCGTGAATAAAATCATGCTTTGTTTTTTTTTTTTCCCTAACAGATATTTCTGGGAATATGTGGAATTATTGGAAGCCTTGGAAGCGAGTGTTTGGTGAAAGTTGAAGGATGAACACCGGGTACTCAAATCCAAAGTCAAAACACCAGTCGGATAAGGTGGTTGTGGAAGGAAAGCGCAAAAGAACGAAAACAAGATGACTTTATTTGCCCAGAAGGACAGAGCTGTAACATAGCTAATGTATCAGTGGAAGGATATGTATGGATAGGCCCCCGTGGGGCCACCTCATTTCAAGTAGCATATATGTTACACAATATGCACGGAACTGCGAATATTACCGCTAAGGTGAATTTAACATGTTGTAATGCCGGTGAGGGTTTTGAGTCTTTGTATCCAACTCAACAAATACGGATCTATAAGAATTGCACCCCCACCATTGGAAGTGGAACAGAATTAGTATTCAGTATTAATGTCCTACAGACTTTACTTTGTCATAATGCTACTAGTATAATGAATAGAAGTACTTGGGCACAAAGTATAACGTTTGTTAATATGAATTCGTCAAAAACGGATCCGGGACATATGAAGAGGATCCCCTCGTCCTGTGTAAAGACTGGAACTCAATCACAAAAGACTGTAGTAACAGTTATAGTGATATTTCCGTCTAACGTTCTCTGCCCTATAAGACAAAAAAGGGCATGGTATGATACGTTGCTGGGGGGAGTGGGAACTGTTACTGGGACTTTGAATTATTTTGATATTGAAACTCTAGCAAATCGCATGAGTAAAGCAGGTGCAGGAATACAAGATGTTTTAACTTTACAAGGTAAATGGATGCCTACAATATGGCACCCACTGACACAAGCTTGGCAAGCAGATAAATTTTTACTAGATATGCAGAATATTTCAAATTGTTTTGTATTCAAGGAAGGATCAAATATTAGTGCGATTCTTAATTGGACTATGTGTACAATGCAGGCTATTTATCAAATGCAGCAGAAGGCAACAATGCAGACTCGTCTTATGACAGGAAATGAATGGGTATGGAGGACTATGTTTAATAACACAATCCCTGGAGTTTCATGGCTTAAAATTGAAGCTCCCAAAATGGTTTGCAATGACACAGTATGTCAAGGGATATTGAATATATATAATGTAACCAACCAGCAAGTAATGTGTAGATATGTAGTTTTACCACTATTATTGGGACCCCTAGGGGATCAATGGTTGTGGATGCCTAAAATGAATGGCTTATATATTGATGACAATAATCGCACGCATGATTTAAGCTTATGTGAAGACACATTAGAAGGTAAAATTTGTAGGTTGCATTCTACTGTATATGAACCATGTTTGCTACAAGAGACTGTGAATATTTGTGAGTTCACCATTCTACCAGTATCCTACAAGATGTTGGTGGAGATAGGTTCACAAGAAATTTGTGTAATAACTGATGTCCCTATTATTCCTGGGATGAAAGTTCCTTATGTGGGGTGTTTACAGAATGTTTCCGCTTTACAGTGGGAGGGCCAAACCTTCCTTCTCACTCATGACCGGGAGGTGCAGAAAACAATGCGGTGGCAACCGACCAAGTTGCAGGTAAACAACTGGGAATTGAATATGACCCGGCTCAGGAATATTATGGAGACATCTGAAGAAGGGAATAGAATAATTCAAATGTTAAATAAAACAATACAATATCATGTTGTTAGTACCACCATAGTGGCAGGGAAAATTGTTAAAAATGGGATCGATTATTGCTGATGCTACCTCTCATCATTGGTATGATATTTTTCTAGGGTATTCGCCCTCAGCTACCAAATTATTGAATTGGCTGATTCATCCCGTGTTGGTGATGGCTATTGTAGTGATTCTATTATCCATATGGAATTGCTATATAGCTTATAAAATGTGTTGCAAGAAACCACAAGTGCTCATGGTGTCCTATAAAGATGGTGTTTAAAAGACTGCAATCAAGGACCGATTGTGATACAAATGGGATATGCATGAGTGAGAGACTGGTATAGATAGGCATCCAGTCAATAAGGTAGTGATTGCAGTACATTGAAACATCCATTTGGATACTATGGATTGTGACCGGAATCTGAACTTTTCCTACCATGAGGAGAGCACACACTCAGGAATGTGAAAAGCAACCACCTGCTCAGGCATTGTTGTGGGAGTTGGAAGGGAGGAATGTGAGAACCAAACCAACTGAGATAAAGGAGGAATGTGAAAAAGAATCAAGTTACTGCGCATGTCAGTGCGTGATCATTCCAATTAATATTATAAAAAGTACTGACCTCCTCAGCGGGTAGGGACTTTCCAGACGATTCAAGTGGACGCACTTAGTCTGTGATGCTGACCGAAGAAAACCCCTTCCCGCTGATCGAGGTCCCCCGATGCGAAGGGTGATGCTACAATAACTCGGTAATTATTATTGATGCTGAAATCTTTCATGTCATAACTGTCATTTTTTTTAAAAAATCTTGAGACTATTCATGTGCTATGTAAAACAAAATGATTGCTTGCTGAAATAAAAGATTGTCAATAATCTTTGCCTGGTTGGGATGCCAGTGAGCGCTACGTAAGTTAAGGTAAATAACCTAATTTGGGAGAAAATTTAGCAAGACAGTCCATAAGGTGTTCCCCTGTCCCAGGCCACTGTGGCACCCAGGGGGGTCCAGTCACCACAGAGGTACTGCACCTCACCCAGAGGTGTGGTATCCCATGACCAGGTAGGGTAGTGTAGCAGAGCACCCTTTATAGCTCCCTGCTTGGAACAGGAAGTGTGCTGGGAGGTGGGCGGAGCGTAGTTAGGAGGGTGAATCCTAGAACTGCAAGTGAGGTTAATTCCCCCAGAGGGAGGGAAGCAGAAAGACGTGTCTGCAGCAGCTCCTGACTTGTACCAGGAGTTGCTTGATGAAGTGGACTTAGATGGAAGATTCTCCATAGGAAGGATTGGTTCTTCCAGAGACACGGTGGGAAAGTGTATCCCGTGGGTCTCGTTCCACGCTGACCGCCATCAGGTGGAGGAAGGAACCAGACTGGTCGCAAAGGGAATGGCCCCTATCCTAGATCGCATTCCTCAGGGTGCCACTAGCAACCCGACAGCTTTGGTTACTTTATGGACTATCGCCCCCACCACAGTTAGTCTGACTGGAAACGCAGCTATATAGAGTCACAGAAACGGTGAGGCATTGTCTGAACAGGATTCGCTGCTGCTGGCCCAGAACGATAATTGTGAAGCGCTGGAGTGGAAGAAGGAGTTTAAGCAGCGTATTATTTGGAGACGGCCAGGAAAGGAACACACTGACGGGGAAAGCAGGAAGGGTGCATTTCATCTTATCTGAAAGTTGTCTCGACCCCTCACCTGGATGACACAGCACTGAAGCGGGCATCTGTACCTAGGCCAGAACTGTGAGTAAAGCCCTTTTGAACTACATGCAATTGTGTCCTCCACGTTCTTTCGGCGCCTCACACCAAGCTCTGCTACATTCTCCACTCCTCATTTCCTCACCATCTACCAACTCACTTCATCTGCCCTTGGACTACAGCTCTACCTGTGGAGAGCTTTTACATCTCAGCTGCACCACAACATCTGTCCCAGAGAAGCAACACTGCAGCGCTGGTCAATCTGACCAGAAACCACAGGTGGCATCACAAATCACTTCAGAAACTTTATCCCCATCAATTCTACCCCTTTTACATGACTGCCTGAGGCCACGGACCGGGTCACTGCCACTGTGACATTTTCCATTAAAGTCAAAGGGCCCGGCACCGAGTATCCCACAGCCTCTGGGGCGCGTCACCTCTGCCACTGGTTTTTCGGGATATTCCCGCCAGTGGCAGAAGGCCTCGGACAGGACCCTCATGTCCAAGTTCATGCACTTGAGCTCGATCTTCCATGATGGCCTCAAGGCGCCGGGAGACAGACTGGAAAGTGATTTCAACCTTATAAAGACACTTATCCAGGATGTCAACTGAAGCTTTGACCATCTGAAAGCTGACCTCCAGAGGCCATCACATCATTTTTTTAATCAGATAGAACAGGGCATGTCGGAACACCTTACTCCTGATCTCCAGCTCAATGTCATGCAGGCCTGCAATACTGCTTATGTGCAGGCTATGCAGCAGACTCGGTACTTGCAGCAGTCAGTGGTGGCATTTCCACCTGAGCCAACACTGACACACTTGACCTCAATGCCGAGTTCTGCTGCATACCACTGCATAGCCACCACCATTCCAAGCCCTGTCGGACACCAGTACAGCACCACCACCATGCCGAGTGCTGCTGCACAGTCCACCGCTACCACCATGCAAAGTGCTGCTCCTGCTTGGATCTCCACCATCACCACCACCGACATGCCGCAGCAGCCGGATCCTAGCAGGACATCCACCAGCATGCAGCAGCAACAACTGGACCCTTGTAGGCTGTGCACCTTCACCAGACCGCAGCAGCAGCATCAGGATCCTGCCAGGATGTCCACCAGCACCAGGCCACAGCAGCAGCACCAGGATACTGCCAGGCCGTCGTCCAGCACCATGGCGCCAGAAAAAAACACAAAAAATGCTCCCCAGAAGACAGAACTGCAGAACACAGGACAGAAACCACAAGAAAAAGAAACAACTGACTCTCGCACCCCCTCCCCTCCCCCTCACCTCCAAATGTGTCTGTGATGTCCAGTTTGTCTCTACCTTTCAGTTTGTCTTTCCCGTCCCGTGCCTCCAATCCCATCCCTGACCCCACTAGTTTCAGAACCCCTTCCCCTGCAACCCCTGCGTCATCTTTAAGTCAGTCGTCTCAGCTCAACACCCCCCAGTTATGTCACTTTACTCCAAGTCGCCGAAGTAAAATTTTTTTTGTAAATAAATTTGTGTTTTTTTCCCCTTTATACTGTTTGATTATTTGTGTATTTCGCCGCCGACAACACACACCGTGCGCCGACTAAAGACACTGTGCCGTATACTTTGTGTATTTGACACCTCATAGCTCCAGGAGTGAGACAACTACAACACTGCAGCTTTGCTTCTTGTGTTTGTCATGGAGCTATCTATGAGTTGTCAAAAACAAATTTGACTAGTATTTTCCCCAGCATCTCTTCAGTCTGCGTAATCTATTGGACGCAGAATGAAGAGACGATGAAGGTAATAAAAGGTATATCTATACTCACCTGTCCAGGTGTCAGAAATAGTGGATTCAGGATGCTGGGTTTTGTGCATCCTGAATTCACTATTTCTGACACCTGGACAGTTGAGTATAGATATACCTTGTATTACCTCCATCGTCTCTTCATTCTGCGTCCAATAGATTATGCAGACTGAAAAGACGATGGAACGAATTACGTCACCTACCATAGCACGGACATCATAAGTGGATTTGAGAGGAAAGACATAGGAGACTTGGTACAGGTCTCAATACAGGTTTTTTATTTACACCAAACATTAGGAATATTTTACCATTACAGGAACAAACACAACAGAACATTTTATTAAACCATTTCATCTTGCCATGCCACATGTCCCATATCAGAAACAAAGTAGGCAGCAAATTGGTCCCTCATTTGGGCAACTTCAACTGTTGACCGCATAGGGTGATGATGGTAATCTGTTAATGGGTTTGAAACGGGTTTATCAAGTTCAATGTTGGGTTGTTCTTTAGCCATTATGTAGTTATGAAGAACCACACAGGCTTCGACCACCTCATGGACTGTCTCCATTTTTAGATTAATGGCGGTTCCAAGAATGCGCCATTTGGAGACACGAATCCCAAAGATACACTCAACAGTTCTTCGTGCCCTGGTCAATCTGTAGTTAAAAATCTTTTTTGTGTGGTTCAAGTCCCGACTGGAGTAAGGTTTCAGTAGGTTTTCACACACAAAGGCCTCATCCCCAACCATAACAAATGGCATTGGCGGGCTTTAAGTGTTGGGAAGAGGTCGTGGCAGGGGGAAATTAAAATTTTTTCCATACAAGCGTTGGCCCATATCCGAGTTTTTAAAAGTCTGGGAGTTATTGCCACGGCCAAAAGCTCCAATGTCCACCGCGATAAAGCGACAATCCGCATCTGCAATCGCCATGGGCACTACAGAAAAATATTTCTTGTAATTGAAGTACTGAGATCCAGTTCTGGAGAGTTTGGTAAACCGAATGTGCTTTCCATCCTCTGCTCCAAACAGTTGGGGAAATCACACACTCGCCAGAAAATTTCGGCAATTTCCAGCCACATTTCCAAGGTGGGTAGGGGGATAAATTCATCCCGGAGAAAGTTCCACAAAGCCTGGCAGGTGTCCGCAACTATTCCAGACAGGGTGGAAATTCCTATTCGGTACTGGAAATGTAGCAATGATAAGCTCTCTCCGGTAGCCAGGAATCTGTCAAACATAGAAAGAAAAAAATTAATAACTATAATATGAAGGGGTTTAGCTAAACAGAAAAAAGGAAAAAACAATTGATACATGGCAGAACAATAATAATTATGAAAGGCATTTATTTTGAAATATTACCATGACCATGAGATGTTCCTCAGCAGGAATCGCTCTAAAGAGCTTGGTGTCCGATCTCCTGATGGCTCCTTGGACGCGACCAAGCAAATCCCAGAAGGTTTCTTGAGACATCCTGGTGTGTTCCACAAATTTCTCTGGGTTGGCATTGAGCTCGCTGTATATGATGTGGTAGGCTCCACGGTTCTCCCGGACTTCGATATTGGGGTGTCTCCAATAACGCCGACGCCATGTTCTCTGTCTTTCTCTGTTTCTTTGTTGCTCACAAGCAAAAGCAAAGGCAACAAGCATCTTTATATTCAAATCTAGGTTGAAATAAAAGCTCTCCATGCGAAGATCCATCGTGCCGCAGGATACAATAGCAAAATCTAAAGTTTTCAGCTGTCCAAGGGTCTATATAAAGATATCCCATAAGACACGCCCTTTGGTGTCCCATTGGTCATGTCTGTTTATCTAGATTTTTCTGCTATAAAAGTTTTCACCATGACCACAAAAAAGCGCAACCGCATGCTAAACGCATGCAAAAGCATGCAAACGCTGCGTTTTTTGACTGCATATGTAAGCTGATGTGTATAAAAAATGTAGCGCTTGCACGCGTTTGCATGCGGTTTTTCATGCATTTGAGGTTGTGGAAGATGCGCTGCGGATTCAACCGCAAATGTGAAACTAGCCTAAGTGGTAGCCGAATGCTGCCTATTGGAATATCATTCATTTGCTCCGAGCAGTGGGGCTCGTAAATGCGGATGTTGGCACAGGTTCAAAACACTTTTGACCTGCAGATAAACTCCACATGTGCAGGTTGATAGAACTGTTTTCATGTGAAAGGTTCCCTTTAAAGATTGTCTCTTGTTCCTATCTTCAGGAGCCCATTACACTTCTATCTCCTGGCTTTCTGCTTGCTGTAGAACAGTGCTCTCAAAAATTAACACTCCAGGCAGGGTTGCAATACATGCAGAAATTACGGGAAATTCTGTAAATATAGGGCACTTTTATCTCGTACTTAAAAGAATTTGATGTGTCCTTGATTTTTTTCGAGCTGGAGAGACTTGTACAGATTTTTATGATTTTATTTATCACCGTTTTAGAGTTCACAGTGAATGCAGCTAAAATTCATATGGGATTTATGGCCTGTAAACATATATCACTTATAACTTTAATGATTTATTATGGTCATCTAATATGCCTGTAAAAAGTTGAGTGTCCATAATTTTTTGAACAGCTGTCCATAAAAAATAAAAAATAATGTTAGCAACCCTGAATCCTGGTGTTCTTGATGATTAAACTGTGCATTCTGCTATGCAGCATTATTGGTACATTTTGCGGAGTAACCCTCACCATGAAAGTTTAGTTTCCCGACAAACACATGATTACTTACAGCAGATCCAGAACATTAAGAAATAAGTTAGCTTCCCTCTCAACTCAGAAAAGAGTTTAAGAGAGTCTGTTTGACTCTTTCCTACACTGTAAGGTTCCAACGGATTTAGTAGTAAGCATTGTGAGCGCTGTAAGAACATTTTAATAAAACACATTTTTTTAATCCATTTTCACAAAAGAGAGTTTACCAAATCCTCTATGAACTGTGGCTCTAGCTATGTTATTTATCTGTTACAATGCCTATGCTGTGTAACATCCCTGCCGGCATCACTGCATGGCTTCCCATCTCCCATCAGGCTGATACACCGTCTTACTCTCCACTCCGGGCCATGCTGTGAGTTCTGCCCTCCGCCTGCTCCATGCTGTAAATCATGTGTCCTCTGTTTGGTGTGTACATACTTCCTGGCTGTGTGTTAGGGACTGGCGGAACGCACCTAATTAAATAACCGTAGAGACTAGGTGCGGTCGCAGTCGGGGGTCCACCGTGCAGAGGTGTTAACTGCTGCTCGACAATATTGATGAATGATGAGAAATATCCGGCACAGTTATCTGAAAGAAACCCTCAATTCCAGCACATGTAGCTTCATATCCGTAATTTGGAAAAAACACCTTGATTCCCTACAGAATGGGTGCTCAACCCCATGTCAGGAAAACATGAAATATAATGAAAAAGGAAGAAAATAGGGTGGCACTCACCGTTCACTTATAACTAGTGTTGAGCATTCCCATACCGCAAGTATCGGGTATCGGCCGATATTAGCGGTATCGGAATTCCGATACTGACTTCCGATACTTTTGTCATATCGGATACCGGAATCGGAAGTTCCCATCATGCTATGAGCCTGCTTGCTTTGATTAAGCCAATGGGAATCCTCCGAAGTGTGGGCACATCCTGTTAGGCATGTAGGCATGTTAACTATTGGCATGGCTGTGATTGGCTGCCGAAATGATGTCATGATGCACTATAAAAGCCACCGCAGCCGCCATTTCTGGTTCACTCTGCTGTGAATTCAGTTAGGGACAGGCTGCTGTAGAAGACTGTGAGGGACAGTTAGAAATAGCAATTCCACCAAACATCTAGTGCTTTACCCAGGCTACATAAACCACCACTGTAGCCTTCTTTGCCCTAGCAGCAGTGTTCACAGCTGTCTGCAAGGGCTGTGTGAGTGCAGCTCACGCTGTGGAGTGGGTCCTGCAGCCACGTCAGGCTGTAGGCCACCCAGTGTGATCACTGCTGCCTCATACATCTTTTAATTTTTGAGGTGCATTTTTTACATAATTTCAATCTAGTGTGCTTCCATCCGTATCCATATACATTGGTTGCAAACACTAGTAGTAGACAGCGGAGCCTTTCTGCAGCCTTTCAGTGCTAGTGTCCACTTTGCTGCACTGTTCACGGCTGTCTGAGAGGTCTCTGACTGTGTGTGAGTGCAGCTCACGCTGAGTAGTGTGTCCTGCAGCTACGTCTGGTTGTAGGATGCTCAGCGTGCGTCAGTGCCTCACACATATTTGTATTTGAGTGCAGCTCATTTTTTCTTCTATTAGTGTGCATCCATCCGCCTCCATCTACGGTGGTTGCAAACACTATATAGGAGTAGATAGAGGAGCCTTTTTTTCTGGCTTGTGCCCTGCCGGCGCAGCCAGATTAGTATTACCCAATTTTTTTGGAGCCTCATCTTTTGCATTGTAGGTTACCTGCCTGCATTGTAATAGCTCCAAAAAGTTGGTGATACTATCAGTTTCAATTCTTTGTTCACATACTTTGAGTTTGTTTCCAACAAAGAAACCACAAAAAAAGTTCACCAAACACTACATTTGGAACTTGTGTAGGCCACATTAGCTCCTATTAAAGTGTAGTCCACACACACACACTTCATAAAATTAGTGTTTCTTGTACCTGTAACCAGCTGTTCAGGAATAAGCACACTAAGGCCCCCCTTTGTACTTTTCTGCCTATCTTAAGCAGTCTGGCAAGATGAAGAAGGCAGGGAGTAAGGCGCGTGGGTGTGGGCGTGGAGTTTCAGCAGGGAGAGGACATGGGGATTCTGCAGGGAGAGGACGTGGGGATTCTGCAGGTAGAGGACGTGGGGATTCTGGGCCTGTTGTGGGCACCAGTGGATCAGCATCCCCCAGTTTTAGCAGGCAACAGTCCTTTATGCGCAGCTTTGTAGGACCTCAACGTACCCCACTGCTGCGGGAGGAACAAATTGAAGCCGTTGTCGGATGGATGGCAGCTAACGCATCGACTTCAATTACTTCCGCATCCTCTCAGGACCAGAGCACCGAAGAGCAACCATCTGTCTCTTCACCACCTGCCAAAGTGCCCAGGCAGTCAGAGAGACATGGACAGGAGCCATCACAGTCTCTACTTCTGTTCTCCGAATCTGTTGGCTTGGAAAGAGGGGGCCAGCCAAGCAGCATTCCTGAATGTGAAGAAGAGGGAGTATGCAGTGATGCGCAACTTCTTTGTCCCTCTGAATCTGAAGAGGCGAGTGGGCCAGTGCCTATGGTCAGCACACCTCAGTACGCATCAGATGATGACGAGACTCAGTTGCCACTTTCTGGTGCGTACGGTGCTGGCGAGACAACCCCGGAGAAGCAGCTGTTTGAAGAGGGGAGGGAAGATGATGAGGTCCTTGACCCATCATGGCGTGAGGAACAGGAAGGTGGTGGGAGCAGCTCGGAGAAAGAGATTCCCCTACCGGCCAAAACAGGAGGCAGAGGGAGGGGGAAGACTTGGTTGCCTGTACCCTCCACTTCGGCACCCGTTAGGAGCATTCCTCATTCCAAAGGCAAAACGGGCGCTCCCAAGACTTGCAGTGCGTGGTTCTTTTTTGACACAGTTGCAGATGACATTTGCTTTGTCAAATGCAAGCTGTGTCATCAGAAAGTCAAAAGAGGGAGAAATGTCAGCAACCTCAATACCACAAATATGTGGAAACATGTGCGCACCAAGCACGAGTTGGAGTTGCAGAGACACCCTGAAGACGTAGGCCAACGTACAGCACCACCTACCACCTCTTCAGTTCGTGTTGGGGCCTCTTCCTCCAGCTCACACACTGCTGGTTCGGCTTCCTCACAGGATCGCCAAGGAAGAACCTCTGCCACTGTTGTCCGGAGACCCTGCCAGATTCCACCCATAGCAGCACGTTCCCATCCATCACAGCCATCGGTAGCACAGGCATGGGATAAAAGGCACCCTTACTCGGCAAACCATCCCCGAGCACAGTCTCTGAATGCTGGCATTGCCAAACTTCTGGCAGTTGAAATGCTGTCATTCAGGCTGGTGGACACTGACACCTTCCGGGACTTAATGGCATTGACAGTCCCCCAATACAACGTGCCCAGCCGCTTTTATTTCAGCAGGCGAGCCGTCCCTGCCCTGCAGAAACATGTTGAGGGAAAAATAAAACATGCGCTACTAAACGCCGTTAGTAGCAAGGTCCACCTGACCACCGATGCGTGGACCAGTAACCATGGACAGGGACGATACCTTTCCCTCACTACCCACTGGGTCAATGTTGTGGAGCTGGGTACAGATCTGGAGAGTGGCACTGTACGTGTTCTTCCAACGCCACGGATTGCAGGACTCCAGTCTGTACACATAGACTCCTCCTCCTACTCAAGTTCCTCAGAAACAGCAGAGCAGGAGCCTGTTACGACCGATATGAGCACAGCCGTGGCCAAACGTCAACAGGCTGTACTCAAATTAATTTCTTTGGGGAATCGAAGCCACACAGCGCAGGAGTTCTGGAATGCTATCAAGCAGGAGAGCGATGTGTGGTTTGGGCCAGCGAATCTCCAGCCGGGCTTGGTAGTGTGTGACAATGGCCGAAATCTGGTGGCAGCTCTTGGCCTAGGCAACCTCACACACATCCCATGTCTGGCACATGTGCTTAACTTGGTCGTGCAGAGCTTTCTGAGGGACTATCCGGATCTTGATGCACTGTTGCACAAGGTCTGCATAGAGTGCGCTCACTTGCGGCGTTCCAGCACGGCAAGATCGCGCCTCGCTGCTCTGCAGCAACGATTTGGCCTTCCGGAACATCGCATCATATGTGACCTACCCACCCGGTGGAATTCAACGTTACATACAGTATGTTGGAGCGGTTGTGTGAGCAGCAGGCAGCAGTCATGGAGTACCAGCTGCATCAGGCGCAAACAAGTCGCACTGTGCGCCGTTCACACTTCAGCACCATTGAGTGGGCCTCTATGAAGGACATCTGCCTCGTTTTGTGTGCCTTCGATGAATCCACGCGGATGGCGAGTGCAGATGATGCACTAGTCAGCATGACTGTCCCCCTTATCTGCCTGCTTCAACAAACACTGCAAGCACTAAGGGATGAGGTTTCGGAAGAGGTGGAGGATGAGGAGTCCCAAATGCCATCTGCTTCTGGACAGTCTGCGCTACGTGTTTCCTCACAAAGGCCTAGGCAGGGGACACTTTGTGAGGAGGATGAGGAGGAGTCGATGGAGGAGGAAGACATCTCTCCAGAGGAGGGAGGTACACAAACCTCTACTCAGTATGTACAGCGAGGGTGGGGTGATGCAGAGCAGGCCGAGGTCACGCCTCAAACAGGGGACAGCGGTTCTATGGCAGTTGGGAGTCTGCAGCACATGGTTGATTTCATGCTGCAGTGCCTGAGAAACGACCGCCGCATCGCCCACATCCTCGTCTCGGCTGATTATTGGGTGTACACCCTCCTAGATCCTCACTACCGGGACAGCGTACAAAGGCTCATACCAACGTTGAACCGGGAGCGTAAACTGCGGGAGTACGAAGAGTCACTGGTGCAGTCCATAATGTTTTCCGTTCCACCCGACAGCATTGTTGCTAGTGCTTTACAAAGCAGCTATGTGCGTCGAGGCAGTGGAGGAAACTCTGCACAAAGAGGGAGCAGAGGCAGCGCCGCAGCACAAGGCAAGACCACTATGGCCCAAATGTGGCAAAGTTTTGTGTGTCCACCACAATTGTCTACACCATCAGCGACGCCTCGAGTCAGCAGGAGGCAACGCTTCCGTAAGATGGTGTCAGACTACATGTCTTGCCCTGTCGCTGTACTCCCAGATGGCTCTTCTCCCTTCAAGTTTTGGGCCTCTAAGCTGGATACATGGCCAGAGCTTAGCCAGTATGCATTGGAGGTGCTGGCTTGCCCTGCTGCCAGTGTATTATCGGAACGCGTCTTTAGTGCCGCAGGTGGTGTACTAACAGACCGTCGCACGCGACTATCTTCCGATAATATTGACCGGCTGACTTTTCTGAAAATGAACAAGGCCTGGATCTCCAAAGACTTTGCCATTCCTCTTACAGACTAAATTAGTGGTTGGCAACTGTATCCAGGTCTGCTGGTGTGTTCATTTTTCTAACACCTGAACTATAATCCCTGTGCTTCAACACAGCCAGTTGTCGCTCAGATGTGTCGTCTGCACAGAGAAACACACTAGCTCCTGTGTTAGTGGGGTTCAGTAACGCCAGCTGATCCCCTGCTGTGTGGACGGCAAAGTCACCAGCTCCATCAACATTCAAACCACTACTGATTTTTAACCGTGCCCAACTTAGGTCTATGGCTCCACTGTCTCTACTATTTCCCCTGGCCTCCAACCCCGCCATCTACATCTCTGAAGTGGCGTCAGCACAATCTACACTTGTTTCTGTGTTCCTGTGGCTCAGTCCCATCAGTTTATCCCCTGATTTGTGTCCGGCAAGGTCTCCTGCTCTGTCCACATTCCCATAACCAGTAGTGGAAATGAGGACAGAGCTGGCGAACTTGCCGGACAAACATCAGGGGATCAACTGACGGGACTGAGCACCAGTAACACAGGAACAAGTGTAGATTGTGCTGACGCCACTTCAGAGATGTAGCTGGTGGGGTTGGAGGCCAGGGTAAATAGTAGAGACAGTGGACCCAGAGGCCTAAGTGGAGCATGGTTAGAATCAGTAGTAGTCAACAACCTTCATAAAAACTGCTGCCCATTGGCCTCTGCATGCGGCATGCGTAATCCTGGGCTCCAACAGCATCAGTTGGTGTTCAGAAGTGTCGTCTCCACAGAGCCAAACACATTCGTTCAAGTGTTAGTGGGGTTCAGCACTGCCAGCTGTTCCCCTGCTGTGGAGATGGAAAGTCTCCTGCTGCCTACACCTGCCAAAATCCAGTAGGCCCCAGCCTGCTCCTCGCCTAATCCTGGGCTCCAACAGCGTCAGTTGGTGTTCAGAAGTGTCGTCTCGACAGAACCAAACACATTTGATCAAGTGTTAGTGGGTTTCAGCACTGCCAGCTGTTCCCCTGCTGTGGAGATGGCAAGTCTCCTGCTGCCTTCACCTGCCAAAAGCAACAGGCCCCAGCCTGCTCCTCGCCTAATCCTGGGCTCCAACAGCGTCAGTTGGTGTTCAGAAGTGTCGTCTCCACAGAGCCAAACACATTCGTTCATGTGTTAGTGGGGTTCAGCACTGCCAGCTGTTCCCCTGCTGTGGAGATGGCTAGTCTCCTGCTGCCTACACCTGCCAAAATCCAGTAGGCCCCAGCCTGCTCCTCGCCTAATCCTGGGCTCCAACAGCGTCAGTTGGTGTTCAGAAGTGTCGTCTCCACAGAGCCAAACACATTTGTTCAAGTGTTAGTGGGTTTCCGCACTGCCAGCTGTTCCCCTGCTGTGGAGATGGCAAGTCTCCTGCTGCCTTCACCTGCCAAAAGCAACAGGCCCCAGCCTGCTCCTCGCCTAATCCTGGGCTCCAACAGCGTCAGTTGGTGTTCAGAAGTGTCATCTCCATAGAGCCAAACACATTTGTTCACGTGTTAGTGGGGTTCAGCACTGCCAGCTGTTCCCCTGCTGTGGAGATGGCAAGTCTCCTGCTGCCTACACCAGCCAAAATCCAGTAGGCCCCAGCCTGCTCCACGCCTGATCCTGGGCTCCAACAGCGTCAGTTGGTGTTCAGAAGTGTCGTCTCCACAGAGCCAAACACATTCGTTCACGTGTTAGTGGGGTTCAGCACTGCCAGCTGTTCCCCTGCTGTGGAGATGGCAAGTCTCCTGCTGCCTACACCTGCCAAAATCCAGTAGGCCCCAGCCTGCTCCTCGCCTAATCCTGCGCTCCAACAGCGTCAGTTGGTGTTCAGAAGTGTCGTCTCCACAGAGTCAAACACATTTGTTCAAGTGTTAGTGGGTTTCCGCACTGCCAGCTGTTCCCCTGCTGTTGAGATGGCAAGTCTCCTGCTGCCTTCACCTGCCAAAAGCAACAGGCCCCAGCCTGCTCCTCGCCTAATCCTGGGCTCCAACAGCGTCAGTTGGTGTTCAGAAGTGTCGTCTCCACAGAGCCAAACACATTCGTTCACGTGTTAGTGGGGTTCAGCACTGCCAGCTGTTCCCCTGCTGTGGAGATGGCAAGTCTCCTGCTGCCTACACCAGCCAAAATCCAGTAGGCCCCAGCCTGCTCCACGCCTGATCCTGGGCTCCAACAGCGTCAGTTGGTGTTCATAAGTGTCGTCTCCACAGAGCCAAACACATTCGTTCACGTGTTAGTGGGGTTCAGCACTGCCAGCTGTTCCCCTGTTGTGGAGATGGCAAGTCTCCTGCTGCCTACACCAGCCAAAATCCAGTAGACCCCAGCCTGCTCCACGCCTGATCCTGGGCTCCAACAGCGTCAGTTGGTGTTCAGAAGTGTCGTCTCCACAAAGACCCAAACACATTCGTTCAAGTGTTAGTGGGGTTCACCACTGCCAGCTGATCCCCTGCTGTGTGGATGGCAAAGTCTCCTGCTGCCTACACAGTCCTACTACTACTGATTTTTAACCGTGCTCCACTTAGGCCTGTGGCTTCACTTTTTTTCGTATTTCCCCTGTCCTCCAACCCCGCCAGTTACAGCTCCGAAGTGGCATCTGCACAATCCACACTTGTTCCTGTGTTACAGGTGTTCAGTCCGTTCAGTTAATCCCCTGATGTGTGTCCGGCAATGTCGCCTGCTCTGTCCACATTCCCATAACTATGGGAATGTGGACAGAGCAGGCGACATTGCCGGACACACATCAGGGGATTAACTGATCGGACTGAACACCTGGAACACAGGAACAAGTGTGGATTGTGCAGACGCCACTTCGGAGCTGTAACTGGCGGGGTTGGAGGACAGGGGAAATACGAAAATCAGTGAAGCCACAGGCCTAAGTGGAGCTTGGTTAAAATTAGGAGAAGTCTACAACCGATCTTAAAATTTATTCAATGCAGCCTCAGCCTGCTCCATGCTTGTCCCTGGGCTTCAACACAGCCAGTTGTAGCTCGGAAGTGCCGTCCACACGGAAAGAGACACTTGCTCCCGTGTCTCAGTGGGGTTCAGTAACGTCAGCTATTCCCCTGCTGTGTGGATGGCAGTCTCTCCTGCTCTCTCCGCATTCCAAAGACAGTAGGCCTCTGCCTACACCCTCCTATTTCCTGGGCTTCAACACAGCCAGTTGTAGCTCGGAAGTGCCGTCCACACGGAAAGAGACACATGCTCCCGTGTCTCAGTGGGGTTCAGTCAGCTGTTCCCCTGCTGTGTGGATGGCAGTCTCTCCTGCTGTCTCTGCATTCCAAAGACAGTAGGCCTCAGCCTACACCCAGATTTTGCCTGGGCTTCAACACAACCAGTTGTAGCTCGGAAGTGCCGTCCACACAGAAAGAGACACTTGCTCCCGTGTCTCAGTGGGGTTCAGTAACGTCAGCTCTTCCCCTGCTGTGTGGATGGCAGTCTCTCCTGCTGTCTCCGCATTCCAAAGACAGTAGGCCTCTGCCTACACCCTCCTATTTCCTGGGCTTCAACACAGCCAGTTGTAGCTCGGAAGTGCCGTCCACACAGAAAGGGACACTTGCTCCCGTGTCTCAGTGGGGTTCAGTAACGCCAGCTGTTCCCCTGCTGTGTGGATGGCAGTCTCTCCTGCTGTCTCCGCATTCCAAAGACAGTAGGCCTCTGCCTACACCCTCCTATTTCCTGGGCTTCAACACAGCCAGTTGTAGCTCGGAAGTGCCGTCAACACGGAAAGAGACACTTGCTCCCGTGTCTCAGTGGGGTTCAGTAACGCTAGCTGATCCCCTGCTGTGTGGATGGCAGTCTCTCCTGCTGTCTCCGCATTCCAAAGACAGTAGGCCTCTGCCTACACCCTCCTATTTCCTGGGCTTTAACACAGCCAGTTGTAGCTCGGAAGTGCCGTCCACACAGAAAGAGACACTTGCTCCCGTGTCTCAGTGGGGTTCAGTAACGCTAGCTGATCCCCTGCTGTGTGGATGGCAGTCTCTCCTGCTGTCTCCGCATTCCAAAGACAGTAGGCCTCTGCCTACACCCTCCTATTTCCTGTGCTTCAACACAGCCAGTTGTAGCTCGGAAGTGCCGTCCACACGGAAAGAGACACTTGCTCCCGTGTCTCAGTGGGGTTCAGTAACGCTAGCTGATCCCCTGCTGTGTGGATGGCAGTCTCTCCTGCTGTCTCCGCATTCCAAAGACAGTAGGCCTCTGCCTACACCCTTCTATTTCCTGGGCTTCAACACAGCCAGTTGTAGCTCGGAAGTGCCGTCCACACGGAAAGAGACACTTGCTCCCGTGTCTCAGTGGGGTTCAGTAACGCCAGCTGTTCCCCTGCTGTGTGGATGGCAGTCTCTCCTGCTGTCTCCGCATTCCAAAGACAGTAGGCCTCTGCCTACACCCTCCTATTTCCTGGGCTTCAACACAGCCAGTTGTAGCTCGGAAGTGCCGTCCACACGGAAAGAGACACTTGCTCCCGTGTCTCATTGGGGTTCAGTAACGCTAGCTGATCCCCTGCTGTGTGGATGGCAGTCTCTCCTGCTGTCTCCGCATTCCAAAGACAGTAGGCCTCTGCCTACACCCTGCTATTTCCTGGGCTTCAACACAGACAGTTGTAGCTCGGAAGTGCCGTCCACACGGAAAGAGACACTTGCTGCCGTGCTCAGTTATGGGAATGTGGACAGAGCAGGCGACATTGCCGGACACACATCAGGGGATTAACTGACCGGACTGAACACCTGTAACACAGGAACAAGTGTGGATTGTGCAGACGCCACTTCGGAGCTGTAACTGGCGGGGTTGGAGGACAGGGGAAATACGAAAATCAGTGAAGCCACAGGCCTAAGTGGAGCACGGTTAAAATTAGTAGAAGTCTACAACCGATCTTAAAATTTCTTCAATGCAGCCTCAGCCTGCTCCGTGCTTGTCCCTGGACTTCAACACAGCCAGTTGTTGCTCGGAAGTGCCGTCTTCACAGAGTAAAACACTAGCTCCTGTGTTTGTGGGGTTCAGTAACGTCAGCTGTTCCCCTGCTGTTTTGATGGCAATCTGTCCTGCTGCCTCCCAATTGACAGCACATCAGGCCTCAGCCTGCTAAGTGCTTGTCCCTGGGCTCCAACATCGCCAGTTGCTGCTCATAACTGACTTTGGCACGGGTACTCCCTCCTGCCCAGCTTGGTTCCAGCCCTGCCTGCTGTTTCTGGGAAGTGTCAATGTCAGTTTGCCACCCCAAGTTGCCATGTCGTGTTGCGGTTGGGTTAGCCGAGGCTAGGGTGCCAGCAGTTTAGGTGCTTCCTATGTGGACTGCGGGTTCTGGTAAGAAAGGCTTGTTCCATAGTGCCAGTAGGACAAGCACCCCCTGTAGGACTGTGTGATTCGGTAACTGCGGCCAGCTTGCGGCATGCCAACTTTGCTTTTCAGGGGTAACTTCAGCTGCCCCTCCGGGTTCCAGCACCATCAGCTGGTTCTCGGCAGAGCCTTTGGCCTAGGTGCCTCCATCTCGGTATCCGAGTTCCGGCAACGTCTGCTGGTCCTTGGTAGTGCTTTGTAGCACAAGTACCTCCTGCTTAGTAACCGGGTTCCAGCACCGTCAGCTGGTCCTCGGTTGTGCCATTGGCTCTTATTCCTTCTGCTGCCCCTCCGGGTGCCAGTACTGTCAGCTGGTCCTCGCTATTTCCATTTGCTCTTGCAGCTTATGCTACCCATCCGGGTTCCAGCACCGTCAGCTGGTTCTCGGCAAAGCCTTTGGCCTAGGTGCCTCCATCTCAGTATCCGAGTTCCGGCAACGTCTGCTGGTCCTTGGTAGTGCTTTGTAGCACAGGTACCTCCTGCTTAGTAACCGGTTCCAGCACCGTCAGCTGGTCCTCGGTAGTGCCATTGGCTCTTGTTCCTTCTGCTGCCCCTCCGGGTGCCACTACCGTCAGCTGGTTCAAGAGGACAAAGAACAGGAAGACAACCACCAAGATGCAGAACAACAAGAGAGAGAAGACAAAGAAGCATAAAAAAACAAAGCAGAAGAACATTAAGCATAAGACTAATACTCTGAGCAAATGATATTATCTTATTTATAAGCAGAAGAAGACTAAGCAGTGTATGGGGGTGAGTCCGTTCCTCCTCGTGGGGCACCTGGAAAAGGCCTGCTGCTGCAGGCCAAGCTGAACGCGGACAAATCCTGTTGTAAATCTTTTGTGACAGGCAGAACGGAAGGTGTAAACTTCTAACTTTTCTAGATAACAACTACAGGAATGCCTGACACAAATAAGAATATGATGAAGAAGAATAGGAAGAAGATGAAGAAGTTGAATAAGTAGAATAATAATTGTTGAATAAGAAGAATATGAAGAATGTAAGAAAAGGAAGAAGAAGAATGTAAAAAAGGAAGTAGAAGAATTTAAAAAAAGGAAGAAGAAGAAGAATGTAAAAAAAGGAATAAGAAGAATGTAAAAAAAGGAAGTAGAAGAATGTAAAAAAAGGAAGAAGAAGAAGAAGAAGAAGAATGTAAAAAAAGGAATAAGAAGAAGAAGAAGAAGGTAAAAAAAGGAAGAAGAATAAGAAAGAAGAAAGAAGAAAGAAGAAGAAGACATACATGTCTGGCAAAATATAAATGAGGCTAACATAGTCAATATCTTTGTAACTCCTAACGTCTTTAAAAAAAAAGTTTAATTCCTGCTATTCCATTTGATTGGGCTAAACCTCTATGGCTTTAATGTCTCCTCCACCTCCCACAATACATTCTACATTATTCTTAGTTGTTTTTCTTCATGTAGAATTAACCTACAAGGAAATAAAGGGTTTTTTTTAATTCCGATATTTTGGCCCCATTGACTTGCATTGGTTCCCGGTATCGGAATCGGCGATACCGATACTTTTTTTTAAGATCGGCCGATCCATTCCGATCCGATATTTTCAAGTATCGGCTGGTATCGCTCAACTCTACTTATAACACTTTTCTTTATTTCATAAAATGAGGCATAGGCATCGACACAGGATCAATGTAAGGAAGACGGACAATTGATCCGTCTTCCTTACATTGATCCTGTGCCGAAGCCTATACATTTTATGAAATAAAGAAAAGTGTTATAAGTGAACGGTGAGTGCCACCCTATTTTCTTCTTTTTTCATTATATTGCTGCTAGACAATAACAAACAGTGTATGGTAGGGGATAGCCGAACTCATGCAGGTTAAAGTCACCCCATGTGTACTGAACTGGAGTCTGTTACTTCACAGAGGCTACCCTAACAAGCGTAGGAGCCGTAACCTGTTCAGCCTCACAGACTACGGCTAGGAGAGCGCTAGTGTGACGTCACAGGATGCTGCCCCAAGACACAAGGTAAGCACCCCTCTAGACCCACTCATGCACGGAACCGCTACTGCGGTGCCAGGGGTAGACCCTTAAGGAACGTTGTGCCTTGCTAACAGTCACAGGGTGCAGCAGACAGTTGCTTACTGCACTGAGCATGTACAGCGCCGCACTGGCGGATGCCGCTATCCAGCCTAAGCTTAGAGCTGGAAAGCGCACTATCTGTGCACGGCGCCGCTCTGACAGACGCTGCGGTAATGCGGTACCGAGGTGCCGTGTGTTGTATGGTGCCCTCAGGCCCTAAAATGTGAAAGGAGCTGAGAGCACTGCAGCGCTAGACAGTGCCAGTACTCGGTGCTGACTCTAAAACCCTAAACCTTACAAACATGCTTATCAAAGGTAGGGGAATTATAATGAGTCATTCACCAGTCTCAAACATCCATCATCATACACACCACTTTCGCAACAAGTCTCTATATTAGCGCATGACCAGACGCCTACCATTAGTCTGGGCAAGATCGTGTGACCGACGTCTCTGCTGAGCAGGCTCCTCTATGGCTGGAGAGGAATGGGAGACCGCAGAAGGCAAGGCTTGGGCTTCCTCCTATGCAGAGGCAGAAACCTGACGCCTAGCACTGTGTGCCTAGGGTGGCTGTTCCTGCACTTCCTGAGTCTTAAAGGGACAGTGTGCGCATTCCTTTTGTGTCCCCAGCCTATTGCCAAGAGGTACCGGGTACTTAAGGCATCTCCACCAATGGAAAGATGCCTGAGCAACATTCTCACTCAGTCTGTGGTCTGCAACTGAGTTGCCAGGTCCTGCCCTGTCCTGTTACTACTGTTGTTTCCTATATGTCTTGTTTCTGTCACCCTGAGGGCTGTATACCCAGGCCTGAATCCTTCATCCTGAACTTGTTCCCATGTCTGGCCTGGTCTGAAATAAGTCCTATACCTGAACCTGTTTGTATCCTTGTCTGAAGCCTTCCCTATCCTGCTGTGTCTATCCTTGTGCCTACTCCTTTTGCTCACAGAACCTGTTCCAGCACCTGTCCCTATCTGGTTCTTGCTGCACAAAGTTAGTGCCCCTGGTGTTCACTTGGTACTTTACTGTAAGTACTTGTGTTAATCTAGTCCTGTCTGCTCCCTCTTTGCCTCAGCGGCTCTGCTCTGCTCCCTCTTTGCCTCAGCGGCTCTGCTCTGTTCCCTCTTTGCCTCAGCGGCTCTGCTCCCTATTTGCCTCAGCGGCTCTGCTCTGCTCCCTTCCCGCATCCCGTGGCTCTACTCTGCTCCCTTCCCACATCCAGTGGAACTGCTCTGCTCCTGTCCCACATCCTGCGGCTCTGCTCTGCTCCCGTCCGCCAATTGTGAGCATAGTCACCTTTATATAGTAAATAATAAATGCAATTGGTTACCAGTAAGCTAGCATCCGGATCAAGCTCATGGCCCAAAAGTGAGGGAGAGGAAACGCTGCGCAGGTGCAGAGGTGTAGAGAAGCCAAACAATGTAATGCAAGCACTGCGCGTGCGCAGCAGGCATGTGTCCTGCCAGAGAACTGGGGAGGAGAAGGAGACTCGTGCATGCGCAGTGTGCGGCCGCACACACGGATGATTAAAACATAGATGTAGGACGGAAGCGCAATCGAAACTGATAGTATACAGGCATATAATCTAGGACAAGAGTGCTGTCAGACCAAATGGACACAGAGGATAAGAGGGCCAAGGTGCAGTGAATGGAATAAAGGAGGGGCAAAGGTGAAAAACATCTTGAAAACCCACAAGCTGTGTGGCTAATGAGGACAAATGTGACAGGTGAACCTCTAGGTTGGATAATAAAACAGAGGACATTGTAAATTGGGAATTATAAAAATTTAGATATCAAAATCCCAGGATGAACACTGACAGATGAAACCCCCTATAGAGAGAGCCAGACATATAATCTATCAAAAACAGAGTATGGTTATGAGTTAAACCAAAGGAAAAGAAAAAAGTAAGGATATCCCAATAATCAATCTGTCATATTTGTCCTCATTAGCCACACATCTTGTGGCTTTTCAAAATATTTTTCACCTTTTCCCCTACTTTATTCCTTTCACTGCATCTTGGCCCTCTTATCCTCTGTGTCCATTTGGTCTGACAGCGCTCTTGTCCTACATTATATACCTGTATATTATCAGTAGTTGACTTGTGTTTGGCTTGCCCATTTCTTATATCATTTTATATTTTTTTTGTCTTTTGACATGTGTATAAGGCTCTTATGGGGATGTCTCTTGGTCAACCTGAGGTACATAGTGTAGAAAAAGAAACTCTGTCACAAATAACCCTAATCCTACCCTATCCCTAACCCTATCCTTAAAACTAAGCAGTGTACTGATCTTTGTTTCTCATTTTCTTTTCCGCAGATTCCTGGCTACTGAAGAGACATTATCATTGTTACATATCCAATTCTGGACTGGAGTTGTCATGATCTCAGTGCGGGTTTGACTCGCACACGTGGGGTTAATGTTTGGAACCAGTGCTGATGACTGGCATTTCTGGGGTTAAAGGTTGTGATCCCGATGCAGGCTTACCTGCACACCTGGGGCTATGATTGTGGCCTCTCCCTGGTTCTGGGGGAGGCTTCTTATAGCCTGAGGACGCTCCCATCCCTGTCAGTTATACTCTTGCCCTTGGCATTGTGTGGTGACCCCTGAGTGTGTTAGTGCTGTGTTCTGGTTGCTTGATTCTCTGTGTATGACTCGGTCTGTTCCCTGGATATCGCTTTGGATTCTGCCTGGTACCTCCTATGTCTGTTTGGTTTTGATCTCTGCTTGGCCCTGATTATCCACTCTGTCTCCTCCCTGGTACTGTACTGATATCTTGTGTATGACCTTTTGCTTTGTCTGACCTCCCGTCTGTTTATCCCTCCTGTACCTCGCTGGTCTGTACCGTGCATGACTTCTGCTTTGCCATAATCTGAGTTCTCTGGCTTCTCTGACACTATTAGTTGAAGCACGCTTTCTCACCTCTGCTGCCCTGCTCCCCAGGTAACTCTTAGCACTGCTTCTGTACTCAGGACACGTGCACTGGCTCTATGAGCAAGTGTAGTGCGGTGTTTCTGACAGGAGTATCCACCCTTTCTGGGATTATTGTAGACACTTGTCGTGCTTTAGTTGACATTTGGTGGCAAGAATTCCTCCCCAACCCACAACTCAACTCTGGATTGAAAATACTTCCAAATTCCATGAAATTTATAATTTTTCTAACTGTGTGGGGGCTGTGGACAGCAAACACATTAGGATTATGAAAAAAGCTGGAAGTGGAACAGAGTACTTCAATTATAAAAAATACTTTTCCATTGTTCTAATGGCTATTGTGGATGCCGATTACAGATTTGTTTCCATGGACATTGGCCCATTTGGATGAGGAATTGACTTGCAGACGTTCAAAAACTGATATGAGCCAACGTCTGTATGGGAATGATTTTAATCTTCTGCCGCCACGACATCTTCCCAACACTGTCATGATCCAGGTTGGATTATGACAGATAAATGCACAAGTAACCTTTTTTTTTTCCTTAAGCTGTGTGCTTAAAGGTAGTTTTGCCCCCGGTGGCCATTAGGGTCATTGCACTCTGGTTACTTTAGTGCATGTGATTATAAAACAGGTGTGATTGCTCTGGTTTAACTATATAGGAGTGTCTTGTTCTCTCACTCACTGTTGGTGATAATTTTCAACCAAGTCTGGTGGAGGAAGGAACTACAGGGAGGAGTTCCTGGCAGCTCAGGGGAGCTCTGGTGTTATAGCTTCAGGTGGAAGCTGAATTCAGGTGTCGAGCTTCAGGGGTGAAGCTGAACTTTGGTGTCGTACTCTGTTGCTTGGAGCAATAGCAACAGAGCAAAGATAAGTGGTGTTTTCCCTGTTTGTGACTTCCTTTATGTGTGTTTTAGTGCAGTGGTGGGATTAGTTTCTGCACCATCCATTTCATTCGAAAGGGCTAGGTGCAGGGCGAGCTAGGGTTTTTAGGTATCATGCTCGGTGCCAGGTGCGGAACCTGCATAGGGACTGTGTAGAGACACTGACTCAGGGGCATGCAGGAGGTCTCCACGTCCCCGTTCCCTATCGCAGGGCCCTCCATTGTATTGGTTTCCCTGGCGTTTCCTGTTGTGAGTTCATTTTCCCCTTCGTCACTGAGGTCTGGTGAACTCCCTATTCTGGTGAAGGAAGGTAATGAGCCTGATTATCAGGCACCTGAACCTGATGAGGATGACTGGCTGAGTGGCGTCACGGACTGGATATAAGGCTGCCGACGCCCTTCTGCCCTGCGGGTGATTTCTCTGTGGACTTCTAGGACACCAGTCTGATTCCTGCTCCTCTAAGCTAAGTTTTTCTGCTTTGCCTGTTTGCATTAGTGTTTTGTTTTTGTTTTCCTTGCTTTTCTGGATTCTGCCATTCCCTGCTGGGGTGAGCTGAATCTCCTTTTGCCTGTAGCTCTGTCTTCAGAATATTCCTGAGTACTGACATAGCTTTTTTGAAGCCTAGCGTCTTCAGGGCCTTTTTCACTGTCAGTCTGTTGGCTCTTATTTTCATAGGGTTTTTCACGGATTGCAGACAGCAGCCTTCCTGTCTGTCCTTTTCTATCTAGCTAGATTGGGCCCCGTCTTTGCTCAGTCTATCTTTCTGCCTGTGTTAGTGTTTTCATCTTGCTTCACCGTCATTATATGTTGGGGGCTGCCTATTGCTTTGGGGTCTGCTCTGGGGCAGTTTAGTTTTCCCCTTTCTTTCTTTAGGCCTAGCTATTTCTCCGGCTGTGATCGAGGGGGCTAGGGCATCGTAGGAACCCCCCACGGCTACTGCTAGTTGTGTTGATAGGTTCAGGGGTCTGCAATCCGATAGCTGCCAACTTCTCTGGTTTTCTGGACTTAGCTAGCATTTCTGTTTTTGCCTCCTACGGTGACTCAATCATAACAGTTTCCCTTTATAATTTAAATTCGCCCTGCTGGAGGCGGTGTATCCAGATACACGTGTAATTCTGAAATTTGCCTGCTGGAGGTGGTGTATCCAGCTGCTTGTTATATTATTTAAATTCGCCCTACTGGAGGCGGTTTATCCAGGGTCACGTGTGTCAGAGAAATTCACCCTGCTGGAGGCGTTGTCCAGTCACACGTAACCATCACATTATCACCAATCAAACTTTTTTTTCTGCTGAGCCATGGACCCAAGGCAGACCTTTGCCCAAATGCTGCAAATCTTTACTGATGAGATTAGGGGGCTGTGCCGTGATTTGTTGCAGCAACTGCAGCTGTTGGTGGGCTTTGGAGGCTTGGTTCAGGAACAGGCTCAGCCAGAACCCAAGATATCCCTCCCTGACAGGTTTTCTGGAGGGAGAGATCAATTCTTGGTATTTCAGCAAGCCTGTAAACTATAATTCAAGCTGCGCCCTCGTTCATCAGGGAGTGAAGAGCAACGGGTGGGAATCATTATGCCCCTTCTTAAGGGGGATCCCCAATCCTGGACCTTCTCCCTGCCGGATGATTCACCATCATTAGAGTCTGTGGACAAGTTTTTTGCGGGTTTGGCGCTATTGTATGGGGTCCTGATGGCGTCTCCCTGGCGGAATCTCGACTCCATAGGTGTAAACAGGGAGCCTGGGTTGCTGAGGAGTACTGCTCAGAGTTTATGAGGTGGGCCACTGACACTCAGTGGAATGACCCTGCACTTAGGAGTCAATTTGTGCAGGGTCTGTCTCCAAAGTTGCAGGATACTCTGGTGCAGTGCGCCGCCCCCAGGTCACTGGAGGCCACCATGTCCCTTGCCATCCGGGTGGATAGACGCCTTAGGGAGAGACATATTCAAAATGTGCCCCCTGTAGTCCTCGCTAGGGAGGAGGACCCACCAGTGTGGATGGAGGAACCCAAGCAGCCCGGTGTTGTTGGTACAAAAAAGGGTTTGTCTGCAGTTCGCCGTGGTGGGGGGTATGCTTTTCCTGTGGGAAGCCGGGCCATTTCATGAGAGCCTGCCCAGTGCGTGCCAAGTCTCCAGACGAACCTATGCAAGTAAGAGGAGCTAGTTTATGTTCAGGCCTGCCTACGGTTCAGGGAGTGGTGGCGGCATGTTTTTACTGTGTGCAGACTGATCATGTCCCTAAGGCTTGCCCAATGCATGCCAAATTATCTGTGTCATCTCAGAAGCGGCATTCCCCTGGTCGTTTGGAGGGAGATGACCAGGGAGTGTATATTTCCTCCATTTTGCCCTCCCAAGGTACTATGTCAGCAGAGGTGTTGGCTGGCGGGATACTGGAGGTGATACCGGTGCTTGTGGACAGCGAAGCAGGAGTCAGTCTGGTGGATGCTCACTTTGTCCAGACTCATGGCCTGAGCTGTAGGACTCTAGCCCAACCTATAAGCGTCCAGGCCATAAACTCTGTTCCACTGAGCCAGGGGAGCTTGACCCAAGTCGTAGAAAATATCCACCTACGTATAGGACATCATGAGGAGTCCTTGTCATGCTACGTCTTGGAGGGAATGCCAGTACCTATTGTTTTAGGCCTCCCTTTGCTAGAAAAACA
The DNA here is from genome assembly GCF_039654945.1 of Dendrobates tinctorius. Taxonomy (NCBI): domain Eukaryota; kingdom Metazoa; phylum Chordata; class Amphibia; order Anura; family Dendrobatidae; genus Dendrobates; species Dendrobates tinctorius. The sequence goes on from NW_027361765.1 coordinate 6,030,168, forward strand.
CAACCCGGTAATAGATTGGCGGGCGAGGGAAGTGGTCAGCTGGGGGCAGTCGTGTGAGGGCTGCTGCCTAGGGACTACTGTCTCTGCCGTCTCTCTTCTACGGACCCCTTCCTCTCCAGTGAAAGCAGCAGATGTGCTGCAGGAGAGTAGGGGCAAGTCTCAACCCTTGCCATTAGCCAACCCTTGGAGGCGCAGACCTCGTGGTGGAAGGGGTTGGAGGGTGGTGTACCCCTTGGTGAATTGTGGGGGTGTGAGTGTGGTGACACACGGGGACGCCTCTGTTGTCAATCCCAGAAAGAGTTCACCGAATTGTGACAAACTAATATGTGGCAATAAACGTTCAGGTCCGGACCTGTGTGTGAACGAGCATGTATGGGTGGCCACCAAAAAACATCCAGTGGATGTGTGTTGCGGAATCTTACCAGCTCGAGTTAACCCCAAACATGCACATACTCAACTCGCTCCCCAGGTCAGCGCTTCGGAGATGTGTGGTGCCTCCAGAACCTACGTTGCCAATACCAGCGGTGCTCGTTTGTCATCAACCTGATGTTCAGGTAGTGAACTCTGGATCTGGGTGTCCCCGATGTAGGTGGTTCCCTGATGAGGAGGGGTCTTGAGAGTCCAGAGGCCCCTCATTGAGGGAGGGTACTGTCATGATCCAGGTTGGATTATGACAGATAAATGCACAAGGAGCCTTTTTTTCCTTAAGCTGTGTGCTTAAAGTTAGCTTTGCCCCCGGTGGCCATTAGTGTCATTGCACTCTGGTTACTTTAGTTTATTGCACGTGATTAAAAAACAGGTGTGATAGTTCTGGTTTAACTATATAGGAGTGTCTTGTTCTCTCATTCACTGTTGGTGATATTGGTAATTTTCAACCAAGTCTGGTGGAGGAAGGAACTACAAGGAGGAGTTCCTGGCAGCTCAGGGGAGCTCTGGTGTTATAGCTTCAGGTGGAAGCTGAATTCAGGTGTCGAGCTTCAGGGGTGAAACTGAACTTTGGTGTCGTACTCTGTTGCTTGGAGCAATAGCAACAGAGCAAAGCTAAGTGGTGTTTTCCCTGTTTGTGACTTCCCTTATGTGTGTGTTTTAGTGCAGTGGTGGGATTAGTTTCTGCACCGTCCATTTCACTAGAAAGGGCTAGGTGCAGGGCAAGCTAGGGTTTTTAGGTATCCTGCTCGGTGCCAGGTGCGGATCCTGCATAGGGACTGTTAGGAGTGTAGAGACACTGACTCAGGGGAGTGCAGGAGGTCTCCACATCCCCGTTCCCTATTGCAGGGCCCTCCATTGTATCGGTTTCCCTGGTGTTTCCCTTTATTATTTAAATTCCCCCTGCTGGAGGCAGTGTATCCAGATACACGTGTAATTCTGAAATTCGCCTGCTGGAGGCGGTGTATCCAGCTGCACGTTATATTATTTAAATTCGCCCTACTGGAGGCGGTGTATCCAGGGTCACGTGTGTCAGAGAAATTCGCCCTGCTGGAGGCAGTGTGTCCAGTCACACGTAACCATCACAAACACTGATCTACCGACAATGTCTTTTGTTGTTGTTGGGGATGAGTCATTCCAAATGTGTGCCAACCTCATTAAACCATACTCAAGTCCGAAATCACACAAAAAATTTTTCAACTACAGACTGACAGGGCATGAAGAACCGTGGAGTGTGCATTTGGATTGCTGGTATCGAAATGGCACATTTTGTGCACAACCATTAATCTAAAAATTGACACTATTGATGAGGTTGTGAAAGTATGTGTTGTTCTGCATACCTACATCATGGTAAAAGAGCAAGCAAGCTTATAACCTGAGGAACCTGTTACATTGCATGATTACCAATTTCACCCTCTGAGAACCACAGTGGAAGTTGCCCAGATGTGGGATAAGTTTGCCGCTAACTTTGTTTCAGATAATGGATGTGTGGCATGGCAAGACAAAATGATTTAAGCCGCTAAGTAAAATGTTCCTGTTATGTTTAAAACATATCTGTAATGTCAAATATTCCATACCTGTAATGTTTAAATGTACTTGTAATGTTAAAATGTTCATGTAATGTAAAAATTTACCCCTAATGTTTGCTGAGTTAAATAATAAACTACCTTCCCTCAAAAATAAAGTGTGTTTGCTTTGGCAGCGGCGCATAAAGATACAAATAACACAAGAGATAGTACTAACAAAATACAACTTTTATTTACACAAGGTATAGTGCTAACAAAATACAAGTTTTATTTTCAAAACTTTAACAAAAAAGAAGGTTTAAGGTTGGGGTGATCAGTTTTCTCTTCAGTATTTACATGAGTGTGAGATGGGGTGGACCTTGGGGATGTGGAGCTGTGAGGATTGAGTGGTAATTAATGAGGAAGGGGTTACAGGGGAAGTGTTTACAGGGGAAGGGGCAACAAATTGAAGGACTGGATCAGGGATGGCATTGGAGACATTGGGGATAGATACCAAAGATCATGGGAATCGATAGACAAACTGGAAGGAACAGACAGACACAAGGGAAGGTATTGACAAATTGGTAGGTGAGGGTGGAGGTGGTGGGTTCAATCTGGGCATAGTTTTTTGGCTCCTGGTTTTTGCCCTGGTGGCAATATTTTTTTTTGGACCTAGCATTTCTTGGCCGAGTGGGAGTGGTGGCCTCTGTAGTAGTCATCTGGCATGGTGCTAGACTGTGCCACATTGTGGATACTGCAGGCTGCAGGGGTGCTGTAGCAGGCTGGGGTACTGTAGTGGGCAGGGGTGATGGACTGGGCAGGGGTGGTGGACTAGGCAGCATCGTTGATACTGCTGGCTGCAAGGGTGCTGGACTCTGGAGCATGGTGGATGCTGCTGGCTGCAGGGTTGATGAACTTGGCAGCGGGGTCGCTCGGTGAACTGGAGGCGGTGGTGGTGGTGGATAGTTTGGTGCTGTGGGAGCTGGAAAGTAGATTGGCTGCTGGTAATATCCCCCAGCCTGTTGATTGTAGGTTTGTGATGTGCAATGCGTCACTGTAAGCAACCTGGCAGGCCTGCATGACGTTCAGCTGGAGTTGAAGCGTAAGGTTTTCCGACACACTCCGCTCAATTGCAGAAACAAAATGTTGCACCAGTCTCTCAAGGTCAGCTTCCAATGATTTGCACTATAGGAACACAAAAGCGCAATAGGGTCTTATCCGATGATAAATTTATAAAAATATATAGAATCTACTCACCCGCTGTCAGAGAGAAAAGGCACACAAAATTAGTGATAAGCTGCGGCACGTCCAAGGGTCAGACAAGTGACCACCGAAATATCAAATCCTATGCAGCTTTTTTTGGACTCCGTGCGCTGTTTAATAATATACAGAATTACAGTTGTGATAAAAGATCAATGTTTTATTCCCAATGCATTTCGAAGTATAAGCTACTTCTTCCTCAGGGGATGACAGACATGAAAAAATAGCGTTGCTTCCAGACTAAATACACTCCACATTTGAAAATTGGCGCCAATTGTCACATGTTTTTTTCAAAGAGTCAAAGTTCATATTATGACGTATAGATCTATCACATGGTAAAACACGATCATTAATATCCATATAAAATAACATATTCCTTTATTCATTTACAGATAAAATTTGAAAAAAAGAAAATTTAAGAAAAAATATAATAAAAATGAAAAAAGAAGTTATGTCAGAAAAAGTCACGAACTAATTGAAGAAAACCAAAGAAGAAAGGGGAAAAAAAACGGCATAACACTCTATCCACCACACCAGAGTGGGAATAGAGCTCTGAAGGAATTTTCACTGCTCCATAAAGACTGTTTTATATAAAAATATATTAATTATATATGCAAGAATATTTATTGCAAATGTACATATATATATATATATATATATATATATATATATATATATATATATTAAAAAATCATAAGAATCCTCACGAAAATATGAGAAATGGAAAATAAAAGATAAAAAAATAAAAATAAAAAATTTATACATATTTATATTTTGTGTGTGTATTGATTAATTACTGAAATTCATTTTAAACCTATTTATATCAGATCATTGAGGAATAATTTCTAGCGAAAATTCATGCCGAATTTTTTTGAAGAAGGCATGCTGAATCATACTTAAAAGAAAAGGATACAAATAAATCCTTTTTACAAAATAGCCAATACTAATCACTTGTCAAAACATCACAAGCTGTCTGTGGTGTCCACCACAAGAAACAGACCTGCAAACAAAAGTGTACCACAAAGGAAACAGGATCACTCCCCGCACATGTACAAGTCGCATGATCAGCTCCAAACAGGGAAGGAATGCATATATACAAGCATCTCATACGTACATATAAAAATAACATTAACTTTTGTTAAAAATAGAAAGATAGAAATATAAAAGTCTGACTGCACACAATACATTATAGGCAAAAGTTGCAACCAAGAAATTGGAAATAAAAACATGCCTAATAAAATTGGTCCATCTCGGAGATCTGGAAGGTCCCGCACAGCTATTAAAAGTTTGCATGGCCGTTCCGCCATGCGCCAGTATAGACTATACAAGCTTGCTATGTGTGAATGGTGACGGATGTATGATTCTGGTGACTGACTCATTATCAAACCCCTTCCCTCTGATATTACGCATGTGGATAGGGAATTAGTTCAGTAGTCTGCGCCAGTCAGTGGCAAGCCTTAGGCCACTGTGCACATCGCACCTATGCGCTAGCGTCCGACATTGCGCATGCTTTCTAGCTTTGTCGTCGAGCGGCAGTGTCCTGCGCCGCGCTGCAGTTGCAGCCCTTCTTGGCGCTTGCAGCAGCGACGCCGCACACATAGTACGTCTAGATGGACGCAGCCCCTCTGTCTTAGTTCCTGCTCCTGTGACCAGATACCGTGTGTGCATTTTCCTGAGGCCTGTGACACTAACAGGCTCAGCGTTTTTGTATGTTTATGTTGCGGCGCCTCTGTGTGTGAACAGAGCCCGCTCTGTGCACTTCGGGTGAAGTTGAACCCGTCTGCATTATACCGCCATATTGCTCCTCTGTCATTACCTAGCAGCGGTGTAACACCTACTGCACGATGGACCTCGAGCGGCGAACGCACTTTATTATTTATTTTTATATAGTGCGTTCCGCCGTTCCTAACAGCTTATTGGTGACAGTAAAGTGGAAAAAGTTTTGAAATGACTCTTCTTAGTATGATTTTTTACATGACAAAATCCTGGCATTTTACCAAGCATGGGAAGACTTTTTATATCCTCTGTACATATTATGTATAGCATAGTTTCCCTAAGGAGACCAACAAATAAATTAAAAAGTAAAGAAAATAAGTTTTTAAAAATGTTAAATGTCAGGATTGGAAATTTTATATCTATTTTATTTAACACAGTTAACAATAAGGAAATGTAAAAAAAACATATTTGGCATCAATGTGTCCAGAAAAGTCTGATATATCTAAATATAAAATTAATTACCTGATCCATGAAAACTATTTAGAGAAAAAAAAATTGAAATCCCCAAATTGCAGTGATTTGGTTGCTGCAACTCCACTAAAAATGTAATAAGAAGTGATCAAAGTGTCATATCTACCACAAAACTGTAGCAATAAAACATCAGGTCACAGTGCAAAAAATGAGCCCTGATACAGCTCCATCGACTGAAAAATGTTAATGGTTTTGCAAAATGACTACTCAATCAAAAGGTGCCTTTTTTATTTAATTCCTAATTTATTTTTAGTCATATAAATAAAAACAAAATGCAAGTTTGGTATTGTTGTAATTGTAGTGACCAAGAGAATCATATTTCCACGTCAATTTTACTGCAGAATGAACATCAAAAAACAACCAAAAAAAAAAAATCACTTTTTGGAATTCCCTTTTTTTCACAGTTTCACTTCATTTTGTCTTTTCTCCCATTTTCCAGTACACAAACTGATAAAATTGATAATGTCATTCTAAATGATTAGTCCCACATAAAAAAAAACCCCTCGTATGGCTTTATTAGTAGGAAAATAAATATATTAAGGTTCTTGGAAGAAAAAGAGGGAAAAATGAAAGCGCAAAAAAGAATTGCTTGGCTCTTAAGGAGTTAAAGGAAAAGGTAAATGACTTAAAATCAAATATTGAAGATTCCAATGCAATTTACTGTATGTCTTTGTTCAGGAACTGAAGCATTTCATTTTGCATTTGCAAGAACTTGCCAGACAATTGAATTAAAGTGTCTTCATTTGGCAGAGGGATTTAACATTGTCACTGAGAGTTTCAAAGGTCCTTTTACAGATTTTGCTTGAAGAAGCAGAACAGTGACTCACTTTTATGTCTACTGATGCGGTTCTATTGATGCAATAAAAAATTCACACAGGGTATGAGACCTATTGTGAGCAGCAAGCAAAGTGCATTACTGAAGTAGTAAGTGCTGCCTACCTTAAGGTTTTAATAAACATGCCCCAAAGACACTTATATACTAATATTCTTGACAAATTAAGAGCTTTACTGGTATAAACAGTTATTTAAAAAAATAGATTTTATCTTAAAAGAGACATTATAGAAGAAATGAGAATAGGGGAAATATTCAGAGATATTCTCAGAGATTTTCAAAGCATCAGATATTCCCCAATGTTTACGAACATAACTTAAAATCATCCTTTGTAGTCTCTTAGACGTAATGTGGTTTGAAAAATTAATAGCTTTGAGGAACATACAGTATCTGTATAGTAATTGGATAACATACAGTTCATCAGAGAAAATGTATTTCCTTTTTGGCTCCTGTTTAACCATACCAAAATATGCAACACCAATGTACGTGAGCTTGAAGATATGTCATAGGAAGAAGTGATGCTCTAATTATGTAATAAAGTGGAGATTGCCATATGACTAAACTGCAAATCTCATAAAGGAGTTTTGCTTGTTGACCCGTCTTTTATTTATACAACATTAGCTTCCCGGAGAATGTCATCTGATGAATGGAGGTTCCAGAAGCCCAGGGCTTTTGTTTCATGAGAAAATTGTTCTACTTTTCAGCATTCTACCCAATCAAAAAGAAAAGCAAAAACAGAAGGATTCCTCTTTTTAAAAGATAGTCCTACAATTATATCAAGACCTTCCAGAAGCTTGATGGATCTTTTGCACCTGACAACTGTTTCTAAGTGCGATTTTTGTTGTTTAATACATAGAGGTGTGGTGCAAGTTTAGCAACTTTTAAAAACAACATGATTTTTGTGATACTCTATAACAACATCTATATGCTAGATGTGCTGTGTGTGTTACACATCAGTCTTGGCTCAGAAGGATTCCGTCTCCTTCACCTATGGCCACTGCCTCAAGTGGCCCAGCGTGCCTCCATGCCAATCTCCCTGTTAGGAGTCAGGTTCCTGCATCTGCTCTGCAGGAATCCAGACCCTTACATTCTGCGGTCTCTTGCTCTTTATCTACCGCAGAGGAGATTGCTTTGCAGCAAATCTCTCCAGGGGCTAAGTCTCTCTGTCCTCCTACTGAGCATGCTCATGAGACGGTTTCCCATTAGAGATCGGGAGTCATGTGCTCAGGTCCTGCTCCAGATCTTATTGGTCCATCTCGGAGATCTGGAAGCTTCCGGAACGTCCCGGCTGCTATAAAAAACACGCATGGCCGTTCTGCCATGCACTAGTATAGACTATACTGCTATGTGTGCATGGTGACGGATGTATGATTCTGGTGACTGACTTATTATGAAACCCCTTCCCTCTGATATTACGCATGTGGTTAGGGAATTAGTTCAGTAGTCTGCGCCAGTCTATGGCAAGCCTTAGGCCACTGTGCACACCGCACCTCTGCGCTAGCGTCCGACATAGCGCCTGCTTTGTAGCTGTGTCATCCAGCGGCAGTGTCTTGCGCCGCGCTGCATTTGCAGCCCTTCTTGGCTTTCGCAGTAGCACCGCCGCACACATGGTAGGTCTAGAAGGACGCAGCCCCTCTGTCTTAGTTCCTGCTCCTGTGACCTTATACAGTGTGTGCATTTACCTGAGGCCTGTGACTTTAACAGGCTCAGCCTTTTTGTATGTTTTTGTTGCGGCGCTTCTGTGTGTGAACAGAGCCCGCTCTGCGCACTTCGGGTGAAGTTGAACCCGTGCGCATTATATCGCCATATTGCTCGTCTGCCATTACTCAGCAGCGGTTGTAACACCTACTGCACGGTGGACCCCGAACGGCGAAAGCACTTTATTATTATTTTTATTTAGTGCATTCCGCCATTCCTAACACTCCCTATTCCTTTTAAGACCAGTTTGCACACCTATGTCTGAGCATTAACCTAGAACCAGATGTGTGTTTGAACTCTAAATTTATCCAAGTCCAGTGTCCCTGTTGTCTCCTTAGACTTTTGTGAGCTCTTATCATTTCAGCATTTTAACTCATCCCTTACTGTAAGCTTCTTGACCTATTACTGAAGTCTGTTTGCATTTCATGCACCTGCTGCCATTTAACCCATTCCCTGCTGTGAACATCTTGAAATGTTATTGGAGCGTGTCCGCATTAACTTCACCCGTGTGCCTGCTTTGGACCTACCATGTGCCTACTTCTGCTCTCCTCCTTCTGTGGCCTCTAGTGTGTCCGGCATAGCCAGTTATTCAAGTTCTCATCATAACATGTAAATCACAGTCTGCTGTGGTGACACCCTGGGTCCTTCTTTCCACTCTGACCTGTGGCTTCGTGAATCCACTTCACCAGGTGAACCTAACAGTCCCATGTTTAATCCCAGGGTCACACTTGCAACTGTGATGCAAGAAACTTGCATGAGTCCCTCGCATCAATACCCGGCACTGCCGCCTACACTCGGGACTGGAGTGTGCGGCTGCATGTATTTCTACGCAGCCGCACACTCCTGTCCGAATGATGCGGGAGATTCGCGTGAGTTTCTCGCATCACACTCGCAAGTGTGCCCCCGGCCTAATTGTCATGATATTTTATTCTATTCGTCTTGAGTGAAACTAAAATCTGCAACCAAATTCAAGGAAAAGTAGAGATTTATTTTTTTTGTCAGCCAAGGTTGAATGTGACAGCAAAATTTGTACTGTGGGTTGACTAGGATAAGTATAAAACTATTATTATACAATATTACAATCAAATGGTTTCATCTATAGCGAGCTGATAAGGTTCTTTTTCTTACTTCATTATTTAATAATAAAACCACTACTTTATTCTTCTATCCAGAAGTACGGCCATTTCTAGTCTGCTTTTATATACCAATTTCCTTTCTCTATGATTGGAAATTAAAAATATACTGCAGGAATGCCACCACACTATATCTCCAGGAAATGAAAACTGAATATACATAAAACTGAATAGCTTAAAATGTCAGTGCTTTACTACATATAATATGCAATATAATCCAGATGTGGAAGCAACATTGTCTATATGATGTCACAACTAAAACCATTATTTCTTTTATTACCATTATTTTGCACTGGAGAAATATTAAATTCTTGTTACATACGCACATTTTTTATATTTACTAATGACCATAATTAGCTTAATGCTTAAAATGGATGACTTGTTTTGACAACCGCTATCTTTCTAAAAATTCTTCTTATGGAGAGCTGATAAACTGATCATAAAAGTGATATAAGATGCTACTGATAGCTCAGCTGTAGTGATGAGCGAGCATGCTCGGTAATGCTCGGTACTCGCCCGAGCATCGCAACGAACATGGCTGCGGCATTACAGTGTGTGGCAGACAAATCCTGCATGGGCGGGGACCCGAGGACTCACCGAGCAAACCTGGAAATGCTCGGCGGGTCCTCGGGTCCCCGCCCATGCATGGTTTGTCTGCCACACACTGTAATGCCGCTGTCACGGTCACGCGTGTGTCTGGGCGCAGCGAGTACCGCAAGGCGAACCCATGACACGCGTGACCCTGGATACACCGCCTCCAGTAGGGTGAATTTAAATAATAAAACGTGCAGCTGGATATGCCGCCTCCAACTGGCGAATTTAGGTAATACACGTTACAAATACAGTTGTCTGGAAACCCCGCCTCCAGTAAGGCGAATTTAAATAATAAGGGGGAACCTGGGTAGCATTAACAATGGTGGGCCCTGCGATAGGGAATAAGAACATGGAAAACTCCTGTACTCCCCTGAGCCAGTGTCCCTGCACTCCTAACGTTCCCTATGCCGGTTCCGCACCAGGCGTTGCACAGGAACCTCAAAACCCTGACTCGCCCTGCACCTAAACCCTCACTAGGGAATTGGTCGGTGCGGAAACTAATCCCACCACTGCACTAAACACACATGAGGAAAGACGACAAAAAGGGGGAAACACCACTTAGCTTTGCTCTGTTGCGCACGCTCCTAGCAACAGAGCCCACCACCTGTGTGCATCTTCTCCTCCACCCGGATCCATCACATAACCTGATCCATCACCATAGTGCAGCCTTGGAGCAGAGTCCACCTCCAGTTGCAGCTGCCCAGTAAACAGAATCCCAAGGATGAGTCCAGCTTCTGCCAAAAAGTCCAGCATGCTCGAGTCTAACTTTAATGCCAAGAAGTCCAGCATGCTTGAGTCCAGCTCTCAGCAACCAAGTCCAGCATGGTGAGTGCAACTCTACACCATAGTCGCCACTCCACCAAGCCATGCAAGCACTTCCTGCCAACACCATAAACTGCAAGTCCACCACGCTATGCCAGCCCTTCTTCCAGACACCATTGTTGAACTCCACCAATCCATGCCAGCACTCCCTGCAGACTCCATAGCTGCCACTCGTCCCCTCTGGCTGGGCTGCCCATGACTCCAGTTCAGCTCCCTGATCACCCGGGCTTGCTTCCCAAATCAACTCACAATATCACCAACGTCATCAAACACACCTGACACTCTTTTATAGAGCCTCACACCTGATTTGTAATTACGTGCACTTTAACTAAAGTGTAATACCACTCACCACCACCGGGGCAACTTAGAATGAATGACACCACGTGTAATAATTCTAATGGCCACCGGGTGCAATCACACCACTTTGGCACCTAGCCAAAGGAAAAAAAGTTCACTTTGTACATTTAACCTGTCAGATACACTCTGGATCATGACAGCCGCAGCCATGATAGTTGTGGCATTACAGTGATTGGTTGGCCGCTCTGCATCATCAGGTCTATATCTGACCTGGCACCGCCCTGCTAGTCCCAGTGAACTCCGGAATCACCAGTGTAGGGAGAGTTGCTGCAGTGATAGGGGCAGAATAGGTGGGGTATCAGTGTGGGTATACCATTATTGAATCCACAAATCTAGCTAAACCAACAGTCTTTCTAAGGACTAATTACGGGGTATATGGATATCAGTGGTAGGTAGGCAGGCAGTGTATGTGGCTATGTACTGTATATATCAGTGCTAGGCAGCAGGCAGTGTATGTTGGCCTATAGATATCTATGCTAGGCAGGCAGGCAGTGTATGTGGCATACTTTATTGCATACAGCAAGAGGGTCCATTCCATTACTGTCTGCTGCTGCCTATTAAACATATTGACTGTATATACATAGCCACAGGTATCAGTGGCCAGGAATAATTTTTTTTTTGCATCTTAATTCTGATTATTTTATTTGAAAGCAATCCAGAGCACACGTTTTATTTTTCTGCATTTGCTTGTTGGCACTGCAGAATACAGCCAGATCCTTTCCATAGTACAGCGTTAAAATACAGCTATTTTAAACAGGGGTTTGGCCATCACAGTGATCACATCTGAGTGCACATAAAATTCTGCTATTTTTGTGGTACTGTAAAAATTTATTGGAGTGTCTTATACAAGTTCTTGACTAGTGTTGAGCATTCCGATACCGCAAGTATCGGGTATCGGCCGATATTAGCGGTATCGGAATTCCGATACTGACTTCCGATACTTTTGTCATATCGGATGTTCCCATCATGCTATGAGCCTGCTTGCTTTGATTAAGCCAATGGGAATCCTCCGAAGTGTGGGCACTAGAGTTGAGCGACTTTTGTTTTTTTAGGGTTGAGTTTCGTTTCGTGAAACCCGACTTTTCCAAAAGTCGGGTCGAGCAAGATCGTCCGATTATAGGGAAAAGTCGGGGTCGTCCCGAAACACGAAACCCAATGTAAGTCAATGGGGAATAAAAGTCGGCAGTGAGAGGAGGACAGGAAACACACCTACAGTGCCCATTTGAATGCCAAAAGCATCAATTCTTCTTACTTAAGCTTGTCAACCTTAATTAACTTCATAATACAAGTTACGCACTGAAAAATGGGGGTTATTTGGCTAAAGTTGTGGGGGGGGAGGGCTGGCTCCAGGTTTTCATGTGCCCTGGGCGAAAGAGCGCCCCTTTAACACATACCACAACTCATCATGCTCCGATACGGCAGAGAAATAGCGGTATAGTCCAATGAAAAATACCTCACTTTTTACATCTCATGACGAGGCCCATCTATTTCTCCATACAGAATCATTGGTCCCATATAATGTTTGAAACAGTATATGATGAGCTCCACATAATGCTACAGTATATGTTGGTCCCCATGGATGAATCTCCACTGTCTTATGGGTCCAAACAATGCTCCAAACATAATGGGCCCCATTTCTAATGCTCTAGTGTATAATGGGCCCTGTAAATGCTGCTCCAGTGTCTGATGTCCACCTTTGGAATGTTCCAGTGTATGGTGGGCCCTATCTATCATTCTCCAGAGTATAGTGCTCCCCAAAAATTGCTGTCCCAAAATTGAAAACAATCAAATAAGTCTCCTCGCTAGGGAATCCCTGTACTAGTCTGGACTCCTCGTCGTCCCCATCTTCCATCTCACTGCACAGTATTTCAACCTTGCAAGTGCTGTGATCCTGAGCAAGCAGGGGGGCCCACTCGTTGGCGACGGCACTGGCACAGGGCCTCTGATAGTACGGTGGTGTGTCTGATAGCGGGTGGGCCGAACCTGCACTTTCATCTGCAGCTTCCTCTTTGTCACCGTGTAAGATGGAACTGTATATGGGAAGGGTAACCTGAGTTTCATCAGGGTCAGATTCAGGCCGTGTAGCGTGCGAGGGGAATGTAGTGGTCTGGGTCAATGTACCAGCAGATTCATCGAGCAGTGGCTGGGCATCAGTGCACTTGTGTCGCCCCCAGGAGTACGGTCGCCACAGTGGCATTACCTTCTTCCTAGGGAGTGTGATGTCATGCTTGGAAGCAATGAAGGATCTCTCTAGCAGGTTAACTGATTAGGCGGCGTTATTCCCACGAGTCATGACCCTCCAAACAGCGTTCATGAAGGCAAAGTGTTTGTTTTACGTGGGCAGTATGGTTGCAAAGCTGAACCTTAAAGGAATGTCCAGAAGGGCACCACCAGGAGTGGAGCCTACGGTTAAATTCGACTCCACCTGGGAAACCTCAACCATGCCAGCTACAGAACAGATGCACACATTGCAAGCTTAATTCCGTTAACGAACGAGACTCCGTCATGCCCCGCTGTCCGAGTCCGGCTTACTAGAGGGACACGTGAGGCTCTGGCACATGAGATTGGCCAATAACTGGTGTGTCATGCCCTTACATGTCCGTGGCTGCATGTGCGCTACACTGAAAAGGCCAGCGTTTGTCGCTTACAGGTGCAGATAACCCGCTGAACAAAGTTAGTGATGGGGATCACTGATTACAATTATTACCCGCGAACAATGATTTCCCAGTAAGTGAAGGTCAACCGCAGTTCCGGAATTAGGCCTAATCGTCATTCCTGAAAAAATGAAAAACTTACATATGCAAACCACAGGTGCTGTCGCTTGCTTAACAGCTCGCCAGCCGTTCTCACGCCCAGTATGGATTACACGTGATTGCACAAAGGTGAGAAAGGGTACCGTATCCCCAGATAACATGTATGGATAGTGTACACATTCAAAATATATGTCTATTAATCAGGAGGCAGGCTCAGACGGTGTTAGGCCCAGTATGGATTGCACGTGATTGCACAAAGGTTAGAAAGGGTACCGTATCCCCAGATAACATGTATGGATAGCGTACACATTCAAAATATATGTCTATACATCAGGAGACAGGCTCAGACGGTGTTAGGCCCAGTATGGATTGCACGTGATTGCACAAAGGTGAGAAAGGGTACCGTATCCCCAGATAACATGTATGGATAGCGTACACATTCAAAATATATGTCTATACATCAGGAGGCAGGCTCAAACGGTGTCAGGCACAGTATGGATTTGATGGCCCAGACTACACAGCGGAGGAGCAGGGAGAGGTAAAGATTGCAAATGCTGGGGCCCTGCCCAAGCAAGGGGGGCCCACTCGTGGGCGTCGGTACTGGCACTGAGCCCCTCATAGTATGGCGGTGTGTCTGACGGCGGGTGTGCACCACCACCGTCAGAGACACTTGATTGCACTATGAGGGACCCTGTGCCAGTGCCCGCGCCCAAGAGTCGGCCTACCCACCTGTCCAGGGCAACGGCACTCGCACGGTGTCGTGCGCTAGGTGGTGACCCCGGCCATGGGGGGGGAGGCAGCACAGTTAGGGAGTTTTAGAAAGTGGCATATGTTGATGTTGGACATTCAGCTGATGCAAAAGGTGAAATAGGTCAAGTCCCAGGAAGAGGTGGACCAAAGCAAGCCATTTTTCTGTCACCCTATGTGTCATCAGTGGAAGGTGGGACAAAATCCTTGGAAACCCATGCATGGTTCATTTTAATGAAGGTTAGATCATCCACATTTTGGGTTGACAGACGGGTCCTTTTTTCTGTCAGGATTGATCCAGCTGCACTGAAGACTCTTTCCGATAGCACACTTGCAGCTGGGCAAGCGAGCTCCTGTAAGGCATATTGTGTCAATTCAGGCCAGGTGTCCAGTTTAGCGGCCCAATAGTCAAAGGGGAATGACCTGTGTGGGAGAACATCGATATGGGAGGAAAAGCAGTTTGTAACCATAGTTGACAACTGCTGTCTCCTGTCACTTTCCATCGATGCAGTATTACCAGTTGTGTGAGCGGTACTTGAAAAATCAGTCCACAACATTGTCATGAAACCCCTGTCTCCAATGCCACTTCTGCTGTGTGCACCACGAACACCTCTGCCAAGCTGCCCCCGGCCCGTACGGCTCGTGTGAGAACCATCACCGCTGCTGTGTGCTGGGAATGCCTCAAGCAACCGATTTACCAGAGTTGCTTGTTTATTAGCCAATATTAGGTCAAGGTTCTCCTGTGGCATGATGTTTTGTAATTTGCTTTTATAGCGTGGATCCAGGATGCTGGCCAACCAGTAGTCGTCATCGTTCATCATTTTGGCAATGCGGGGGTCCCTTTTTAGGATCTGCAAGGCATAATCTGACATGTGGGCCAATGTTCCCGTTGTCAATGATGCACTGCGAGTGCTGATTGGAGGAGCACTTTCTGGCAAATCCACATCCCTCCAGTCACGCACAAACCCTGTACCAGACCTTGCCACGCCAACATTTTCACTTGCCCCACGAGATGCATCCTCCTCCCCTAAGTAATCATCCCCATCATCCTCCTCCTCCTCTTCTTCCTCCACCTCGTCCAGGAGAGGTCCCTGAGCAGACAAAGGCTGAATGTCATCAAGGAATCCCTCCTCCTCATCAACATTGGCTGCAGAAGCCTGCTCCTTAAGGTGTGTCAAAGTTTGCATGAGCAGACGCATAAGTGGGATGCTCATGCTTAGGATGGCGTCGTCTGCGCTTACCAGCCGTGTGCATTCCTCAAAACACTGAAGGACTTTACAGTGGTCTTTCAGCTTCGACCACTGCACACCTGTCAACTTCATGTCTGCTCTCAAAGTGCCTGGCCGTGTATCCTCCCACAAATGCATTATGGCCTGCCTCTGCTTGCACAGCCGCTCCACCATGTGCAGGGTGGAGTTCCACCTTGTTGCAATGTCGATAATGAGGCGGTGGTTGGGAAGGTGGAGCAATCGCTGCAGCTTCTGCATACGAACGGAGTGTACAGGTGACCGGCGGATGTGCGCGCACAGTCTTCGCACCTTCTGGAGCAGGGCTGTTAACTCCGGATAATTTTTGAGGAAGCACTGCACAACCAGGTTCAAGGTGTGAGCCAAGCAAGGTATGTGGCTGAGTTTTGAAAGGGCTATGGCTGCCACAAAATTACGGCCGTTATCACTAACTACCTTGCCTGCCTCAAGATGTACACTGCCCAGCCATGACTCAGTTTGTCGCTGAAAGTACTCGGCCAGCACCTCGGCGGTGTGTCTGTCACCCAAACACATCATCTGCAACACAGCCTGCTGACGCTTTCCACTAGCTGCTCGATAGGGGGACATATCGTGTGCAACAGTGGCAGCTGCAGATGGAGTGCTCGTACGACTGCGCTCTGTGGACGAGCTTTCGCTTCTGGAGGAGGAGGAGGGTCGAACGCCTACAGCCAACTCTTTGCTATACCGTGGGCTAGGCAGCACTGTCCCACCACCGCTGTCCCCTGTGGACCCTGCATCCACCACCTTAACCCAGTGCGCAGTGATGGACACGTAACGGCCCTGGCCATGCCGACTGGACCATGCATCAGTTGTGAGGTGCACCTTTCCGCTCACTGACTGCTTGAGTGCATGGACAATGCGGTCTTTCACATGATGGTGGAGGGCTGGGATGGCTTTGCGAGAGAAGAAGTGGCGACTGGGTAGGTCATAGCGTGGTACTGCATAGGCCATGAGTTCGCGGAAAGCTGCGCTTTCCACCAACCGAAAGGGCTTCATCTCAAACGAGATTAGTTTGGCAATGTGGGCATTCAAACCCAGTGTACGCGGATGAGAGACTGAGTACTTTCTTGACCTACTCATAGTGTCTGGGAGGGTGAGCTGGACTTGAGAGCTGCATATGGTGGAAGTAGCGGTGGACCGGGCGGACTGAGAGAGGGTTGATGATGGTGAAGGAGTTGTTGTTCTTTCTGATGTCCTAGAATCAGTCTTTCGTTGATATAACAGTGGGATTCCCTGACTGCTGTGGCCTTGCAACGACACCTCAACATTTGCTGCTGTGCTAACCGGTGGGCTTACAGTGGGGGAAACAATGTAGCGTTGCTGACTACCTTCGTTGTGATCAGTTGCACATGTGGCACTTGAGGTTTGGTGTTGTGTCCACGCTTGCAAGTGCATGCTGGTTAAATGTCTAAGCATGCAACTGGTATTCAAATTTTTCAGATTTTTCCCTCGGCTAAAGGTCTTTGCGCACTTCTTACAGATAACCTTGGCCTGATCATGAGGATTTTGTTCAAAAAAGTGCCACACTGCACTCTTCCTACTTTGGCAGACATTTTGCGGCCTAGCACGCTGTGATCTTTTGACCCTCTGGACAAGCTGTCCAGCAACTCTTTTGATGTTTGGAACCTGTCTTTGGAGTGCTCCGGGCCTGCCAGATAACAGCTGTTGCGATGTCGATGTCTGCTGTGGATGCTCCTCATCTGAGCTATTGGAAGCAGCACCCTCTTCCCCCAAAGGATGCCAATCTGTGTCAACAACTGGGTCATCCATCACCTCTTCTATGTCATGTGCACCTTCCTCTGTGTCACCGTGTATGGTGGTATAGTGTGCGGGAAGGTGCACCTGAGTTTCATCAGGGTCAGAATCTGGCTCTGTACACTGCGAGGACAATGTAGTGCTCTGAGTGAATGTACCAGCAGAATCATCCATCAGCGGCTGTGCATCAGTGCACTCCATGTCAGATTCATCTTAACCTGGGTAATTCACCATTTCACTTGATAATCCAGGCATGGTATGTGAAAACAGCTCCATGGAGTAATCAGTAGTATGGCCTGCGTCATCCTTCAATCTTGGTTGGGGTGAAGGACACAAGGAAAGGTGTGGTTCATGAACATGAGCCTCCAATGACGACTCAGTGCTTTTACTTTTTACAACTGAAGAAGAGGAGGCGATAGAGCTGGAGGCTGAGTCAGCAATGTAAGACAAAACTTTTTCCTGATGCTCTGGCTTTAAAAGCGGTTTGCCAACTCCTAGAAAACTAAGCGTTCGAGGCCTTATGTAGCCAAACGATGACGCAGGCTCAACACCTCCTGCATTCGGTCCTATTTTGCTCTTGCCACTACCATCAGATCCACCACCAACACCATCATTACCAGCTGCCAACCCCCGCCCAATTCCACGGCCTCTTCCACCAGCCTTCCTCATTTTTGGTAGAAATGTAGACAAAATCCAACAAACTATATAGTAATGTAAAACAAGGTACAAGGTGTCTATAGGACAGGGGAGATTATGAATTTCTGCAGACACTTGTGGACACTGGACACTTATGGATTGTGTGAGGCCCACTGAGTATCTGAGCGCTCTGTCACAGGCTCGATGGCAGAGCTGTGACCAAAGTGACTAGAGGATAAGGGAGATTTTTAATTTCTGCACACACTTGTGGACACTGGACACTTATGGATTGTGTGAGGCCCACTGAGTATCTGAGCGCTCTGTCACAGGCTCGATGGCAGAGCTGTGACCAAAGTGACTAGAGGATAAGGGAGATTTTTAATTTCTGCACACACTTGTGGACACTGGACACTTATGGATTGTGTGAGGCCCACTGAGTATCTGAGCGCTCTGTCACAGGCTCGATGGCAGAGCTGTGACCAAAGTGACTAGAGGATAAGGGAGATTTTTAATTTCTGCACACACTTGTTGACACTGGACACTTATGGATTGTGTGAGGCCCCCTGAGTATCTGAGCGCTCTGTCACAGGCTCGATGGCAGAGCTGTGACCAAAGTGACTAGAGGATAAGGGAGATTTTTAATTTCTGCACACACTTGTGGACACTGGACACTTATGGATTGTGTGAGGCCCACTGAATATCTGAGCGCTATGTCACAGGCAGAAATTGGCTAGTGTATCACAAACTACAAGGTGTATGTAGAATTGGGCAGAATTGGAATCTCCCTAGAGTGCAGGTCTGTAAGAACGGAACATGTCCTCGACTTATTCTCACAGAGTGACTCACTGATAGCTTCACTGTGGCTGTGATAACAGCCGTTACACAGTACTGTGTGAGGAGCGTACACCGCTGTATGGTGTGAAAAAATGCACGCTCAGTACCTCAGCAGGACAAAAAAAAAAATTGTGATTGCTTTTAAAAAAAGCAGTTTGCGGAGCAGTGGGTAAACAGCAATGCAGGAATGTCAGGAAGCCTTAGAAGGCAGCCCAACAACCAACACCACTGATACACCACTATATAGCCTCCCCTTGCACTGCAGAGTGACTGGTGTGTTGTACAGGCAAAATCGCTAGCAGCAGAAGCAGTTTTTTTTTCTTCTTCTCAGCAGGACAAAAAAAAAATTGTGATTGCTTTTAAAAAAGCAGTTTGCGGAGCAGTGGGTAAACAGCAATGCAGGAATGTCAGGAAGCCTTAGAAGGTAGCCCAACAACCAACACCACTGATACACCACTATATAGCCTCCCCTTGCACTGCACAGTGACTGGTGTGTTGTACAGGCAAAATCGCTAGCAGCAGAAGCAGTTTTTGGTGTATTCTTCCCTGCCTAACGCTCTCCCTACAAAATCAGCAGCAGCAGCAGCTCTCTCTATTCTGAGATCAGCATGAGTAACATGGCGGTCGGCGTGCACGCCCTTTTAAACCCCCTGTGACGCCCACCAAAGCAAGCCAATCACTTGCATGCCCTTCTGAAAGATGGTGGTGACCCGTGCCTATGTCATCACGTTGCCCACAGTGTCCGTGGATCCTGATTGGCTGAAAAAGAGCGCAAAACAAACTTTTGAAACGCGACTTTGGCGCGTAAGTCGCCGACCTCATCCTAGGGTCGGGTTTCGTTTCATGAAACCGGACTTTGCCAAAAGTCGGCGACTTTTGAATTTTTTCGACCCGTTTCGCTCAACTCTAGTGGGCACATCCTGTTAGGCATGTAGGCATGTTAACTATTGGCATGGCTGTGATTGGCTGCCGAAATGATGTCATGATGCACTATAAAAGCCACCGCAGCCGCCATTTCTGGTTCACTCTGCTTTATATTCAGTTAGGGACAGGCTGCTGTAGAAGACTGTGAGGGACAGTTAGAAATAGCGATTCCACCAAACTTCTAGTGCTTTACCCAGGCTACATAAACCACCACTGTAGCCTTCTTTGCCCTAGCAGCAATGTTCAAAGCTGTCTGCAAGGGCTGTGTGAGTGCAGCTCACGCTGTGGAGTGGGTCCTGCAGCCACGTCAGGCTGTAGGCCACCCAGTGTGATCACTGCTGCCTCATACATCTTTTAATTTTTGAGCTGCATTTTTTACATAATTTCAATCTAGTGTGCTTCCATCCGTATCCATATACGTTGGTTGCAAACACTAGTAGTAGACAGCGGAGCCTTTCTGCAGCCTTTCAGTGCTAGTGTCCACTTTGCTGCACTGTTCACGGCTGTCTGAGAGGTCTCTGACTGTGTGTGAGTGCAGCTCACGCTGAGTAGTGTGTCCTGCAGCTACGTCTGGTTGTAGGACGCTCAGCGTGCGTCAGTGCCTCACACATATTTGTATTTGAGTGCAGCTCATTTTTTCTTCTATTAGTGTGCATCCATCCGTCTCCATCTACGGTGGTTGCAAACACTATATAGGAGTACACAGCGGAGCCTTTCTGTAGCCTGTCAGTGCCAGTGCCCACTTAGCTGCACTGTTCACGGCTGTCTGAGAGGTCTCTGACTGTGTGTGAGTGCAGCTCACGCTGAGTAGAGTGTCCTGCAGCTACGTCTGGTTGTAGGACGCTCAACGTGCGTCACTGCCTCACGCATATTTGTCTTTGAGTGTTACTCATTTTTTCTTTTCCTATTAGTATGCATCCATCCGTATCCATCAACATTGGTTGGTTGCAAACACTATATAGGAGTAGATAGAGGAGCCTTTTTTTCTGGCTTGTGCCCTGCCGGCGCAGCCAGATTAGTATTACCCAATTTTTTTGGAGCCTCATCTTTTGCATTGTAGGTTACCTGCCTGCATTGTAATAGCTCCAAAAAGTTGGTGATACTACTATCAGTTTCAATTCTTTGTTCACATACTTTGAGTTTGTTTCCAACAAAGAAACCACAAAAAAAGTTCACCAAACACTACATTTGGAACTTGTGTAGGCCACATCAGCTCCTATTAAAGTGTAGTTCACACACACACTTCATAAAATTAGTGTTTCTTGTACCTGTAACCAGCTGTTCAGGAATAAGCACACTAAGGCCCCCCTTTGTACTTTTCTGCCTATCTTAAGCAGTCTGGCAAGATGAAGAAGGCAGGGAGTAAGGCGCGTGGGCGTGGGCGTGGGCGTGGAGTTTCAGCAGGGAAAGGACGTGGGGATTCTGCAGGGAGAGGACGTGGGGATTCTGCAGGTAGAGGACGTGGGGATTCTGCAGGTAGAGGACGTGGGGATTCTGGGCCTGCTGCGGGCACCAGTGGATCAGCATCCCCCAGTTTTAGCAGGCAACAGTCCTTTATGCGCAGCTTTGTAGGACCTCAACGTACCCCACTGCTGCGGGAGGAACATATTGAAGCCATTGTCGGATGGATGGCAGCTAACGCACCGACTTCAATTACTTCCGCATCCTCTCAGGACCAGAGCACCGAAGAGCAACCATCTGTCTCTTCACCACCTGCCAAAGTGCCCAGGCAGTCAGAGAGACATGGACAGGAGCCATCACAGTCTCTACTTCTGTTCTCGGAATCTGTTGGCTTGGAAAGAGGGGGCCAGCCAAGCAGCATTCCTGAATGTGAAGAAGAGGGAGTATGCAGTGATGCGCAACTTCTTTGTCCCTCTGAATCTGAAGAGGCGAGTGGGCCAGTGCCTATGGTCAGCACACCTCAGTACGCATCAGATGATGACGAGACTAAGTTGCCACTTTCTGGTGCGTACGGTGCTGGCGAGACAACCCCGGAGAAGCAGCTGTTTGAAGATGGGAGGGAAGATGATGAGGTCCTTGACCCATCATGGCGTGAGGAACAGGAAGGTGGTGGGAGCAGCTCGGAGGAAGAGATTCCCCTACCGGCCAAAACAGGAGGCAGAGGGAGGGGGAAGACTTGGTTGCCTGTACCCTCCACTTCGGCACCCGTTAGGAACATTCCTCATTCCAAAGGCAAAACGGGCGCTCCCAAGACTTGCAGTGCGTGGTCCTTTTTTGACACAGTTGCAGATGACATTTGCTTTGTCAAATGCAAGCTGTGCCATCAGAAAGTCAAAAGAGGGAGAAATGTCAGCAACCTCAATACCACAAATATGTGTGCGCACCAAGCACGAGTTGGAGTTGCAGAGACACCCTGAAGACGTAGGCCAACGTACAGAACCACCTACCACCTCTTCAGTTCGTGTTGGGGCCTCTTCCTCCAGCTCACACACTGCTGGTTCGGCTTCCTCACAGGATCGCCAAGGAAGAACCTCTGCCACTGTTGTCCGGAGACCCTGTCAGATTCCACCCATAGCAGCACGTTCCCATCCATCACAGCCATCGGTAGCACAGGCATGGGATAAAAGGCGCCCTTACTCGGCAAACCATCCCTGAGCACAGTCTCTGAATGCTGGCATTGCCAAACTTCTGGCAGTTGAAATGCTGTCATTCAGGCTGGTGGACACTGACACCTTCCGGGACTTAATGACATTGGCAGTCCCCCAATACAACGTGCCCAGCCGCTTTTATTTCAGCAGGCGAGCCGTCCCTGCCCTGCAGAAACATGTTGAGGGAAAAATAAAACATGCGCTACTAAACGCCGTTAGTAGCAAGGTCAACCTGACCACCGATGCGTGGACCAGTAACCATGGACAGGGACGATACCTTTCCCTCACTGCCCACTGGGTCAATTTTGTGGAGCCGGGTACAGATCTGGAGAGTGGCGCTGTACGTGTTCTTCCAACGCCACGGATTGCAGGACTCCAGTCTGTACACATAGACTCCTCCTCCTACTCAAGTTCCTCAGAAACAGCAGAGCAGGAGCCTGTTACGACCGATATGAGCACAGCCGTGGCCAAACGTCAACAGGCTGTACTCAAATTAATTTCTTTGGGGAATCGAAGCCACACAGCGCAGGAGCTCTGGAATGCTATCAAGCAGGAGAGCGATGTGTGGTTTGGGCCAGCGAATCTCCAGCCGGGCTTGGTAGTGTGTGACAATGGCCGAAATCTGGTGGCAGCTCTTGGCCTAGGCAACCTCACACACATCCCATGTCTGGCACATGTGCTTAACTTGGTCGTGCAGAGCTTTCTGAGGGACTATCCGGATCTTGATGCACTGTTGCACACTCTGCAGCGACGATTTGGCCTTCCGGAACATCGCATCATATGTGACCTACCCACCCAGGTGGAATTCAACGTTAAATATGTTGGAGCGGTTGTGTGAGCAGCAGGCAGCAGTCATGGAGTACCAGCTGCATCAGGCGCAAACAAGTTGCACTGTGCGCCGTTCACACTTCAGCACCATTGAGTGGGCCTCTATGAAGGACATCTGCCTCGTTTTGCGTGCCTTCAATGAATCCACGCAGATGGCGAGTGCAGATGATGCACTAGTCAGCATGACTGTCCCCCTTATCTGCCTGCTTCAACAAACACTGCAAGCACTAAGGGATGAGGTTTCGGAAGAGGTGGAGGATGAGGAGTCCCAAATGCCATCTGCTTCTGGACAGTCTGCGCTACGTGTTTCCTCACAAAGGCCTAGGCAGGGGACACTTTGTGAGGAGGATGAGGAGGAGTCGATGGAGGAGGAAGACATCTCTCCAGAGGAGGGAGGTACACAAACCTTTACTCAGTATGTACAGCGAGGGTGGGGTGATGCAGAGCAGGCCGAGGTCACGCCTCAAACAGGGGACAGCGGTTCTTTGGCAGTTGGGAGTCTGCAGCACATGGTTGATTTCATGCTGCAGTGCCTGAGAAACGACCGCCGCATCGCCCACATTCTCGTCTCGGCTGATTATTGGGTGTACACCCTCCTAGATCCTCGCTACCGGGACAGCATACAAAGGCTCATACCAACGTTGAACCGGGAGCGTAAACTGCGGGAGTACAAAGAGTCACTGGTGCAGTCCATAATGTTTTCCATTCCACCCGACAGCATTGTTGCTAGTGCTTTACAAAGCAGCTCTGTGCGTCGAGACAGTGGAGGAAACTCTGCACAAAGAGGGAGCAGAGGCAGCGCCGCAGCACAAGGCAAGACCACTATGGCCCAAATGTGGCAAAGTTTTGTGTGTCCACCACAATTGTCTACACCATCAGCGACGC
Organism: Dendrobates tinctorius; assembly: GCF_039654945.1. Taxonomy (NCBI): domain Eukaryota; kingdom Metazoa; phylum Chordata; class Amphibia; order Anura; family Dendrobatidae; genus Dendrobates; species Dendrobates tinctorius. The sequence continues at coordinate 6,054,281 of NW_027361765.1, forward strand.
CTCGAGTCAGCAGGAGGCAACGCTTCCGTCAGATGGTGTCAGACTACATGTCTTGCCCTGTCGCTGTACTCCCAAATGGCTCTTCCCCCGTTCAAGCTTTGGGTCTCTAAGCTGGATACATGGCCAGAGCATAGCCAGTATGCATTGGAGGTGCTGGCTTGCCCTGCTGCCAGTGTATTATCGGAACGCGTCTTTAGTGCCGCAGGTGGTGTACTAACAGACCGTCGCACGCGACTATCTTCCGATAATGTTGACCGGCTGACTTTTCTGAAAATGAACAAGGCCTGGATCTCCAAAGACTTTGCCATTCCTCTTACAGACTAAATTAGTGGTTGGCAACTGTATCCAGGTCTGCTGGTGTGTTCATTTTTCTACCACCTGAACTATAATCCCTGTGCTTCAACACAGCCAGTTGTCGCTCAGATGTGTCGTCTGCACAGAGAAACACACTAGCTCCTGTGTTAGTGGGGTTCAGTAACGCCAGCTGATCCCTTGCTGTGTGGACGGCAAAGTCACCAGCTCCATCAACATTCAAACCACTACTGATTTTTAACCGTGCCCAACTTAGGTCTCTGGCTCCACTGTCTCTACTATTTCCCCTGGCCTCCAACCCCGCCATCTACATCTCTGAAGTGGCATCAGCACAATCTACACTTGTTCCTGTGTTCCTGTGGCTCAGTCCCTTCAGTTTATCCCCTGATGTGTGTCCGGCAAGGTCTCCTGCTCTGTCCACATTCCCATAACCAGTAGTGGGAATGAGGACAGAGCTGGCGAACTTGCCGGACAAACATCAGGGGATCAACTGACGGGACTGAGCACCAGTAACACAGGAACAAGTGTAGATTGTGCTGACGCCACTTCAGAAATGTAGCTGGCGGGGTTGGAGGCCAGGGTAAATAGTAGAGACAGTGGAGCCAGAGGCCTAAGTGGAGCATGGTTAGAATCAGTAGTAGTCAACAACCTCCATAAAAACCGCTGCTCCAACAGCGTCAGTTGGTGTTCACAAGTGTCGTCTCCACAGAGCCAAACACATTCGTTCAAGTGTTAGTGGGGTTCAGCACTGCCAGCTGTTCCCCTGCTGTGGAGATGGCAAGTCTACTGCTGCCTTCACCTGCCAAAAGCAACAGGCCCCAGCCTGCTCCTCGCCTAATCCTGGGCTCCAACAGCGTCAGTTGGTGTTCAGAAGTGTCGTCTCCACAGAGCCAAACACATTAGTTCAAGTGTTAGTGGGTTTCAGCACTGCCAGCTGTTCCCCTGCTGTGGAGATGGCAAGTCTCCTGCTGCCTACAGCAGCCAAAATCCAGTAGGCCCCAGCCTGCTCCACGCCTGATCCTGGGCTCCAACAGCGTCAGTTGGTGTTCAGAAGGGTCGTCTCCACAGAGCCAAACACATTCGTTCAAGTGTTAGTGGGGTTCAGCACTGCCAGCTGTTCCCCTGCTGTGGAGATGGCAAGTCTCCTGCTGCCTACACCAGCCAAAATCCAGTAGGCCCCAGCCTGCTCCACGCCTGATCCTGGGCTCCAACAGCGTCAGTTGGTGTTCAGAAGTGTCGTCTCCACAGAGCCAAACACATTCGTTGTTCAAGTGTTAGTGGGGTTCAGCACTGCCAGCTGTTCCCCTGCTGTGGAGATGGCAAGTCTCCTGCTGCCTACACCAGCCAAAATCCAGTAGGCCCCAGCCTGCTCCTTGCCCAATCCTGGGCTCCAACAGCGTCAGTTGGTGTTCAGAAGTGTCTTCTCCACAGAGCCAAACACATTCGTTCAAGTGTTAGTGGGTTTCAGCACTGTCAGCTGTTCCCCTGCTGTGGAGATGGCAAGTCTACTGCTGCCTTCACCTGCCAAAAGCAACAGGCCCCAGCCTGCTCCTCACCTAATCCTGGGCTCCAACAGCGTCAGTTGGTGTTCAGAAGTGTCTTCTCCACAGAGCCAAACACATTCGTTCAAGTGTTAGTGGGTTTCAGCACTGTCAGCTGTTCCCCTGCTGTGGAGATGGCAAGTCTACTGCTGCCTACACCTGCCAAAAGCAACAGGCCCCAGCCTGCTCCTCGCCTAATCCTGGGCTCCAACAGCGTCAGTTGGTGTTCAGAAGTGTCGTCTCCACAGAGCCAAACACATTCGTTCAAGTGTTAGTGGGGTTCAGCACTGCCAGCTGTTCCCCTGCTGTGGAGATGGCAAGTCTACTGCTGCCTTCACCTGCCAAAAGCAACAGGCCCCAGCCTGCTCCTCGCCTAATCCTGGGCTCCAACAGCGTCAGTTGGTGTTCAGAAGTGTCGTCTCCACAGAGCCAAACACATTCGTTCAAGTGTTAGTGGGTTTCAGCACTGCCAGCTGTTCCCCTGCTGTGGAGATGGCAAGTCTACTGCTGCCTTCACCTGCCAAAAGCAACAGGCCCCAGCCTGCTCCTCGCCTAATCCTGGGCTCCAACAGCGTCAGTTGGTGTTCAGAAGTGTCGTCTCCACAGAGCCAAACACATTCGTTCAAGTGTTAGTGGGTTTCAGCACTGCCAGCTGTTCCCCTGCTGTGGAGATGGCAAGTCTACTGCTGCCTTCACCTGCCAAAAGCAACAGGCCCCAGCCTGCTCCTCGCCTAATCCTGGGCTCCAACAGCGTCAGTTGGTGTTCAGAAGTGTCGTCTCCACAGAGCCAAACACATTCGTTCAAGTGTTAGTGGGGTTCAGCACTGCCAGCTGTTCCCCTGCTGTGGAGATGGCAAGTCTCCTGCTGCCTACACAGTCCTACTACTACTGATTTTTAACCGTGCTCCACTTAGGCCTGTGGCTTCACTGATTTTCGTATTTCCCCTGTCCTCCAACCCCGCCAGTTACAGCTCCGAAGTGGCATCTGCACAATCCACACATGTTCCTGTGTTCCAAGAGTTCAGTCCGGTCAGTTAATCCCCTGATGTGTGTCCGGCAATGCCGCCTGCTCTGTCCACATTCCCATAACTAGCTGTCCACACGGAAAGAGACACTTGTTCCCTTGTCTCAGTGGGGTTCAGTAACGCTAGCTGATCCCCTGCTGTGTGGATGGCAGTCTCTCCTGCCGTCTCCGCATTCCAAAGACAGTAGGCCTCTGCCTACACCCTCCTATTTCCTGGGCTTCAACACAGCCAGTGGTAGCTCGGAAGTGCCGTCCACACGGAAAGAGACACTTGCTCCCGTGTCTCAGTGGGGTTCAGTAACGTCAGCTTTTCCCCTGCTGTGTGGATGGCAGTCTCTCCTGCTGTCTCCGCATTCCAAAGACAGTAGGCCTCTGCCTACACCCTCCTATTTCCTGGGCTTCAACACAGCCAGTTGTAGCTCGGAAGTGCCGTCCACACGGAAAGAGACACTTGCTCCCGTGTCTCAGTGGGGTTCAGTAACGCTAGCTGATCCCCTGCTGTGTGGATGGCAGTCTCTCCTGCTGTCTCCGCTTTCCAAAGACAGTAGGCCTCTGCCTACACCCTCCTATTTCCTGGGCTTCAACACAGCCAGTTGTAGCTCGAAAGTGCCGTCCACAAGGAAAGAGACACTTGCTCCCGTGTCTCAGTGGGGTTCAGTAACGCTAGCTGATCCCCTGCTGTGTGGATGGCAGTCTGTCCTGCTGTCTCCGCATTCCAAAGACAGTAGGCCTCTGCCTACACCCTCCTATTTCCTGGGCTTCAACACAGACAGTTGTAGCTCGGAAGTGCCGTCCACACGGAAAGAGACACTTGCTCCCGTGTCTCAGTGGGGTTCAGTAACGCTAGCTGATCCCCTGCTGTGTGGATGGCAGTCTCTCCTGCTGTCTCCGCATTCCAAAGACAGTAGGCCTCTGCCTACACCCTCCTATTTCCTGGGCTTCAACACAGCCAGTTGTAGCTCGGAAGTGCCGTCCACACGGAAAGAGACACTTGCTCCCGTGTCTCAGTGGGGTTCAGTAACGCTAGCTGATCCCCTGCTGTGTGGATGGCAGTCTCTCCTGCTGTCTCCGCATTCCAAAGACAGTAGGCCTCTGCCTACACCCTCCTATTTCCTGGGCTTCAACACAGCCAGTTGTAGCTCGGAAGTGCCGTCCACACGGAAAGAGACACTTGCTCCCGTGTCTCAGTGGGGTTCAGTAACGCTAGCTGATCCCCTGCTGTGTGGATGTCAGTCTCTCCTGCTGTCTCCGCATTCCAAAGACAGTAGGCCTCTGCCTACACCCTCCTATTTCCTGGGCTTCAACACAGCCAGTTGTAGCTCGGAAGTGCCATCCACACGGAAAGAGACACTTGCTCCCGTGTCTCAGTGGGGTTCAGTAACGTCAGCTGTTCCCCTGCTGTGTGGATGGCAGTCTCTCCTGCTGTCTCCGCATTCCAAAGACAGTAGGCCTCTGCCTACACCCTCCTATTTCCTGGGCTTCAACACAGCCAGTTGTAGCTCGGAAGTGCCGTCCACACGGAAAGAGACACTTGCTCCCGTGTCTCAGTGGGGTTCAGTAACGCTAGCTGATCCCCTGCTGTGTGGATGGCAGTCTCTCCTGCTGTCTCCGCATTCCAAAGACAGTAGGCCTCTGCCTACACCCTCCTATTTCCTGGGCTTCAACACAGCCAGTTGTAGCTCGGAAGTGCCGTCCACACGGAAAGAGACACTTGCTCCCGTGTCTCAGTGGGGTTCAGTAACGCTAGCTGATCCCCTGCTGTGTGGATGTCAGTCTCTCCTGCTGTCTCCGCATTCCAAAGACAGTAGGCCTCTGCCTACACCCTCCTATTTCCTGGGCTTCAACACAGCCAGTTGTAGCTCGGAAGTGCCATCCACACGGAAAGAGACACTTGCTCCCGTGTCTCAGTGGGGTTCAGTAACGTCAGCTGTTCCCCTGCTGTGTGGATGGCAGTCTCTCCTGCTGTCTCCGCATTCCAAAGACAGTAGGCCTCTGCCTACACCCTCCTATTTCCTGGGCTTCAACACAGCCAGTTGTAGCTCGGAAGTGCCGTCCACACGGAAAGAGACACTTGCTCCCGTGTCTCAGTGGGGTTCAGTAACGCTAGCTGATCCCCTGCTGTGTGGATGGCAAAGTCTCCTGCTGAGTACACAGTCCTACTACTATTGATTTTTAACCATGCTCCAATTAGGCCTGTGGCTCCACTGTCTCTCGTATTTCCCCTGTCCTCCAACCCTGCCAGTTACAGCTCCGAATTGGCGTCTGCACAATCCACACTTGTTCCTGTGCTCCAGGTGTTCAGTCCGGTCAGTTAATCCCCTGATGTGTGTCCGGCAATGCCGCCTGCTCTGTCCACATTCCCATAACTAGTTATGGGAATGTGGACAGAGCAGGTGACATTGCTGGACACACATCAGGGGATTAACTGACCGGACTGAACACCTGGAACACAGGAACAAGTGTGGATTGTGCAGACGCCACTTCGGAGCTGTAACTGGCGGGGTTGGAGGACAGGGGAAATACGAAAATCAGTGAATCCACAGGCCTAAGTGGAGCATGGTTAAAATTAGTAGAAGTCTACAACCGATCTTAAAATTTCTTCAATGCAGTCTCAGCCTGCTCCGTGCTTGTCCCTGGGCTTCAACACAGCCAGTTGTTGCTCGGAAGTGCCGTCTTCACAGAGTAAAACACTAGCTCCTGTGTTTGTGGGGTTCAGTAACGTCAGCTGTTCCCCTGCTGTTTTGATGGCAATCTGTCCTGCTGCCTCCCAATTGACAGCACATCAGGCCTCAGCCTGCTAAGTGCTTGTCCCTGGGCTCCAACATCGCCAGTTGCTGCTCATAACTGACTTTGGCACGGGTACTCCCTCCTGCCCAGCTTGGTTCCAGCCCTGCCTGCTGTTTCCGGGAAGTGTCAATGTCAGTTTGCCACCCCAAGTTGCCATGTCGTGTTGCGGTTGGGTTAGCCGAGGCTAGGGTGCCAGCAGTTTAGGTGCTTCCTATGTGGACTGGGGGTTCTGGTAAGAAAGGCTTGTTCCGTAGTGCCAGTAGGACATGCACCCCCTGTAGGACTGTGTGATTCGGTAACTGCGGCCAGCTTGCGGCATGCCAACTTTGCTTTTCAGGGGTAACTTCAGCTGCCCCTCCGGGTTCCAGCACCGTCAGCTGGTTCTCGGCAGAGCCTTTGGCCTAGGTGCCTCCATCTCGGTATCCGAGTTCCGGCAACGTCTGCTGGTCCTTGGTAGTGCTTTGTAGCACAGGTACCTCCTGCTTAGTAACCGGGTTCCAGCACCGTCAGCTGGTCCTCGGTTGTGCCATTGGCTCTTGTTCCTTCTGCTGCCCCTCCGGGTGCCAGACCGTCAGCTGGTTCAAGAGGACAAAGAACAGGAAGACAACCACCAAGATGCAGAACAACAAGAGAGAGAAGACAAAGAAGCATAAAAAAACAAAGCAGAAGACTAATACTCTGAGCAAATGATATTATCTTATTTATAAGCAGAAGAAGACTAAGCAGTGTATGGGGGTGAGTCCGTTCCTCCTCGTGGTGCCCCTGGAAAAGGCCTGCTGCTGCAGGCCAAACTGAACGCGGACAAATCCTGTTGTAAATCTTTTGTGACAGGCAGAACGGAAGGTGTAAACTTCTAACTTTTCTAGATAACAACTACAGGAATGCCTGACACAAATAAGAATATGATGAAGAAGAATAGGAAGAAGATGAAGAAGTTGAATATGTAGAATAATAATTGTTGAATAAGAAGAATATGAAGAATGTAAGAAAAGGAAGAAGAAGAATGTAAAAAAAGGAAGTAGAAGAATTTAAAAAAAGGAAGAAGAAGAAGAATGTAAAAAAAGGAATAAGAAGAAGAATGTAAAAAAAGGAAGTAGAAGAATGTAAAAAAAGGAAGAAGAAGAAGAAGAAGAAGAAGAATGTAAAAAAAGGAATAAGAAGAAGAAGAAGAAGGTAAAAAAAGGAATAAGAAGAAGAAGAAGAAGGTAAAAAAAGGAAGAAGAATAAGAAAGAAGAAGAAAGAAGAAAGAAGAAGAAGACATACATGTCTGGCAAAATATAAATGAGGCTAACATAGTCAATATCTTTGTAACTCCTAACGTCTTTTAAAAAAAGTTTAATTCCTGCTATTCCATTTGATTGGGCTAAACCTCTATGGCTTTAATGTCTCCTCCACCTCCCACAATACATTCTACATTATTCTTAGTTGTTTTTCTTCATGTAGAATTAACCTACAAGGAAAGAAAGGTTTTCTTTAATTCCGATATTTTGGCCCCATTGACTTGCATTGGTTCCCGGTATCGGAATCGGCGATACCGATACTTTTTTTTAAGATCGGCCGATCCATTCCGATCCGATATTTTCAAGTATCGGCTGGTATCGCTCAACTCTATTCTTGACACCAGTTTGCTTAAAAAAAAATCTTTACCTACAGGGCAGATATTTAACACTGGTTTTTGTCCGCCACATGGATAGCCTATCATTGTGCTCAAAATTGTGCCATCTCAGGGCACCTTTGAATATTGTTTGCTGTGTCTATGCCTATTTACTGACAATTTTTCTGTAAAAAAAATACAGGCGAGATAATTTAAAGTCTGGTATCTCTGTCACACGCCTCAACTATCTATGTGCTTAAAATTGGGGCATTTTTTTGTGCTCCATTGAACTTTTTTTGTTGTGTATTGACCTACTTATTCACACTATTTTGCTGTTTTTAAAAAAAATACAGGCCAGCTAAGTTAAAGAGGGGGATCGCCATCTCAGGCCTCACCTATCTGTGGGCTAAAAATTGGGGCATTTTTTTGGGCTCAATTGAACTTTTTTTGATGTGTCTTAGCCTACTTATTCACACTCATTTGCTGTTTAAAAAAATACAGGCCACATAATTTAAAGTCTGGTTTCTGTGTCACATGCCTCAATTATCTGTGTGCTAAAAATTGGGGCATTTTTGGGCTCAATTGAACTGTTGTTGCTGAGTCTTAGCCTAGTTATTGACACAATTTTGCTGTTAAAAAAAATCCAGGCCAGATAACTAAAAGTGGCGGATCTCCGTCACAGGCCTCACCTATCTGTGGGCGACAAATTGGGGCATTCTATGGGGCTTAATTGAAATGTTTTTGATGTGTCTTAGTCTAGTTATTGAAACCAGTTTGCTTACAAAAAACGGTGTTACCTACAGGTCAAATATTTTAAACTATGGTTTTCCGCACACGGCTCACATAAAAGTTGACTCCAAAGTCAGTCATTTTTAGTGAACGTGCAAAATATTGTAGTCCATTTAAAGTGGGCAAGACGTGGCAAGGGACAGGGAAGTGGACGTGATGGTGATGGTGCATGTAGAGGGCGAGGCCGAGGATGTTTGCAAGCTGAAATTGGGCCACAAGAAACACCCTTATCTTCTTGCTCGACCTTCCTGTCACAATTACTGGGGGACAGCAGCAGCACACCACTATTGAACCAAGAGCAGTGTCAAAAGGTTATTGGTCGGATAGGGCATAATGCTTCCAGTCACCTTGCCACCACCACCACCCTGTCTTCCACACGGTCAAGTCTGAGTAGCCGTGAGTCTGGACCGCATATTCCTCACCCTAATCCTCCTTCCTCCCACCATGCAGAGTGCCCAGAGACAACTGATCCCAGACTTGAACATTCCGAAGAGCTGTTGACTTTTCTATTTAGAGATTTGGGCCTCTCTCCCGGTGCACTTGAAGCGGGGCAAGAGGAGATGTCATGTAATGAAGCCCAAATATTTGAGCAGCCACGTTCACATGAAGGCAACGGTGGGAATGTGTCACAAGAGGTGGACGATGATGAGACACAATTGCCAGAATGACAGGAGGAGGACCAGGGTGCGGAAGTCGAAGACGAGATGGTGGATGATATAGAAACTGACCCAAGCTGGCAGGAGGACATGCAGAGCGAGGACAGCAGCACACAGGGGAAGGGAGGCTTAGCACCCCAACAGGCAGGAAGAAGCAGTGTGGTGGCCGCAGACAGAAGATGGGCAACCATTCCTCGTAACACCAACATGACAGAAGTTGCCAGTGAAAGTGTTAGGTCTTCCCGAGTCTGGTTATTATATAAAGACTCTGCAGATAACTCCCAACAGGCAATTTGCACCACCTGCCATGCTTGCATCAGCAGGGTATAAATCACAATGTCCCCCTGAAGAAATAAATAGACCAGGGTTGAGGACCAGATGGTATAAAAAAGATATATTTTTTTATTAACAAAGAATTAAAAATATACAACTAGAGAGATGCACATATCAATAAAGGGACATATAAACCCATAGATTTTTCAATTGTATCAACCACCCAATAAATTCACCATTATCAAAAATAGTAACATGTAAAAATTGCTGTACCTCCCTTATACTATAAGAACATCCACATAAATGCGAATACTGTGCAATGTGTAATGATAAATATCCATAAATCAATTTATAAGAAAAGGGCTCCCAAAAATATATGACCACTGCAAATTGACAAAAGCCGTCAGTAATTTGGATTATGTCGATTCTCATAAATATGTATCAGTTTAGGCAAGTTTAGTAACCATCTATATGGCAATTTGTTCTTTTATTCGCGGTATATTAAACCGCTCTCCCCATATGAAAGGTGATTACCACCCTCTTAGGTGATGTGAGCAACATACAATGAGAACAACGGCCAAAATCCGCCTATAAGGCATAGTGACTGGCATGACTTGTAAGCCCATACACCGGCATACTTGCAGTAATCATATAACAATGGAACAAATGATATTATAAAGCAAGGCAACCATTACCAGTGATCAACAAGAAGTCTCCTCGGGCGTCCCTCTGCCCCGACGCGCGTTTCGCTTTTGCTTCAACGGGAGGCATGACTAAGGAGGGGAAATCCCCGTTTATATAATCCTCTACCAAGCTGCAATCAATTACAATGCTAAAGTGCCATAGCGCATGCCCAGAAGTAAGTACTCCAAACCATGAAAAGTTCAACCCATAATATCACTTAAGGTGAATCACTAGATCTTAAAAAACAGTATTACATTTCCTACATCTTAAGCGCTACAATAAATGATCAAGGTAGATAGTCTTAATATATAGATCACTAATATACCTATACATTATAGCGCTACAATGATGCGGATATAAAGATCTATACTATGCTAATACAGTCTTATGTCTGCACATATAAGATAAAAATGCAAATTCAGACTCATATTCACTCAAGATTTCATAATCAAAATTATGATTGGACCACTGACCAGGGAACGCATTAATGAAAAATAAATAACAATGAAGTCACCCTAGATCCTTAAAGTGAAAAACGGCGCATGAGGGAGTTGAACTTGGTTCACTATCGTCAATAAGAGAAGTGTTTGTGTGCTCTTATGTCGATCACCACCTGTCATCATCAGATGCCCATGGAAAGCGAAACGCACATAATATGAGCATCACACTCTTCTCTGGTGAATCAAGACCCGCTCATGCACACTCACGAGGATATATGTAATGTGGGGTACCTCAAAAGCACTACTGAAAACCCCCCAAATAAAGATATAATGATTGATGTCCATATGGGGAATATAACATATAAAAGATTGCACATGATCATGCTGTATAAACAACTAAAAAAGAAGGCATAATTGTGAGGACTATAACACGAGGAAAAAACAATAATAAAATAGAGGTATCTTCAGATCTTTAATCTTCAATTGATGCACCATAATCTTCTCTTCCATTATACCACTGGAATAGTCAAACACGACAGACAATAAACTGTAACTAAAAAAACACAATATTAGTATCACTCTATAAAACTAAACCCACCCTAAAGAGTCCACATCCCCATGGAGTAAGGTTATAGATATCATTATGAAACGAAATTACAAAAAAGCACCAAAACCGAAGCTTTCATTTAGTCCTTGAGGAGTTAGAGTGCCCAATCGAAATATCCACTGGCACTCTTTTTTGGCAAGTCTTTTACATACATCTCCTCCTCTAAGACCCAAATTAATGTGATCAATACCCTTGACTTGAAGTAGCCTTGAATTGCTCTGATGGAATTTTTTAAAATGCCTAGGTAAGGTTTTCAATGAAGCAACATCTTCAATCTTTTTGGCTTTATCAATATCAAGGCAGTGCTCCCGAACTCGAATCTTGAGCTCCCTGCTGTTCATCCCAATATAGATTTTCTGGCATGGACAAGTGGCATAGTAGATCACTCCTTTCGTGGAACATGTAATATGAGTTCTAATATCAAAACATCTAGATTGATCAAAATTCTGGAACTTACTGCTTTTTTTCATATTGGCACATGCCTTGCACATACCACAGGGAAAAAATCCCACTATTTGACTATTCCAGTGGTATAATGCAAGAGAAGATTATGGTGCATCAATTGAAGATTAAAGATCTGAAGATACCTCTATTTTATTATTGTTTTTTCCTCGTGTTATAGTCCTCACAATTATGCCTTCTTTTTTAGTTGTTTATACAGCATGATCATGTGCAATCTTTTATATGTTATATTCCCCATATGGACATCAATCATTATATCTTTATTTGGGGGGTTTTCAGTAGTGCTTTTGAGGTACCCCACATTACATATATCCTCGTGAGTGCGCATGAGCGGGTCTTGATTCACCAGAGAAGAGTGTGATGGTCATCTGATGATGACAGGTGGTGATCGACATAAGAGCACACAAACACTTCTCTTATTGACAATAGTGAACCAAGTTCAACTCCCTCATGCGCCGTTTTTCACTTTAAGGATCTAGGGTGACTTCATTGTTATTTATTTTTCATTAATGCGTTCCCTGGTCAGTGGTCCAATCATAATTTTGATTATGAAATCTTGAGTGAATATGAGTCTGAATTTGCATTTTTATCTTATATGTGCAGACATAAGACTGTATTAGCATAGTATAGATCTTTATATCCGCATCATTGTAGCGCTATAATGTATAGGTATATTAGTGATCTATATATTAAGACTATCTACCTTGATCATTTATTGGAGCGCTTAAGATGTAGGAAATGTAATACTGTTTTTTAAGATCTAGTGATTCACCTTAAGTGATATTATGGGTTGAACTTTTCATGGTTTGGAGTACTTACTTCTGGGCATGCGCTATGGCACTTTAGCATTGTAATTGATTGCAGCTTGGTAGAGGATTATATAAATGGGGATTTCCCCTCCTTAGTCATGCCTCCCGTTGAAGCAAAAGCGAAACGCGCGTCGGGGCAGAGGGACGCCCGAGGAGACTTCTTGTTGATCACTGGTAATGGTTGCCTTGCTTTATAATATCACTTGTTCCATTGTTATATGATTACTGCAAGTATGCCGGTGTATGGGCTTACAAGTCATGCCAGTCACTATGCCTTATAGGCGGATTTTGGCCGTTGTTCTCATTGTATGTTGCTCACATCGCCTAAGAGGGTGGTAATCACCTTTCATATGGGGAGAGCGGTTTAATATACCGCGAATAAAAGAACAAATTGCCATATAGATGGTTACTAAACTTGCCTAAACTGATACATATTTATGAGAATCGACATAATCCAAATTACTGACGGCTTTTGTCAATTTGCAGTGGTCATATATTTTTGGGAGCCCTTTTCCTATAAATTGATTTATGGATATTTATCATTACACATTGCACAGTATTTGCATTTATGTGGATGTTCTTATAGGATAAGGGAGGTACAGCAATTTTTACATGTTACTATTTTTGATAATGGTGAATTTATTGGGTGGATGATACAATTGAAAAATCTATGGGTTTATATGTCCCTTTATTGATATGTGCATCTCTCTAGTTGTATATTTTTAATTCTTTGTTAATAAAAAATATATCTTTTTATACCATCTGGTCCTCAACCCTGGTCTATTTATTTCTTCAGGGGGACATTGTGATTTATATTATTGGTTATGGTATTTACTTTTTGATTATAGAGGCAATTTCATAAGTGATTTATTATTATTGACTGTTGTTTAAACAGAGCCGCAATATGGATTTTAAAGCCAAGGAAAGCTCCTGGCAAGCGAAGGCCACTAGTATGTTTAAGAGAGGTGCCACGTCATCAATTAGTTCCACTTCCCATGTGAGTCAGGAAAATACACAGAAATACAAAAGAGCATTGAATAAAAAAATCAAGGTATGGTGGACGAAAATCACTTTGGAAAATTACGTGGCACAGAACATCGTTCCAAGAGGTTTGAGGATCAATATATATCCTACTTTTGATTTGGGAGAATAAAGTCTCATTAATAGGTGGATTGCGGCCGCTAACACCTGTTCTTTGGAATTCATTAAAATAATCATTGAAAAGAATTCCATTATTCTTAAAAATATAGAGACTGAAATTGAGGACCTTCAAAAAATTTTATTACATGATATGAGAAAAGAGGAATTTCAGGAATTTGTCACAAAACTTGATAAAGATATCGAAAAATGGGAGAATCACATTAGTCTGAATAAACAGAAAAAGTATGAAAGGGATTGGGCTGATTTTGAGTCCAAGAGAATTTTTAAATGGCAAATGCCAAAGAAAAAGGATCCTATCCCTAGGAGTTTGTCTAGGGATTTGTCTACATCTAATTCCTCTGTTAGTGATGTTGGAAGCAGTATTTTTGAAGCTAGTTATAAACCGAGGACTCGACAGCATTACCAAAAGAGGGCTGCTCCCAAAAACCAAGTGAGTGATACCGTTGAAGTTATTAATTTGTCTAGTCATATATTAACGGATGCACAAACAAGGGTGTTACAGAGAGGGCTAACATTTTCCCCTTCATCTGATTTAGACTCGTTCACGGCAATAAAGGACTTACATCTCTTCTCCAGAAAACTGGTTTTGAAGAGGTTACATCATAAAAAAGAAAGTGGTGGTGACTTTTCTAGTAGGGAGGAAAATGAGGCTCTTGAGATCCTTGAGTCTTTGATTGATGAGAATACATCAAATGTAAGTAATTTCCCTGTGAAATTAATTAACAAATCTACAAAATTTCCCCCTTTAACATTAGTACCGGCAGTTGAAACATTTACAAAGATTGTGTCATCTGAAATCGATAATTTAAAGAAAACCAGTCATTTTGGCTATAACAACTTGTCAATACAGGAGAGGAGTGCTTTGAGAGAACTTAAGGAATGGGACGATGTGGTTTTCAAAGTGGCCGACAAAGGAGGTAACATAGTAATATGGCCTAACTCCATGTATGAGGCCCAAGCCAATAAATTGTTAAACAATACCCAGGAGTATAGGTTACTTACCTATAATCCTATGGGACAATTTAAATTGGAATTGATTGATATTTTGGAGGCCGCAGTTGAAAACCACATTGTCCCTAAGAAATTCTTAGAAATTCATCAAAAACTTAGCCCCAGGCTGGCAACGTTCTACCTGATACCAAAGGTTCATAAAAATTCCCAGGATCCACCGGGAAGACCTATAGTGGCAGCTAAAGAGGGTCTCTGTGAGACCATATGTAATGTGATAGATCATTTTTTAAAACCTTTGGTGACTCAGTTACCCTCATATATTAAGGATACTACAGCCGCACTGGGACATTTAGAAAATATACAACTTACTGACAACATGATCCTTGTTACAGCGGACGTTGAGGCCTTATACTCATCGATCCGCCATCAAGATAGGCTTAATGCTGTTAGTAAATTCCTCTTACATAGTAATGTAGATCATGATATGGCCAATTTTGTTCTGACTTTGATGGAATATGTATTAACTCACAATGCATTTTCCTTCAATGGAAAAATTTTTCTCCAAAAGCAAGGTACAGCTATGGGGGCGGCTTGCGCCCCCTCATATGCGAACCTGTTTATGGGAGCTTGGGAAAGGGACATCTTCCAGGAAAGTGAAGTAGTGGGTATGGAACGGATCCACAATTGGATCCGTTACATAGACGATATTTTGTTTATTTATGAAGGATCAGTTGAGGAATTGAGGTGCCTAATGAATGTTCTTAACAATAACAATCAAAATATTAGGTTGACATATCAATATGGACGTAATATTGAATTTTTGGATTTGTCCATTACAGTTTTATCTGATGGTCGGCTATCAACTACAGTATATCGTAAACCCACGGCAACAAACTCTTTACTTAATGCTTCATCGGCACACCTAAAATCCACCATAGATGGGATTCCCATTGGACAATTTTTGCGTATTAAGAGAATCTGTTCTGAAGAAGGTCTTTTCGAAGAACAGTCCACTATCCTCAGAAAACGCTTTCAAGATAGAGGATATAATAGGAAGTCTATTCAGAGAGGTTACATGAGGGCAAAAAGTGTCCCTAGAGAGCAACTTTTACACAAGAATGTGATTTCTTCCAAGACTGTGAACAGGGAACAGCAGGTAAGATTAATTTCAAACTTCAACAATAAATGGTTTGAGGTGAAAAATATAGTACAGAGACATTGGCAAATTCTATTGACTGATCCTGTGTTGAGGGAAATTTTACCATCCAGTCCCTCATTTGTGGCGAAAAGGGCTCCCAATTTGCGAGACATATTGACACATAGCCAATATGATCCTCAACGGAAAGAGAGGGAGAGGAATATGGAGCGTGTGGGATTTTTTCCCTGTGGTATGTGCAAGGCATGTGCCAATATGAAAAAAAGCAGTAAGTTCCAGAATTTTGATCAATCTAGATGTTTCGATATTAGAACTCATATTACATGTTCCACGAAAGGAGTGATCTACTATGCCACTTGTCCATGCCAGAAAATCTATATTGGGATGAACAGCAGGGAGCTCAAGATTCGAGTTCGGGAGCACTGCCTTGATATTGATAAAGCCAAAAAGATTGAAGATGTTGCTTCATTGAAAACCTTACCTAGGCATTTTAAAAAATTCCATCAGAGCAATTCAAGGCTACTTCAAGTCAAGGGTATTGATCATATTAATTTGGGTCTTAGAGGAGGAGATGTATGTAAAAGACTTGCCAAAAAAGAGTGCCAGTGGATATTTCGATTGGGCACTCTAACTCCTCAAGGACTTAATGAAAGCTTCGGTTTTGGTGCTTTTTTGTAATTTCGTTTCATAATGATATCTATAACCTTACTCCATGGGGATGTGGACTTTTTAGGGTGGGTTTAGTTTTATAGAGTGATACTAATATTGTGTTTTTTTAGTTACAGTTTATTGTCTGTCGTGTTTGACTATTCCAGTGGTATAATGGAAGAGAAGATTATGGTGCATCAATTGAAGATTAAAGATCTGAAGATACCTCTATTTTATTATTGTTTTTTCCTCGTGTTATAGTCCTCACAATTATGCCTTCTTTTTTAGTTGTTTATACAGCATGATCATGTGCAATCTTTTATATGTTATATTCCCCATATGGACATCAATCATTATATCTTTATTTGGGGGGTTTTCAGTAGTGCTTTTGAGGTACCCCACATTACATATATCCTCGTGAGTGCGCATGAGCGGGTCTTGATTCACCAGAGAAGAGTGTGATGCTCATATTATGTGTGTTTCGCTTTCCAGGGTCATCTGATGATGACCGGTGGTGATCGACATAAGAGCACACAAACACTTCTCTTATTGACAATAGTGAACCAAGTTCAACTCCCTCATGCGCCGTTTTTCACTTTAAGGATCTAGGGTGACTTCATTGTTATTTATTTTTCATTAATGCGTTCCCTGGTCAGTGGTCCAATCATAATTTTGATTATGAAATCTTGAGTGAATATGAGTCTGAATTTGCATTTTTATCTTATATGTGCAGACATAAGACTGTATTAGCATAGTATAGATCTTTATATCCGCATCATTGTAGCGCTATAATGTATAGGTATATTAGTGATCTATATATTAAGACTATCTACCTTGATCATTTATTGTAGCGCTTAAGATGTAGGAAATGTAATACTGTTTTTTAAGATCTAGTGATTCACCTTAAGTGATATTATGGGTTGAACTTTTCATGGTTTGGAGTACTTACTTCTGGGCATGCGCTATGGCACTTTAGCATTGTAATTGACTGCAGCTTGGTAGAGGATTATATAAACGGGGATTTCCCCTCCTTAGTCATGCCTCCCGTTGAAGCAAAAGCGAAACGCGCGTCGGGGCAGAGGGACGCCCGAGGAGACTTCTTGTTGATCACTGGTAATGGCTGCCTTGCTTTATAATATCATTTGTTCCATTGTTATATGATTACTGCAAGTATGCCGGTGTATGGGCTTACAAGTCATGCCAGTCACTATGCCTTATAGGCGGATTTTGGCCGTTGTTCTCATTGTATGTTGCTCACATCGCCTAAGAGGGTGGTAATCACCTTTCATATGGGGAGAGCGGTTTAATATACCGCGAATAAAAGAACAAATTGCCATATAGATGGTTACTAAACTTGCCTAAACTGATACATATTTATGAGAATCGACATAATCCAAATTACTGACGGCTTTTGTCAATTTGCAGTGGTCATATATTTTTGGGAGCCCTTTTCTTATAAATTGATTTATGGATATTTATCATTACACATTGCACAGTATTCACATTTATGTGGATGTTCTTATAGGATTAGGGAGGTACAGCAATTTTTACATGTTACTATTTTTGATAATGGTGAATTTATTGGGTGGTTGATACAATTGAAAAATCTATGGGTTTATATGTCCCTTTATTGATATGTGCATCTCTCTAGTTGTATATTTTTAATTCTTTGTTAATAAAAAAATATATCTTTTTATACCATCTGGTCCTCAACCCTGGTCTATTTATTTCTTCAGGGGGACATTGTGATTTATATTATTGGTTATGGTATTTACTTTTTGATTATAGAGGCAATTTCATAAGTGATTTATTTTGTATCAGCAGGGGTAGCAAAACTACTAGCCTAATCACCACCAGCATGATCAGGCACATGGCAGCAAAGCACCCGATTATGTGGGTCGAACCCCAGGCTCCAGGAACACTGTCTGGAGGTGAAACCACTGCTTCTTCCACTGTTGTGCATGGAAGCCAGTTGTCACGATCCATTTCTGGATCTGTGTCAGTGTGGGCTTCTCATATATAAACTTTTTTCCTTTCAGGCCATCGGGGGTTAATGTTAGTTTTTGCCTCCGGTGGCCGCTGGTGTTACTACAAGTTTAGTGAGTCTGCTGGTGGGTTTTTCCCCCCGGTGGCCACTGGTGTAATTGCATGGCTGGTCTATCTGTTGAGGCAGGTGGAAACCGCTCCCACCTTCCTATATAAGCTCACCAGGTGCACCAGCTAACTATTGGTGATACTATTCCTCTTTGGAGACCAACCAAGCTGGAGTCAGGAGCAGGCTGTGTTGCAGTGAAGCTCAAGCTATTTCCTTGTTCTGGTGCCTAACTCTGCTGTTCAGTGCTTAGCAGCAGATAAAGCTAAGTTTTTCAGTTGATATAACCCCGTGGTGTCTGTTTTATCTTTCCTTTGGTTTGTGGTGCAGTTCACTGTTTTCCCTGTCTCACCTCCTGGGGAGGGGGTTGGGGGTTTAGCTCAGGGCTAAACAGGAGATAGGGACAGGTCAGGGACTTGGGCCTCACTACCATCAAGTGTACCCTCAATTTAAGGAAAGTCAGGGCTCCCCCTTAGCCTGAGGGGGCAGTTCAGGGGCCCTGGTTCCTTGCCCCCTGTTTACCTGCTACTGCCCCGTGACACCAGTCCCCTGTGCATGGTGTCTGCGAAGATGCCTCCTGCCCTGCACCTGTCATTGCACACACTCAACTAACACTATCATCAAGCATGCCTTGTCCCAGCGCAGTATTCAGTTGTCAATACCCCAGTTCTTGGAACGCAAGTGGAATTATGCTGCCAATGCCCTACAGGCCACCCTATTAAATTCACATATTTCTCGTCTGATTGTGCTCAAAATGTTGCCTTTTAGGCACATAGAGACAGAAGCTTTCCACAACCTGACGGCAGCAGCCGTCCCAAGGTACCCGGGCCACAGCCGCCACTATTTCTCCCAGTGTGCTGTCCCCGCATTACACAAGCACGTGTTCCACAACATAAGGTGTGCCCTCAATAATGCTGTCACTGAAAAAGTCCACCTAACCACGGACACGTGGACAAGTACTTGTGAAAGAAAATGAAATGAAAAGCAGGAGTACCTAGCTCAAAAGAGTACATAAGAATAACAAAGTCAAGTATAAAAATATGTAACAATCTTTATTATTCAAATATTTACATAAAATAGTAGAGGCATAAATAACCAGTAATTACAAAAACAAGACAAGAACATGAGAGGGGTAGAAAACTAGGTGGCAACGGTCATAATGGGCCTCTCATACTTCATTCAAGTGAGTATCCATATGCCATGAGCACTCCAATAATATCAGTTTAGCCTCAAATAATAGGGTACAATTAGAACATCATTTATATTAATCAAAGTGGACAGCAATGCAGATAAAGTAAATAATGTCCCTAGTTATCAGAAACTAAAGTGCCGCTCATAATGCATAAATAAGGTATTCGCTTACCCATGTGGGAGAGAGGAACAAAAGTGCACCATGCACACCAAAGCCCCGATGCGCGATTCACATGATCTCGCTTCCTCGGGGGGGCGAAACATGTGTCAGGGCTTTGGTGTGCACGGTGTACTTTTGTTGCTCTCTCCCACATGGGTAAGCATGGCAGCGCTGCAGTGCTTCCAGCTTGTGACTGATGTGGTCATTTCAGAGATGGAAGCTGAAGAGGAGAACGTGCAGGAGCTGTAGAATGTGGTGGAAACCCTGATTGACCTAGAGCCCATATTTCTCCACGTCAGGAAGAAATGCTTCATATCGAGGTCTGACTGAGGCCTGGCATCCACTAAGTTAACCCAGTGTGCAGTCAGCGAGATGTACCGTCCCTGCCCACAACCACTTGCCACCTGTCCATGATTAGGTGGACTTTCCAAGTAACTGCATTGTTGAGGGCATGGCTAAAATTGTGGGACACGAGCTTGTGTAATGCAGGGATGGCACACCGGGAGAAATAGTGGTGACTGGGGACCGAGTACCGAGGGACGACAGCCGCCATCAGGTTGCGGAAAGCTTCCATCTCCATGAGCATAAAAGGCAACATTTCGATTGCAAGCAGTCACGAAATGTGTGAATTTAGTAGTGTGACCTGTGAGGCGTTAGCTGCGTATTTGCGCTTGCGTTCCAAGGACTGGGGTATGGACAACTGAACGCTGTGCTGGGACAAGGATGTGGACGTGCTTGATGATGGTGTTAATTGAGTGTGCTATGACAGGTGCAGTGCAGGAGCTATCTTCGCATGCATCATGGACAGGGGATTGGCTTGCACACACAATAACATAAGAAGCAGTGGTGTCACCTGCAGACACTGTTCTTGAAGCCTTGGGTTCGGCCCACAAAGTTGGGTGCTTTGCAGCCTTGTGCCTGATCATTCTGGTGGTGGTCAGGCCGGTAGTTTTGCTACTCCTACTGATGTCTGGCAGGTGGTTCAAATGGCTTTTTTGGGGTTATCAGCAGAGTCTTTGAAAAACAAACAGACTCAGGAAGACCTAACAGTTGGACTGCCAACTTCCGTTGTGTTGGTGTCACGGGAAACGGTTGCCCGCTTTCTGTCTACAGCCACCACACTGCTTTTTCCTGCCTGTTGGAGTGCTATGCCTCCCTCCCCCTGTGTGCTGCTGTCCTTGTTTTGCATGTCCTCCTGCCAGCTTGGGTCAGTTACTATATCATCCACCACCTTGTCTTCCACTTCCGCACCCTGGTCCTCCTCCTGACTTTCTGGCAATTGTGTCTCATCATCATCCACCTCTTGTGACACTTCCCACTGGCGTCTTCTTGTGACCATGGCTGCTCAAATATTTGGGCATCGCTACATGCCATCTCCTCTTGCCCCTCTTCAAGTGGACCGGGCGAGAGGCCCAAATCTCTAAATGAAAAAGTGACCATCTCTTTGAAGTGTCTAAGTGAGGGATCCGTTGTCTCTGGGCACTCGTCATGGTGGGAGGAAGGAGGATCAGGGTGAGGAATATGCAGTCCAGACTCACGGCTACTGAGACTTGACAGTGTGGAAGACAGGGTGGTGGTGTTGGTGGTGGCAAAGTGACTGGAAACATTATCCGTTATTCAACCAACAACCTTTTGACACTGCTCTGTGTTCAATACTGGTGTGCTGCTGTGGTCTCCTAGTAATTGGGACAGGAAGGTCGGGTGAGAATATGTGGGTATTTGTTGTGGCACAATTTCTGCTTGCCCACAGCCATGGCCTTGGTCTCGGCATGCACCATCACCATCACATCCAGTTCCCCATCCCTTGCAACATGCCTTGCCCATTTTAAATGGAGGACAATACTTTCCACAATCACTACCAATGGCTGAATTTGGAGCATACTCATATGTGATCTGTGGGGCGGACAAACCTCAGTTCCAAATATCTGGCCTGTAGGTAACTATTTTTAAGCAAACTGGTGTCAATAACTTGGCTAAGACACTGCAAAAAAATTAAATGGAGACCTAAAATGGCACAATTTTTAGCTCACTGATATGTGATCCGTGTGACAGACAAACACCAGTTCAAAATATCTGGCCTGTAGATAACTATGTTTTTTTTAGCAAGTTGGTGTCAATAACTTGGGTAGGACACTGCAAAAAAATGTAAAGGGAGGCCTGAAAAGGCACAATTTTGAGTGCACTGTTATGTGATCCGTGTGACGGACAAATGTCAGTTCAAAATAACTGGCCTGTAGGTAACTATTTTTTTTGAGCAAACTGGTGTATATAACTTAGGTAAGACACTGCAATAAAATTTAAATGGAGGCCTGAAATGTTATAATTTGCAGTGCACTGATATGTGATCCATGGGACGGACAAACCCCAGTTTAAAATAGCTGGATTTTGAGCACTGTAATATGGAAAGGATCTGGCTGTATTCTGCAGTGCCAGCAAACAAATGGAGCAGAAAAATGGTTTTCTATGGATTGCTTTTAAAGGAAATAATCAGGATTAAGATCCAAAAAAATTAAATAAATCCTGGCCTCTGATACCTGGGGCTATGTTTACAAATATCTGTAATAGGCAGCAGCAGCCAGTACTGGAATGGACTCTCTTGCTATATACACTGAATTCTGCCATGCACACTGCCTGCCTGCCTAGCACTGATATATATACAGCTTTATTAGTCCTCAGAAGGACTGTTAGTTGAGGTGGATATGTGTATTAGATATGGTACACCCACACTAAGTATGAAGCAAACAAATCGCTCCCTAGATCAGCAACAACTCTCCCTACACTTAGGCTATGTGCACACGGTGCGGATTCTGTTGCGGATCATCAGCGAATTTGACCCTGCGGATCTGCAGCAGAACTGCAGGTGATGTACAGTGCCATTCTAGCCTATGGAAAATTGAAACCGCTGTGCAGACGGTGCTGATTTTTCCGTGCGGCTTTTGCTGCAGTTTCAAATCTGCAGAAAGAATTGACATGTCATTCTTTTCTGCAGATTCTGCTGCGGTTTGCCATCTCCTCCATTGTGGAGGTGATAAACCGCAGGGCAAAACCGCAAGCTAATCCGCAGGTAAACCGCAGGTCTTTTGACCTGCGGATTTTGCAAAATCCGCATGGAAAAATCCACGGGTGAATTCGCACCGCGTGCACATAGCTTTACTGATTCCGGAGCAGACTGTGTCGAGAATGGTCGTGCCAGGTCTGATATAGACATGATGACGCTGTGCGGCCAGCCAATCACTGTAATGCCACAGCCAACGTGGCTGCAGCATTACAGTGTGTGGCAGACAATCCCTGCATGTTCATTGGCTCTCTAAAGAGCACCAAACATGCAGGGCTGGCACCAGAGCTCCTGCCGAGCAACCCCGGAAATGCTCCGCGAGCGCCGAGCACCCTTTTGTTTTTTTAATGCTTTTATTTATATGCTCAGTTTATTATCCTAATATTTAAAATATTTGATATACCTTTGTCTCTTTTTTCTATTTCCTCCATTTTTTCTATTAATTTTTTTCTATTAATTTTCTTTTTTTTTTTTTTTTTATATGATTCTTTTTCTATATTAATTTTCTTCTTTTGTCTTCTTTTGTTTTATATTTCCAATATTATGTTTCAGTGCTTTTTTGGATTGTTATATAACAAGGAAATGTACCACAAAGCACCTAATACTCTATGGATGACAATATAGTTAGGGATAAGCGAGTATACTCGTTAGGATTTGGTACTCGACGAGTAATGCGGTACTCGCGGTACTCGAGTCCTGATGAGTATTTCACTACTCACCTCGCAATATTTGTCACAGCCCGCACAGTCCCCGCACAGCCCAGCACAGTCCCTGCACAGTTCCCGCACAGCCCAGCACAGTACCTGCACAGTACCTGCAAAGCCCAGCACAGTCCCGCACAGGCCAGCACAGTCCCATACAGCTCAGCACAGTTCCCGTACAGTACCTGCAAAGCGCAGCACAGTCCCGCACAGTACCTGCACAGCCCAGCACAGTCCCGCACAGCCCAGCACAGTCCCGCACAGGCAAGCACAGTCCCACACAGCCTGGCATAGTCCCCGCACAGTACCTGCAAAGCCCAGCACAGTCCCGCACAGCCGGGCACAGTCTTCACACAGGCCAGCACAGCCCCACACAACCTGGCACAGTCTTCATACAGGCAAGCACAGTCCCGCGCAGCCCGACACAGTCTTTGCACAGCCCAGCACAGTCCCGCACAGCCCGGCACAGTCTTCACACAGGCCAGCACAGTCCTGAACAGCACGGCACAGTCTTCACACAGGCCAGCACAGTCCCGCACAGCCCGGCACAGTCTTCGCACAGCCCAGCACAGTCCCGCACAGCCTGGCACAGTTTTCACACAGGCCAGCACAGTCCCGCACAGCCCGGCACAGTCTTCGCACAGGCCAGCACAGTCCCGCACAGCCCGGCACAGTCTTCACACAGGCCAACACAGTCCCGCACAGCCCGGCACAGTCTTTGCACAGTCCCCGCCCAGCCCAGCACACACACAGCCCATTAATCGCATTTCCCATAGATTTACATTGGACTCGCTACTCGTTACGAGTACCCAGGTATTAGGAGGTACTCGTAACGAGTACAGCGAGTCTGAATACTATACTACTCGCTCATCCCTAAATATAGTCAATTTTTTCACCCAGTGAGATGCTCGAGCGAGCACCGAGTATTGGTGAGCATGCTTGCTCATCACTAGTCCCTACTCCTAGATTTGGTATGACGCTTCTACAGCCCCCTTATACATGGTATGCTGTCTCCATCACCTCGTACACATGATATAATGTTCCTCACAGCCTTATAAATGGTATGAAGTTGCCTTACCTCTTTTTACCTGTTATGATGTCCTCACATCCCCTATACTTGGTATAATGTCCCTAAAGCCCATTTATACATGTTATGATATCCCCCACATCCCCTTATGTTTGGCATCATGTCTTTTAAGTTCCCTGATACATTGTATGCTGTCTACACAGCCCCCCTATACATGGCATGATGTTCTTCACAAGTCGTTACACATGGTATGATGTCTCCAACAACCCCTTATATATGGTAAGATTTCCTCCACAGCCAAATACATAGTATGATATCTGCACAGCCCCAATACATGTTATGATGTCCCCATAGCCCATTTATGCATGATATGATGTCCTCACAGTCTCCTACACATGGTATGTTATCCTCCACAGCCCCCTGTATATGGTATGATGTACTGTTAGCTGCCCTATACATGATAAGCTGCCTTCAGAGCCCCATACACATGGTATGATGTTACCCACTACACATTATGCAGGGTATTCTATCCCTATTCCTATTCTTGGCATGATATCCCCACAGCTTCCTTATGTATCGTATACTGTCTCCACAGCCCCATACACATGGTATGATGTTCCCTACAGCCCCTTATGCATGGTATGATATTACTGTGGTAGATTAAAGGGTGTTTTACTGGATGGGAGATACATTTCTCCCAGCAAATTAATGTTTGGCTGGGTTTTTCCCTAAAGACAGGACCTGTGAGAATGTCATGGTCACGTGATCAGCCCATGTGATGTCTACCTCACTTGTAGGAGGGGTTATGGGCTATGTAATGGAGGTTGGTGTTTGGCACATGGTGAGTGTGTCTGGAAGTTACAGGAACTTGGCTGGACTTAGCCTGAACTTGTATACAGGATCCCTGTGCTGCAGGTGCTGCAGGACTATATGCAGCAAGACTCTCAACAACCCTGGGAATGGCACCTGGCGGATGCCGCGGACCTGGCAGCCGCTTAGTTAAGCCCGTCCCATGCAAGGGGTGAGTCTGGGACCAGTGGTTCTCCAAGCTGGAGTATATTTATGTTTTCCTTACTTTCTGTTAATCTGCTGTTTGCAACGTGATATTAAACCACTGAAATTGGACTTGAAGCCTGTGTGTTGCTTCGTTACTCTAGCCCTGCCATTACCTACCAGAGCGAATCTCTACATACCTACAGCCCTCTTGTACATGTTATATCTTCCACAGCTGCTTATGCATGGTATGATGTCTCCCACAACCTCTTATACCTTATGAAATTCCCCAGCCCCCTTTTACATGTCATGATGTCTTTATAGTCCCATATACATGGTATAATTTCCCCCCAACAGCAGCTTAAACTTAGTATGACATCCCTACAGCTCTCTAAGGCTGGTTTCACATTTGAATTTGTGTGCGCAGCGTTTCATCCGCATCGATCCGCATGAGTCATGTGTACATATCTTTAACATGGTGCACGCAGTGACATCCGTTTGCATGCATTCTCATGCAGATGTGTACGCTTGCGTCTTTTGTGGGGTTGCGTTGGGGACCGGTGAGCGCAACATGTTGCATTTTTGGAGGCATAAATTATGCACAGCCATCCGCATGCGGATGTTGGAGGATGGAATGCGTCAAAACAACGCATTACAGTCTATGGGAACGCAAGCATACGCAAGGACCTGCGTACATATATGCGTTCGAAACGCATGCGTTTATTTAATTATTGTGGCCTGGAAGTGATACATCGCCTGAAAATTGTCAGGTCTATAAAATGAAAGTCTGGACACTGTCAGGCCATTACTCTCTGGATTCTGGGATGTGAGCATCAGACTGGTATGTAATGGAAGCTTTGGAAATGTCTGTCTCTGCAGTCTTGACTCTGCACTAATTTTTTTGTTCTATTCCTTGTAGACTGCTGATCCAGTTGGTTCTCGTGCTTCGGTCCTGGTGCTGCTGCCCTCCTGTTGTGGTCGTGCTGTTGCTCCGGTCTTGCTGGTGCCATCCTGCTGCTCTGGTCGTGGTGCTGCTGTTGGACTATAGGCTGTAAGTATTGGAGTCCATTTTTTTGTGCTCTTGACAAGTCTAACTTTTCTTCTGTTTTCTCTAGTGTTTCACTTGTGCTGCCGTCCTCCTGCTGTGGTCCTGGAGCTGCTGTCCTCCTGCTGAATTGAGCTTCAGGAAAATGGCCACCGGAGGCGGCACATGCACAGAGTGAGATCTCAGGAGACGAGATCTCGTTTCCCGGGACGATATCTCATCTCCTGAGATCTCACTATGCACGGCCATTTTCATGAAGCTCAATTCAGCATTACAACAATGGAAGTGCAGGGGCTCTGGCCTTTCACAAAACGCCGGTGGAGCTCCCGCACTGCCGATCACCTGCAAAAGTGACGCATCAGCCCGGGATGAATGTGCGGGGGCTCTGGGATTTCCACAAATGCCGGCGGAGCCCCTGCACCACCGATCATCTGCCAAATCGCCGCCCATCAGCCTCGGATGTGTCTCCTGGTAAGTGCATCTGGACCATAAGACGCACCCCCATTTTCCCCCAAAATTTATGGGGAAAAAAGTGCGTCTTATGGTCTGAAAAATACGATATTTTCTTTACAGGTACCTGACAGTGGGGAAGAGCAGCAGCAGTCAAGTGACAATGAATCTTCCCAGAGTCTTCGGTGTCAAGCTTGAGGGGAGGAAACACGGGGTGTAAGTATTATTTTCATTGTCAAACTTATAATTGAATTTGTTTTAAGCTTACTAATTTTTTTTTTCATTTTTTTCTATAGGTTCCACAATGTGATCGCAATCCAGACATAGATATTGACACACTCATTCAATCAGTGCAAGAGCGAGCAGCGTTGTGGGACCCTCTTGATCGGAACCATTCAGATGTGGTCTTGATTCGATGACTCTGGGAAGAAGTGGCGAGATCGCTGCTGGATGATTGGGACAGTGCCAAGCCACATTCCAAAAAGCATTTTTGTAAGTATTGCAATGAACCTGAAAATGTATGTGCATTGTTTAACAAGTTTTTCTTTTTTCCCCCTTCACAGTGAAGAGAATTAAAGTCCGTTGGCGTTCGATGAAGGACCGCTTCAACAAGGAATTAGAGAGGAGAATCGGGTTAGAAGCAGTGCTGCTCAAAGGTTGAGAAAATACAAGTATCACCGCCAACTTGAGTTTCTGAGGCCTGTGGTTGCTCATCGAATGCGAGTATCTTTTGTGTTGTCATTTACAAACTGTCTAAGTTTTTTTACTAATGTTTTTCATTTATTTCCAAAACAGAACCTCGAGCAGCACTGCGGAACGCGGACCATCCTCTGTTGGAGCGGCCTTTCATCGACCAGGCAACGAACCGGCACAATCCCAGTCATCCACCAGCGATGGAGCAACCAGGCAGGCTCTATAGACTGGAGATCATGCAGCCAGCACATCTAGTTTTCCCCTCTCCCAGCCCTCTGCCACAGCTTTATATGGGTCTGCTCATCAGCGGCAGAGGCCCTGGGAGAGGCAAGTCTTGCCTGAGTTTGAGTACTTGGGGTTGATCTTCCAGGATAGTAACAAGGCGATTGTTGACAGATTGGATAGTGGTTTCACTCTGATGCACTCATTATTCCAGGATGTCTCCAAACGCCTTGACCGCCTGGAAGCAGACCTTCAGGGACCAGAGCAACATTTTTTTTCTTCTATAGAACGGTGCGTGATGGAAAACCTACCACCTGATCTCCAGCTGAATGTGATGCAGGCCTGCTAAGTTGCTTACAACCAGGTCTTACAGCAGCTGTCCCAATTTCAGCAGCAGGTACCACCTTCCTTCCATACAGGAACAGGTCAACAAGGTCAAGCACAGCAGCAGTGGCAGAATCCTCTAGCACTTTTCAACACATCTCAAGGACTAGGATACCCTTTCAGCTCCACCAGCGTAAGTGACGTATCCACCACGACCACCGCTGGACAGTAGGACAGTACCCAGCTTCACCACACAGCCGAGTGCAAGTGTCACAATGCAGCGGAGTGAAGAAATAGCAGCAACGTCGACATCTCAGCCAAGTGCAAGACCACAGGACCGGAGCCTAGGAAACTGCAAATTCTCCTGGAAAAAGACTTTAAAGTCACCGAACACACCGCCTCAACCCTCACCTGTCCTACCACCTCAAACCTCAACTGTCCCTGATTCTCCATTTCCAAGTGTGTCCCCACATTATGCTCCATCTGTCTCTTACAATTTTTTAATCCCTTCAAATGAATCAATGCCTTCCAATTTGTCAATCCCTTCCACTTTGTTATCCCCTCGTAATGTGTCCTCTTCCCCCAATGTGTCTGACCCACTCCTCCAAGTATCTGCCACTTCCCCTTTAACAACTTCCCCAACCACTCCTTGCCAATCCTCCCAGCCCAACAACCTCCAGGTCCAAAATGTCACTCTATTGTCCCGAACGCACAGTAATAAAAGACACTAGATTTTTTGTTTTCAATTTTAATGTGGAAATACATTTTTTTCAGTTTTGTAAATAAAACAATTTTTTGGTTCACAATCACTGTCTCTGTCTTTTATTTATGTTTTTATTTAAACATGTGCAGTAACGGGTGTTACACTCAGGGGGTTTTGTTAAGGTGTTATTGGTAAGCAAACATTACAGGTACAAACATAACAGATACATTTCACTTTAGGTAACAGGTACATTTCACTTTAGGTAAGCAAACATAACAGGTACAAAAATAACAGGTACATTTTATTGCTCTAGAATCATAGAATCATAGAATCGTAGAGTTGGAAGGGACCTCTTGGGCCATCTGGTCCAACCCCCTGCTCAAAGCAGGATTCGCTAAATCATCCCAGTCAGATGTCTGTCTAGCCTGTGTTTGAAGACTTTCATTGAAGGAGAACTCACCACTTCTCGTGGCAGCCTGTTCCACTCATTGATCACTCTAACTGTCAAAAAGTTTTTTCTAATATCTAATCTGTGTCTCCTCCCATTCAGTTTCATCCCATTGCTTCCAGTCTTTCGTTCCTTTATTTCGTCTTGCCATTCAACACATCCAATTTTAGAAACAAAATATTCAGCAAATTTATCTCTTGTTTGGGCAACTGCCACTGAAGTCCTCAGATCTTGGTAATCCTGCAATGTGATAGTAGCAGGTTCCTCTAGGTTGGGTCACTCTTTAGCCAGAATGTAGTTGTGGAGAACTACACATGCTTTCACAACCTGATCAATAGGGTTAATTTTAAGATTAATGGATGTTCCTAAAATGTGCCATTTTGAGACCAGCAATCCAAAGGTGCACTCCACTGTTCTTCGTCCCCTTGTGAGTCAGTAGTTAAAACTCCTTGTTGCGTGGTTTAAGTCCCAACTTGAGTATGGTTTGATTAGGTTGGTGCACATCTGAAAAGCCTCATGCCCAACCAGAACAAATGGCATTGGTGGTCATTCAGTGCTGGGAAGAGGGTGTGGCTGTGGAAAATTAACATCATTACCATATAAACGTTGGCCCATGTCTGAGTTTTTAAATGTCTGCGAATCATTTCCATGTCCATATGAACCAATGTCCACGGCATCAAATTTACACTCCGCATCGGCAATTGCCATTAACACGATAGAAAAGTATTTTTTATAATTGTAATACTCTGATCCACTGCCAGCAGGTTTCAAAATTTTAATATGTTTGCCGTCCACAGCCCCCACACAGTTGGGAAAATTACAAATTTCCATGAATTAGGCACCATTTTCCCTCCATAGTTCAGTTGTGGGTTGGGGGAGGAATTCTCGGTGCAGGACATCACATAACGCACGGCATGTTTCACCAACAATCCCAGACTGCGTGGATACTCCAATGCTAAATTGGACATGTAATGATGATAACGTCTCGCCAGTAGCAAGGAATCTGCAGAAAAGAAAATGAGAAACAAAAATCAGTACACTGCTTAGGGTTAGGGTTTAGGTTTAGTGTTTAGGGATAGGGATAGGATTAGGGTTATTAGTGACAGGAGTTTCCTTTTTTACATTACGTACCTCAGGGTAACCAATAGCCTTTCATCAGCAGGAATTGCTCAACGGAGCTGTGTGTCCTGCCTGCCAATGGATGCTCTGACACGTTGCAACAAGACATGGACACTGTGTTGAGACATTCTGTGTAGTCATAAAATTTATCCGGGTTTTCCCACATCTCTGAGTACAAGGAGTGGTAGGCTCCATGGCTCCCTCGGACCTTCCACAATAGGGTGTTGCCAATACCGTCTTCTCCGTCTATCTCTTATTCTTTGTTCTTGACAAGCCACAGCAAATGCGTTTGTGCATACAGATGATAAGCTGCACACACAAACGCAAATGTGAACCTAGCCTCATATATGATATGATGTCCACTGCAACTCCTTATACATGGTATGATGTTAATACAACTCCTTCTACATGCTATGATGTCCCCACAGCCCCCTATACATGGTCCTGGTAAACAGAGTGAACAGTGGATGAAAGCATTTTCCACTGTTCAATTCAGCTGTATTTCCCTGCTAACATCTGTTTGGACAGGTTAGTTCAATCAGCATTTTCATACCAGTACTGCTTTGCACTAGCCTAAAATGTTCAGACATCAGAATGCTGAAGGGGCTCACTGCACATGCAGCAGGGAAGATGGACTGCCAGAGACTGGCCGTGACGTCAATTGTAATGTTATGATTGGTCTATACACAGGAAAAGATGAGCCGACTTTTGACCATACTCTCTAAAATCAGTATTGACTATGGTCACATGCCAAACTGTTGCATCTATGCAACAGTGCAGAATGCTGACAGTGATAATAATAACATTCAGAGGGCAAAGTACACACATAGAATAATAAGAAAGGCTGGACAATCCCTTTAATGGAAGTATTCAGAGAGCACTTGGATATAATAATATCATTTCTGTCTACTCTTCACCAAATTATAATGTAACTGCTCATACACTGCTAGAAACTAGACAACCATTTCAGGCAGCAGCAGTGCCAGCAGCTCCAGCTGCCAATTAAGTATTATTGGGATGATGCATCATGTTTCTAACTATCTTGTTATACTGAGCAAAGCATTCACACATGGAGCTTACATAATATATATATATATATATATATATATATATATTTTTTTTTTTAAAGAGATTTTTTTCATTTTGCTTATCTTGTAGAGATAGCAGTGCACTTTGTATGCACTTTATTTACAAAATGTCTTCATTTTATGTTATGCGTTAGCTAGCGGCTGAATGTTTCGTGAAGCCATCAGATACTATTTTAATTCATCAAGCAATAAATGTGCCATCTCCCTCTCATGCAATTAAGCAAATAGCAAATATACAGAAACATAATATTTCCTATGCAAGAATAAGTTATGGCTGCGTTCTTTGTTTAGCAGGATACAAAAGTACATTTAAATGGACGCTAAGATAGATTTTTCTTTAATATATTCTTGCACTTACAAGGACTATTTATGTAAAACCAATTTACTATACTGTTTTTATTTTCTGCAGATCTGAAAAGCTACATTTCTTTTTTTTTAGAACATAATACATGAAATGATTTTTTGAAATGAAATATTTTTCTTGGATTCTACTTTTACTTTAATACTGTGTTTCGTCTCTGAGATCCATGGTATCATAAATACAATGGAAAATTACATCTAAGACATAAATACCCTTTTTCCTGACATAGCAGCAAATGAAAACGGAAGCCTGGAGCACTTGAAGGGAAAAGGTTACTAATAAAAAAAAGAAATATGATTTAGGGTCATGTATTTTTTATCTTCTTACATGGTTTTAAGCTAGCATTTGCTCATAAGCTGTCAGTGAGGTTAGAGGATAGTTCAGCGATGAAAATGGGCAGTATCAACATCAGAAAGCATGAATTAACCAATGATGTATGTGAAAGAACTTGTATTCACTCGAGAAAAGCAAATCTTTAGATTTTTTTACAATTCAAATTTAATAACTTCTCCAATTTTTTTTTAATTGATTTTCTGCAATGTAATAAATCTGTGAAGACTCTTTAAAGACTTGTTATGACACTCAGAGGTCTTCTAGGAGTCTACTCAACCCATTTCAAACTCGGTAATGTGAACATAGCCTTTGTAATGTCAAAGTGACCTTAATCTAAAGGAGTATTTACTCTTAGGAATTGGTATTCTTAGCTCTTCTTTTGATTAGCCAGCTTGACGCAATACATGTTATGTTGCACCAGGCTGGCTAATCAAAATAAGAGCTGCGAATGCTGGAAAATTAGAGGTAGTATTCCTGCTCATGTTCAAAGGCCACAGACCACTGGCTGATGGAATGGAACGATGCGCAAAATACATGCATCCAAAATACAAGACATTATACAAATATTTGAATTAAGAAAATTGTACTCTTGTGTATCGGATACACAGTCTGGTTTGGCATACACCTCATGTTCCTTTTTTAGAAAACCATAAATAGTCCCAGCTTTCTTGGATGTCAGCCCAGCATTTTTTTTTATTTGTAGCAAGGGGAGAATCTATCAATTCAGCTGCTTTCAAACTTCCAACCTGAGACTCATTGGACATTATTGCCCAGGAAAGCTGTAGACTATGGTAGGGATGAGTGTTGCCTAAGGATCCACACATCCATATATATAAATTTGAGTGTGTGTGTGTGTATCGACAATGATGTCATAATCATATGATGATGTCACAATTATTCAACTATGTCATAATCATTTGATGATGTCATAATCAACTGATGATGTCATAACTTTTCGGTGATGTCATAATCATTTGGTGTCATAATTATTCAATGAGGTCATGATCATTTGATGATGACATAATCAACTGATGATGTCCCCGATATGAGGAGTGGGCGGGGCTATGTAGAGTGAGCGTGGCTTGATACACACACACATACACCTATTGGATGAAGGATGTGTGATGGGTATATGGGCACGGGACTATGGGATGGAGGATATGTGTGATCGGTATATGGGCACTGGACTATGGGATGGAGGATATGTATGATGGGTATATGGGCACGGGACTATAGGATGGAGGATAATCATTATAATTTGTTATAACTAACCACAATTAGTTACTATGCCCAGGCAATGTCAGGCTCTTCAGCTAGTTGGTATTATAAAAGCTCATCCCAAATTTTCCAAGCAGCTACAGAAAATTCATTTTTTTTCACTGTCTCTTATGCATCTGATTGTATTGCAGGGCATCAGAATGAATTTTGTGAAAGGCATATTTTAAAACATTGAAGCAGTTACAGTAAAGATTCCAGAAAATAATTTACAATCAACCCTGGCGAAAAGCAATAGCGAGGCAATAAACTGAGCAGAACTCCAGCATACTAACACAGCAAGATCCTGATCATTTGTATGCGGCAAGTAAGACTGTACCATATATCTTCAATAAATGACACTTCTTATTGTGAGCATAAGACAGAAAGTAAAAACAAATCATGTGATATCAATGCTGTTCTGTCTCTTAAGTTTACTGCACTGAGACACAGCAATGCCGATAAATGTCTCTCCTGATAAGACTTATTGACACAATATAAAGCTTTGCCCTTGTTTTCTCCTACTTGCTCAGTATTTTAGTACATCTGCAGACTCCTCTGATTATAGTTGCAGTACTATCCATCAACTATCAAGTCAGTCAATGAGCTGAGCACATCTGCTGGTATATAAAGACTCAATGCCAGATTTTCTGAACCTTATTTCTCTTAAAATATAAGGCCGGGGTCACACTGGCGAGGAATACAGCCGAGTGAGAGGAGCTAAAAGCATGCATTAGACACGGACAAATGATTCTCTATGGGGTCCCTCGCACCAGCCGTATATTTCTCATCCGTATTCTACAGTCCATGGCAATCGCAGCATGCTGCGATTGTCAGCGTACTACGGCCGTAGTACGCCAATGCAAGTCTATGGGTGCGCAAAAAATTACGGATTACACATGGACCACACGTGTGACCAGCGAGCAATACGCAGGTCTTTTGGCTGGTGACAGGAAATGGGTCAATCCATCATCAGGAAGCCTAGACATGCAAATGAGCTCAAAAAGCGCTCCAGACAGCCAGGAAATACGCCTCCACGGAGTACAGCAGCAGCATGGCGTCCACTTACATTAATGTAGAAATGTTAATAGTCATGGTGCAGGAGCGTCCCGAACTATGGGACCAACGTGATGCCCATTATTCCAACCGGGCAAGAAAGGAGGCGTCATGGAGGCGCATCCGTCGCCAGATGTACTATGACTTTGGTGATCGGCCACGTGAGGAGCAGCATAAAATTCGCAAGTACAAGCCAAAACATGAGTAAACCTTAGCGCACAACAAAAAAGGAATATAGAATCAGCACCCCCCCTTCCTGTGCTTATACTTTTTTCCTCATGAGGCCGTTAGATTTGGATGTGACACGTGGATTCACACAGCCGTAATTTGGGTTTAGGCCACAAGCTTCTCATCCTCCTAGACAAATTATTAAGTGTAGCTATTTGATACATCAACTAAAGAGACCCTGTGTATCTGCCCAATTAGATATGCCACCATGGGTAGAAAGCACACCCCAGAAGGCCCCATGCCTAGACTACTAGTAGCAAATGTGACCTATCAAATATGTGAATTTGACAATATTTCCTGTCACATTGCAGTGGAAGATGTGATGAGACGCTGGCGAAGCATCCGGGACCAATACCGCCGGGAACACCAGCAGCGGTCCAGGAGTGGGGATGCTGGCTACATGAAACAAAAATATATATATTACGACTGCCTCTCCTTCCTCGCCCCAATTCTGGATCTGAGACCGTAAGTAGATACCTCATACCACATTACACAGATACTTTACAGGGCCAAAAATAGGTATTTATTTTTGGCTCTGTTCTATTTCTTCACAGAACTCAGTCCAACCTTACGGACAGAGGCACTGGCTCGGAAACCGACCCCATCATTTATCCTGGGTCTGCAGGGGAAGAGGTGGCTGGCCCATCTTCTCCCCCTACTAGGAGCAGGGGTGAGGAAGAGGAATCAAGTCAGGATGTGCCATTGTCTGCGCCCCAAAGTCCACCACCAGGACCATCTGGTGCTGCTGCTGCATCAGCACCAGCAGAGGATCAGGGCAATATCAGCAGCAGCCCAACTGGCCACATCCGGGGCTCCCCTCAGCCTGCTGCCACATCCCGGCGAGGAAGAAGCCGAAGACGCCAAGTACCTGCCCCTGATCCCCGCACTAATGTGGACACTGGGGTCCTGAATTATTTAGCCAGAGTTAACACTGATAATGGGGAGGAGGCATACTCTCGCAGCCTGGCCAATTATCTCCGCTCCCTTTCCCGTGAGGTCAGGCTCCGTATTAGAGGATGCTTTCAGATCCTGCTTGATGCCTGCACATACCCCAATATGCCCTACGAACTATTTGAATACATTGAGAGGTGGCAGCTTTCACCACGAAATCTCATGCGCCTTAGGCACCCCCCACAAATGCAAGCTCAAGCAGGATCTGAGGATCCTCAAACACATGGGCCTACACCTCACCCCCTTCCTCCCACTACCCAACCTTCTATTCAGCAGCCACAAATGTCAGCCTCTAGCCAACCTCACCAATATGGCCACTTGTACCCACCCAGTGTGTGTTGGAGGCTGGTCCCAACCTGGTTGGGGACGATATGGCAATCTTGGTGGGTATGAGCCACGTGCCTACCACAGCCAACAAGATGCCCCTCCCAATTATTACTCTGGCCAGTACCCCCAACATTTCCAGGAGGCAGGACAAATCGCACATCATGGGCATCAGTATGGCCCCACACAGGGCGATGTTGGCCACAGTGTCCAGCAGCACCCACAGGCTGCTCTTCCACGTTCCCCTTCCCCAACCTATGAGGATTTATAAGTCTGATGGCCAGAGATGTCCAGTGCGGTTTCACTGGTGCATAAAATACAAAGGAAAAAACAGGTGGTCTCCATCACCAAACTTTGTTTAAAAATCATATTAAGAATCCATCATGACAGGCAAGGCTACCTCACGCCTTTCAGACAGATATTACATGTCTGTAGAACAGAGAATATTTAAACGCGCTATGCTGGAAAGTCAAAGGATGAAAATACACTACTCACTTGCTAATGCATAGGAAAGGCGTGCTGGCCTTAGTGAAGTAGTCACCTTTTTTGCAAGCAATCTATAGTAACAAATCAAGGCGACCAGCCTTCAGAATATCACACTCTCTCTATGTCTTAACAAGTGAGTATTGTTTTTTCATCCTTTAACTTGACCAGTATAGCATGGTTAAATATTCTCTGCTCTACAGACATGTAATATCTGTCTGAAAGGCGTGAGGTAGCCTTGCCTGTCATGGTGGAATATTAATTTGATTGGAAAACATTCTGAAGAAATGTGAGTGTTATCTTTTAGCAATAATTTTGTATGCATGTGGTATATATGTAGTATGTATGTATGTTGCATGCATGTAGCATATATGTAGTATGTATGTTGCATGTAGTATATATGTTGTATATATGTATGTTGCATGCATGTGGTATATATGTAGTATGCATGTAGTATATATGTGGCAATATTATGTTTGCCTTTAAGAAAAAAAAAAAAAAGGCAAAACTAAAAATTAGTCTACTACAGTTAACGTCTCTGTGTGATTTCTCAAAAACCCTGTCAACATACTAACATAAGCTAACCAATGCAATGAAACAGTCATAGAAT
Source organism: Dendrobates tinctorius (assembly GCF_039654945.1). NCBI lineage: Eukaryota > Metazoa > Chordata > Amphibia > Anura > Dendrobatidae > Dendrobates > Dendrobates tinctorius. The sequence goes on from NW_027361765.1 coordinate 6,091,087, forward strand.
CATAAGGGGTTGAGTAATATATATTTAGACACACTTAAAGAAACAAATTATAACATAGACACAGCATGCTCTTGCCAAGAAGTTGCCCCCTCAGGTGAGATAAAGTAATTAGTGAAAATATCATGCACTTTGAGGCCAGAGAGCGGTCTACGTTGAGGGTTCATAGATGGTCTCACCCTGCGCACATTGTCCGGCCTACGCACAACACCATCAGAGGAGGAACAATCATGTATCCTGGTGAAGTTATGAAGAACCACACAGGCTTTCACAACTTCATTAACATTCTGTTCACTCAACTGAATGGCAGACTGGAGTACCCGCCATTTGGCACAAAGAATGCCAAAGGAACACTCCACCAGTCGCCTAGCACATGATAGGCGCAAGTTAAAAATTCTGCGCCTGTGGTCAAGGTTGCGCCAGTGATATGGTCTCATGACATTGCGCGATAACTGAAACGCCTCATCTGCCACAAGGACATAAGGGACTGATTCTTGAGTGGAGCATGGTGGTAGATCCAACTGGTTGGTGCGTAGCTGCCGAGCCATTATGGAAGTATTGAAGAATCTAGAGTCTCCCGTCCTTCCATAGGCCCCAATGTCAACAATTATAAACTTGTATTGAGGGTCTACCAGAGCCAACAATACAACAGAAAAGTATTGTTTATAATTGAAGAATTGGAAGCCAGAGTTCGGCGGCTTACGCACCCGTTTATGTTTGCCATCCAGGGCCCCAATACAATTAGGAAACTGGCATTCCTCCTCAAAGTCCCTTGATATCCTCAACCAGTCTTCCATCCTGGACTCGGGCATGACGACTTGATGGAGTCTTGTCCAGATTTCTGTACATGTTGACCTCACTATGCCAGAAATGGTAGATCTTCCAATGAGAAACTCATGGTGGAGGGCGGCATAAGACAGGCCAGTGGACAGGAAGCTGTAGAACAACAGAAATGGATAATTTTAGAATGCAGAAAGTCCAAAAACATCAGTTACATGCCGACCAAACTTGGTAGGAATTGAGCTAGAATAACACACATATTTGGTTGCACAATGACTAAGTGATATGCAGTACATATTAGAGCTAACATTCTGGTGTGTAAGTTGAACCTTATTTGGAGTAAGATGAGGGCATTAAACTTAGTCCAAGAAGGCAAAAAAACATACTTTAGCCCACACATTATGAACATAGAGAATGTGGTTGTGTAGTACATACCATATTGGGAGTAGAAGTCGCTCCTCTGCAGATATAGCTTATATATAGCTTATATCCTTGTGTCCTGAAAGGTTATCCCAGGGCGCACTGTCTCCAAGAGTCGATCAAATGTGGAAATGCTCATGCGACAGTATTGGTAAAATTTCACTGGATGCTCCCGCAGAGAAGAATAGAGGCGGTGAAAATGACCTCTTGTGAGTCATTGCCTCAAAAGTGGATGTACCCACATGCGTCTCCTCCTCCGCGGATCAACTATCACTGGGTATGGTTGCCCAAAGCGCCGTGACAAAAGCCAGTTGAAGAGAACCTGCTCAGTTGTATTGAAACTCAGACCCTCTGCCATGTTGCACAAAGAACACCAACACACCTCATGAAAGCAACGTAATAAATGGACAGAATGGAGGCAGCCACCTGTTCCTGAGTGAATAAATAGGGTGCAGGCTAATGATTTAAATTGTTAGCAGGCCTCAAAACCGTTAAATGTCCATTTTGCAAGGCTGCGAGAAAATCTCAGCATACGAATTGCATACGGATGCCATACGGATTACATACGGATGCTTACATGCGCAAAATACGCGACCGCACCTTGCTTACGGATGACCTACGGAGCACTATTTAGGGGTCATTCATCCGTATTACGCATGTAAAATACTGACCGTATTTTGCGTCGGTTAGTGTGACCCCGGCCTAATAATGAGTTTGGCAAAATAGCTGGAAAGTGCATTTTTGTCAGCTTGGAAATGCTGTGCAATTTATGGAGAAGAGAAGGAAGAACTGGGAAGATTTATAAGTAGGCCTGTGGGAAATGAATCATTATAACATATTTTATTCTCTGAAATACCTATTTTAGGCTTAGGAGTCCAATTGGGGCTCTTTTTCACTGATTAGATAGTGTAACATCTGTGCCAAATACTGCCCAATCTTTTTCTGCTTCTGATGCCGGGCGGTGTCATGACTTCTTTATAGGTGATGCATGGCCGCAATGCTTTTCCAGTGTTGTCTGCAACTTGTAGTACCATCCAGGCTGGAAGCTCAGGAATTAGCTTTTGTTAGTGTTTGCACCCCCCCTGCTTAGCCTGTGTTGGCCGCAAGTTATTTGGACTTTTGAAATTCTAATATTCACTGATATATTAATCACATACTTCTGTCACATACTTTTGTTATAATAATAATTTAATTTATATAGCACCAATATATTCCGTAGCACTTTACATTTTAGCGAGGACTTATACAGACAATAAAAGACGTTATAGATTAACAATAATACATAAATCAACAGTTGCCAAGAGGAGTGAGGGACCTGCTTGCAAGCTTACAATCTATGAGGAAATAGAGGAGACACAAAATGTGGATGGTAACAATTGCTTTCATTGTATGGTCCAGCCATCAATGTAATAAATTGGGTGTTAATAATGCTGCATGAACCGGTTATCAGCCAGGATGTGTAAAAATACAGACACAGAGGGCTATTAATTGCATAACAGCTGTGAGAACAGATGATATGAAGGTCCTGGTTTTGAAAAAATTTTGAATTGGCAACAGAGGGATAGCTAGTATGTTGAGGTGATAGGCCAGTCTGAAGAAATGCATTTTTAGGGCACACTTAAAATTGTGGGTGTTGGGGATTAATCAAATTGTCCTGGATAGTGCGTTCCAAAGAATTGGCACAGCATGTAAGAAGTCTTGAAGATGGGAGTGGGAGGTTCATTTTATTGAGGATGTTAATCATGGGTCATTAGCAGAATGGAGGGTGCTGGAAGGGTGGTATATTGACACAAGGGAGGAGATGTTGGGTGATGTTATCCATGGAGCACTTTGTGTGTGAGGATGATAAATTTAAATTGAACTGTGGAGTGGATGGGTAACCAGTGAAATGGCTGGCAAAAGGTAGAAGCATCAGTGTAATGGTTGGTGAAGAATATGATCCTGGCTGCAGTATTCAAGACAGATTGGGAAGGGGAGAGTTTAGAAAGAGGAAGGCTGATTAGTAGAGAGTTACAATAGTCCAGATGAGAATGAATAAGAGCTACAATAAGAGTTTTTGCAGAGTCAAAAGTAAAATAATGCCAAATAGTGTCGAGCGATACCATCTGATACCCTAAAATATCGGATCGGATGGTATCGGCCCGATACGAAAAGAGTATCGGGTATCGCCGATTCCGATACCGGAAGTCCCATTCAAGTCTATGGGACTTCCGGTATCGGAAAAAGAAAAACCCTTTTCTGTCCTTGTACAGCCTCTCGGGGGGTGTGTATGGACCTTCCGGGAGTCTGTGCGGGCCTGCCAGGGGTCTGTGCGGACAGCCGGGGGGGCTGTGCCGGCCTGCCGGTGGTCTGTGCAGACTGTCCGGGGGTCTGTGCAGGCTGCGGGGGTCTGTGCAGGCATCGTCCGATGGGACTACAAGTCCCATCGGGCGATGCCTGCTACCATGACGGTGATTGACACATCAGCCAACGATGGGACAGTAGTAGTCCCATCATCCGGCTAATGTGTTGAATGTTAAAAAAAAAAATACATGCTACATACATACTACATACATGCTACATACATGCTACATATATACAACATATATACCACATGCATGCAACATGCATACTACATATATACCACATGCATGCAACATGCATACTACATATATGCCACATATATACTACATGCATACTACATATATACCACATGCATGCAACATACATATTTACAACATATATACTACATGCAACAAACATACTACATATATACTACATGCATGCAACATACATACATACTACATATATACCACATGCATGCAACATGCATACTACATATATACCGCATATATACTACATGCATACTACATATATACCACACGCATGCAACACACATATATACAACATATATACTACATGCATGCAACATACATATATACAACATATTTACTACATGCAACATACATACTACATATATACTACTTGCATGCAACATATATACATACTACATATATACCACATGCATGCAACATGCATACTACATATATACCACATATATACTACATGCATGCAACATACATACATAGTACGTACATACATACAACATATATACTACATGCATGCAACATGCATACTACATATATACCACATATATACTACATACATACTACATGTATACCACATATATACTACATGCATACTACATATATACCACATGCATGCAACATACATATATACAACATATATACTACATGCAACATACATACTACATATATGCTACATGCATGCAACATACATACTACATATATACCACATGCATACAACATGCATACTACATATATACCACATATATACTACATGCATGCAACATATATACTACATGCATGCAACATGCATACTACATAAATACCACATATATACTACATGCATGCAACATACATATATACTACATATATACTACATGCACTATGCATACTACATATATACCACATGCATGCAACATGCATACTACATATATACCACATGCATGCAACATGCATACTACATAAATACCACATATATACCACATGCATGCAACATACATATATACTACATATATACTACAAGCAATATGCATACTATATATACTACATGCATGCAACATACTACATGTATACCACATGCATGCAACATGCATACTACATATATACCACATATATACTACATACATGCAACATACATACAACATATATACCACATGCATGCAACATGCATACTACATATATACCACATATAAATGCAACATACATATATACTACATATATACTACATATATACTACATGCAACATACATACTACATATATACTACATGCATGCAACATATATACTACATATATACCACATGCATGCAACATACATATATACAACATATATACTACATGCAACATACATACTACATGCATGCAACATACATACATACATACTACATATATACCACTCGGAACAGCTAACCCTCGGAACAGCTCACCCAAACCCAACCTGACCAGAACACCAATCACAACAACCTGACAAAAGCCGGAATCAGGAAGATGGTAGATGAAGGCCAGGAGAGGTACGTAAGTGACTGGAAGAATGACATCATCAGCTCACAGAAACTGACCATGTACCAAAGTCTACAGAGAGACTACAGACTGGCTCCATACCTGGAGAAACTCCGGGACCCCAAAGACCGCAAGATCCTGAGCCGGTATGGACTCAGTGCCCACAGTCTGGCCATCGAATCTGGCCGACACAGGCAGAGCTACAAGCCCAGGGAGGAAAGACTGTGCCAACACGGTGACCAGGAGACCCTGGAGGATGAGACCCACTTCCTGCTACACTGCTCCACGTACTCAGCAGTGAGGGACACTCACTTCAGGAGACTCTCACATCTCTTCCTGGATTTCACCACCATGAAGGAGGAAGAGAAAACATATATCCTGTTGGGGGAAGAAGAGAGAGCAGTGGAGATAGCAGCGCAATATGTGAGCGAATGCCATAGACTGCGAGAAAGAGAACTATGATATGCCATGGACTTCTATGGCCCCCACCCTGGATATGCCCCAATCCCCAATCCACCTTCCCTATGCCATGGACTTCTATAGCCTCATCCTGGATCTGCCCCCATGCCCCCATCCACCTTCCCTATGCCATGGACTTCTATAGCCCCATCCTGGATCTGCCTCATCCACCTTTCCTACAGCCCCTACCCGACATCCCTACAGTCCCTATCCCTATTCCCTTCTGTACACCTGCTTTGGCAAAACTAATGTGTATTTAGTCCTGCCAATAAAGCTTCTCTGAATCTTGAATCTTGAATCTACCACATGCATGCAACATGCATACTACATATATACCACATATATAATGCATGCATGCAACATACATACATACAACATATATACTACATGCATGCAACATGCATACTACATATATACCACATATATACTACATGCATGCAACATACATACTACATATATACTACATGCATGCAACATACATACTAAATATATATACCACATGCATACTACATATATACCACATTTATACTATATGCATACTACATATATACCACATATATGCTACATGCATGCAACATACATATATACTACATATATACTACATGCAACATGCATACTACATATATACTACATGCATGCAACCTACATACTACATATATACCACATGCATGCAACATGCATACTACATATATACCACATATATACTACATGCATACTACATATATACCACACACATGCAACACACATATATACAACATATATACTACATGCATGCAACATACATATATACAACATATATACTACATGCAACATACATACTACACATATACTACATGCATGCAACATACATACAGACTACATATATACCACATGCATGCAACATGCATACTACATATATACCACATATATACTACATGCATGCAACATACATACAACATATATACTACATGCATGCAACATGCATACTACATATATACTACATGCATGCAACATACATATATACTACATGCAACATGCATACTACATATAAACTACATGCATGCAACATACATACTACATATATACCACATACATGCAACATGCATACTACATATATACCACATATATACTACATGCATGCAACATACATACAACATATATACTACATGCATGCAACATGCATACTACATATATACCACATATATACTACATGCATGCAACATACATATATACTACATATATACCACATGCATGCAACATGTATACTACATACACTCACTGGCCACTTTATTAGGTACACCTGTCCAACTGTGTGTTAAGACTTAATTTCTAATCAGCCAATCACATGGCGGCAACTCAGTGCATTTAGGCATGTAGACATGGTCAAGACAATCTCCTGCAGTTCAAACCGAGCATCAGTATGGGGAAGAAAGGTGATTTGAGTGCCTTTGAACGTGGCATGATTGTTGGTGCCAGAAGGGCTGGTCTGAGTATTTCAGAAACTGCTGATCTACTGGGATTTTCACGCACAACCATCTCTAGGGTTTACAGAGAATGGTCCGAAAAAGAAAAAAAATCCAGTGAGCGGCAGTTCTGTGGCCGGAAATGCCTTGTTGATGCCAGAGGTCAGAGGAGAATGGGCAGACTGGTTCGAGCTGATAGAAAGGCAACAGTGACTCAAATTGCCACCCGTTACAACCAAGGTAGGCAGAAGAGCATCTCTGAACGCACAGTGCGTCGAACTTTGAGGCAGATGGGCTACAGCAGCAGAAGACCACACTGGGTACCACTCCTCTCAGCTAAGAACAGGAAACTGAGGCTACAATTTGCACAAGCTCATCGAAATTGGACAGTAGAAGATTGGAAAAACGTTGCCTGGTCTGATGAGTCTCGATTTCTGCTGCGACATTCGGATGGTAGGGTCAGAATTTGGCGTAAACAACATGAAAGCATGGATCCATCCTGCCTTGTATCAACGGTTCAGGCTGGTGGTGGTGGTGTCATGGTGTGGGGAATTTTTTCTTGGCACTCTTTGGGCCCCTTGGTACCAATTGAGCATCGTTGCAACGCCACAGCCTACCTGAGTATTGTTGCTGACCATGTCCATCCCTTTATGACCACAATGTACCCAACATCTGATGGCTACTTTCAGCAGGATAATGCGCCATGTCATAAAGCTCGAATCATCTCAGATTGGTTTCTTGAACATGACAATGAGTTCACTGTACTCAAATGGCCTCCTCAGTCACCAGATCTCAATCCAATAGAGCATCTTTGGGATGTGGTGGAACGGGAGATTCGCATCAGGGATGTGCAGCCGACAAATCTGCGCCAACTGTGTGATGCCATCATGTCAATATGGTCCAAAATCTCTGAGGAATGCTTCCAGCACCTTGTTGAATCTCTGCCACGAAGAATTGAGGCAGTTCTGAAGGCAAAAGGGGGTCCAACCCGTTACTAGCATGGTGTACCTAATAAAGTGGCCAGTGAGTGTATATACTACATGCATGCAACATACGTACATACTACATATATACCACATGCATACTACATATATACTACATATATGCTACATGCATGCAGCATACATATATACTACATACAATACATTCATACAATACATACATCTAGACTTACAGTACATATAACATAGAGTACATACTCACCATCACTTGTCACTTTGTTCCCCGAAGCCATTGTTTTCTGTGGAATAAATATTAAAATAACAAACCACCAATATACTTACCCCTGATCCGCAGAAGTCCACGAGTGTCTCACGACGATCTTGCGTGGAGAACAGCAGCATCAGCTGATGCTACCGTTCTCTACGGGCTCCAGGAATCCAATGACAGGAGGTAGGTATCCTTCCGCACTGTATTCCTCTGCCACTGTAAAAAAAAAGTCCCTAGTCTCACTTTATGGCCTTGCTGTGTGAATAATTTCCCACGCAACTTTTGCCATAAAGTGTACGTATGTTGCATGCATGTAATATATATGTAGTATGCATGTTACATGCATGTGGTATATATGTAGTATGTATGTAGTATGTATGTTACATGTAGTATATATGTAGTATATATGTATGTTGCATGCATGTAGTATATATGTTGTATATATGTTGCATGCATGTGGTATATATGTAGTATGTATGTAGTATATATGTGGTATATATGTAGTATGTATGTTGCATGCATGCAGTATATATGTAGTATGCATGTTGCATGCATGTAGTATATATGTAGTATGTATGTTGCATGTAGTATATATGTATGTTGCATGCATGTAGTATATATGTGGTATATATGTAGTATGCATGTTGCATGCATGTAGTATATATTGTATATATGTATGTTGCATATATTTAGTATGCATGTAGTATATATGTGGTATATATGTAGTATGTATGTATGTTGCATGCATGTAGTATATATGTAGTATGCATGTAGTATATATGTAGTATGAATGTAGTATGTATGTATGTTACATGCATGTAGTATATGTGTAGTATGTATGTTGCATGTAGTATATATGTTGTATATATGTATGTTGCATGCATGTAGTATATATGTTGTATACATGTATGTTGCATGCATGTGGTGTATATATAGTATGCATGTAGTATATATGTAGTATGTATGTTGTATATATGTATGTTGCATGCCTGTGGTATATATGTAGAATGCATGTAGTATATATGTAGTATGTATGTAGTATGTATGTATGTTGCATGCATGTGGTATATATGTAGTATGCATGTAGTATATATGTGGTATATATGTAGTATGCATGTTGCATGCATGTGGTATATATGTAGTATGTATGTACTCATCTTTCTTTTTAAGGGCAGAGCAAATTCATGCATGGTGCAGGCACTGGTGAATGTCTGAGAGACCTAGCGCATGCACACCTCAGTACTTTGCTCTATCCTTGTCAGGCACAAAATTACACCTTCACATTAGAGCGATAAATCAAGCAGGAGGGTGGTGTCACAAGACAATAGGAGGTGCCGGACCTGTACCTGTGACACCCATCTGACCACACAGCATTGTACGGCCTCACGGGTGAATATGATAAAAGTTATTTTTGTTAGCTTGCTTATTGGACCATTAAATATTTTATTTATACAATGCAGTGGATACGCCCTGAAAGGCGGTGTCCACATCTTATAGTGGCAAAAAATGGACAGGTTTCACACATCACTATATTTACTGTAATGGAAAAGCCGTTACCCGGGATATCCGTGTCCGTGTGTCCCGGGTGTGTAGTACATGTGGCACAAGTGTGGCAACTGGGTGCCACCCATATGCCGCATCATTAACACACAGATGGCCACCAGGGAAGAAGCGCTGTTCCACAGTGGCAGGTGCTCACCTGGTCACACTGATCGCCAGCAGAGCCAGGGAGAATAAGAAGAGCATCTTCAGCACCTGCCACCGGAGAGCAGTGCTTACTGTAGCGCTTCTTCACCAGCGCCAATGTGTGTCACACGGAGGACATCCATGTGTGCTCTCCGTGTGCACGTGTGCGTGACGGTTTGTGGACCATGCTGCCGGAAAAAAAAAAAAGTGTTTTGCAAATGGACACAGGCTCCGTGAAAACACGCTGACATGTGTAAGGCATCAAGTTCCCGCCACTGCACAGGGGGAATCTCAAGCCATGTCCTCTGTGGTCTCCCATTCTTCTTCAGCTGCAAAGGTTCCTGCTCAACAGAAAAGTGGGTCCCAGCGTCTTGCTCAGGCTAATGCTATGCATTTGGTTGCGGCTGCTGCCCCAGGTTCAGCTTTAGTACCCAACATTAGTCAGCGGCGAGCGCACCCTATCTTTAGCATCCAAAAAGTTTGATTTTGGCGCGCACGGCGCACCGTCAAAAGTGCGCAGCACAGGTCAAAGCGCAACTAGCGCATGGCCTGCGCACGATCTGCGCACCCTATGCTAAAGATAGGGTGCGCCGATCGCAGGCGCTGCTGTGCGCTAGGAGGCGGCGCTACAAGCAAGGGGCGGGCATGCCGGGCAGAGAGCCGGCTCGGGGGCGGAGCTACCCCCGGCCATGCGTGCGCTTAAAAAGCGCTAATGTGAAACCAGCCTCAGTCCTGCTTTTTTCCATCTGAGCATGCCCATGAGACAACCGCTCATTGGTGGTCGGAGGTCTCATGCTCAGGTCCTCAAGCAGCTCGGATTGGCCATCAGCAAGGTCCTGGAGGGCTGTTGTTATAAAAGGATCGCATGGCTGCATGGCCATGCACTAGTATAGACCATGTGGAGTGAGTTTTGTATGCACGTATGAATGTCTCAGGTGAATGACTCATTATGAAACCCCTACCCTTGGTACGCATGTGTTGTTCAGCAATGCCAGTTAGTGCCTAGGCAGGTAGGAGGCAGAGTCAGCGCCAAGTAGTGGCTTTGCCGGTACGCCACTGTGCATTTGGTCTGCACTCCACGGTAGACAGCATCAATTAGTGGTATTCACAGGTGCGACGCCGCGCACTTATTGGGTCTAGAGGGACGCTAACCCTGTGTCTTTGGGGCAGAGTTCCATAACTGTACACTAGCGCTCACTTTGCCGAGCTCTGTGAGCTTTAACAGTCATTTATATTCTGCGGTAGTGTGGCTCTGTGAAGCAACAGAGTCCGCCTCTGTGCACACCGGGTGACGTTAACCCACGTGTGTTCTTCTATTATACCTCCATATAGCGTCCGCCATTACTGGGCAGCAGGTACCATCTCTGCAGAGTGGACCTCGGGCTGTGGACGCACCTTATTGCTACCATCTTATTATTTGGTGCATTCCGCCAGCCCTAACAACATGTGCATAGATCCATTCATTTGAATGAGTTTACGTGTGTCAGTGTCTCCAGGACATGTGAAAACTGTCACCTCACATACCGGACACACTGACAGGCCTTATTGACATACAAACAAAATAAATATTTACTTACCACAAGGTGATGAGCAGCCTTTCCTCAGCAGAGATGGCCTTCCTCATGACCGTATCCGAAAATGTAAGTTCAGGTGACTAGATAATTAGAAGCTGGTCAAATGCCGGGAAGGCTAGCCAGCAAAATTTCATGAATTTCAGTCCCAAACACTTCCAACACACACAGGCCTTCTGGGACTTTGCACTTTGACCACTCAGGATCAAAACACACAACCCTGTTATGATTGGGTCACTGAGGAGGACAGCAAGCCCAAGCCAAGCCACAGAAAACCAGAGAGGTTGGTAACTAAGCAGATTGCAGACCCCTAATCCTATCCACACAGCTAGCAGTAGCCGTGGAGCGTGCCTACGATGATCCTAGACGCCTCGGCACAGCCAGAGAGCTAACTAAGCCTAAAGCAAGTAAGAGCAAATCTAAACTGCCCCAGAGCAGACCTCAAAGGAATAGATAGCCCCCAAGCATATATTATCGGTGAGACAAGATGAAAACACAAACGCAGGTAGGAAAATAGACTGAGCAAACGATGGAGCCCACACTGACTAGACAGGACAAGAAAGGATCATAGAATCATAGAATCGTAGAGTTGGAAGGGACCTCCTGGGCCATCTGGTCCAACCCCCTGCTCAAAGCAGGATTCGCTAAATCATCCCAGTCACATGTCTGTCCAGCCTCTGTTTGAAGACTTCCATTGAAGGAGAACTCACCACTTCTCGTGGCAGCTTGTTCCACTCATTGATCACTCTAACTGTCAAAAAGTTTTTTCTAATATCTAATCTGTGTCTCCTCCCATTCAATTTCATCCCATTGCTTCTAGTCTTTCCTTGTGCAAATGAGAATAAAGTTGATCCTTCTACAATGTGACAGCCCTTTAGATATTTGTAGACAGCTATTAAGTCTCCTCTCTGTCTTCTCTTTTGCAAACTAAACAATCCCAAATCCTGCAACCTTTCCTCATAAGACAGGGTTTGCAGACCGGTCACCATTCTGGTTGCTCTTTTCTGAACTTGCTCCAGTTTGTTGATGTCTTTTTTAAAATGTGGTGCCCAAAACTGGACACAATATTCCAGATGAGGTCTGACCAAAGAGGAGTAGAGGGAAATAATGACTTCACGTGATCTAGACTGTATGCTTCTGTTAATACATCCTAGAATTGCATTTGCTTTTTTTGCTGCTGCATCACACTGTTGACTCATATTCAGTCTGTGATCTATTAGTATACCCAAGTCTTTTTCACATGTGCTGTTGCTTAGCCCTATTCCTCCCATTCTGTATATGCTTTTTCATTTTTATTGCCCAGATGTAGTACTTTGCATTTTTCCCTGTTAAAAACCATTCTGTTAGTTGCTGCCCACTTCTCCAGTTTATTTATATCTTTTTGAATCCTCTCTTTCTCTTCTCTAGTATTAGCTATCACTCCTAGCTTTGTGTCATCAGCAAATTTAATCAGTGTACCCTTAATTCCTTCATCTAAATCGTTGATAAAGATGTTGAACAACACAGGACCCAGGACAGAGCCCTGTGGTACCCCACTTGAGACATTCTTCCAACTGGATGTGCAGCCATTTACGACCACTCTTTTGGTCCGATCACTAAGCCAGTTATGAATCCACCTAACAGTTGCCTTGTCCATTCCATACTTAGTAATTTTTTCAATAAGGATTGTATGAGATACTTTGTCAAATGCTTTGCTGACGTCAAGATATACTATATCTACAGCATTTCCTTGATCTACCCAATCAGTGATTCCGTCATAGAAGGAAATTAAGTTAGTCTGACATGACTTATTAGTTACAAAGCCATGCTGACTCTGTTTAATCACTTCATTCTTATCCAGGTACTGACATACATGTTGTTTAATAATTTGTTCAAAGATCTTTCCTGGTATAGAAGTCAGACTCACTGGCCTATAGTTGCCTGGGTCCACCTTCTTCCCCTTTTAGAAGATAGGAACAACATTTGCTCTTCTCCAGTCTTCTGGGACTTCTCCTGTTCTCCAAGAATTTTCAAAGATTATGGAGAGGGGTCCAAAAATTTCTTCTGCTATCTCCTTCAGTACTCTGGGGTGTAATTCATCTAGACCTGGAGACTTGAATTCATTTAGGGTAGTTAAGTGTTTCCTCACTATCTTTCTGTTTATAGATATCGTGGATTCTTCTATTCCCTTAATAGGACAGTGAAGAACAGTTGATATTACATTTCCTTTCTGAGAGAAAACAGATGCAAAATAGGAATTTAAAAGTTCGGCCTTCTCAACATCCTGTCTTACCATTTCATCATTTTCATCCTGTAAAAATCCTATAGCATCTTTGACTTTTCTTTTACTTTTGACATATCCCCAAAATCCTTTATTATTGCTTTTGACATCTCTTGCAAGCCTCAATTCAATGTCAACTTTAGTTAATCTGATTTGTGCCCTGCAGGTTCTGCAGACAGCATTAAATTCTTCTTTAGATATGCCTCCCTCTTTCCATTTTATAAACATTTTTTTCTTCCTTTTTAGCATGTGCTTAAGTTCTGTGTTCATCCATCCTGGCTTCCTTAAATGCTTCCTATTCTTCCCTCTTTTCGGAATTGTTAACAATTGTGCTTTGAGAATTTCATTTTTCAAGATTTCCCATCCTTCCTGGACATTTTTGTCTTTAAGGATATCCAGCCATTGGATCCCTCCAATTCTCTTTCTGAATCCCTTATAAGCAGCCTTTCTGAAATCTAACCTTGACGTCTGAGTCTTCACAGGTCTTCCTCCTCTAGTTATCCAAAATTCTAAAATAGCATGGTCGTTACCACCTAGGGTCCCAGCCAATTTTACCTCCTCAACTATTTCCTCCCTGTCTATAAGGACTAGATCCAAGGCAGCAGTTCCCCCTGTTTTCTCCCCCACCTTTCGGAAGATAAAGTTGTCAGCAAGAGAGGACAAGAATTTCCTTGACCTGTTAGTCTTGCCCGAGAGAGATTCCCAACAAATGTCTGGATAGTTGAAATCCCCCATGACAACCATGTCACATCTTCTGGAGAACTTGGCCACTTGATGCACAAAGAGTTCATCCATATCCTCAGCCCGCACAGGTGGCCTGTATTAAACGCCCACAATTGTGTCCCTTCCACCGCTCCGTCCCTGCACTCCCACCCAAACAGTCTCCACTGAACTCCCAGTCTCTGAAGCCCCAATCTCTGCGCAGACATACACGTCTCCAACATACAATGCGACACCTCCTCCTCGTCTATCAAGTCTGCCCCCCGCAAACAAGCCGTATCCCTCCAGTCCTGTACTCCAATCATGTGCATTGTCCCACCAAGTTTCAGTGACTCCAATGACATCATATCTCCCTTCCTGTGTCAGTAGTTCCAATTCTCCTTGTTTGTTGCCCATGCTTTGTGCATTAGTATAGAAACATTTTAGTTTGTGATGGGTTTCTCTTTCTCCAATATTTTTATTCTTTTGTCTTTGTTCTTCCTTTCCACTTCTAATAGCAGAGTTCTCAATAGCATTTGTCAGGTGTATGGCTTTTTCTGGTCTTTTGCTTCCCTTCCCATGTTGTTCTAGTTTAAAGCTCTCCTTACAAGTGTAACAAGGCGACTTCCAAATACATGTTTTCCTGTCTTCGTAAGGTGCACCCCATCTCTAGCAAGTAGTCCATCGTAAAGGTAATTCACTCCGTCATCCAGAAATCCAAATTGTTGCTCACGGCACCATCGACGTAGCCAGTTGTTCACCTGCAGAATCTTATGCCACCTCCTTGTTCCATGGCCATCCACTGGGAGGATGGAAGAGAAGACCACCTGTGCTCCCAGTTCTTTCACTTTCTTGCCTAAGTCTTCAAAGTCTCTGAGGATGGTTTCCAGGTCGTTTCTTGCGGTGTCATTTGTCCCCACATGTAGTAGCAGGAATGGGTAATCATCTGTAGGTCTGAAGAGTCCTGATATCCTGTCAGACACATCTTTAATTTTTGCACCTGGAAGACAGCACATTTCTCTTGAAGTTATATCCGGTCTGCAGATAGCGGCCTCTGTTCCTCTCAACAGGGAATCCCCCATGACCACCACTCTCCGTTTCTTCTTCACAACATTTTTGGGGGGTACTGTTGTGAATTTGCATTCTGGCCTACCTCTGGTTACTACTGAAGGTAGTGGAGCTGGTCAAATTGACAGAGGGGTTGCGAGTTCTCTTTCTGGGCTCCCTCTGTCTGCAATCACGCAAAAAACCCTGCAAAAAAGTCCAACACGTCTGATGCAAAAAATACTGAAGTCGCACGACTTTGCCCACTATATCAGCACTCTGGTATATTCTGAAAGCAGAGCAAAAAGAGGCCAATCTAATAAGGGACAAAAACAAACTGGCACAAACAGTAACATATGGATGGTGATTCAGCACAGCCCCAGCCGGAGCTGGCCGACCCACACAAAACTGAAATAGACAAAACCAGATCAATTGTAAACAGAAGAGCAAATGAACACTTAGCTGAACATGCAGGGACTGAGCTGGAAACTAAGACCTCAGGAGGCAGAAAGAAAATCACCAGCAGGGATAGAGGGAGTCGGCTGTCTTAAATCCCAGTCTGAAAGCCCAGATCTCCAATTGTCATCCTCATTATCAGGTGGCAAGCCTCTGTTAATCAGATCAGCTCCATTACCTCCAGTAACCACCAAAGGGAGCTCAGAAAGAGAACTCGCAACCCCTCTGTCAATTTGACCAGCTCCAGAACCTTTAACCAATACAGGGTCAGGAGGCACCGCCACAGGAACTACTGGCTCCACAAACCTCTTCAACAGAGATTTATGAAACACGTTATGGATCTTAAGTAGAGTTGAGCGAAACGGGTCGAAAAATTTCAAAAGTCGCCGACTTTTGGCAAAGTCGGGTTTCATGAAACGAAACCCGACCCTAGGATGAGGTCGGCCACGAGGTCGGCGACTTACGCGCCAAAGTCGCGTTTTAAAAGTTTGTTTTGCGCTCTTTTTCAGCCAATCAGGATCCACGGACACTGTAGGCAACGTGATGACATAGGCAGGGGTCACCACCATCTTTCAGAAGGGCATGCAAGTGATTGGCTTGCTTTGGTGGGCGTCACAGGGGTTATAAAAGGGCGTGCACGCCGACCGCCATCTTACTTCTGCCGATCTTAGCATAGGGAGAGGTTGCTGCTGCTGATTCTGTAGGGAGAGCGTTAGGCAGGGAAGAAGAAAAAAAAACTGCTTCTGCTGCTAGCGATTTTGCCTGTACAACACACCAGTCACTGTGTGTACAGTGCAAGGGGAGGCTATATTGTGGTGGATCAGCGGTGTTGGTTGTTAGGCTGCCTTCTAAGGCTTCCTGACAGCTGCATTGCTGTTTACCCACCGCTCTGCAAACTGCTTTTTTAAAAGCAATCCCAATTTTTTTTTGTCCTGCTGAGGTACTGAGCGTGCATTTTTTCACACCATACAGCGGTGTATGCTCCTCACACAGTACCGTGTAATGGCTGTTATCACAGCCACAGTGAAGCTATCTGTTTGTCACTCTGTGAGAATAAGTCGAGGACATGTTCCGTTCTTACAGACCTGCACCTACTAGTTTTGTCTAGCTTTCAAACAGTTAAATATATTTGCTGTTTGATCACATTCAAAACTATAGAGAGACAGCGTGTGTCAGTCCGTAAACTTAAAAAACACGGAGCTTGACAATTTTACATACACCAGACAGCCGTGTACGTGCACGCTCCTCTCAGTACCGTGTAACGGCTGTTATCACGGCCACAGTGAAGCTATCTGTGTGTCACTGTGGAAGGATAAGTGGAGGACTTGTTCCGTTCTTACAAACCTACACTCTAGGGAGATTCCTATTCTGCCCAATTCTACATACACCTTGTAGTTTGTGATACACTAGCCAATTTCTGCCTGTGACATAGCCCTCTGATATTCAGTGGGCCTCACACAATCCAAAAGTGTCCAGTGTCCACTAGTGTGTGCAGAAATTCAAAATCTCTGTGATCCTGTAGTCACTTTTTTCACACCTGTGCCATCGAGCCTGTGACATAGCGCTCTGATATTCAGTGGGCCTCACACAATCCAAAAGTGTCCAGTGTCCACTAGTGTGTGCAGAAATTCAAAATCTCCCTTATCCTGTAGTCACTTTTTTCACACCTGTGCCATCGAGCCTGTGACATAGCGCTCTGATATTCAGTGGGCCTCACACAATCCAAAAGTGTCCAGTGTCCACTAGTGTGTGCAGAAATTCAAAATCTCCCTTATCCTGTTGTCACTTTTTTCACACCTGTGCCATCGAGCCTGTGACATAGCGCTCTGATATTCAGTGGGCCTCACACAATCCAAAAGTGTCCAGTGTCCACTAGTGTGTGCAGAAATTCAAAATCTCCCTTATCCTGTAGCCACTTTTTTCACACCTGTGCCATCGAGCCTGTGACATAGCGCTCTGATATTTAGTGGGCCTCACACAATCCAAAAGTGTCCAGTGTCCACTAGTGTGTGCAGAAATTCAAAATCTCCCTTTTCCTGTAGTCACTTTTTTCACACCTGTGCCATCGAGCCTGTGACATAGCGCTCTGATATTCAGTGGGCCTCACACAATACAAAAGTGTCCAGTGTCCACTAGTGTGTGCAGAAATTCAAAATCTCCCTTATCCTGTAGACACTTTTTTCACACATGTGCCATCGAGCCTGTGACATAGCGCTCTGATATTCAGTGGGCCTCACACAATCCAAAAGTGTCCAGTGTCCACTAGTGTGTGCAGAAATTCAAAATCTCCCTTATCCTGTAGTCACTTTTTTCACACCTGTGCCATCGAGCCTGTGACATAGCGCTGTGATATTCAGTGGGCCTCACACAATCCATAAGTGTCCAGTGTCCACAAGTGTGTGCAGAAATTCAAAATCTCCCCTATCCTATAGACACCTTGTACCTTGTTTTACATTACTATATAGTTTGTTGGATTTTGTCTACATTTCTACAAAAAATGAGGAAGGCTGGTGGAAGAGGCCATGGAATTGGGCGGGGGTTGGCAGCTGGTAATGAGGGTGTTGGTGGTGGATCTGATGGTAGTGGCAAGAGCAAAATAGGACCTAATGCAGGAGGTGTTGAGCCTGCATCATCGTCTGGCTCCATAAGGCTTCGAAGGCTTAGTTTTCTAGGAGTTGGCAAACCGCTTTTAAAGCCAGAGCATCAGGAAAAAGTTTTGTCTTACATTGCTGACTCAGCCTCCAGCTCTATCGCCTCCTCTTCTGAAGTTGTAAAAAGTAAAAGCACTGAGTTGTCATTGGAGGCTCATGTTCATGAACCACACCTTTCCTTGTGTCCTTCACCCCAACCAAGATTGAAGGATGACGCAGGCCATACTACTGATTACTCCATGGAGCTGTTTTCACATACCATGCCTGGATTATCAAGTGAAATGGTGAATTACCCAGGCCAAGATGAATCTGACATGGAGTACACTGATGCACAGCCGCTGATAGATGATTCTGCTGGTACATTCACTCACAGCACTACATTGTCCTCGCAGTGTACAGAGCCAGATTCTGACCCTGATGAGACTCAGGTGCCCCTTCCCGCACACTAGACCACCATACACGGTGACACAGAGGAAGGTGCACATGACATTGAAGAGGAGGTGACGGATGACCCAGTTGTTGACCCAGATTGGCATCCATTGGGGGAAGAGGGTGCTGCTTCCAATAGCTCAGATGAGGAGCATCCACAGCAGACATCGACATCGCAACAGCTGTTATCTGGCAGGCCCGGAGCACTCCAAAGACAGGTTCCAAAAATCAAAAGAGTTGCTGGACAGCTTGTCCAGAGGGTCAAAAGATCACAGCGTGCTAGGCCGCAAAATGTCTGCCAAAGTAGGAAGAGTGCAGTGTGGCACTTTTTTGAACAAAATCCTCATGATCAGGCCAAGGTTATCTGTAAGAAGTGCGCAAAGACCTTTAGCCGAGGGAAAAATCTGAAAAATTTGAATACCAGTTGCATGCTTAGACATTTAACCACCATGCACTTGCAAGCGTGGACACACACCAAACCTCAAGTGCCACATGTGCAACTGATCACAAAGAAGGTAGTCAGCAACGCTACATTGTTTCCCCCACTGTAAGCCCACCGGTTAGCACAGCAGCAAATGTTGAGGTGTCGTTGCAAGGCCACAGCAGTCAGGGAATCCCAATGTTTTATCAATGAAATACTGAATCTAGGCCATCAGAAAGAACACCAACTCCATCACCATCATCAACCCTGTCTCAGTCCGCCCTGTCCACCGCTACTTCCACCGTATGCAGCTCTCAAGTAGAGCTCACCCTCCCAGACACTATGAGTAGGTCAAGAAAGTACTCAGTCTCTCATCCGCGTACACTGGGTTTGAACGCCCACATTGCCAAACTAATCTCGTTTGAGATGATGCCCTATCGGTTGGTGGAAAGCGCAGCTTTCCGCGAACTCATGGCCTATGCAGTACCACGCTATGACCTACCCAGTCGCCACTTCTTCTCTCGCAAAGCCATCCCAGCCCTCCACCATCATGTAAAAGACCGCATTGTCCATGCACTCAAGCAGTCAGTGAGTGGAAAGGTGCACCTCACAACTGATGCATGGTCCAGTCGGCATGGCCAGGGCCGTTACGTGTCCATCACTGCGCACTGGGTTAATGTGGTGGATGCAGGGTCCACAGGGGACAGCGGTGGTGGGACAGTGCTGCCTAGCCCATGGTATAGGAAACAGTTGGCTGTAGGCGTTCGACCCTCCTCCTCCTCCTCCTCCTCCAGAAGCGAAAGCTCGTCCACAGAGCACAGTCGTACGAGCATTCCATCTGCAGCTGCCACTGTTGCACACGAGGTGTCCCCCTATCGAGCAGCTAGTGGAAAGCGTCAGCAGGCTGTGTTGCAGATGATGTGTTTGGGCGACAGACACACCGCCGAGGTGCTGGTCGAGTACTTTCAGCGACAAACTGAGTCATGGCTGGGCAGTGTACATCTTGAGGCAGGCAACGTAGCTAGTGATAACGGCCGTAATTTTGTGGCAGCCATAGCCCTTTCAAAACTCAGCCACATACCTTGCTTGACTCACACCTTGAACCTGGTGGTGCAGTGCTTCCTCAAAAATTATCCGGAGTTAACAGCCCTGCTCCAGAAGGTGCAAAGACTGTGCGCGCACATCCGCCGGTCGCCTGTACACTCCGTTCGTATGCAGAAGCTGCAGCGATTGCTCCACCTTCCCAACCACCGCCTCATTATCGACATTGCAACAAGGTGGAACTCCACCCTGCACATGGTGGAGCGGCTGTGCAAGCAGAGGCAGGCCATAATGCATTTGTGGGAGGATACATGGCCAGGCACTTTACGAGCAGACATGGAGTTGACAGGTGTGCAGTGGTCGAAGCTGAAAGACCTCTGTAAAGTCCTTCAGTGTTTTGAGGAATGCACACGGCTGGTAAGCGCAGACGACGCCATCCTAAGCATGAGCATCCCACTTATGCGTCTGCTCATGCAAACTTTGACGCACCTTAAGGGGCAGGCGTCTGCAGCCAATGTTGATGAGGAGGAAGAGGAGGAGGGAATCCTTGATGACATTCAGCCATTGTCTGCTCAGGGACCTCTCCTGGACGAGGTGGAGGAAGAAGAGGAGGAGGAGGATGATGATGGGGATGATTACTTAGGGGAGGAGGATGCATCTCGTGGGGCAAGTGAAAATGTTGGCGTGGCAAGGTCTGGTACAGGGTTTGTGCGTGACTGGAGGGATGTGGATTTGCCAGAAAGTGCTCCACCAACCATCACTCGCAGTGCATCATTGACACCGTGAACATTGGCCCACATGTCAGATTATGCCTTGCAGATCCTAAAAAGGGACCCCCGCATTGCCAAAATGATGAACGATGACGACTACTGGTTGGCCAGCATCCTGGATCCACGCTATAAAGGCAAATTACAAAACATCATGCCACAGGAGAACCTTGACCTAATATTGGCTAATAAACAAGCAACTCTGGTAAATCGGTTGCTTGAGGCATTCCCAGCACACAGCAGCGGTGATGGTTCTCACACGAGCCGTACGGGCCGGGGGCAGCTTGGCAGAGGTGTTCATGGTGCACACAGCAAAAGTGGCGTTGGAGACAGGGGTTTCATGACAATGTTGTGGACTGATTTTTCAAGTACCGCTCACACAACTGGTAATACTGCATCGATGGAAAGTGACAGGAGACAGCAGTTGTCAACTATGGTCACAAACTACTTTTCCTCCCATATCGATGTTCTCCCACACAGGTCATTCCCCTTTGACTATTGGGCCGCTAAACTGGACACCTGGCCTGAATTGGCACAATATGCCTTACAGGAGCTCGCTTGCCAAGCTGCAAGTGTGCTATCGGAAAGAGTCTTCAGTGCAGCTGGATCAATCCTGACAGAAAAAAGGACCCGTCTGTCAACCCAAAATGTGGATGATCTAACCTTCATTAAAATGAACCATGCATGGGTTTCCAAGGATTTTGTCCCACCTTCCCCTGATGACACATAGGGTGACAGAAAAATGGCTTGCTTTGGTCCACCTCTTCCTGGGACTTGACCTATTTCGCCTTTTGCATCAGCTGAATGTCCAACATCAACATATGCCACTTTCTAAAACTCCCTAACTGTGCTGCCTACCCCCCAATGGCCGGGGTCACCACCTAGCGCACAACACCGTGAGAGTGCCGTTGCCCTGGACAGGTGGGTAGGCTGACTCTTGGGCGCGGGCACTGGCACAGGGTCCCTCATAGTGCAATCAAGTGTCTCTGATGGTGGTGGTGCACATCCGCCGTCAGACACACCGCCGTATTATGAGGGGCCCAGTGCCAGTACCGACGCCCACGAGTGGGCCCCCTTGCTTGGACAGGGCCCCAGCATTTGCAATCTTTACCTCTCCCTGCTCCTCCCTGTGTAGTCTGGGCCGTCAAATCCATACTGTGCCTGACACCGTCTGAGCCTGCCTCCTGATGTATAGACATATATTTTGAATGTGTACGCTATCCATACATGTTATCCGGGGATACGGTACCCTTTCTCACCTTTGTGCAATCACGTGCAATCCATACTGGGCCTAACACCGTCTGAGCCTGCCTCCTGATGTATAGACATATATTTTGAATGTGTACGCTATCCATACATGTTATCCGGGGATACGGTACCCTTTCTCACCTTTGTGCAATCACGTGCAATCCATACTGGGCCTAACACCGTTTGAGCCTGCCTCCTGAAGTATAGACATATATTTTGAATGTGTACGCTATCCATACATGTTATCCAGGGATACGGTACCCTTTCTCACCTTAGTGCAATCACGTGCAAGCCATACTGGGCCTAACACCGTCTGAGCCTGCCTCCTGATGTATAGACATATATTTTGAATGTGTACGCTATCCATACATGTTATCCGGGGATACGGAACCCTTTCTCACCTTTGTGCAATCACGTGTAATCCATACTGGGTGTGAGAACGGCTTGCGAGCTGTTAAGCAAGCTACAGCACCTGTGGTTTGCACACGTAAGTTTTTCATGACGGAGTCTCGTTCGTTAACGGAATTAAGCTTGCAATGTGTGCATCTTTTCTGTAGCTGGCATGGTTGAGGTTTCCCAGGTGGAGTCGAATTTAACCGTAGGCTCCACTCCTGGTGGTGCCCTACTGGACATTCCTTTAAGGTTCAGCTTTGCAACCATACTGCCCACGTAAAACAAACAATTTGCCTTCATGAACGCTTCGTTTCGTGAAACCCGACTTTTCCAAAAGTCGGGTCGAGCAAGATCGGCCGATTATAGGGAAAAGTCGGGGTCGTCCCGAAACACGAAACCCAATGTAAGTCAATGGGGAATAAAAGTCGGCAGTGAGAGGAGGACAGGAAACACACCTACAGTGCCCATTTGAATGCCAAAAGCATCAATTCTTCTTACTTAAGCTTGTCAACCTTAATTAGCTTCATAATACAAGTTGCGCACTGAAAAATGGGGGTTATTTGGCTAAAGTTGTGGGGGGGTAGGGCTGGCTCCAGGTTTTCATGTGCCCTGGGCGAAAAAGCGCCCCTTTAACACATATCACAACTCATCATGCTCCAATACGGCAGAGAAATAGCGGTATAGTACAATGAAAAATACTTCACTTTTTTACATCTCATGACGAGGCCCATTTATTTCTCCATACAGAATCATTGGTCCCATATAATGTTTGAAACAGTATATGATGAGCTCCACATAATACTACAGTATATGTTGGTCCCCATGGATGAAGCTCCACTGTCTTATGGGCCCAAATAATGCTCCAAACATAATGGGCCCCATTTCTAATGCTCTAGTGTATAATGGGCCCTGTAAATGCTGCTCCAGTGTCTGATGTCCACCTTTGGAATGTTCCAGTGTATGGTGGGCCCCATCTATCATTCTCCAGAGTATAGTGCTCCCCAAAAATTGCTGTCCCAACATTGAAAACAATCAAATAAGTCTCCTCGCTAGGGAATCCCTGAACTAGTCTGGACTCCTCGTCGTCCCCATCTTCCATCTCACTGCACAGTATTTCAACCTTGCAAGTGCTGTGATCCTGAGCAAGCAGGGGGGCCCACTCGTTGGCGACGGCACTGGCACAGGGCCCCTGATAGTACGGTGGTGTGTCTGTTGGCGGGTGGGCCGAACCTGCACTTTCATCTGCAGCTTCCTCTTTGTCACCGTGTAAGATGGAACTGTATATGGGAAGGGTAACCTGAGTTTTATCAGGGTCAGATTCAGGCCGTGTAGCGTGCGAGGGGAATGTAGTGGTCTGGGTCAATGTACCAGCAGATTCATCGAGCAGTGGCTGGGCATCAGTGCACTTGTGTCGCCCCAGGAGTACGGTCGCCACAGTGGCATTACCTTCCTCCTAGGGAGTGTGATGTCATGCTTGGGAGCAACGAAGGATCTCTCTAGCAGGTTAACTGATTGGGCGGCGTTATTCCCACGAGTCATGACCCTCCAAACAGCGTTCATGAAGGCAAAGTGTTTGTTTTACGTGGGCAGTATGGTTGCAAAGCTGAACCTTAAAGGAATGTCCAGAAGGGCACCACCAGGAGTGGAGCCTACGGTTAAATTCGACTCCACCTGGGAAACCTCAACCATGCCAGCTACAGAAAAGATGCACACATTGCAAGCTTAATTCCGTTAACGAACGAGACTCCGTCATGCCCCGCGGTCCGAGTCCGGCTTACTAGAGGGACACGTGAGGCTCTGGCACATGAGATTGGCCAATAACTGGTGTGTCATGCCCTTACATGTCCATGGCTGCATGTGCGCTACACTGAAAAGGCCAGCGTTTGTCGCTTACAGGTGCAGATAACCCGCTGAACAACGTTAGTGATGGGGATCACTGATTACAATTATTACCCGCGAACGATGATTTCCCAGTAAGTGCAGGTCAACCGCAGTTCCGGAATTAGGCCTAACCGTCATTCCTGAAAAAATGAAAAACTTACGTGTGCAAACCACAGGTGCTGTAGCTTGCTTAACAGCTCGCCAGCCGTTCTCACGCCCAGTATGGATTACACGTGATTGCACAAAGGTGAGAAAGGGTACCATATCCCCGGATAACATGTATGGATAGCGTACACATTCAAAATATATGTCAATACATCAGGAGGCAGGCTCAGACGGTGTTAGGCCCAGTATGGCTTGCAGGTGATTGCACAAAGGTGAGAAAGGCTACCGTATCCCCGGATAACATGTATGGATAGCGTACACATTCAAATATATGTCTATACATCAGGAGGCAGGCTCAGACGGTGTTAGGCCCAGTATGGATTGCACGTGATTGCACAAAGGTGAGAAAGGGTACCGTATCCCCGGATAACATGTATGGATAGCGTACACATTCAAAATATATGTCTATACATCAGGAGGCAGGCTCAGACGGTGTTAGGCCCAGTATGGCTTGCACGTGATTGCACAAAGGTGAGAAAGGGTACCGCATCCCTGGATAACATGTATGGATTGCGTACACATTCAAAATATATGTCTATACATCAGGAGGCAGGCTCAGACGGTGGTAGGCCCAGTATGGCTTGCACGTGATTGCACAAAGGTGAGAAAGGGTACCGTATCCCCGGATAACATGTATGGATAGCGTACACATTCAAAATATATGTCTATACATCAGGAGGCAGGCTCAGACGGTGTTAGGCCCAGTATGGATTGCACGTGATTGCACAAAGGTGAGAAAGGGTACCGTATCCCCGGATAACATGTATGGATAGCGTACACATTCAAAATATATGTCTATACATCAGGAGGCAGGCTCAGACAGTGTTAGGCCCAGTATGGCTTGCACGTGATTGCACAAAGGTGAGAAAGGGTACCGTATCCCCGGATAACGTGTATGGATAGCGTACACATTCAAAATATATGTCTATACATCAGGAGACAGGCTCAGACGGTGTCAGGCACAGTATGGATTTGAGGGCCCAGACTACACAGCGGAGGAGCAGGGAGAGGTAAAGATTGCAAATGCTGGGGCCCTGCCCAAGCAAGGGGGGCCCACACGTGGGCGTCGGTACTGGCACTGGGCCCCTCATAATACGGTGGTGTGTCTGACGGCGGGTGTGCACCACCACCGTCAGAGACACTTGATTGCACTATGAGGGACCCTGTGCCAGTGCCCGTGCCCAAGAGTCGGCCTACCCACCTGTCCAGGGCAACGGCACTCGCACGGTGTCGTGCGCTAGGTGGTGACCCCGGCCATTGGGGGGGGCAGCACAGTTAGGGAGTTTTAGAAAGTGGCATATGTTGATGTTGGACATTCAGCTGATGCAAAAGGCGAAATAGGTCAAGTCCCAGGAAGAGGTGGACCAAAGCAAGCCATTTTTCTGTCACCCTATGTGTCATCAGGGGAAGGTGGGACAAAGTCCTTGGAAACCCATGCATGGTTCATTTTAATGAAGGTTAGATCATCCACATTTTGGGTTGACAGACGGGTCCTTTTTTCTGTCAGGATTGATCCAGCTGCACTGAAGACTCTTTCCGATAGCACACTTGCAGCTGGGCAAGCGAGCTCCTGTAAGGCATATTGTGCCAATTCAGGCCAGGTGTCCAGTTTAGCGGCCCAATAGTCAAAGGGGAATGACCTGTGTGGGAGAACATCGATATGGGAGGAAAAGTAGTTTGTAACCATAGTTGACAACTGCTGTCTCCTGTCACTTTCCATCGATGCAGTATTACCAGTTGTGTGAGCGGTACTTGAAAAATCGGTCCACAACATTGTCATGAAACCCCTGTCTCCAACGCCACTTCTGCTGTGTGCACCATGAACACCTCTGCCAAGCTGCCCCCGGCCCGTACGGCTCGTGTGAGAACCATCACCGCTGCTGTGTGCTGGGAATGCCTCAAGCAACCGATTTACCAGAGTTGCTTGTTTATTAGCCAATATTAGGTCAAGGTTCTCCTGTGGCATGATGTTTTGTAATTTGCCTTTATAGTGTGGATCCAGGATGCTGGCCAACCAGTAGTCGTCATCGTTCATCATTTTGGCAATGCGGGGGTCCCTTTTTAGGATCTGCAAGGCATAATCTGACATGTGGGCCAATGTTCCCGGTGTCAATGATGCACTGCGAGTGATGGTTGGAGGCGCACTTTCTGGCAAATCCACATCCCTCCAGTCACGCACAAACCCTGTACCAGACCTTGCCACGCCAACATTTTCACTTGCCCCACGAGATGCATCCTCCTCCCCTAAGTAATCATCCCCATCATCATCCTCCTCCTCCTCTTCTTCCTCCACCTCGTCCAGGAGAGGTCCCTGAGCAGACAATGGCTGAATGTCATCAAGGATTCCCTCCTCCTCTTCTTCCTCATCAACATTGGCTGCAGACGCCTGCTCCTTAAGGTGCGTCAAAGTTTGCATGAGCAGACGCATAAGTGGGATGCTCATGCTTAGGATGGCGTCGTCTGCGCTTACCAGCCGTGTGCATTCCTCAAAACACTGAAGGACTTTACAGAGGTCTTTCAGCTTCGACCACTGCACACCTGTCAACTCCATGTCTGCTCTCAAAGTGCCTGGCCGTGTATCCTCCCACAAATGCATTATGGCCTGCCTCTGCTCGCACAGCCGCTCCACCATGTGCAGGGTGGAGTTCCACCTTGTTGCAATGTCGATAATGAGGCGGTGGTTGGGAAGGTGGAGCAATCGCTGCAGCTTATGCATACGAACGGAGTGTACAGGCGACTGGCGGATGTGCGCGCACAGTCTTCGCACCTTCTGGAGCAGGGCTGTTAACTCCGGATAATTTTTGAGGAAGCACTGCACCACCAGGTTCAAGGTGTCAGCCAAGCAAGGTATGTGGCTGAGTTTTGAAAGGGCTATGGCTGCCACAAAATTATGGCCGTTATCACTAACTACCTTGCCTGCCTCAAGATGTACACTGCCCAGCCATGACTCAGTTTGTCGCTTCAAGTACTCGGCCAGCACCTCGGCGGTGTGTCTGTCGCCCAAACACATCATCTGCAACACAGCCTGCTGACGCTTTCCACTAGCTGCTCGATAGGGGGACACATCGTGTGCAACAGTGGCAACTGCAGATGGAGTGCTCGTACGACTGCGCTCTGTGGACGAGCTGTCGCTTCTGGAGGAGGAGGAGGAGGAGGAGGGTCGAACGCCTACAGCCAACTGTTTCCTAGACCATGTGCTAGGCAGCACTGTCCCACCACCGCTGTCCCCTGTGGACCCTGCATCCACCACATTAACCCAGTGCGCAGTGATGGACACGTAACGGCCCTGGCCATGCCGACTGGACCATGCATCAGTTGTGAGGTGCACCTTTCCACTCACTGACTGCTTGAGTGCATGGACAATGCGGTCTTTCACATGATGGTGGAGGGCTGGGATGGCTTTGCGAGATAAGAAGTGGCGACTGGGTAGGTCATAGCGTGGTACTGCATAGGCCATGAGTTCCCGGAAAGCTGCGCTTTCCACCAACCGATATGGCATCATCTCAAACGAGATTAGTTTGGCAATGTGGGCGTTCAAACCCAGTGTACGCGGATGATAGACTGAGTACTTTCTTGACCTACTCATAGTGTCTGGGAGGGTGAGCTGGACTTGAGAGCTGCATATGGTGGAAGTAGCGGTGGACAGGGCGGACTGAGAGAGGGTTGATGATGGTGATGGAGTTGGTGTTCTTTCTGATGGCCTAGATTCAGTATTTCGTTGGTATAACAGTGGGATTCCCTGACTGCTGTGGCCTTGCAACGACACCTCAACATTTGCTGCTGTGCTAACCGGTGGGCATACAGTGGGAGAAACAATGTAGCTTTGCTGACTACCTTCTTTGTGATCAGTTGCACATGTGGCACTTGAGGTTTGGTGTTGTGTCCACGCTTGCAAGTGCATGGTGGTTAAATGTCTAAGCATGCAACTGGTATTCAAATTTTTCAGATTTTTCCCTCGGCTAAAGGTCTTTGCGCACTACTTACAGATAACCTTGGCCTGATCATGAGGATTTTGTTCAAAAAAGTGCCACACTGCACTCTTCCTACTTTGGCAGACATTTTGCGGCCTAGCACGCTGTGATCTTTTGACCCTCTGGACAAGCTGTCCAGCAACTCTTTTGATTTTTGGAACCTGTCTTTGGAGTGCTCCGGGCTTGCCAGATAACAGCTGTTGCGATGTCGATGTCTGCTGTGGATGCTCCTCATCTGAGCTATTGGAAGCAGCACCCTCTTCCCCCAATGGATGCCAATCTGGGTCAACAACTGGGTCATCCATCATCTCCTCTTCAATGTCATGTGCACCTTCCTCTGTGTCACCGTGTATGGTGGTATAGTGTGCGGGAAAGGGCACCTGAGTCTCATCAGGGTCAGAATCTGGCTCTGTACACTGCGAGGACAATGTAACCTTGTCATCTTGGCCTGGGTAATTCACCATTTCACTTGATAATCCAGGCATGGTATGTGAAAACAGCTCCATGGAGTAATCAGTAGTATGGCCTGCGTCATCCTTCAGTCTTGGTTGGGGTGAAGGACACAAGGAAAGGTGTGGTTCATGAACATGAGCCTCCAATGACGACTCAGTGCTTTTACTTTTTACAACTTCAGAAGAGGAGGCGATAGAGCTGGAGGCTGAGTCAGCAATGTAAGACAAAACTTTTTCCTGATGCTTTGGCTTTAAAAGCGGTTTGCCAACTCCTAGAAAACTAAGCCTTCGAAGACTTATGGAGCCAGACGATGACGCAGGCTCAACACCTCCTGCATTCGGTCCTATTTTGCTCTTGCCACTACCATCAGATCCACCACCAACACCATCATTACCAGCTGCCAACCCCCGCCCAATTCCACGGCCTCTTCCACCAGCCTTCCTCATTTTTGGTAGAAATGTAGACAAAATCCAACAAACTATAAAGTAATGTAAAACAAGGTACAAGGTGTCTATAGGACAGGGGAGATTTTGAATTTCTGCACACACTTGTGGACACTGGACACTTATGGATTGTGTGAGGCCCACTGAATATCACAGCGCTATGTCACAGGCCCGATGGCACAGGTGTGAAAAAAGTGACTAAAGGATCACAGAGATTTTGAATTTCTGCACACACTTGTGGACACTGGACACTTATGGATTGTGTGAGGCCCACTGAATATCACAGCGCTATGTCACAGGCTCGATGGCACAGGTGTGAAAAAGTGACTACAGGATCACAGAGATTTTGAATTTCTGCACACACTTGTGGACATTGGACACTTATGGATTGTGTGAGGCCCACTGAATATCACAGCGCTATGTCACAGGCTCGATGGCACAGGTGTGAAAAAAGTGACTACAGGATAAGGGAGATTTTGAATTTCTGCACACACTAGTGGACACTGGACATTTTTGGATTGTGTGAGGCCCACTGAATATCAGAGCGCTATGTCACAGGCTCGATGGCACAGGTGTGAAAAAAATGACTACAGGATAAGGGAGATTTTGAATTTCTGCACACACTAGTGGACACTGGACACTTTTGGATTGTGTGAGGCCCACTCAATATCAGAGCGCTATGTCACAGGCTCGATGGCACAGGTGTGAAAAAAGTGACTAAAGGATAAGGGAGATTTTGAATTTCTGCACACACTAGTGGACACTGGACACTTTTGGATTGTGTGAGACCCACTGAATATCAGAGCGCTATGTCACAGGCTCGATGGCACAGGTGTGAAAAAAGTGACTACAGGATCACAGAGATTTTGAATTTCTGCACACACTTGTGGACACTGGACACTTATGGATTCTGTGAGGCCCACTGAATATCACAGCGCTATGTCACAGGCTCGATGGCACAGGTGTGAAAAAAGTGACTACAGGATAAGGGAGATTTTGAATTTCTGCACACACTAGTGGACACTGGACATTTTTGGATTGTGTGAGGCCCACTGAATATCAGAGCGCTATGTCACAGGCTCGATGGCACAGGTGTGAAAAAAGTGACTACAGGATAAGGGAGATTTTGAATTTCTGCACACACTAGTGGACACTGGACACTTTTGGATTGTGTGAGGCCCACTGAATATCAGAGCGCTATGTCACAGGCTCGATGGCACAGGTGTGAAAAAAGTGACTACAGGATAAGGGAGATATTGAATTTCTGCACACACTAGTGGACACTGGACACTTTTGGATTGTGTGAGGCCCACTGAATATCAGAGCGCTATGTCACAGGCTCGATGGCACAGGTGTGAAAAAAGTGACTACAGGATCACAGAGATTTTGAATTTCTGCACACACTTGTGGACACTAGACACATGGATTCTGTGAGGCCCACTGAATATCAGAGCGCTATGTCACAGGCTCGATGGCACAGGTGTGAAAAAAGTGACTACAGGATAAGGGAGATTTTGAATTTCTGCACACACTTGTGGACACTGGACACTTATGGATTGTGTGAGGCCCACTGAATATCACAGCGCTATGTCACAGGCTCGATGGCACAGGTGTGAAAAAAGTGACTACAGGATAAGGGAGATTTTGAATTTCTGCACACACTAGTGGACACTGGACACTTTTGGATTGTGTGAGGCCCACTGAATATCAGAGCGCTATGTCACAGGCTTGATGGCACAGGTGTAAAAAAAGTGACTACAGGATAAGGGAGATTTTGAATTTCTGCAGACACTAGTGGACACTGGACACTTTTGGATTGTGTGAGACCCACTGAATATCACAGCGCTATGTCACAGGCTCAATGGCACAGGTGTGAAAAAAGTGACTACAGGATAAGGGAGATTTTGAATTTCTGCACACACTAGTGGACACTGGACACTTTTGGATTGTGTGAGGCCCACTGAATATCACAGCGCTATGTCACAGGCTCGATGGCACAGGTGAGAAAATAGTGACTACAGGATAAGGGAGATTTTGAATTTCTGCACACACTAGTGGACACTGGACACTTTTGGATTTTGTGAGGCCCACTGAATATCAGAGCGCTATGTCACAGGCTCGATGGCACAGGTGTGAAAAAAGTGACTACAGGATCACAGAGATTTTGAATTTCTGCACACACTAGTTGACACTGGACACTTTTGGATTGTGTGAGGCCCACTGAATATCAGAGCGCTATGTCACAGGCTTGATGGCACAGGTGTGAAAAAAGTGACTACAGGATCACAGAGATTTTGAATTTCTGCACACACTAGAGGACACTGGACACTTTTGGATTGTGTGAGGCCCACTGAATACCAGAGCGCTATGTCACAGGCTCGATGGCACAGGTGTGAAAAAAGTGACTACAGAATAAGGGAGATTTTGAATTTCTGCACACACTAGTGGACACTGGACACTTTTAGATTGTGTGAGGCCCACTGAATATCAGAGCGCTATGTCACAGGCTCGATGGCACAGGTGTGAAAAAAGTGACTACAGGATCACAGAGATTTTGAATTTCTGCACACACTAGTGGACACTGGACACTTTTGGATTGTGTGAGGCCCACTGAATATCACAGCGCTATGTCACAGGCTCGATGGCACAGGTGTGAAAAAAGTGACTACAGGATAAGGGAGATTTTGAATTTCTGCACACACTAGTGGACACTGGACACTTTTGGATTGTGTGAGGCCCACTGAATATCAGAGCGCTATGTCACAGGCTCGATGGCACAGGTGTGAAAAAAGTGACTACAGGATCACAGAGATTTTGAATTTCTGCACACACTAGAGGACACTGGACACTTTTGGATTGTGTGAGGCCCACTGAATATCAGAGCGCTATGTCACAGGCTCGATGGCACAGGTGTGAAAAAAGTGACTACAGAATAAGGGAGATTTTGAATTTCTGCACACACTAGTGGACACTGGACACTTTTAGAGTGTGTGAGGCCCACTGAATATCAGAGCGCTATGTCACAGGCTCGATGGCACAGGTGTGAAAAAAGTGACTACAGGATCACAGA
Organism: Dendrobates tinctorius; assembly: GCF_039654945.1. NCBI lineage: Eukaryota > Metazoa > Chordata > Amphibia > Anura > Dendrobatidae > Dendrobates > Dendrobates tinctorius. The sequence goes on from NW_027361765.1 coordinate 6,124,105, forward strand.
GATTTTGAATTTCTGCACACACTAGTAGACCCTGGACACTTTTGGATTGTGTGAGGCCCACTGAATATCACAGCGCTATGTCACAGGCTCGATGGCACAGGTGTGAAAAAAGTGACTACAGGATAAGGGAGATTTTGAATTTCTGCACACACTAGTGGACACTGGACGCTTTTGGATTGTGTGAGGCCCACTGAATATCACAACGCTATGTCACAGGCTCGATGGCACAGGTGTGAAATAAGTGACTACAGTATAAGGGAGATTTTGAATTTCTGCACACACTAGTGGACACTGGACACTTTTGGATTGTGTGAGGCCCACTGAATACCACAGCGCTATGTCACAGGCTCCATGGCACAGGTGTGAAAAAAGTGACTACAGGATAAGGGAGATTTTGAATTTCTGCACACACTAGTGGACACTGGACACTTTTGGATTGTGTGAGGCCCACTGAATGTCAGAGCGCTATGTCACAGGCTCGATTGCACAGGTGTGAAAAAAGTGACTACAGGATAAGGGAGATTTTGAATTTCTGCACACACTAGTGGACACTGGACACTTTTGGATTGTGTGAGGCCCACTGAATATCAGAGCGCTATGTCACAGGCTTGATGGCACAGGTGTGAAAAAAGTGACTAGAGGATAAGGGAGATTTTGAATTTCTGCACACACTTGTGGACACTGGACACTTATGGATTGTGTGAGGCCCACTGAATATCAGAGCGCTATTTCACAGGCTCGATGGCACAGGTTTTAAAAAAGTGACTACAGGATAAGGGAGATTTTGAATTTCTGCACACACTAGTGGACACTGGACACTTTTGGATTGTGTGAGGCCCACTGAATATCAGAGCGCTATGTCACAGACTCGATGGCACAGGTGTGAAAAAAGTGACTACAGGATAAGGGAGATTTTGAATTTCTGCACACACTAGTGGACACTGGACACTTTTGGATTGTGTGAGGCCCACTGAATATCAGAGCGCTATGTCACAGGCTCGATGGCACAGGTGTGAAAAAAGTGACTACAGGATAAGGGAGATTTTGAATTTCTGCACACACTAGTGGACACTGGACACTTTTGGATTGTGTGAGGCCCACTGAATATCACAGCGCTATGTCACAGGCTCGATGGCACAGGTGTGAAAAAAGTGACTACAGGATCACAGAGAATTTGAATTTCTGCACACACTTGTGGACACTGGACACTTATGGATTGTGTGAGGTCCACTGAATATCATAGCGCTATGTCACAGGCTCGATGGCACAGGTGTGAAATAAGTGACTACAGGATAAGGGAGATTTTGAATTTCTGCACACACTAGTGGACACTGGACACTTATGGATTGTGTGAGGCCCACTGAATATCAGAGCGCTATGTCACAGGCTCGATGGCACAGGTGTGAAAAAAGTGACTACAGGATAAGGGAGATTTTGAATTTCTGCACACACTAGTGGACACTGGACACTTTTGGATTGTGTGAGGCCCACTGAATATCAGAGCGCTATGTCACAGGCTCGATGGCACAGGTGTGAAAAAAGTGACTAAAGGATCACAGAGATTTTGAATTTCTGCACACACTTGTGGACACTGGACACTTATGGATTGTGTGAGGCCCACTGAATATCAGAGCGCTATGTCACAGGCTCGATGGCACAGGTGTGAAAAAAGTGACTACAGGATAAGGGAGATTTTGAATTTCTGCACACACTAGTGGACACTGGACACTTTTGGATTGTGTGAGGCCCACTGAATATCAGAGCTCTATGTCACAGGCTCGATGGCACAGGTGTGAAAAAAGTGACTACAGGATAAGGGAGATTTTGAATTTCTGCACACACTAGTGGACACTGGACGCTTTTGGATTGTGTGAGGCCCACTGAATATCACAACGCTATGTCACAGGCTCGATGGCACAAGTGTGAAATAAGTGACTACAGGATAAGGGAGATTTTGAATTTCTGCACACACTAGTGGACACTGGACACTTTGGGATTGTGTGAGGCCCACTGAATATCACAGCGCTATGTCACAGGCTCGATGGCACAGGTGTGAAAAAAGTGACTACAGGATAAGGGAGATTTTGAATTTCTGCACACACTAGTGGACACTGGACACTTTTGGATTGTGTGAGGCCCACTGAATATCACAGCGCTATGTCACAGGCTCGATGGCACAGGGGTAAAAAAAGTGACTACAGGATAAGGGAGATTTTGAATTTCTGCACACACTAGTGGACACTGGACACTTTTGGATTGTGTGAGGCCCACTGAATATCACAGCGCTATGTCACAGGCTCGATGGCACAGGTGTGAAAATAGTGACTACAGGATAAGGGAGATTTTGAATTTCTGCACACACTAGTGGACACTGGACACTTTTGGATTGTGTGAGGCCCACTGAATATCAGAGCGCTATGTCACAGGCTCGATGGCACAGGTGTGAAAAAAGTGACTACAGGATCACAGAGATTTTGAATTTCTGCACACACTAGTGGACACTGGACACTTTGGGATTGTGTGAGGCCCACTGAATATCAGAGCGCTATGTCACAGGCTCGATGGCACAGGTGTGAAAAAAGTGACTACAGGATCACAGAGATTTTGAATTTCTGCACACACTAGAGGACTCTGGACACTTTTGGATTGTGTGAGGCCCACTGAATATCAGAGCGCTATGTCACAGGCTCGATGGCACAGGTGTGAAAAAAGTGACTACAGGATAAGGGTGATTTTGAATTTCTGCACACACTAGTGGACAATGGACACTTTTGGATTGTGTGAGGCCCACTAAATATCAGAGCGCTATGTCACAGGCTCGATGGCACAGGTGTGAAAAAAGTGACTACAGGATCACAGAGATTTTGAATTTCTGCACACACTAGTGGACACTGGACACTTTTGGATTGTGTGAGGCCCACTGAATATCACAGCGCTATGTCACAGGCTCGATGGCACAGGTGTGAAGAAAGTGACTACAGGATAAGGGAGATTTTGAATTTCTGCACACACTAGTGGACACTGGACGCTTTTGGATTGTGTGAGGCCCACTGAATATCACAACGCTATGTCACACGCTCGATGGCACAAGTGTGAAATAAGTGACTACAGGATAAGGGAGATTTTGAATTTCTGCACACACTAGTGGACACTGGACACTTTTGGATTGTGTGAGGCCCACTGAATATCACAGCGCTATGTCACAGGCTCCATGGCACAGGTGTGAAAAAAGTGACTACAGGATAAGGGAGATTTTGAATTTCTGCACACTAGTGGACACTGGACACTTTTGGATTGTGTGAGGCCCACTGAATATCAGAGCGCTATGTCACAGGCTCGAAGGCACAGGTGTGAAAAAAGTGACTACAGGATAAGGGAGATTTTGAAGTTCTGCACACACTAGTGGACACTGGACACTTTTGGATTGTTTGAGGCCCACTGAATATCAGAGCGCTATGTCACAGGCTCGATGGCACAGGTGTGAAAAAAGTGACTACAGGATAAGGGAGATTTTGAATTTCTGCACACACTAGTGGACACTGGACACTTTTGGATTGTGTGAGACCCACTGAATATCAGAGCGCTATGTCACAGGCTCGATGGCACAGGTGTGAAAAAAGTGACTACAGGATCACAGAGATTTTGAATTTCTGCACACACTTGTGGACACTGGACACTTATGGATTCTGTGAGGCCCACTGAATATCACAGCGCTATGTCACAGGCTCGATGGCACAGGTGTGAAAAAAGTGACTACAGGATAAGGGAGATTTTGAATTTCTGCACACACTAGTGGACACTGGACATTTTTGGATTGTGTGAGGCCCACTGAATATCAGAGCGCTATGTCACAGGCTCGATGGCACAGGTGTGAAAAAAGTGACTACAGGATAAGGGAGATTTTGAATTTCTGCACACACTAGTGGACACTGGACACTTTTGGATTGTGTGAGGCCCACTGAATATCAGAGCGCTATGTCACAGGCTCGATGGCACAGGTGTGAAAAAAGTGACTACAGGATAAGGGAGATATTGAATTTCTGCACACACTAGTGGACACTGGACACTTTTGGATTGTGTGAGGCCCACTGAATATCAGAGCGCTATGTCACAGGCTCGATGGCACAGGTGTGAAAAAAGTGACTACAGGATCACAGAGATTTTGAATTTCTGCACACACTTGTGGACACTAGACACATGGATTCTGTGAGGCCCACTGAATATCAGAGCGCTATGTCACAGGCTCGATGGCACAGGTGTGAAAAAAGTGACTACAGGATAAGGGAGATTTTGAATTTCTGCACACACTTGTGGACACTGGACACTTATGGATTGTGTGAGGCCCACTGAATATCACAGCGCTATGTCACAGGCTCGATGGCACAGGTGTGAAAAAAGTGACTACAGGATAAGGGAGATTTTGAATTTCTGCACACACTAGTGGACACTGGACACTTTTGGATTGTGTGAGGCCCACTGAATATCAGAGCGCTATGTCACAGGCTTGATGGCACAGGTGTAAAAAAAGTGACTACAGGATAAGGGAGATTTTGAATTTCTGCAGACACTAGTGGACACTGGACACTTTTGGATTGTGTGAGACCCACTGAATATCACAGCGCTATGTCACAGGCTCAATGGCACAGGTGTGAAAAAAGTGACTACAGGATAAGGGAGATTTTGAATTTCTGCACACACTAGTGGACACTGGACACTTTTGGATTGTGTGAGGCCCACTGAATATCACAGCGCTATGTCACAGGCTCGATGGCACAGGTGTGAAAATAGTGACTACAGGATAAGGGAGATTTTGAATTTCTGCACACACTAGTGGACACTGGACACTTTTGGATTTTGTGAGGCCCACTGAATATCAGAGCGCTATGTCACAGGCTCGATGGCACAGGTGTGAAAAAAGTGACTACAGGATCACAGAGATTTTGAATTTCTGCACACACTAGTTGACACTGGACACTTTTGGATTGTGTGAGGCCCACTGAATATCAGAGCGCTATGTCACAGGCTTGATGGCACAGGTGTGAAAAAAGTGACTACAGGATCACAGAGATTTTGAATTTCTGCACACACTAGAGGACACTGGACACTTTTGGATTGTGTGAGGCCCACTGAATACCAGAGCGCTATGTCACAGGCTCGATGGCACAGGTGTGAAAAAAGTGACTACAGAATAAGGGAGATTTTGAATTTCTGCACACACTAGTGGACACTGGACACTTTTAGATTGTGTGAGGCCCACTGAATATCAGAGCGCTATGTCACAGGCTCGATGGCACAGGTGTGAAAAAAGTGACTACAGGATCACAGAGATTTTGAATTTCTGCACACACTAGTGGACACTGGACACTTTTGGATTGTGTGAGGCCCACTGAATATCACAGCGCTATGTCACAGGCTCGATGGCACAGGTGTGAAAAAAGTGACTACAGGATAAGGGAGATTTTGAATTTTTGCACACACTAGTGGACACTGGACACTTTTGGATTGTGTGAGGCCCACTGAATATCAGAGCGCTATGTCACAGGCTCGATGGCACAGGTGTGAAAAAAGTGACTACAGGATCACAGAGATTTTGAATTTCTGCACACACTAGAGGACACTGGACACTTTTGGATTGTGTGAGGCCCACTGAATATCAGAGCGCTATGTCACAGGCTCGATGGCACAGGTGTGAAAAAAGTGACTACAGAATAAGGGAGATTTTGAATTTCTGCACACACTAGTGGACACTGGACACTTTTAGAGTGTGTGAGGCCCACTGAATATCAGAGCGCTATGTCACAGGCTCGATGGCACAGGTGTGAAAAAAGTGACTACAGGATCACAGAGATTTTGAATTTCTGCACACACTAGTAGACCCTGGACACTTTTGGATTGTGTGAGGCCCACTGAATATCACAGCGCTATGTCACAGGCTCGATGGCACAGGTGTGAAAAAAGTGACTACAGGATAAGGGAGATTTTGAATTTCTGCACACACTAGTGGACACTGGACGCTTTTGGATTGTGTGAGGCCCACTGAATATCACAACGCTATGTCACAGGCTCGATGGCACAGGTGTGAAATAAGTGACTACAGTATAAGGGAGATTTTGAATTTCTGCACACACTAGTGGACACTGGACACTTTTGGATTGTGTGAGGCCCACTGAATACCACAGCGCTATGTCACAGGCTCCATGGCACAGGTGTGAAAAAAGTGACTACAGGATAAGGGAGATTTTGAATTTCTGCACACACTAGTGGACACTGGACACTTTTGGATTGTGTGAGGCCCACTGAATGTCAGAGCGCTATGTCACAGGCTCGATTGCACAGGTGTGAAAAAAGTGACTACAGGATAAGGGAGATTTTGAATTTCTGCACACACTAGTGGACACTGGACACTTTTGGATTGTGTGAGGCCCACTGAATATCAGAGCGCTATGTCACAGGCTTGATGGCACAGGTGTGAAAAAAGTGACTAGAGGATAAGGGAGATTTTGAATTTCTGCACACACTTGTGGACACTGGACACTTATGGATTGTGTGAGGCCCACTGAATATCAGAGCGCTATTTCACAGGCTCGATGGCACAGGTTTTAAAAAAGTGACTACAGGATAAGGGAGATTTTGAATTTCTGCACACACTAGTGGACACTGGACACTTTTGGATTGTGTGAGGCCCACTGAATATCAGAGCGCTATGTCACAGACTCGATGGCACAGGTGTGAAAAAAGTGACTACAGGATAAGGGAGATTTTGAATTTCTGCACACACTAGTGGACACTGGACACTTTTGGATTGTGTGAGGCCCACTGAATATCAGAGCGCTATGTCACAGGCTCGATGGCACAGGTGTGAAAAAAGTGACTACAGGATAAGGGAGATTTTGAATTTCTGCACACACTAGTGGACACTGGACACTTTTGGATTGTGTGAGGCCCACTGAATATCACAGCGCTATGTCACAGGCTCGATGGCACAGGTGTGAAAAAAGTGACTACAGGATCACAGAGAATTTGAATTTCTGCACACACTTGTGGACACTGGACACTTATGGATTGTGTGAGGTCCACTGAATATCATAGCGCTATGTCACAGGCTCGATGGCACAGGTGTGAAATAAGTGACTACAGGATAAGGGAGATTTTGAATTTCTGCACACACTAGTGGACACTGGACACTTATGGATTGTGTGAGGCCCACTGAATATCAGAGCGCTATGTCACAGGCTCGATGGCACAGGTGTGAAAAAAGTGACTACAGGATAAGGGAGATTTTGAATTTCTGCACACACTAGTGGACACTGGACACTTTTGGATTGTGTGAGGCCCACTGAATATCAGAGCGCTATGTCACAGGCTCGATGGCACAGGTGTGAAAAAAGTGACTAAAGGATCACAGAGATTTTGAATTTCTGCACACACTTGTGGACACTGGACACTTATGGATTGTGTGAGGCCCACTGAATATCAGAGCGCTATGTCACAGGCTCGATGGCACAGGTGTGAAAAAAGTGACTACAGGATAAGGGAGATTTTGAATTTCTGCACACACTAGTGGACACTGGACACTTTTGGATTGTGTGAGGCCCACTGAATATCAGAGCTCTATGTCACAGGCTCGATGGCACAGGTGTGAAAAAAGTGACTACAGGATAAGGGAGATTTTGAATTTCTGCACACACTAGTGGACACTGGACGCTTTTGGATTGTGTGAGGCCCACTGAATATCACAACGCTATGTCACAGGCTCGATGGCACAAGTGTGAAATAAGTGACTACAGGATAAGGGAGATTTTGAATTTCTGCACACACTAGTGGACACTGGACACTTTGGGATTGTGTGAGGCCCACTGAATATCACAGCGCTATGTCACAGGCTCGATGGCACAGGTGTGAAAAAAGTGACTACAGGATAAGGGAGATTTTGAATTTCTGCACACACTAGTGGACACTGGACACTTTTGGATTGTGTGAGGCCCACTGAATATCACAGCGCTATGTCACAGGCTCGATGGCACAGGGGTAAAAAAAGTGACTACAGGATAAGGGAGATTTTGAATTTCTGCACACACTAGTGGACACTGGACACTTTTGGATTGTGTGAGGCCCACTGAATATCACAGCGCTATGTCACAGGCTCGATGGCACAGGTGTGAAAATAGTGACTACAGGATAAGGGAGATTTTGAATTTCTGCACACACTAGTGGACACTGGACACTTTTGGATTGTGTGAGGCCCACTGAATATCAGAGCGCTATGTCACAGGCTCGATGGCACAGGTGTGAAAAAAGTGACTACAGGATCACAGAGATTTTGAATTTCTGCACACACTAGTGGACACTGGACACTTTGGGATTGTGTGAGGCCCACTGAATATCAGAGCGCTATGTCACAGGCTCGATGGCACAGGTGTGAAAAAAGTGACTACAGGATCACAGAGATTTTGAATTTCTGCACACACTAGAGGACTCTGGACACTTTTGGATTGTGTGAGGCCCACTGAATATCAGAGCGCTATGTCACAGGCTCGATGGCACAGGTGTGAAAAAAGTGACTACAGGATAAGGGTGATTTTGAATTTCTGCACACACTAGTGGACAATGGACACTTTTGGATTGTGTGAGGCCCACTAAATATCAGAGCGCTATGTCACAGGCTCGATGGCACAGGTGTGAAAAAAGTGACTACAGGATCACAGAGATTTTGAATTTCTGCACACACTAGTGGACACTGGACACTTTTGGATTGTGTGAGGCCCACTGAATATCACAGCGCTATGTCACAGGCTCGATGGCACAGGTGTGAAGAAAGTGACTACAGGATAAGGGAGATTTTGAATTTCTGCACACACTAGTGGACACTGGACGCTTTTGGATTGTGTGAGGCCCACTGAATATCACAACGCTATGTCACACGCTCGATGGCACAAGTGTGAAATAAGTGACTACAGGATAAGGGAGATTTTGAATTTCTGCACACACTAGTGGACACTGGACACTTTTGGATTGTGTGAGGCCCACTGAATATCACAGCGCTATGTCACAGGCTCCATGGCACAGGTGTGAAAAAAGTGACTACAGGATAAGGGAGATTTTGAATTTCTGCACACTAGTGGACACTGGACACTTTTGGATTGTGTGAGGCCCACTGAATATCAGAGCGCTATGTCACAGGCTCGAAGGCACAGGTGTGAAAAAAGTGACTACAGGATAAGGGAGATTTTGAAGTTCTGCACACACTAGTGGACACTGGACACTTTTGGATTGTTTGAGGCCCACTGAATATCAGAGCGCTATGTCACAGGCTCGATGGCACAGGTGTGAAAAAAGTGACTACAGGATAAGGGAGATTTTGAATTTCTGCACACACTTGTGGACACTGGACACTTATGGATTTTGTGAGGCCCACTGAATATCAGAGCACTATGTCACAGGCTCGAAGACACATGTGTGAAAAAAGTGACTAAAGGATCACAGAGATTTTGAATTTCTGCACACACTAGTGGACACTGGACACTTTTGGATTGTGTGAGGCCCACTGAATATCACAGCGCTATGTCACAGGCTCGATGGCACAGGTGTGAAAAAAGTGACTACAGGATAAGGGAGTTTTTGAATTTCTGCACACACTAGTGGACACTGGACACTTTTGGATTGTGTGAGGCCCACTGAATATCACAGCGCTATGTCACAGGCTCGATGGCACAGGTGTGAAAATAGTGACTACAGGATAAGGGAGATTTTGAATTTCTGCACACACTAGTGGACACTGGACACTTTTGGATTGTGTGAGGCCCACTGAATATCAGAGCGCTAAGTCACAGGCTCGATGGCACAGGTGTGAAAAAAGTGACTACAGGATCACAGAGATTTTGAATTTCTGCACACACTAGTGGACACTGGACACTTTTGGATTGTGTGAGGCCCACTGAATATCAGAGCGCTATGTCACAGGCTCGATGGCACAGGTGTGAAAAAAGTGACTACAAGATCACAGAGATTTTGAATTTCTGCACACACTAGAGGACACTGGACACTTTTGGATTGTGTGAGGCCCACTGAATATCAGAGCGCTATGTCACAGGCTCGATGGCACATGTGTGAAAAAAGTGACTACAGGATAAGGGAGATTTTGAATTTCTGCACACACTAGTGGACACTGGACACTTTTGGATTGTGTGAGGCCCACTGAATATCACAGCGCTATGTCACAGGCTCGATGGCACAGGTGTGAAAAAAGTGACTACAGGATAAGGGAGATTTTGAATTTCTGCGCACACTAGTGAACACTGGACACTTTTGGATTGTGTGAGGCCCACTGAATATCACAGCGATATGTCACAGGCTCGATGGCACAGGTGTGAAAAAAGTGACTACAGGATAAGGGAGATTTTGAATTTCTGCACACACTAGTGGACACTGGACACTTTTTGATTGTGTGAGGCCCACTGAATATCAGAGCGCTATGTCACAGGCTCGATGGCACAGGTGTGAAAAAAGTGACTACAGGATAAGGGAGATTTTGAATTTCTGCACACACTAGTGGACACTGGACACTTTTGGATTGTGTGAGGCCCACTGAATATCACAGCGGTATGTCACAGGCTCGATGGCACAGGTGTGAAAATAGTGACTACAGGATAAGGGAGATTCTGAATTTCTGCACACACTAGTGGACACTGGACACTTTTGGATTGTGTGAGGCCCACTGAATATCAGAGCGCTATGTCACAGGCTCGATGGCACAGGTGTGAAAAAAGTGACTACAGGATCACAGAGATTTTGAATTTCTGCACACACTAGTGGACTCTGGACACTTTTGGATTGTGTGAGGCCCACTAAATATCAGAGCGCTATGTCACAGGCTCGATGGCACAGGTGTGAAAAGAGTGACTACAGGATCACAGAGATTTTGAATTTCTGCACACACTAGAGGACACTGGACACTTTTGGATTGTGTGAGGCCCACTGAATATCAGAGCGCTATGTCACAGGCTCGATGGCAAAGGTGTGAAAAAAGTGACTACAGGATAAGGGAGATTTTGAATTTCTGCACACACTAGTGGACACTGGACACTTTTGGATTGTGTGAGGCCCACTGAATATCAGAGCGCTATGTCACAGGCTCGATGGCACAGGTGTGAAAAAAGTGACTACAGGATCACAGAGATTTTGAATTTCTGCACACACTAGTGAACACTGGACACTTTTGGATTGTGTGAGGCCCACTGAATATCACAGCGCTATGTCACAGGCTCGATGGCACAGGTGTGAAAAAAGTGACTACAGGATAAGGGAGATTTTGAATTTCTGCACACACTAGTGGACACTGGACACTTTTGGATTGTGTGAGGCCCACTGAATATCACAACGCTATGTCATAGGCTCGATGGCACAGCTGTGAAATAAGTGACTACAGGATAAGGGAGATTTTGAATTTCTGCACACACTAGTGGACACTGGACACTTTTGGATTGTGTGAGGCCCACTGAATATCACAGCGCTATGTCACAGGCTCCATGGCACAGGTGTGAAAAAAGTGACTACAGGATAAGGGAAATTTTGAATTTCTGCACACACTAGTGGACACTGGACACTTTTGGATTGTGTGAGGCCCACTGAATATCAGAGCGCTATGTCACAGGCTCGATGGCACAGGTGTGAAAAAAGTGACTACAGGATAAGGGAGATTTTGAATTTCTGCACACACTAGTGGACACTGGACACTTTTGGATTGTGTGAGGCCCACTGAATATCAGAGCGCTATGTCACAGGCTCGATGGCACAGGTGTGAAAAAAGTGACTACAGGATAATGGAGATTTTGAATTTCTGCACACACTTGTGGACACTGGACACTTATGGATTATGTGAGACCCACTGAGTATCAGAGCGCTATGTCACAGGCTCGATGGCACAGGTGTGAAAAAAGTGACTACAGGATAAGGGAGATTTTGAATTTCTGCACACACTAGTGGACACTGGACACTTTTGGATTGTGTGAGGCCCACTGAATATCAGAGCGCTATGTCACAGGCTCGATGGCACAGGTGTGAAAAAAGTGACTAAAGGATCACAGAGATTTTGAATTTCTGCACACACTTGTGGACACTGGACACTTTTGGATTGTGTGAGGCCCACTGAATATCACAGCGCTATGTCACAGGCTCGATGGCAAAGGTGTGAAAAAAGTGACTACAGGATCACAGAGATTTTGAATTTCTGCACACACTAGTGGACACTGGACACTTTTGGATTGTGTGAGGCCCACTGAATATCACAGCGCTATGTCACAGGCTCGATGGCACAGGTGTGAAAAAAGTGACTACAGGATCACAGAGATTTTGAATTTCTGCACACACTAGTGGACACTGGACACTTTTGGATTGTGTGAGGACACTGAATATCACAGCGCTCTGTCACAGGCTCGATGGCACAGGTGTGAAAAAAGTGACTACAGGATAAGGGAGATTTTGAATTTCTGCACACACTAGTGGACACTGGACACTTTTGGATTGTGTGAGGCCCACTGAATATCACAGCGCTATGTCACAGACTCGATGGCACAGGTGTGAAAATAGTGACTACAGGATAATGGAGATTTTGAATTTCTGCACACACTAGTGGACACTGGACACTTTTGGATTGTGTGAGGCCCACTGAATATCACAGCGCTATGTCACAGGCTCGATGGCACAGGTGTGAAAAAAGTGACTACAGGATAAGGGAGATTTTGAATTTCTGCACACACTAGTGAACACTGGATGCTTTTGGATTGTGTGAGGCCCACTGAATATCACAGCGCTATGTCACACGCTCGATGGCACAAGTGTGAAATAAGTGACTACAGGATAAGGGAGATTTTGAATTTCTGCACACACTAGTGGACACTGGACACTTTTGGATTGTGTGAGGCCCACTGAATATCACAGCGCTATGTCACAGGCTCCATGGCACAGGTGTGAAAAAAGTGACTACAGGATAAGGGAGATTTTGAATTTCTGCACACACTAGTGGACACTGGACACTTTTGGATTGTGTGAGGCACACTGAATATCAGAGCGCTATGTCACAGGCTCGATGGCACAGGTGTGAAAAAAGTGACTACAGGATAAGGGAAATTTTGAATTTCTGCACACACTAGTGGACACTGGACACTTTTGGATTGTGTGAGGCCCACTGAATACCACAGCGCTATGTCACAGGCTCCATGGCACAGGTGTGAAAAAAGTGACTACAGGATAAGGGAGATTTTGAATTTCTGCACACACTAGTGGACACTGGACACTTTTGGATTGTGTGAGGCCCACTGAATGTCAGAGCTATGTCACAGACTCGATGGCACAGGTGTGAAAAAAGTGACTACAGGATAAGGGAGATTTTGAATTTCTGCACACACTAGTGGACACTGGACACTTTTGGATTGTGTGAGGCCCACTGAATATCACAGCGCTATGTCACAGGCTCGATGGCACAGGTGTGAAAAAAGTGACTACAGGATCACAGAGAATTTGAATTTCTGCACACACTTGTGGACACTGGACACTTATGGATTGTGTGAGGTCCACTGAATATCATAGCGCTATGTCACAGGCTCGATGGCACAGGTGTGAAATAAGTGACTACAGGATAAGGGAGATTTTGAATTTCTGCACACACTAGTGGACACTGGACACTTATGGATTGTGTGAGGCCCACTGAATATCAGAGCGCTATGTCACAGGCTCGATGGCACAGGTGTGAAAAAAGTGACTACAGGATCACAGAGATTTTGAATTTCTGCACACACTAGTGGACACTGGACACTTTTGGATTGTGTGAGGCCCACTGAATATCACAGCGCTATGTCACAGGCTCGATGGCACAGGTGTGAAAAAAGTGACTACAGGATAAGGGAGATTTTGAATTTCTGCACACACTAGTGGACACTGGACGCTTTTGGATTGTGTGAGGCCCACTGAATATCACAACGCTATGTCACACGCTCGATGGCACAAGTGTGAAATAAGTGACTACAGGATAAGGGAGATTTTGAATTTCTGCACACACTAGTGGACACTGGACACTTTTGGATTGTGTGAGGCCCACTGAATATCACAGCGCTATGTCACAGGCTCCATGGCACAGGTGTGAAAAAAGTGACTACAGGATAAGGGAGATTTTGAATTTCTGCACACACTAGTGGACACTGGACACTTTTGGATTGTGTGAGGCCCACTGAATATCACAGCGCTATGTCACAGGCTCGATGGCACAGGTGTGAAAAAAGTGACTACAGGATCACAGAGAATTTGAATTTCTGCACACACTTGTGGACACTGGACACTTATGGATTGTGTGAGGTCCACTGAATATCATAGCGCTATGTCACAGGCTCGATGGCACAGGTGTGAAATAAGTGACTACAGGATAAGGGAGATTTTGAATTTCTGCACACACTAGTGGACACTGGACACTTATGGATTGTGTGAGGCCCACTGAATATCAGAGCGCTATGTCACAGGCTCGATGGCACAGGTGTGAAAAAAGTGACTACAGGATCACAGAGATTTTGAATTTCTGCACACACTAGTGGACACTGGACACTTTTGGATTGTGTGAGGCCCACTGAATATCACAGCGCTATGTCACAGGCTCGATGGCACAGGTGTGAAAAAAGTGACTACAGGATAAGGGAGATTTTGAATTTCTGCACACACTAGTGGACACTGGACGCTTTTGGATTGTGTGAGGCCCACTGAATATCACAACGCTATGTCACACGCTCGATGGCACAAGTGTGAAATAAGTGACTACAGGATAAGGGAGATTTTGAATTTCTGCACACACTAGTGGACACTGGACACTTTTGGATTGTGTGAGGCCCACTGAATATCACAGCGCTATGTCACAGGCTCCATGGCACAGGTGTGAAAAAAGTGACTACAGGATAAGGGAGATTTTGAATTTCTGCACACTAGTGGACACTGGACACTTTTGGATTGTGTGAGGCCCACTGAATATCAGAGCGCTATGTCACAGGCTCGAAGGCACAGGTGTGAAAAAAGTGACTACGGGATAAGGGAGATTTTGAAGTTCTGCACACACTAGTGGACACTGGACACTTTTGGATTGTTTGAGGCCCACTGAATATCAGAGCGCTATGTCACAGGCTCGATGGCACAGGTGTGAAAAAAGTGACTACAGGATAAGGGAGATTTTGAATTTCTGCACACACTTGTGGACACTGGACACTTATGGATTTTGTGAGGCCCACTGAATATCAGAGCACTATGTCACAGGCTCGATGGCACATGTGTGAAAAAATTGACTAAAGGATCACAGAGATTTTGAATTTCTGCACACACTAGTGGACACTGGACACTTTTGGATTGTGTGAGGCCCACTGAATATCACAGCGCTATGTCACAGGCTCGATGGCACAGGTGTGAAAAAAGTGACTACAGGATAAGGGAGTTTTTGAATTTCTGCACACACTAGTGGACACTGGACACTTTTGGATTGTGTGAGGCCCACTGAATATCACAGCGCTATGTCACAGGCTCGATGGCACAGGTGTGAAAAAAGTGACTACAGGATAAGGGAGATTTTGAATTTCTGCACACACTAGTGGACACTGGACACTTTTGGATTGTGTGAGGCCCACTGAATATCAGAGCGCTATGTCACAGGCTCGATGGCACAGGTGTGAAAAAAGTGACTACAAGATCACAGAGATTTTGAATTTCTGCACACACTAGAGGACACTGGACACTTTTGGATTGTGTGATTCCCACTGAATATCAGAGCGCTATGTCACAGGCTCGATGGCACATGTGTGAAAAAAGTGACTACAGGATAAGGGAGATTTTGAATTTCTGCACACACTAGTGGACACTGGACACTTTTTGATTGTGTGAGGCCCACTGAATATCAGAGCGCTATGTCACAGGCTCGATGGCACAGGTGTGAAAAAAGTGACTACAGGATAAGGGAGATTTTGAATTTCTGCACACACTAGTGGACACTGGACACTTTTGGATTGTGTGAGGCCCACTGAATATCACAGCGGTATGTCACAGGCTCGATGGCACAGGTGTGAAAATAGTGACTACAGGATAAGGGAGATTCTGAATTTCTGCACACACTAGTGGACACTGGACACTTTTGGATTGTTTGAGGCCCACTGAATATCAGAGCGCTATGTCACAGGCTCGATGGCACAGGTGTGAAAAAAGTGACTACAGGATCACAGAGATTTTGAATTTCTGCACACACTAGTGGACTCTGGACACTTTTGGATTGTGTGAGGCCCACTAAATATCAGAGCGCTATGTCACAGGCTCGATGGCACAGGTGTGAAAAGAGTGACTACAGGATCACAGAGATTTTGAATTTCTGCACACACTAGAGGACACTGGACACTTTTGGATTGTGTGAGGCCCACTGAATATCAGAGCGCTATGTCACAGGCTCGATGGCAAAGGTGTGAAAAAAGTGACTACAGGATAAGGGAGATTTTGAATTTCTGCACACACTAGTGGACACTGGACACTTTTGGATTGTGTGAGGCCCACTGAATATCAGAGCGCTATGTCACAGGCTCGATGGCACAGGTGTGAAAAAAGTGACTACAGGATCACAGAGATTTTGAATTTCTGCACACACTAGTGAACACTGGACACTTTTGGATTGTGTGAGGCCCACTGAATATCACAGCGCTATGTCACAGGCTCGATGGCACAGGTGTGAAAAAAGTGACTACAGGATAAGGGAGATTTTGAATTTCTGCACACAATAGTGGACACTGGACACTTTTGGATTGTGTGAGGCCCACTGAATATCACAACGCTATGTCATAGGCTCGATGGCACAGCTGTGAAATAAGTGACTACAGGATAAGGGAGATTTTGAATTTCTGCACACACTAGTGGACACTGGACACTTTTGGATTGTGTGAGGCCCACTGAATATCACAGCACTATGTCACAGGCTCCATGGCACAGGTGTGAAAAAAGTGACTACAAGATAAGGGAAATTTTGAATTTCTGCACACACTAGTGGACACTGGACACTTTTGGATTGTGTGAGGCCCACTGAATATCAGAGCGCTATGTCACAGGCTCGATGGCACAGGTGTGAAAAAAGTGACTACAGGATAAGGGAGATTTTGAATTTCTGCACACACTAGTGGACACTGGACACTTTTGGATTGTGTGAGGCCCACTGAATATCAGAGCGCTATGTCACAGGCTCGATGGCACAGGTGTGAAAAAAGTGACTACAGGATAATGGAGATTTTGAATTTCTGCACACACTTGTGGACACTGGACACTTATGGATTATGTGAGGCCCACTGAGTATCAGAGCGCTATGTCACAGGCTCGATGGCACAGGTGTGAAAAAAGTGACTACAGGATAAGGGAGATTTTGAATTTCTGCACACACTAGTGGACACTGGACACTTTTGGATTGTGTGAGGCCCACTGAATATCAGAGCGCTATGTCACAGGCTCGATGGCACAGGTGTGAAAAAAGTGACTAAAGGATCACAGAGATTTTGAATTTCTGCACACACTTGTGGACACTGGACACTTTTGGATTGTGTGAGGCCCACTGAATATCACAGCGCTATGTCACAGGCTCGATGGCAAAGGTGTGAAAAAAGTGACTACAGGATCACAGAGATTTTGAATTTCTGCACACACTAGTGGACACTGGACACTTTTGGATTGTGTGAGGCCCACTGAATATCACAGCGCTATGTCACAGGCTCGATGGCACAGGTGTGAAAAAAGTGACTACAGGATCACAGAGATTTTGAATTTCTGCACACACTAGTGGACACTGGACACTTTTGGATTGTGTGAGGACACTGAATATCACAGCGCTATGTCACAGGCTCGATGGCACAGGTGTGAAAAAAGTGACTACAGGATAAGGGAGATTTTGAATTTCTGCACACACTAGTGGACACTGGACACTTTTGGATTGTGTGAGGCCCACTGAATATCACAGCGCTATGTCACAGACTCGATGGCACAGGTGTGAAAATAGTGACTACAGGATAATGGAGATTTTGAATTTCTGCACACACTAGTGGACACTGGACACTTTTGGATTGTGTGAGGCCCACTGAATATCACAGCGCTATGTCACAGGCTCGATGGCACAGGTGTGAAAAAAGTGACTACAGGATAAGGGAGATTTTGAATTTCTGCACACACTAGTGAACACTGGATGCTTTTGGATTGTGTGAGGCCCACTGAATATCACAGCGCTATGTCACACGCTCGATGGCACAAGTGTGAAATAAGTGACTACAGGATAAGGGAGATTTTGAATTTCTGCACACACTAGTGGACACTGGACACTTTTGGATTGTGTGAGGCCCACTGAATATCACAGCGCTATGTCACAGGCTCCATGGCACAGGTGTGAAAAAAGTGACTACAGGATAAGGGAGATTTTGAATTTCTGCACACACTAGTGGACACTGGACACTTTTGGATTGTGTGAGGCACACTGAATATCAGAGCGCTATGTCACAGGCTCGATGGCACAGGTGTGAAAAAAGTGACTACAGGATAAGGGAAATTTTGAATTTCTGCACACACTAGTGGACACTGGACACTTTTGGATTGTGTGAGGCCCACTGAATACCACAGCGCTATGTCACAGGCTCCATGGCACAGGTGTGAAAAAAGTGACTACAGGATAAGGGAGATTTTGAATTTCTGCACACACTAGTGGACACTGGACACTTTTGGATTGTGTGAGGCCCACTGAATGTCAGAGCGCTATGTCACAGGCTTGATGGCACAGGTGTGAAAAAAGTGACTGCAGGATAAGGGAGATTTTGAATTTCTGCACACACTTGTGGACACTGGACACTTATGGATTGTGTGAGGCCCACTGAATATCAGAGCGCTATTTCACAGGCTCGATGGCACAGGTTTTAAAAAAGTGACTACAGGATAAGGGAGATTTTGAATTTCTGCACACACTAGTGGACACTGGACACTTTTGGATTGTGTGAGGCCCACTGAATATCAGAGCGCTATGTCACAGACTCGATGGCACAGGTGTGAAAAAAGTGACTACAGGATAAGGGAGATTTTGAATTTCTGCACACACTAGTGGACACTGGACACTTTTGGATTGTGTGAGGCCCACTGAATATCAGAGCGCTATGTCACAGGCTCGATGGCACAGGTGTGAAAAAAGTGACTACAGGATAAGGGAGATTTTGAATTTCTGCACACACTAGTGGACACTGGACACTTTTGGATTGTGTGAGGCCCACTGAATATCACAGCGCTATGTCACAGGCTCGATGGCACAGGTGTGAAAAAAGTGACTACAGGATCACAGAGAATTTGAATTTCTGCACACACTTGTGGACACTGGACACTTATGGATTGTGTGAGGTCCACTGAATATCATAGCGCTATGTCACAGGCTCGATGGCACAGGTGTGAAATAAGTGACTACAGGATAAGGGAGATTTTGAATTTCTGCACACACTAGTGGACACTGGACACTTATGGATTGTGTGAGGCCCACTGAATATCAGAGCGCTATGTCACAGGCTCGATGGCACAGGTGTGAAAAAAGTGACTACAGGATAAGGGAGATTTTGAATTTCTGCACACACTAGTGGACACTGGACACTTTTGGATAGTGTGAGGCCCACTGAATATCAGAGCGCTATGTCACAGGCTCGATGGCACAGGTGTGAAAAAAGTGACTAAAGGATCACAGAGATTTTGAATTTCTGCACACACTTGTGGACACTGGACACTTATGGATTGTGTGAGGCCCACTGAATATCAGAGCGCTATGTCACAGGCTCGATGGCACAGGTGTGAAAAAAGTGACTACAGGATAAGGGAGATTTTGAATTTCTGCACACACTAGTGGACACTGGACACTTTTGGATTGTGTGAGGCCCACTGAATATCAGAGCTCTATGTCACAGGCTCGATGGCACAGGTGTGAAAAAAGTGACTACAGGATAAGGGAGATTTTGAATTTCTGCACACACTAGTGGACACTGGACACTTTTGGATTATGTGAGGCCCACTGAATATCAGAGCGCTATGTCACAGGCTCGATGGCACAGGTGTGAAAAAAGTGACTACAGGATCACAGAGATTTTGAATTTCTGCACACACTAGTGGACACTGGACACTTTTGGATTGTGTGAGGCCCACTGAATATCACAGCGCTATGTCACAGGCTCCATGGCACAGGTGTGAAAAAAGTGACTACAGGATCACAGAGATTTTGAATTTCTGCACACACTAGTGGACACTGGACACTTTTGGATTGTGTGAGGCCACTGAATATCACAGCGCTATGTCACAGGCTCGATGGCACAGGTGTGAAAAAAAGTGACTACAGGATAAGGGAGATTTTGAATTTCTGCACACACTAGTGGACACTGGACACTTTTGGATTGTGTGAGGCCCACTGAATATCACAGCGCTATGTCACAGTCTCGATGGCACAGGTGTGAAAATAGTGACTACAGGATAATGGAGATTTTGAATTTCTGCACACACTAGTGGACACTGGACACTTTTGGATTGTGTGGGGCCCACTGAATATCACAGCGCTATGTCACAGGCTCGATGGCACAGGTGTGAAAAAAGTGACTACAGGATAAGGGAGATTTTGAATTTCTGCACACACTAGTGGACACTGGACGCTTTTGGATTGTGTGAGGCCCACTGAATATCACAACGCTATGTCACAGGCTCGATGGCACAAGTGTGAAATAAGTGACTACAGGATAAGGGAGATTTTGAATTTCTGCACACACTAGTGGACACTGGACACTTTGGGATTGTGTGAGGCCCACTGAATATCACAGCGCTATGTCACAGGCTCGATGGCACAGGTGTGAAAAAAGTGACTACAGGATAAGGGAGATTTTGAATTTCTGCACACACTAGTGGACACTGGACACTTTTGGATTGTGTGAGGCCCACTGAATATCACAGCGCTATGTCACAGGCTCGATGGCACAGGGGTAAAAAAAGTGACTACAGGATAAGGGAGATTTTGAATTTCTGCACACACTAGTGGACACTGGACACTTTTGGATTGTGTGAGGCCCACTGAATATCACAGCGCTATGTCACAGGCTCGATGGCACAGGTGTGAAAATAGTGACTACAGGATAAGGGAGATTTTGAATTTCTGCACACACTAGTGGACACTGGACACTTTTGGATTGTGTGAGGCCCACTGAATATCAGAGCGCTATGTCACAGGCTCGATGGCACAGGTGTGAAAAAAATGACTACAGGATCACAGAGATTTTGAATTTCTGCACACACTAGTGGACACTGGACACTTTGGGATTGTGTGAGGCCCACTGAATATCAGAGCGCTATGTCACAGGCTCGATGGCACAGGTGTGAAAAAAGTGACTACAGGATCACAGAGATTTTGAATTTCTGCACACACTAGAGGACTCTGGACACTTTTGGATTGTGTGAGGCCCACTGAATATCAGAGCGCTATGTCACAGGCTCGATGGCACAGGTGTGAAAAAAGTGACTACAGGATAAGGGTGATTTTGAATTTCTGCACACACTAGTGGACAATGGACACTTTTGGATTGTGTGAGGCCCACTAAATATCAGAGCGCTATGTCACAGGCTCGATGGCACAGGTGTGAAAAAAGTGACTACAGGATCACAGAGATTTTGAATTTCTGCACACACTAGTGGACACTGGACACTTTTGGATTGTGTGAGGCCCACTGAATATCACAGCGCTATGTCACAGGCTCGATGGCACAGGTGTGAAAAAAGTGACTACAGGATAAGGGAGATTTTGAATTTCTGCACACACTAGTGGACACTGGACGCTTTTGGATTGTGTGAGGCCCACTGAATATCACAACGCTATGTCACACGCTCGATGGCACAAGTGTGAAATAAGTGACTACAGGATAAGGGAGATTTTGAATTTCTGCACACACTAGTGGACACTGGACACTTTTGGATTGTGTGAGGCCCACTGAATATCACAGCGCTATGTCACAGGCTCCATGGCACAGGTGTGAAAAAAGTGACTACAGGATAAGGGAGATTTTGAATTTCTGCACACTAGTGGACACTGGACACTTTTGGATTGTGTGAGGCCCACTGAATATCAGAGCGCTATGTCACAGGCTCGAAGGCACAGGTGTGAAAAAAGTGACTACAGGATAATGGAGATTTTGAAGTTCTGCACACACTAGTGGACACTGGACACTTTTGGATTGTTTGAGGCCCACTGAATATCAGAGCGCTATGTCACAGGCTCGATGGCACAGGTGTGAAAAAAGTGACTACAGGATAAGGGAGATTTTGAATTTCTGCACACACTTGTGGACACTGGACACTTATGGATTTTGTGAGGCCCACTGAATATCAGAGCACTATGTCACAGGCTCGATGGCACATGTGTGAAAAAAGTGACTAAAGGATCACAGAGATTTTGAATTTCTGCACACACTAGTGGACACTGGACACTTTTGGATTGTGTGAGGCCCACTGAATATCACAGCGCTATGTCACAGGCTCGATGGCACAGGTGTGAAAAAAGTGACTACAGGATAAGGGAGTTTTTGAATTTCTGCACACACTAGTGGACACTGGACACTTTTGGATTGTGTGAGGCCCACTGAATATCACAGCGCTATGTCACAGGCTCGATGGCACAGGTGTGAAAATAGTGACTACAGGATAAGGGAGATTTTGAATTTCTGCACACACTAGTGGACACTGGACACTTTTGGATTGTGTGAGGCCCACTGAATATCAGAGCGCTATGTCACAGGCTCGATGGCACAGGTGTGAAAAAAGTGACTACAGGATCACAGATATTTTGAATTTCTGCACACACTAGTGGACACTGGACACTTTTGGATTGTGTGAGGCCCACTGAATATCAGAGCGCTATGTCACAGGCTCGATGGCACAGGTGTGAAAAAAGTGACTACAAGATCACAGAGATTTTGAATTTCTGCACACACTAGAGGACACTGGACACTTTTGGATTGTGTGAGGCCCACTGAATATCAGAGCGCTATGTCACAGGCTCGATGGCACATGTGTGAAAAAAGTGACTACAGGATAAGGGAGATTTTGAATTTCTGCACACACTAGTGGACACTGGACACTTTTGGATTGTGTGAGGCCCACTGAATATCACAGCGCTATGTCACAGGCTCGATGGCACAGGTGTGAAAAAAGTGACTACAGGATAAGGGAGATTTTGAATTTCTGCGCACACTAGTGAACACTGGACACTTTTGGATTGTGTGAGGCCCACTGAATATCACAGCGATATGTCACAGGCTCGATGGCACAGGTGTGAAAAAAGTGACTACAGGATAAGGGAGATTTTGAATTTCTGCACACACTAGTGGACACTGGACACTTTTTGATTGTGTGAGGCCCACTGAATATCAGAGCGCTATGTCACAGGCTCGATTGCACAGGTGTGAAAAAAGTGACTACAGGATAAGGGAGATTTTGAATTTCTGCACACACTAGTGGACACTGGACACTTTTGGATTGTGTGAGGCCCACTGAATATCACAGCGGTATGTCACAGGCTCGATGGCACAGGTGTGAAAATAGTGACTACAGGATAAGGGAGATTCTGAATTTCTGCACACACTAGTGGACACTGGACACTTTTGGATTGTGTGAGGCCCACTGAATATCACAGCGCTATGTCACAGGCTCGATGGCACAGGTGTGAAAAAAGTGACTACAGGATCACAGAGATTTTGAATTTCTGCACACACTAGTGGACTCTGGACACTTTTGGATTGTGTGAGGCCCACTAAATATCAGAGCGCTATGTCACAGGCTCGATGGCACAGGTGTGAAAAGAGTGACTACAGGATCACAGAGATTTTGAATTTCTGCACACACTAGAGGACACTGGACACTTTTGGATTGTGTGAGGCCCACTGAATATCAGAGCGCTATGTCACAGGCTCGATGGCAAAGGTGTGAAAAAAGTGACTACAGGATAAGGGAGATTTTGAATTTCTGCACACACTAGTGGACACTGGACACTTTTGGATTGTGTGAGGCCCACTGAATATCAGAGCGCTATGTCACAGGCTCGATGGCACAGGTGTGAAAAAAGTGACTACAGGATCACAGAGATTTTGAATTTCTGCACACACTAGTGAACACTGGACACTTTTGGATTGTGTGAGGCCCACTGAATATCACAGCGCTATGTCACAGGCTCGATGGCACAGGTGTGAAAAAAGTGACTACAGGATAAGGGAGATTTTGAATTTCTGCACACACTAGTGGACACTGGACACTTTTGGATTGTGTGAGGCCCACTGAATATCACAACGCTATGTCATAGGCTCGATGGCACAGCTGTGAAATAAGTGACTACAGGATAAGGGAGATTTTGAATTTCTGCACACACTAGTGGACACTGGACACTTTTGGATTGTGTGAGGCCCACTGAATATCACAGCGCTATGTCACAGGCTCCATGGCACAGGTGTGAAAAAAGTGACTACAGGATAAGGGAAATTTTGAATTTGTGCACACACTAGTGGACACTGGACACTTTTGTATTGTGTGAGGCCCACTGAATATCAGAGCGCTATGTCACAGGCTCGATGGCACAGGTGTGAAAAAAGTGACTACAGGATAAGGGAGATTTTGAATTTCTGCACACACTAGTGGACACTGGACACTTTTGGATTGTGTGAGGCCCACTGAATATCAGAGCGCTATGTCACAGGCTCGATGGCACAGGTGTGAAAAAAGTGACTACAGGATAATGGAGATTTTGAATTTCTGCACACACTTGTGGACACTGGACACTTATGGATTATGTGAGGCCCACTGAGTATCAGAGCGCTATGTCACAGGCTCGATGGCACAGGTGTGAAAAAAGTGACTACAGGATAAGGGAGATTTTGAATTTCTGCACACACTAGTGGACACTGGACACTTTTGGATTGTGTGAGGCCCACTGAATATCAGAGCGCTATGTCACAGGCTCGATGGCACAGGTGTGAAAAAAGTGACTAAAGGATCACAGAGATTTTGAATTTCTGCACACACTTGTGGACACTGGACACTTTTGGATTGTGTGAGGCCCACTGAATATCACAGCGCTATGTCACAGGCTCGATGGCAAAGGTGTGAAAAAAGTGACTACAGGATCACAGAGATTTTGAATTTCTGCACACACTAGTGGACACTGGACACTTTTGGATTGTGTGAGGCCCACTGAATATCACAGCGCTATGTCACAGGCTCGATGGCACAGGTGTGAAAAAAGTGACTACAGGATCACAGAGATTTTGAATTTCTGCACAAACTAGTGGACACTGGACACTTTTGGATTGTGTGAGGACACTGAATATCACAGCGCTATGTCACAGGCTCGATGGCACAGGTGTGAAAAAAGTGACTACAGGATAAGGGAGATTTTGAATTTCTGCACACACTAGTGGACACTGGACACTTTTGGATTGTGTGAGGCCCACTGAATATCACAGCGCTATGTCACAGACTCGATGGCACAGGTGTGAAAATAGTGACTACAGGATAATGGAGATTTTGAATTTCTGCACACACTAGTGGACACTGGACACTTTTGGATTGTGTGAGGCCCACTGAATATCACAGCGCTATGTCACAGGCTCGATGGCACAGGTGTGAAAAAAGTGACTACAGGATAAGGGAGATTTTGAATTTCTGCACACACTAGTGAACACTGGATGCTTTTGGATTGTGTGAGGCCCACTGAATATCACAGCGCTATGTCACACGCTCAATGGCACAAGTGTGAAATAAGTGACTACAGGATAAGGGAGATTTTGAATTTCTGCACACACTAGTGGACACTGGACACTTTTGGATTGTGTGAGGCCCACTGAATATCACAGCGCTATGTCACAGGCTCCATGGCACAGGTGTGAAAAAAGTGACTGCAGGATAAGGGAGATTTTGAATTTCTGCACACACTAGTGGACACTGGACACTTTTGGATTGTGTGAGGCACACTGAATATCAGAGCGCTATGTCACAGGCTCGATGGCACAGGTGTGAAAAAAGTGACTACAGGATAAGGGAAATTTTGAATTTCTGCACACACTAGTGGACACTGGACACTTTTGGATTGTTTGAGGCCCACTGAATATCAGAGCGCTATGTCACAGGCTCGATGGCACAGGTGTGAAAAAAGTGACTACAGGATAAGGGAGATTTTGAATTTCTGCACACACTTGTGGACACTGGACACTTATGGATTTTGTGAGGCCCACTGAATATCAGAGCACTATGTCACAGGCTCGATGGCACAGGTGTGAAAAAAGTGACTACAGGATCACAGAGATTTTGAATTTCTGCACACACTAGTGGACACTGGACACTTTTGGATTGTGTGAGGCCCACTGAATATCACAGCGCTATGTCACAGGCTCGATGGCACAGGTGTGAAAAAAGTGACTACAGGATAAGGGAGATTTTGAATTTCTGCACACACTAGTGGACACTGGACACTTTTGGATTGTGTGAGGCCCACTGAATATCACAGCGCTATGTCACAGGCTCGATGGCACAGGTGTGAAAATAGTGACTACAGGATAAGGGAGATTTTGAATTTCTGCACACACTAGTGGACACTGGACACTTTTGGATTGTGTGAGGCCCACTGAATATCAGAGCGCTATGTCACAGGCTCGATGGCACAGGTGTGAAAAAAGTGACTACAGGATCACAGAGATTTTGAATTTCTGCACACACTAGTGGACACTGGACACTTTTGGATTGTGTGAGGCCCACTGAATATCAGAGCGCTATGTCACAGGCTCGATGGCACAGGTGTGAAAAAAGTGACTACAAGATCACAGAGATTTTGAATTTCTGCACACACTAGAGGACACTGGACACTTTTGGATTGTGTGAGGCCCACTGAATATCAGAGCGCTATGTCACAGGCTCGATGGCAAAGGTGTGAAAAAAGTGACTACAGGATAAGGGAGATTTTGAATTTCTGCACACACTAGTGGACACTGGACACTTTTGGATTGTGTGAGGCCCACTGAATATCAGAGCGCTATGTCACAGGCTCGATGGCACAGGTGTGAAAAAAGTGACTACAGGATAAGGGAGATTTTGAATTTCTGCGCACACTAGTGAACACTGGACACTTTTGGATTGTGTGAGGCCCACTGAATATCACAGCGATATGTCACAGGCTCGATGGCACAGGTGTGAAAAAAGTGACTACAGGATAAGGGAGATTTTGAACTTCTGCACACACTAGTGGACACTGGACACTTTTTGATTGTGTGAGGCCCACTGAATATCAGAGCGCTATGTCACAGGCTCGATGGCACAGGTGTGAAAAAAGTGACTACAGGATAAGGGAGATTTTGAATTTCTGCACACACTAGTGGACACTGGACACTTTTGGATTGTGTGAGGCCCACTGAATATCACAGCGGTATGTCACAGGCTCGATGGCACAGGTGTGAAAATAGTGACTACAGGATAAGGGAGATTTTGAATTTCTGCACACACTAGTGGACACTGGACACTTTTGGATTGTGTGAGGCCCACTGAATATCAGAGAGCTATGTCACAGGCTCGATGGCACAGGTGTGAAAAAAGTGACTACAGGATCACAGAGATTTTGAATTTCTGCACACACTAGTGGACACTGGACACTTTTGGATTGTGTGAGGCCCACTAAACATCAGAGCGCTATGTCAGAGGCTCGATGGCACAGGTGTGAAAAGAGTGACTACAGGATCACAGAGATTTTGAATTTCTGCACACACTAGAGGACACTGGACACTTTTGGATTGTGTGAGGCCCACTGAATATCAGAGCGCTATGTCACAGGCTCGATGGCAAAGGTGTTTAAAAAGTGACTACAGGATAAGGGAGATTTTGAATTTCTGCACACACTAGTGGACACTGGACACTTTTGGATTGTGTGAGGCCCACTGAATATCAGAGCGCTATGTCACAGGCTCGATGGCACAGGTGTGAAAAAAGTGACTACAGGATCACAGATATTTTGAATTTCTGCACACACTAGTGAACACTGGACACTTTTGGATTGTGTGAGTCCCACTGAATATCACAGCGCTATGTCACAGGCTCGATGGCACAGGTGTGAAAAAAGTGACTACAGGATAAGGGAAATTTTGAATTTCTGCACACACTAGTGGACACTGGACACTTTTGGATTGTGTGAGGCCCACTGAATATCACAACGCTATGTCATAGGCTCGATGGCACAGGTGTGAAATAAGTGACTACAGGATAAGGGAGATTTTGAATTTCTGCACACACTAGTGGACACTGGACACTTTTGGATTGTGTGAGGCCCACTGAATATCACAGTGCTATGTCACAGGCTCGATGGCACAGGTGTGAAAAAAGTGACTACAGGATAATGGAGATTTTGAATTTCTGCACACACTTGTGGACACTGGACACTTATGGATTGTGTGAGGCCCACTGAGTATCAGAGCGCTATGTCACAGGCTCGATGGCACAGGTGTGAAAAAAGTGACTACAGGATAAGGGAGATTTTGAATTTCTGCACACACTAGTGGACACTGGACACTTTTGGATTGTGTGAGGCCCACTGAATATCAGAGGTCTATGTCACAGACTCGATGGCACAGGTGTGAAAAAAGTGACTACAGGATAAGGGAGATTTTGAATTTCTGCACACACTAGTGGACACTGGACACTTTTGGATTGTGTGAGGCCCACTGAATATCAGATCGCTATGTCACAGGCTCGATGGCACAGGTGTGAAAAAAGTGACTACAGGATAAGGGTGATTTTGAATTTCTGCACACACTAGTGGACACTGGACACTTTTGGATTGTGTGAGGCCCACTGAATATCACAGCGCTATGTCACAGGCTCCATGGCACAGGTGTGAAAAAAGTGACTACAGGATAAGGGAGATTTTGAATTTCTGCACACTAGTGGACACTGGACACTTTTGGATTGTGTGAGGCCCACTGAATATCAGAGCGCTATGTCACAGGCTCGATGGCACAGGTGTGAAAAAAGTGACTACAGGATAAGGGAGATTTTGAATTTCTGCACACACTAGTGGACACTGGACACTTTTGGATTGTTTGAGGCCCACTGAATATCAGAGCGCTATGTCACAGGCTCGATGGCACAGGTGTGAAAAAAGTGACTACAGGATAAGGGAGATTTTGAATTTCTGCACACACTTGTGGACACTGGACACTTATGGATTTTGTGAGGCCCACTGAATATCAGAGCACTATGTCACAGGCTCGATGGCACATGTGTGAAAAAAGTGACTACAGGATAAGGGAGATTTTGAATTTCTGCACACACTAGTGGACACTGGACACTTTTGGATTGTGTGAGGCCCACTGAATATCACAGCGCTATGTCACAGGCTCGATGGCACAGGTGTGAAAAAAGTGACTACAGGATAAGGGAGATTTTGAATTTCTGCGCACACTAGTGAACACTGGACACTTTTGGATTGTGTGAGGCCCACTGAATATCACAGCGATATGTCACAGGCTCGATGGCACAGGTGTGAAAAAAGTGACTACAGGATAAGGGAGATTTTGAATTTCTGCACACACTAGTGGACACTGGACACTTTTTGATTGTGTGAGGCCCACTGAATATCAGAGCGCTATGTCACAGGCTCGATGGCAAAGGTGTGAAAAAAGTGACTACAGGATAAAGGAGATTTTGAATTTCTGCACACACTAGTGGACACTGGACACTTTTGGATTGTGTGAGGCCCACTGAATATCACAGCGGTATGTCACAGGCTCGATGGCACAGGTGTGAAAATAGTGACTACAGGATAAGGGAGATTCTGAATTTCTGCACACACTAGTGGACACTGGACACTTTTGGATTCTGTGAGGCCCACTGAATATCACAGCGCTATGTCACAGGCTCGATGGCACAGGTGTGAAAAAAGTGACTACAGGATCACAGAGATTTTGAATTTCTGCACACACTAGTGGACTCTGGACACTTTTGGATTGTGTGAGGCCCACTAAATATCAGAGCGCTATGTCACAGGCTCGATGGCACAGGTGTGAAAAGAGTGACTACAGGATCACAGAGATTTTGAATTTCTGCACACACTAGTGGACACTGGACACTTTTGGATTGTGTGAGGCCCACTGAATATCAGAGCGCTATGTCACAGGCTCGATGGCACAGGTGTGAAAAAAGTGACTACAGGATAAGGGAGATTTTGAATTTCTGCACACACTAGTGGACACTGGACACTTTTGGATTGTTTGAGGCCCACTGAATATCAGAGCGCTATGTCACAGGCTCGATGGCACAGGTGTGAAAAAAGTGACTACAGGATAAGGGAGATTTTGAATTTCTGCACACACTTGTGGACACTGGACACTTATGGATTTTGTGAGGCCCACTGAATATCAGAGCACTATGTCACAGGCTCGATGGCACATGTGTGAAAAAAGTGACTACAGGATAAGGGAGATTTTGAATTTCTGCACACACTAGTGGACACTGGACACTTTTGGATTGTGTGAGGCCCACTGAATATCACAGCGCTATGTCACAGGCTCGATGGCACAGGTGTGAAAAAAGTGACTACAGGATAAGGGAGATTTTGAATTTCTGCGCACACTAGTGAACACTGGACACTTTTGGATTGTGTGAGGCCCACTGAATATCACAGCGATATGTCACAGGCTCGATGGCACAGGTGTGAAAAAAGTGACTACAGGATAAGGGAGATTTTGAATTTCTGCACACACTAGTGGACACTGGACACTTTTTGATTGTGTGAGGCCCACTGAATATCAGAGCGCTATGTCACAGGCTCGATGGCACAGGTGTGAAAAAAGTGACTACAGGATAAGGGAGATTTTGAATTTCTGCACACACTAGTGGACACTGGACACTTTTGGATTGTGTGAGGCCCACTGAATATCACAGCGGTATGTCACAGGCTCGATGGCACAGGTGTGAAAATAGTGACTACAGGATAAGGGAGATTCTGAATTTCTGCACACACTAGTGGACACTGGACACTTTTGGATTGTGTGAGGCCCACTGAATATCACAGCGCTATGTCACAGGCTCGATGGCACAGGTGTGAAAAAAGTGACTACAGGATCACAGAGATTTTGAATTTCTGCACACACTAGTGGACTCTGGACACTTTTGGATTGTGTGAGGCCCACTAAATATCAGAGCGCTATGTCACAGGCTCGATGGCACAGGTGTGAAAAGAGTGACTACAGGATCACAGAGATTTTGAATTTCTGCACACACTAGAGGACACTGGACACTTTTGGATTGTGTGAGGCCCACTGAATATCAGAGCGCTATGTCACAGGCTCGATGGCAAAGGTGTGAAAAAAGTGACTACAGGATAAGGGAGATTTTGAATTTCTGCACACACTAGTGGACACTGGACACTTTTGGATTGTGTGAGGCCCACTGAATATCAGAGCGCTATGTCACAGGCTCGATGGCACAGGTGTGAAAAAAGTGACTACAGGATCACAGAGATTTTGAATTTCTGCACACACTAGTGAACACTGGACACTTTTGGATTGTGTGAGGCCCACTGAATATCACAGCGCTATGTCACAGGCTCGATGGCACAGGTGTGAAAAAAGTGACTACAGGATAAGGGAGATTTTGAATTTCTGCACACACTAGTGGACACTGGACACTTTTGGATTGTGTGAGGCCCACTGAATATCACAACGCTATGTCATAGGCTCGATGGCACAGCTGTGAAATAAGTGACTACAGGATAAGGGAGATTTTGAATTTCTGCACACACTAGTGGACACTGGACACTTTTGGATTGTGTGAGGCCCACTGAATATCACAGCGCTATGTCACAGGCTCCATGGCACAGGTGTGAAAAAAGTGACTACAGGATAAGGGAAATTTTGAATTTGTGCACACACTAGTGGACACTGGACACTTTTGTATTGTGTGAGGCCCACTGAATATCAGAGCGCTATGTCACAGGCTCGATGGCACAGGTGTGAAAAAAGTGACTACAGGATAAGGGAGATTTTGAATTTCTGCACACACTAGTGGACACTGGACACTTTTGGATTGTGTGAGGCCCACTGAATATCAGAGCGCTATGTCACAGGCTCGATGGCACAGGTGTGAAAAAAGTGACTACAGGATAATGGAGATTTTGAATTTCTGCACACACTTGTGGACACTGGACACTTATGGATTATGTGAGGCCCACTGAGTATCAGAGCGCTATGTCACAGGCTCGATGGCACAGGTGTGAAAAAAGTGACTACAGGATAAGGGAGATTTTGAATTTCTGCACACACTAGTGGACACTGGACACTTTTGGATTGTGTGAGGCCCACTGAATATCAGAGGGCTATGTCACAGGCTCGATGGCACAGGTGTGAAAAAAGTGACTAAAGGATCACAGAGATTTTGAATTTCTGCACACACTTGTGGACACTGGACACTTTTGGATTGTGTGAGGCCCACTGAATATCACAGCGCTATGTCACAGGCTCGATGGCAAAGGTGTGAAAAAAGTGACTACAGGATCACAGAGATTTTGAATTTCTGCACACACTAGTGGACACTGGACACTTTTGGATTGTGTGAGGCCCACTGAATATCACAGCGCTATGTCACAGGCTCGATGGCACAGGTGTGAAAAAAGTGACTACAGGATCACAGAGATTTTGAATTTCTGCACAAACTAGTGGACACTGGACACTTTTGGATTGTGTGAGGACACTGAATATCACAGCGCTATGTCACAGGCTCGATGGCACAGGTGTGAAAA
This sequence comes from Dendrobates tinctorius, assembly GCF_039654945.1. Taxonomy (NCBI): domain Eukaryota; kingdom Metazoa; phylum Chordata; class Amphibia; order Anura; family Dendrobatidae; genus Dendrobates; species Dendrobates tinctorius. The sequence continues at coordinate 6,156,956 of NW_027361765.1, forward strand.
AAGTGACTACAGGATAAGGGAGATTTTGAATTTCTGCACACACTAGTGGACACTGGACACTTTTGGATTGTGTGAGGCCCACTGAATATCACAGCGCTATGTCACAGACTCGATGGCACAGGTGTGAAAATAGTGACTACAGGATAATGGAGATTTTGAATTTCTGCACACACTAGTGGACACTGGACACTTTTGGATTGTGTGAGGCCCACTGAATATCACAGCGCTATGTCACAGGCTCGATGGCACAGGTGTGAAAAAAGTGACTACAGGATAAGGGAGATTTTGAATTTCTGCACACACTAGTGAACACTGGATGCTTTTGGATTGTGTGAGGCCCACTGAATATCACAGCGCTATGTCACACGCTCAATGGCACAAGTGTGAAATAAGTGACTACAGGATAAGGGAGATTTTGAATTTCTGCACACACTAGTGGACACTGGACACTTTTGGATTGTGTGAGGCCCACTGAATATCACAGCGCTATGTCACAGGCTCCATGGCACAGGTGTGAAAAAAGTGACTGCAGGATAAGGGAGATTTTGAATTTCTGCACACACTAGTGGACACTGGACACTTTTGGATTGTGTGAGGCACACTGAATATCAGAGCGCTATGTCACAGGCTCGATGGCACAGGTGTGAAAAAAGTGACTACAGGATAAGGGAAATTTTGAATTTCTGCACACACTAGTGGACACTGGACACTTTTGGATTGTTTGAGGCCCACTGAATATCAGAGCGCTATGTCACAGGCTCGATGGCACAGGTGTGAAAAAAGTGACTACAGGATAAGGGAGATTTTGAATTTCTGCACACACTTGTGGACACTGGACACTTATGGATTTTGTGAGGCCCACTGAATATCAGAGCACTATGTCACAGGTTCGATGGCACAGGTGTGAAAAAAGTGACTACAGGATCACAGAGATTTTGAATTTCTGCACACACTAGTGGACACTGGACACTTTTGGATTGTGTGAGGCCCACTGAATATCACAGCGCTATGTCACAGGCTCGATGGCACAGGTGTGAAAAAAGTGACTACAGGATAAGGGAGATTTTGAATTTCTGCACACACTAGTGGACACTGGACACTTTTGGATTGTGTGAGGCCCACTGAATATCACAGCGCTATGTCACAGGCTCGATGGCACAGGTGTGAAAATAGTGACTACAGGATAAGGGAGATTTTGAATTTCTGCACACACTAGTGGACACTGGACACTTTTGGATTGTGTGAGGCCCACTGAATATCAGAGCGCTATGTCACAGGCTCGATGGCACAGGTGTGAAAAAAGTGACTACAGGATCACAGAGATTTTGAATTTCTGCACACACTAGTGGACACTGGACACTTTTGGATTGTGTGAGGCCCACTGAATATCAGAGCGCTATGTCACAGGCTCGATGGCACAGGTGTGAAAAAAGTGACTACAAGATCACAGAGATTTTGAATTTCTGCACACACTAGAGGACACTGGACACTTTTGGATTGTGTGAGGCCCACTGAATATCAGAGCGCTATGTCACAGGCTCGATGGCACATGTGTGAAAAAAGTGACTACAGGATAAGGGAGATTTTGAATTTCTGCACACACTAGTGGACACTGGACACTTTTGGATTGTGTGAGGCCCACTGAATATCAGAGCGCTATGTCACAGGCTCGATGGCACAGGTGTGAAAAAAGTGACTACAGGATAAGGGAGATTTTGAATTTCTGCGCACACTAGTGAACACTGGACACTTTTGGATTGTGTGAGGCCCACTGAATATCACAGCGATATGTCACAGGCTCGATGGCACAGGTGTGAAAAAAGTGACTACAGGATAAGGGAGATTTTGAATTTCTGCACACACTAGTGGACACTGGACACTTTTTGATTGTGTGAGGCCCACTGAATATCAGAGCGCTATGTCACAGGCTCGATGGCACAGGTGTGAAAAAAGTGACTACAGGATAAGGGAGATTTTGAATTTCTGCACACACTAGTGGACACTGGACACTTTTGGATTGTGTGAGGCCCACTGAATATCACAGCGGTATGTCACAGGCTCGATGGCACAGGTGTGAAAATAGTGACTACAGGATAAGGGAGATTTTGAATTTCTGCACACACTAGTGGACACTGGACACTTTTGGATTGTGTGAGGCCCACTGAATATCAGAGCGCTATGTCACAGGCTCGATGGCACAGGTGTGAAAAAAGTGACTACAGGATCACAGAGATTTTGAATTTCTGCACACACTAGTGGACACTGGACACTTTTGGATTGTGTGAGGCCCACTAAACATCAGAGCGCTATGTCAGAGGCTCGATGGCACAGGTGTGAAAAGAGTGACTACAGGATCACAGAGATTTTGAATTTCTGCACACACTAGAGGACACTGGACACTTTTGGATTGTGTGAGGCCCACTGAATATCAGAGCGCTATGTCACAGGCTCGATGGCAAAGGTGTTTAAAAAGTGACTACAGGATAAGGGAGATTTTGAATTTCTGCACACACTAGTGGACACTGGACACTTTTGGATTGTGTGAGGCCCACTGAATATCAGAGCGCTATGTCACAGGCTCGATGGCACAGGTGTGAAAAAAGTGACTACAGGATCACAGATATTTTGAATTTCTGCACACACTAGTGAACACTGGACACTTTTGGATTGTGTGAGTCCCACTGAATATCACAGCGCTATGTCACAGGCTCGATGGCACAGGTGTGAAAAAAGTGACTACAGGATAAGGGAAATTTTGAATTTCTGCACACACTAGTGGACACTGGACACTTTTGGATTGTGTGAGGCCCACTGAATATCACAACGCTATGTCATAGGCTCGATGGCACAGGTGTGAAATAAGTGACTACAGGATAAGGGAGATTTTGAATTTCTGCACACACTAGTGGACACTGGACACTTTTGGATTGTGTGAGGCCCACTGAATATCACAGTGCTATGTCACAGGCTCGATGGCACAGGTGTGAAAAAAGTGACTACAGGATAATGGAGATTTTGAATTTCTGCACACACTTGTGGACACTGGACACTTATGGATTGTGTGAGGCCCACTGAGTATCAGAGCGCTATGTCACAGGCTCGATGGCACAGGTGTGAAAAAAGTGACTACAGGATAAGGGAGATTTTGAATTTCTGCACACACTAGTGGACACTGGACACTTTTGGATTGTGTGAGGCCCACTGAATATCAGAGGTCTATGTCACAGACTCGATGGCACAGGTGTGAAAAAAGTGACTACAGGATAAGGGAGATTTTGAATTTCTGCACACACTAGTGGACACTGGACACTTTTGGATTGTGTGAGGCCCACTGAATATCAGATCGCTATGTCACAGGCTCGATGGCACAGGTGTGAAAAAAGTGACTACAGGATAAGGGTGATTTTGAATTTCTGCACACACTAGTGGACACTGGACACTTTTGGATTGTGTGAGGCCCACTGAATATCACAGCGCTATGTCACAGGCTCCATGGCACAGGTGTGAAAAAAGTGACTACAGGATAAGGGAGATTTTGAATTTCTGCACACTAGTGGACACTGGACACTTTTGGATTGTGTGAGGCCCACTGAATATCAGAGCGCTATGTCACAGGCTCGATGGCACAGGTGTGAAAAAAGTGACTACAGGATAAGGGAGATTTTGAATTTCTGCACACACTAGTGGACACTGGACACTTTTGGATTGTTTGAGGCCCACTGAATATCAGAGCGCTATGTCACAGGCTCGATGGCACAGGTGTGAAAAAAGTGACTACAGGATAAGGGAGATTTTGAATTTCTGCACACACTTGTGGACACTGGACACTTATGGATTTTGTGAGGCCCACTGAATATCAGAGCACTATGTCACAGGCTCGATGGCACAGGTGTGAAAAAAGTGACTACAGGATCAAAGAGATCTTGAATTTCTGCACACACTAGTGGACACTGGACACTTTTGGATTGTGTGAGGCCCACTGAATATCACAGCGCTATGTCACAGGCTCGATGGCACAGGTGTGAAAAAAGTGACTACAGGATAAGGGAGATTTTGAATTTCTGCACACACTAGTGGACACTGGACACTTTTGGATTGTGTGAGGCCCACTGAATATCACAGCGCTATGTCACAGGCTCGATGGCACAGGTGTGAAAATAGTGACTACAGGATAAGGGAGATTTTGAATTTCTGCACACACTAGTGGACACTGGACACTTTTGGATTGTGTGAGGCCCACTGAATATCAGAGCGCTATGTCACAGGCTCGATGGCACAGGTGTGAAAAAAGTGACTACAGGATCACAGAGATTTTGAATTTCTGCACACACTAGTGGACACTGGACACTTTTGGATTGTGTGAGGCCCACTGAATATCAGAGCGCTATGTCACAGGCTCGATGGCACAGGTGTGAAAAAAGTGACTACAAGATCACAGAGATTTTGAATTTCTGCACACACTAGAGGACACTGGACACTTTTGGATTGTGTGAGGCCCACTGAATATCAGAGCGCTATGTCACAGGCTCGATGGCACATGTGTGAAAAAAGTGACTACAGGATAAGGGAGATTTTGAATTTCTGCACACACTAGTGGACACTGGACACTTTTGGATTGTGTGAGGCACACTGAATATCAGAGCGCTATGTCACAGGCTCGATGGCACAGGTGTGAAAAAAGTGACTACAGGATAAGGGAGATTTTGAATTTCTGCGCACACTAGTGAACACTGGACACTTTTGGATTGTGTGAGGCCCACTGAATATCACAGCGATATGTCACAGGCTCGATGGCACAGGTGTGAAAAAAGTGACTACAGGATAAGGGAGATTTTGAATTTCTGCACACACTAGTGGACACTGGACACTTTTTGATTGTGTGAGGCCCACTGAATATCAGAGCGCTATGTCACAGGCTCGATGGCACAGGTGTGAAAAAAGTGACTACAGGATAAGGGAGATTTTGAATTTCTGCACACACTAGTGGACACTGGACACTTTTGGATTGTGTGAGGCCCACTGAATATCACAGCGGTATGTCACAGGCTCGATGGCACAGGTGTGAAAATAGTAACTACAGGATAAGGGAGATTTTGAATTTCTGCACACACTAGTGGACACTGGACACTTTTGGATTGTGTGAGGCCCACTGAATATCAGAGCGCTATGTCACAGGCTCGATGGCACAGGTGTGAAAAAAGTGACTACAGGATCACAGAGATTTTGAATTTCTGCACACACTAGTGGACACTGGACACTTTTGGATTGTGTGAGGCCCACTAAACATCAGAGCGCTATGTCACAGGCTCGATGGCACAGGTGTGAAAAGAGTGACTACAGGATCACAGAGATTTTGAATTTCTGCACACACTAGAGGACACTGGACACTTTTGGATTGTGTGAGGCCCACTGAATATCAGAGCGCTATGTCACAGGCTCGATGGCAAAGGTGTGAAAAAAGTGACTACAGGATAAGGGAGATTTTGAATTTCTGCACACACTAGTGGACACTGGACACTTTTGGATTGTGTGAGGCCCACTGAATATCAGAGCGCTATGTCACAGGCTCGATGGCACAGGTGTGAAAAAAGTGACTACAGGATCACAGATATTTTGAATTTCTGCACACACTAGTGAACACTGGACACTTTTGGATTGTGTGAGGCCCACTGAATATCACAGCGCTATGTCACAGGCTCGATGGCACAGGTGTGAAAAAAGTGACTACAGGATAAGGGAGATTTCGAATTTCTGCACACACTTGTGGACACTGGACACTTTTGGATTGTGTGAGGCCCACTGAATATCACAGCGCTATGTCACCGGCTCGATGGCACAGGTGTGAAAAAAGTGACTACATGATCACAGAGATTTTAAATTTCTGAACACACACTTGTTGACACTGGACACATATGGATTGTGTGAGGCCCACTGAATATCAGAGCGCTATGTCACAGGCTCGATGGCACAGGTGTGAAAAAAGTGACTACAGGATAAGGGAGATTTTGAATTTCTACACACACTAGTGGACACTGGACACTTTTGGATTGTGTGAGGCCCACTGAATATCAGAGCGCTATGTCACAGGCTCGATGGCACAGGTGTGAAAAAAGTGACTACAGGATCACAGAGATTTTGAATTTCTGCACACACTTGTGGACACTGGACACTTATGGATTGTGTGAGGCCCACTGAATATCAGAGCGCTATGTCACAGGCTCGATGGCACAGGTGTGAAAAAAGTTACTACAGGATAAGGGAGATTTTGAATTTCTGCACACACTAGTGGACACTGGACACTTTTGGATTGTGTGAGTCCCACTGAATATCAGAGCGCTATGTCACAGGCTCGATGGCGCAGGTGTGAAAAAAGTGACTACAGGATAAGGGAGATTTTGAATTTCTGCACACACTTGTGGACACTGGACACTTATGGATTGTGTGAGGCCCACTGAATATCAGAGCGCTATGTCACAGGCTCGATGGCACAGGTGTGAAAAAAGTGACTACAGGATAAGGGAGATTTTGAATTTCTGCACACACTAGTGGACACTGGACACTTTTGGATTGTGTGAGACCCACTGAATATCAGAGCGCTATGTCACAGACTCGATGGCACAGGTGTGAAAAAAGTGACTACAGGATAAAGGTGATTTTGAATTTCTGCACACACTAGTGGACACTGGACACTTTTGGATTGTGTGAGGCCCACTGAATATCAGAGCGCTATGTCACAGGCTCGATGGCACAGGTGTGAAAAAAGTGACTACAGGATAAGGGAGATTTTGAATTTCTGTACACACTAGTAGACACTGGACACTTTTGGATTGTGTGAGTCCCACTGAATATCAGAGCGCTATGTCACAGGCTCGATGGCGCAGGTGTGAAAAAAGTGACTACAGGATAAGGGAGATTTTGAATTTCTGCACACACTTGTGGACACTGGACACTTATGGATTGTGTGAGGCCCACTGAATATCAGAGCGCTATGTCACAGGCTCGATGGCACAGGTGTGAAAAAAGTGACTACAGGATAAGGGAGATTTTGAATTTCTGCACACACTAGTGGACACTGGACACTTTTGGATTGTGTGAGGCCCACTGAATATCAGAGCGCTATGTCAAAGGCTCGATGGCGCAGGTGTGAAAAAAGTGACTACAGGATAAGGGAGATTTTGAATTTCTGCACACACTTGTGGACACTGGACACTTATGGATTGTGTGAGGCCCACTGAATATCAGAGCGCTATGTCACAGGCTCGATGGCACAGGTGTGAAAAAAGTGACTACAGGATAAGGGAGATTTTGAATTTCTGCACACACTAGTGGACACTGGACACTTTTGGATTGTTTGAGGCCCACTGAATATCAGAGCGCTATGTCACAGGCTCGATGGCACAGGTGTGAAAAAAGTGACTACAGGATAAGGGAGATTTTGAATTTCTGCACACACTTGTGGACACTGGACACTTATGGATTTTGTGAGGCCCACTGAATATCAGAGCACTATGTCACAGGCTCGATGGCACAGGTGTGAAAAAAGTGACTACAGGATCAAAGAGATCTTGAATTTCTGCACACACTAGTGGACACTGGACACTTTTGGATTGTGTGAGGCCCACTGAATATCACAGCGCTATGTCACAGGCTCGATGGCACAGGTGTGAAAAAAGTGACTACAGGATAAGGGAGATTTTGAATTTCTGCACACACTAGTGGACACTGGACACTTTTGGATTGTGTGAGGCCCACTGAATATCACAGCTCTATGTCACAGGCTCGATGGCACAGGTGTGAAAATAGTGACTACAGGATAAGGGAGATTTTGAATTTCTGCACACACTAGTGGACACTGGACACTTTTGGATTGTGTGAGGCCCACTGAATATCAGAGCGCTATGTCACAGGCTCGATGGCACAGGTGTGAAAAAAGTGACTACAGGATCACAGAGATTTTGAATTTCTGCACACACTAGTGGACACTGGACACTTTTGGATTGTGTGAGGCCCACTGAATATCAGAGCGCTATGTCACAGGCTCGATGGCACAGGTGTGAAAAAAGTGACTACAAGATCACAGAGATTTTGAATTTCTGCACACACTAGAGGACACTGGACACTTTTGGATTGTGTGAGGCCCACTGAATATCAGAGCGCTATGTCACAGGCTCGATGGCACATGTGTGAAAAAAGTGACTACAGGATAAGGGAGATTTTGAATTTCTGCACACACTAGTGGACACTGGACACTTTTGGATTGTGTGAGGCACACTGAATATCAGAGCGCTATGTCACAGGCTCGATGGCACAGGTGTGAAAAAAGTGACTACAGGATAAGGGAGATTTTGAATTTCTGCGCAGACTAGTGAACACTGGACACTTTTGGATTGTGTGAGGCCCACTGAATATCACAGCGATATGTCACAGGCTCGATGGCACAGGTGTGAAAAAAGTGACTACAGGATAAGGGAGATTTTGAATTTCTGCACACACTAGTGGACACTGGACACTTTTTGATTGTGTGAGGCCCACTGAATATCAGAGCGCTATGTCACAGGCTCGATGGCACAGGTGTGAAAAAAGTGACTACAGGATAAGGGAGATTTTGAATTTCTGCACACACTAGTGGACACTGGACACTTTTGGATTGTGTGAGGCCCACTGAATATCACAGCGGTATGTCACAGGCTCGATGGCACAGGTGTGAAAATAGTGACTACAGGATAAGGGAGATTTTGAATTTCTGCACACACTAGTGGACACTGGACACTTTTGGATTGTGTGAGGCCCACTGAATATCAGAGCGCTATGTCACAGGCTCGATGGCACAGGTGTGAAAAAAGTGACTACAGGATCACAGAGATTTTGAATTTCTGCACACACTAGTGGACACTGGACACTTTTGGATTGTGTGAGGCCCACTAAACATCAGAGCGCTATGTCACAGGCTCGATGGCACAGGTGTGAAAAGAGTGACTACAGGATCACAGAGATTTTGAATTTCTGCACACACTAGAGGACACTGGACACTTTTGGATTGTGTGAGGCCCACTGAATATCAGAGCGCTATGTCACAGGCTCGATGGCAAAGGTGTGAAAAAAGTGACTACAGGATAAGGGAGATTTTGAATTTCTGCACACACTAGTGGACACTGGACACTTTTGGATTGTGTGAGGCCCACTGAATATCAGAGCGCTATGTCACAGGCTCGATGGCACAGGTGTGAAAAAAGTGACTACAGGATCACAGATATTTTGAATTTCTGCACACACTAGTGAACACTGGACACTTTTGGATTGTGTGAGGCCCACTGAATATCACAGCGCTATGTCACAGGCTCGATGGCACAGGTGTGAAAAAAGTGACTACAGGATAAGGGAGATTTCGAATTTCTGCACACACTTGTGGACACTGGACACTTTTGGATTGTGTGAGGCCCACTGAATATCACAGCGCTATGTCACCGGCTCGATGGCACAGGTGTGAAAAAAGTGACTACATGATCACAGAGATTTTAAATTTCTGAACACACACTTGTTGACACTGGACACATATGGATTGTGTGAGGCCCACTGAATATCAGAGCGCTATGTCACAGGCTCGATGGCACAGGTGTGAAAAAAGTGACTACAGGATAAGGGAGATTTTGAATTTCTACACACACTAGTGGACACTGGACACTTTTGGATTGTGTGAGGCCCACTGAATATCAGAGCGCTATGTCACAGGCTCGATGGCACAGGTGTGAAAAAAGTGACTACAGGATCACAGAGATTTTGAATTTCTGCACACACTTGTGGACACTGGACACTTATGGATTGTGTGAGGCCCACTGAATATCAGAGCGCTATGTCACAGGCTCGATGGCACAGGTGTGAAAAAAGTTACTACAGGATAAGGGAGATTTTGAATTTCTGCACACACTAGTGGACACTGGACACTTTTGGATTGTGTGAGTCCCACTGAATATCAGAGCGCTATGTCACAGGCTCGATGGCGCAGGTGTGAAAAAAGTGACTACAGGATAAGGGAGATTTTGAATTTCTGCACACACTTGTGGACACTGGACACTTATGGATTGTGTGAGGCCCACTGAATATCAGAGCGCTATGTCACAGGCTCGATGGCACAGGTGTGAAAAAAGTGACTACAGGATAAGGGAGATTTTGAATTTCTGCACACACTAGTGGACACTGGACACTTTTGGATTGTGTGAGGCCCACTGAATATCAGAGCGCTATGTCACAGACTCGATGGCACAGGTGTGAAAAAAGTGACTACAGGATAAAGGTGATTTTGAATTTCTGCACACACTAGTGGACACTGGACACTTTTGGATTGTGTGAGGCCCACTGAATATCAGAGCGCTATGTCACAGGCTCGATGGCACAGGTGTGAAAAAAGTGACTACAGGATAAGGGAGATTTTGAATTTCTGCACACACTAGTAGACACTGGACACTTTTGGATTGTGTGAGGCCCACTGAATATCACAGCGCTATGTCACAGGCTCGATGGTACAGGTGTGAAAAAAGTGACTACAGGATCACAGAGATTTAGAATTTCTCCACACACATGTGGACACTGGGCACTTATGGATTGTGTGAGGCCCACTGAATATCAGAGCGCTATGTCACAGGCTCGATGGCACAGGTGTGAAAAAAGTGACTACAGGAAAAGGGAGATTTTGAATTTCTGCACACACTAGTGGACACTGGACACTTTTGGATTGTGTGAGGCCCACTGAATATGACAGCGCTATGTCACAGTCTCGATGGCACAGGTGTGAAAAAAGTGACTACAAGATAAGGGAGATTTTGAATTTCTGCACACACTAGTGGACACTGGGCACTTTTGGATTGTGTGAGGCCCACTGAATATCACAGCGCTATGTCACAGGCTCGATGGCACAGGTGTGAAAAAAGTGACTACAGGATCACAGAGAATTTGAATTTCTGCACACACTTGTGGACACTGGACACTTATGGATTGTGTGAGGTCCACTGAATATCAGAGCGCTATGTCACAGGCTCGATGGCACAGGTGTGAAAAAAGTGACTACAGGATAAGGGAGATTTTGAATTTCTGCACACACTAGTGGACACTGGACACTTTTGGATTGTGTGAGGCCCACTGAATATCAGAGCGCTATGTCACAGGCTCGATGGCACAGGTGTGAAAAAAGTGACTACAGGATCACAGAGATTTTGAATTTCTGCACACACTAGTGGACACTGGACACTTTTGGATTGTGTGAGGCCCACTGAATATCAGAGTTCTATGTCACAGGCTCGATGGCACAGGTGTGAAAAAAGTGACTACAGGATAAGGGAGATTTTGAATTTCTGCACACACTAGTGGACACTGGACACTTTTGGATTGTGTGAGGCCCACTGAATATCAGAGCGCTATGTCACAGGCTCGATGGCACAGGTGTGAAAAAAGTGACTACAGGATAAGGGAGATTTTGAATTTCTGCACACACTAGTGGACACTGGACACTTTTGGATTGTGTGAGTACCACTGAATATCAGAGCGCTATGTCACAGGCTCGATGGCACAGGTGTGAAAAAAGTGACTACAGGATAAGGGAGATTTTGAATTTCTGCACACACTAGTGGATAATGGACACTTTTGGATTGTGTGAGGCCCACTGAATATCAGAGCGCTATGTCACAGGCTCGATGGCACAGGTGTGAAAAAAGTGACTACAGGATCACAGAGATTTTGAATTTCTGCACACACTTGTGGACACTGGACACTTATGGATTGTGTGAGGCCCACTGAATATCAGAGCGCTATGTCACAGGCTCGATGGCACAGGTGTGAAAAAAGTGACTACAGGATAAGGGAGATTTTGAATTTCTGCACACACTAGTGGACACTGGACACTTTTGGATTGTGTGAGGCCCACTGAATATCAGAGCGCTATGTCACAGGCTCGATGGCACAGGTGTGAAAAAAGTGACTACAGGATCACAGAGATTTTGAATTTCTGTACACAGTAGTGGACACTGGACACTTTTGGATTGTGTGAGGCCCACTGAATATCAGAGCGCTATGTCACAGGCTCGATGGCACAGGTGTGAAAAAAGTGACTACAGGATAAGGGAGTTTTTGAATTTCTGCACACACTAGTGGACACTGGACACTTTTGGAATTTGTGTGAGGCCCACTGAATATCAGAGCGCTATGTCACCGGCTCGATGGCACAGGTGTGAAAAAAGTGACTACAGGATCACAGAGATTTTGAATTTCTGCACACACTAGTGAACACTGGACACTAATGGATTGTGTGAAGCCCACTGAATATCAGAGCGCTATGTCACAGGCTCGATGGCACAGGTGTGAAAAAAGTGACTACAGGATCACAGAGATTTTGAAATTCTGCACACACTTGTGGACACTGGACACTTTTGGATTGTGTGAGGCCCACTGAATATCAGAGCGCTATGTCACAGGCTCGATGGCACAGGTGTGAAAAAAGTGACTACAGGATAAGGGAGATTTTGAATTTCTGCACACACTAGTGGACACTGGACACTTTTGGATTGTGTGAGGCCCACTGAATATCAGAGCGCTATGTCACAGGCTCCATGGCACAGGTGTGAAAAAAGTGACTACAGGATAAGGGAGATTTTGAATTTCTGCACACACTAGTGGACACTGGACACTTTTGGATTGTGTGAGGCCCACTGAATGTCACAGCGCTATGTCACAGGCTCGATGGCACAGGTGTGAAAAAAGTGACTACAGGATAAGGGAGATTTTGAATTTCTGCACACACTAGTGGACACTGGACACTTTTGGATTGTGTGAGGCCCACTGAATATCAGAGCGCTATGTCACAGGCTCGATGTCACAGGTGTGAAAAAAGTGACTACAGGATAAGGGAGATTTTGAATTTCTGCACACACTAGTGGACACTGGACACATTTGGATTGTGTGAGGCCCACTGAATATCAGAGCACTATGTCACCGGAAGGATGGCACAGGTGTGAAAAAAGTGACTACAGGATCACAGAGATTTTGAATTTCTGCACACACTAGTGGACACTGGACACTTTTGGATTGTGTGAGGCCCACTGAATATCAGAGCACTATGTCACCGGAAGGATGGCACAGGTGTGAAAAAAGTGACTACAGGATCACAGAGATTTTGAATTTCTGCACACACTTGTGGACACTGGACACTTATGGATTGTGTGAGGCCCACTGAATATCAGAGCGCTATGTCACAGGCTCGATGGCACTGGTGTGAAAAAAGTGACTACAGGATAAGGGAGATTTTGAATTTCTGCACACACTAGTGGACACTGGACACTTTTGGATTGTGTGAGGCCCACTGAATATCAGAGAGCTATGTCACAGGTTCGATGGCACAGGTGTGAAAAAAGTGACTACAGGATAAGGGAGATTTTGAATTTCTGCACACACTAGTGGACAATGGACACTTTTGGATTGTGTGAGGCCCACTGAATATCACAGCGCTATGTCACAGGCTCGATGGCACAGGTGTGAAAAAAGTGACTACAGGATCACAGAGATTTTGAATTTCTGCACACACTTGTGGACACTGGACACTTATGGATTGTGTGAGGCCCACTGAATATCAGAGCGCTATGTCACAGGCTCGATGGCACATGTGTGAAAAAAGTGACTACAGGATAAGGGAGATTTTGAATTTCTGCACACACTAGTGGACACTGGACACTTTTGGATTGTGTGAGGCCCACTGAATATCAGAGCGCTATGTCACAGGCTCGATGGCACAGGTGTGAAAAAAGTGACTACAGGATCACAGAGATTTTGAATTTCTGCACACACTAGTGGACACTGGACACTTTTGGATTGTGTGAGGCCCACTGAATATCAGAGCGCTATGTCACAGGCTCGATGGCACAGGTGTGAAAAAAGTGACTACCGGATCACAAAGGTTTTTTTATTTCTGCACACACTTGTGGATACTGGACACTTATTGATTGTGTGAGGCCCACTGAATATCACAGCGCTATGTCACAGGCTCGATGGCACAGGTGTGAAAAAAGTGACTACAGGATAAGGGAGATTTTGAATTTCTGCACACACTAGTGGACACTGGACACTTTTGGATTGTGTGAGGCCCACTGAATATCAGAGCGCTATGTCACAGGCTCGATGGCACAGGTGTGAAAAAAGTGACTACAGGATCACAGAGATTTTGAATTTCTGCACACACTAGTGGACACTGGACACTTTTGGATTGTGTGAGGCCCACTAAACATCAGAGCGCTATGTCACAGGCTCGATGGCACAGGTGTGAAAAGAGTGACTACAGGATCACAGAGATTTTGAATTTCTGCACACACTAGAGGACACTGGACACTTTTGGATTGTGTGAGGCCCACTGAATATCAGAGCGCTATGTCACAGGCTCGATGGCAAAGGTGTGAAAAAAGTGACTACAGGATAAGGGAGATTTTGAATTTCTGCACACACTAGTGGACACTGGACACTTTTGGATTGTGTGAGGCCCACTGAATATCAGAGCGCTATGTCACAGGCTCGATGGCACAGGTGTGAAAAAAGTGACTACAGGATCACAGATATTTTGAATTTCTGCACACACTAGTGAACACTGGACACTTTTGGATTGTGTGAGGCCCACTGAATATCACAGCGCTATGTCACAGGCTCGATGGCACAGGTGTGAAAAAAGTGACTACAGGATAAGGGAGATTTCGAATTTCTGCACACACTTGTGGACACTGGACACTTTTGGATTGTGTGAGGCCCACTGAATATCACAGCGCTATGTCACCGGCTCGATGGCACAGGTGTGAAAAAAGTGACTACATGATCACAGAGATTTTAAATTTCTGAACACACACTTGTTGACACTGGACACATATGGATTGTGTGAGGCCCACTGAATATCAGAGCGCTATGTCACAGGCTCGATGGCACAGGTGTGAAAAAAGTGACTACAGGATAAGGGAGATTTTGAATTTCTACACACACTAGTGGACACTGGACACTTTTGGATTGTGTGAGGCCCACTGAATATCAGAGCGCTATGTCACAGGCTCGATGGCACAGGTGTGAAAAAAGTGACTACAGGATCACAGAGATTTTGAATTTCTGCACACACTTGTGGACACTGGACACTTATGGATTGTGTGAGGCCCACTGAATATCAGAGCGCTATGTCACAGGCTCGATGGCACAGGTGTGAAAAAAGTTACTACAGGATAAGGGAGATTTTGAATTTCTGCACACACTAGTGGACACTGGACACTTTTGGATTGTGTGAGTCCCACTGAATATCAGAGCGCTATGTCACAGGCTCGATGGCGCAGGTGTGAAAAAAGTGACTACAGGATAAGGGAGATTTTGAATTTCTGCACACACTTGTGGACACTGGACACTTATGGATTGTGTGAGGCCCACTGAATATCAGAGCGCTATGTCACAGGCTCGATGGCACAGGTGTGAAAAAAGTGACTACAGGATAAGGGAGATTTTGAATTTCTGCACACACTAGTGGACACTGGACACTTTTGGATTGTGTGAGGCCCACTGAATATCAGAGCGCTATGTCACAGACTCGATGGCACAGGTGTGAAAAAAGTGACTACAGGATAAAGGTGATTTTGAATTTCTGCACACACTAGTGGACACTGGACACTTTTGGATTGTGTGAGGCCCACTGAATATCAGAGCGCTATGTCACAGGCTCGATGGCACAGGTGTGAAAAAAGTGACTACAGGATAAGGGAGATTTTGAATTTCTGCACACACTAGTAGACACTGGACACTTTTGGATTGTGTGAGGCCCACTGAATATCACAGCGCTATGTCACAGGCTCGATGGTACAGGTGTGAAAAAAGTGACTACAGGATCACAGAGATTTAGAATTTCTCCACACACATGTGGACACTGGGCACTTATGGATTGTGTGAGGCCCACTGAATATCAGAGCGCTATGTCACAGGCTCGATGGCACAGGTGTGAAAAAAGTGACTACAGGAAAAGGGAGATTTTGAATTTCTGCACACACTAGTGGACACTGGACACTTTTGGATTGTGTGAGGCCCACTGAATATGACAGCGCTATGTCACAGTCTCGATGGCACAGGTGTGAAAAAAGTGACTACAGGATCACAGAGATTTTGAATTTCTGCACACACTTGTGGACACTGGACACTTATGGATTGTGTGAGGCCCACTGAATATCAGAGCGCTATGTCACAGGCTCGATGGCACAGGTGTGAAAAAAGTTACTACAGGATAAGGGAGATTTTGAATTTCTGCACACACTAGTGGACACTGGACACTTTTGGATTGTGTGAGTCCCACTGAATATCAGAGCGCTATGTCACAGGCTCGATGGCGCAGGTGTGAAAAAAGTGACTACAGGATAAGGGAGATTTTGAATTTCTGCACACACTTGTGGACACTGGACACTTATGGATTGTGTGAGGCCCACTGAATATCAGAGCGCTATGTCACAGGCTCGATGGCACAGGTGTGAAAAAAGTGACTACAGGATAAGGGAGATTTTGAATTTCTGCACACACTAGTGGACACTGGACACTTTTGGATTGTGTGAGGCCCACTGAATATCAGAGCGCTATGTCACAGACTCGATGGCACAGGTGTGAAAAAAGTGACTACAGGATAAAGGTGATTTTGAATTTCTGCACACACTAGTGGACACTGGACACTTTTGGATTGTGTGAGGCCCACTGAATATCAGAGCGCTATGTCACAGGCTCGATGGCACAGGTGTGAAAAAAGTGACTACAGGATAAGGGAGATTTTGAATTTCTGCACACACTAGTAGACACTGGACACTTTTGGATTGTGTGAGGCCCACTGAATATCACAGCGCTATGTCACAGGCTCGATGGTACAGGTGTGAAAAAAGTGACTACAGGATCACAGAGATTTAGAATTTCTCCACACACATGTGGACACTGGGCACTTATGGATTGTGTGAGGCCCACTGAATATCAGAGCGCTATGTCACAGGCTCGATGGCACAGGTGTGAAAAAAGTGACTACAGGAAAAGGGAGATTTTGAATTTCTGCACACACTAGTGGACACTGGACACTTTTGGATTGTGTGAGGCCCACTGAATATGACAGCGCTATGTCACAGTCTCGATGGCACAGGTGTGAAAAAAGTGACTACAAGATAAGGGAGATTTTGAATTTCTGCACACACTAGTGGACACTGGGCACTTTTGGATTGTGTGAGGCCCACTGAATATCACAGCGCTATGTCACAGGCTCGATGGCACAGGTGTGAAAAAAGTGACTACAGGATCACAGAGAATTTGAATTTCTGCACACACTTGTGGACACTGGACACTTATGGATTGTGTGAGGTCCACTGAATATCAGAGCGCTATGTCACAGGCTCGATGGCACAGGTGTGAAAAAAGTGACTACAGGATAAGGGAGATTTTGAATTTCTGCACACACTAGTGGACACTGGACACTTTTGGATTGTGTGAGGCCCACTGAATATCAGAGCGCTATGTCACAGGCTCGATGGCACAGGTGTGAAAAAAGTGACTACAGGATCACAGAGATTTTGAATTTCTGCACACACTAGTGGACACTGGACACTTTTGGATTGTGTGAGGCCCACTGAATATCAGAGTTCTATGTCACAGGCTCGATGGCACAGGTGTGAAAAAAGTGACTACAGGATAAGGGAGATTTTGAATTTCTGCACACACTAGTGGACACTGGACACTTTTGGATTGTGTGAGGCCCACTGAATATCAGAGCGCTATGTCACAGGCTCGATGGCACAGGTGTGAAAAAAGTGACTACAGGATAAGGGAGATTTTGAATTTCTGCACACACTAGTGGACACTGGACACTTTTGGATTGTGTGAGTACCACTGAATATCAGAGCGCTATGTCACAGGCTCGATGGCACAGGTGTGAAAAAAGTGACTACAGGATAAGGGAGATTTTGAATTTCTGCACACACTAGTGGATAATGGACACTTTTGGATTGTGTGAGGCCCACTGAATATCAGAGCGCTATGTCACAGGCTCGATGGCACAGGTGTGAAAAAAGTGACTACAGGATCACAGAGATTTTGAATTTCTGCACACACTTGTGGACACTGGACACTTATGGATTGTGTGAGGCCCACTGAATATCAGAGCGCTATGTCACAGGCTCGATGGCACAGGTGTGAAAAAAGTGACTACAGGATAAGGGAGATTTTGAATTTCTGCACACACTAGTGGACACTGGACACTTTTGGATTGTGTGAGGCCCACTGAATATCAGAGCGCTATGTCACAGGCTCGATGGCACAGGTGTGAAAAAAGTGACTACAGGATCACAGAGATTTTGAATTTCTGT
This sequence comes from Dendrobates tinctorius, assembly GCF_039654945.1. NCBI lineage: Eukaryota > Metazoa > Chordata > Amphibia > Anura > Dendrobatidae > Dendrobates > Dendrobates tinctorius. Next base: position 6,175,330 of record NW_027361765.1, read on the forward strand.
ACACAGTAGTGGACACTGGACACTTTTGGATTGTGTGAGGCCCACTGAATATCAGAGCGCTATGTCACAGGCTCGATGGCACAGGTGTGAAAAAAGTGACTACAGGATAAGGGAGTTTTTGAATTTCTGCACACACTAGTGGACACTGGACACTTTTGGAATTTGTGTGAGGCCCACTGAATATCAGAGCGCTATGTCACCGGCTCGATGGCACAGGTGTGAAAAAAGTGACTACAGGATCACAGAGATTTTGAATTTCTGCACACACTAGTGAACACTGGACACTAATGGATTGTGTGAAGCCCACTGAATATCAGAGCGCTATGTCACAGGCTCGATGGCACAGGTGTGAAAAAAGTGACTACAGGATCACAGAGATTTTGAAATTCTGCACACACTTGTGGACACTGGACACTTTTGGATTGTGTGAGGCCCACTGAATATCAGAGCGCTATGTCACAGGCTCGATGGCACAGGTGTGAAAAAAGTGACTACAGGATAAGGGAGATTTTGAATTTCTGCACACACTAGTGGACACTGGACACTTTTGGATTGTGTGAGGCCCACTGAATATCAGAGCGCTATGTCACAGGCTCCATGGCACAGGTGTGAAAAAAGTGACTACAGGATAAGGGAGATTTTGAATTTCTGCACACACTAGTGGACACTGGACACTTTTGGATTGTGTGAGGCCCACTGAATGTCACAGCGCTATGTCACAGGCTCGATGGCACAGGTGTGAAAAAAGTGACTACAGGATAAGGGAGATTTTGAATTTCTGCACACACTAGTGGACACTGGACACTTTTGGATTGTGTGAGGCCCACTGAATATCAGAGCGCTATGTCACAGGCTCGATGTCACAGGTGTGAAAAAAGTGACTACAGGATAAGGGAGATTTTGAATTTCTGCACACACTAGTGGACACTGGACACTTTTGGATTGTGTGAGGCCCACTGAATATCAGAGCACTATGTCACCGGAAGGATGGCACAGGTGTGAAAAAAGTGACTACAGGATCACAGAGATTTTGAATTTCTGCACACACTAGTGGACACTGGACACTTTTGGATTGTGTGAGGCCCACTGAATATCAGAGCACTATGTCACCGGAAGGATGGCACAGGTGTGAAAAAAGTGACTACAGGATCACAGAGATTTTGAATTTCTGCACACACTTGTGGACACTGGACACTTATGGATTGTGTGAGGCCCACTGAATATCAGAGCGCTATGTCACAGGCTCGATGGCACTGGTGTGAAAAAAGTGACTACAGGATAAGGGAGATTTTGAATTTCTGCACACACTAGTGGACACTGGACACTTTTGGATTGTGTGAGGCCCACTGAATATCAGAGAGCTATGTCACAGGTTCGATGGCACAGGTGTGAAAAAAGTGACTACAGGATAAGGGAGATTTTGAATTTCTGCACACACTAGTGGACAATGGACACTTTTGGATTGTGTGAGGCCCACTGAATATCACAGCGCTATGTCACAGGCTCGATGGCACAGGTGTGAAAAAAGTGACTACAGGATCACAGAGATTTTGAATTTCTGCACACACTTGTGGACACTGGACACTTATGGATTGTGTGAGGCCCACTGAATATCAGAGCGCTATGTCACAGGCTCGATGGCACATGTGTGAAAAAAGTGACTACAGGATAAGGGAGATTTTGAATTTCTGCACACACTAGTGGACACTGGACACTTTTGGATTGTGTGAGGCCCACTGAATATCAGAGCGCTATGTCACAGGCTCGATGGCACAGGTGTGAAAAAAGTGACTACAGGATCACAGAGATTTTGAATTTCTGCACACACTAGTGGACACTGGACACTTTTGGATTGTGTGAGGCCCACTGAATATCAGAGCGCTATGTCACAGGCTCGATGGCACAGGTGTGAAAAAAGTGACTACCGGATCACAAAGGTTTTTTTATTTCTGCACACACTTGTGGATACTGGACACTTATTGATTGTGTGAGGCCCACTGAATATCACAGCGCTATGTCACAGGCTCGATGGCACAGGTGTGAAAAAAGTGACTACAGGATAAGGGAGATTTTGAATTTCTGCACACACTAGTGGACACTGGACACTTTTGGATTGTGTGAGGCCCACTGAATATCAGAGCGCTATGTCACAGGCTCGATGGCACAGGTGTGAAAAAAGTGACTACAGGATCACAGAGATTTTGAATTTCTGCACACACTAGTGGACACTGGACACTTTTGGATTGTGTGAGGCCCACTAAACATCAGAGCGCTATGTCACAGGCTCGATGGCACAGGTGTGAAAAGAGTGACTACAGGATCACAGAGATTTTGAATTTCTGCACACACTAGAGGACACTGGACACTTTTGGATTGTGTGAGGCCCACTGAATATCAGAGCGCTATGTCACAGGCTCGATGGCAAAGGTGTGAAAAAAGTGACTACAGGATAAGGGAGATTTTGAATTTCTGCACACACTAGTGGACACTGGACACTTTTGGATTGTGTGAGGCCCACTGAATATCAGAGCGCTATGTCACAGGCTCGATGGCACAGGTGTGAAAAAAGTGACTACAGGATCACAGATATTTTGAATTTCTGCACACACTAGTGAACACTGGACACTTTTGGATTGTGTGAGGCCCACTGAATATCACAGCGCTATGTCACAGGCTCGATGGCACAGGTGTGAAAAAAGTGACTACAGGATAAGGGAGATTTCGAATTTCTGCACACACTTGTGGACACTGGACACTTTTGGATTGTGTGAGGCCCACTGAATATCACAGCGCTATGTCACCGGCTCGATGGCACAGGTGTGAAAAAAGTGACTACATGATCACAGAGATTTTAAATTTCTGAACACACACTTGTTGACACTGGACACATATGGATTGTGTGAGGCCCACTGAATATCAGAGCGCTATGTCACAGGCTCGATGGCACAGGTGTGAAAAAAGTGACTACAGGATAAGGGAGATTTTGAATTTCTACACACACTAGTGGACACTGGACACTTTTGGATTGTGTGAGGCCCACTGAATATCAGAGCGCTATGTCACAGGCTCGATGGCACAGGTGTGAAAAAAGTGACTACAGGATCACAGAGATTTTGAATTTCTGCACACACTTGTGGACACTGGACACTTATGGATTGTGTGAGGCCCACTGAATATCAGAGCGCTATGTCACAGGCTCGATGGCACAGGTGTGAAAAAAGTTACTACAGGATAAGGGAGATTTTGAATTTCTGCACACACTAGTGGACACTGGACACTTTTGGATTGTGTGAGTCCCACTGAATATCAGAGCGCTATGTCACAGGCTCGATGGCGCAGGTGTGAAAAAAGTGACTACAGGATAAGGGAGATTTTGAATTTCTGCACACACTTGTGGACACTGGACACTTATGGATTGTGTGAGGCCCACTGAATATCAGAGCGCTATGTCACAGGCTCGATGGCACAGGTGTGAAAAAAGTGACTACAGGATAAGGGAGATTTTGAATTTCTGCACACACTAGTGGACACTGGACACTTTTGGATTGTGTGAGGCCCACTGAATATCAGAGCGCTATGTCACAGACTCGATGGCACAGGTGTGAAAAAAGTGACTACAGGATAAAGGTGATTTTGAATTTCTGCACACACTAGTGGACACTGGACACTTTTGGATTGTGTGAGGCCCACTGAATATCAGAGCGCTATGTCACAGGCTCGATGGCACAGGTGTGAAAAAAGTGACTACAGGATAAGGGAGATTTTGAATTTCTGCACACACTAGTAGACACTGGACACTTTTGGATTGTGTGAGGCCCACTGAATATCACAGCTCTATGTCACAGGCTCGATGGTACAGGTGTGAAAAAAGTGACTACAGGATCACAGAGATTTAGAATTTCTCCACACACATGTGGACACTGGGCACTTATGGATTGTGTGAGGCCCACTGAATATCAGAGCGCTATGTCACAGGCTCGATGGCACAGGTGTGAAAAAAGTGACTACAGGAAAAGGGAGATTTTGAATTTCTGCACACACTAGTGGACACTGGACACTTTTGGATTGTGTGAGGCCCACTGAATATGACAGCGCTATGTCACAGTCTCGATGGCACAGGTGTGAAAAAAGTGACTACAAGATAAGGGAGATTTTGAATTTCTGCACACACTAGTGGACACTGGGCACTTTTGGATTGTGTGAGGCCCACTGAATATCACAGCGCTATGTCACAGGCTCGATGGCACAGGTGTGAAAAAAGTGACTACAGGATCACAGAGAATTTGAATTTCTGCACACACTTGTGGACACTGGACACTTATGGATTGTGTGAGGTCCACTGAATATCAGAGCGCTATGTCACAGGCTCGATGGCACAGGTGTGAAAAAAGTGACTACAGGATAAGGGAGATTTTGAATTTCTGCACACACTAGTGGACACTGGACACTTTTGGATTGTGTGAGGCCCACTGAATATCAGAGCGCTATGTCACAGGCTCGATGGCACAGGTGTGAAAAAAGTGACTACAGGATCACAGAGATTTTGAATTTCTGCACACACTAGTGGACACTGGACACTTTTGGATTGTGTGAGGCCCACTGAATATCAGAGTTCTATGTCACAGGCTCGATGGCACAGGTGTGAAAAAAGTGACTACAGGATAAGGGAGATTTTGAATTTCTGCACACACTAGTGGACACTGGACACTTTTGGATTGTGTGAGGCCCACTGAATATCAGAGCGCTATGTCACAGGCTCGATGGCACAGGTGTGAAAAAAGTGACTACAGGATAAGGGAGATTTTGAATTTCTGCACACACTAGTGGACACTGGACACTTTTGGATTGTGTGAGTACCACTGAATATCAGAGCGCTATGTCACAGGCTCGATGGCACAGGTGTGAAAAAAGTGACTACAGGATAAGGGAGATTTTGAATTTCTGCACACACTAGTGGATAATGGACACTTTTGGATTGTGTGAGGCCCACTGAATATCAGAGCGCTATGTCACAGGCTCGATGGCACAGGTGTGAAAAAAGTGACTACAGGATCACAGAGATTTTGAATTTCTGCACACACTTGTGGACACTGGACACTTATGGATTGTGTGAGGCCCACTGAATATCAGAGCGCTATGTCACAGGCTCGATGGCACAGGTGTGAAAAAAGTGACTACAGGATAAGGGAGATTTTGAATTTCTGCACACACTAGTGGACACTGGACACTTTTGGATTGTGTGAGGCCCACTGAATATCAGAGCGCTATGTCACAGGCTCGATGGCACAGGTGTGAAAAAAGTGACTACAGGATCACAGAGATTTTGAATTTCTGTACACAGTAGTGGACACTGGACACTTTTGGATTGTGTGAGGCCCACTGAATATCAGAGCGCTATGTCACAGGCTCGATGGCACAGGTGTGAAAAAAGTGACTACAGGATAAGGGAGTTTTTGAATTTCTGCACACACTAGTGGACACTGGACACTTTTGGAATTTGTGTGAGGCCCACTGAATATCAGAGCGCTATGTCACCGGCTCGATGGCACAGGTGTGAAAAAAGTGACTACAGGATCACAGAGATTTTGAATTTCTGCACACACTAGTGAACACTGGACACTAATGGATTGTGTGAAGCCCACTGAATATCAGAGCGCTATGTCACAGGCTCGATGGCACAGGTGTGAAAAAAGTGACTACAGGATCACAGAGATTTTGAAATTCTGCACACACTTGTGGACACTGGACACTTTTGGATTGTGTGAGGCCCACTGAATATCAGAGCGCTATGTCACAGGCTCGATGGCACAGGTGTGAAAAAAGTGACTACAGGATAAGGGAGATTTTGAATTTCTGCACACACTAGTGGACACTGGACACTTTTGGATTGTGTGAGGCCCACTGAATATCAGAGCGCTATGTCACAGGCTCCATGGCACAGGTGTGAAAAAAGTGACTACAGGATAAGGGAGATTTTGAATTTCTGCACACACTAGTGGACACTGGACACTTTTGGATTGTGTGAGGCCCACTGAATGTCACAGCGCTATGTCACAGGCTCGATGGCACAGGTGTGAAAAAAGTGACTACAGGATAAGGGAGATTTTGAATTTCTGCACACACTAGTGGACACTGGACACTTTTGGATTGTGTGAGGCCCACTGAATATCAGAGCGCTATGTCACAGGCTCGATGTCACAGGTGTGAAAAAAGTGACTACAGGATAAGGGAGATTTTGAATTTCTGCACACACTAGTGGACACTGGACACTTTTGGATTGTGTGAGGCCCACTGAATATCAGAGCACTATGTCACCGGAAGGATGGCACAGGTGTGAAAAAAGTGACTACAGGATCACAGAGATTTTGAATTTCTGCACACACTAGTGGACACTGGACACTTTTGGATTGTGTGAGGCCCACTGAATATCAGAGCACTATGTCACCGGAAGGATGGCACAGGTGTGAAAAAAGTGACTACAGGATCACAGAGATTTTGAATTTCTGCACACACTTGTGGACACTGGACACTTATGGATTGTGTGAGGCCCACTGAATATCAGAGCGCTATGTCACAGGCTCGATGGCACTGGTGTGAAAAAAGTGACTACAGGATAAGGGAGATTTTGAATTTCTGCACACACTAGTGGACACTGGACACTTTTGGATTGTGTGAGGCCCACTGAATATCAGAGAGCTATGTCACAGGTTCGATGGCACAGGTGTGAAAAAAGTGACTACAGGATAAGGGAGATTTTGAATTTCTGCACACACTAGTGGACAATGGACACTTTTGGATTGTGTGAGGCCCACTGAATATCACAGCGCTATGTCACAGGCTCGATGGCACAGGTGTGAAAAAAGTGACTACAGGATCACAGAGATTTTGAATTTCTGCACACACTTGTGGACACTGGACACTTATGGATTGTGTGAGGCCCACTGAATATCAGAGCGCTATGTCACAGGCTCGATGGCACATGTGTGAAAAAAGTGACTACAGGATAAGGGAGATTTTGAATTTCTGCACACACTAGTGGACACTGGACACTTTTGGATTGTGTGAGGCCCACTGAATATCAGAGCGCTATGTCACAGGCTCGATGGCACAGGTGTGAAAAAAGTGACTACAGGATCACAGAGATTTTGAATTTCTGCACACACTAGTGGACACTGGACACTTTTGGATTGTGTGAGGCCCACTGAATATCAGAGCGCTATGTCACAGGCTCGATGGCACAGGTGTGAAAAAAGTGACTACCGGATCACAAAGGTTTTTTTATTTCTGCACACACTTGTGGATACTGGACACTTATTGATTGTGTGAGGCCCACTGAATATCACAGCGCTATGTCACAGGCTCGATGGCACAGGTGTGAAAAAAGTGACTACAGGATAAGGGAGATTTTGAATTTCTGCACACACTAGTGGACACTGTACACTTTTGGATTGTGTGAGGCCCACTGAATATCAGAGCGCTATGTCACAGGCTCGATGGCACAGGTGTGAAAAAAGTGACTACAGGATCACAGAGATTTTGAATTTCTGCACACACTAGTGGACACTGGACACTTTTGGATTGTGTGAGGCCCACTAAACATCAGAGCGCTATGTCACAGGCTCGATGGCACAGGTGTGAAAAGAGTGACTACAGGATCACAGAGATTTTGAATTTCTGCACACACTAGAGGACACTGGACACTTTTGGATTGTGTGAGGCCCACTGAATATCAGAGCGCTATGTCACAGGCTCGATGGCAAAGGTGTGAAAAAAGTGACTACAGGATAAGGGAGATTTTGAATTTCTGCACACACTAGTGGACACTGGACACTTTTGGATTGTGTGAGGCCCACTGAATATCAGAGCGCTATGTCACAGGCTCGATGGCACAGGTGTGAAAAAAGTGACTACAGGATCACAGATATTTTGAATTTCTGCACACACTAGTGAACACTGGACACTTTTGGATTGTGTGAGGCCCACTGAATATCACAGCGCTATGTCACAGGCTCGATGGCACAGGTGTGAAAAAAGTGACTACAGGATAAGGGAGATTTCGAATTTCTGCACACACTTGTGGACACTGGACACTTTTGGATTGTGTGAGGCCCACTGAATATCACAGCGCTATGTCACCGGCTCGATGGCACAGGTGTGAAAAAAGTGACTACATGATCACAGAGATTTTAAATTTCTGAACACACACTTGTTGACACTGGACACATATGGATTGTGTGAGGCCCACTGAATATCAGAGCGCTATGTCACAGGCTCGATGGCACAGGTGTGAAAAAAGTGACTACAGGATAAGGGAGATTTTGAATTTCTACACACACTAGTGGACACTGGACACTTTTGGATTGTGTGAGGCCCACTGAATATCAGAGCGCTATGTCACAGGCTCGATGGCACAGGTGTGAAAAAAGTGACTACAGGATCACAGAGATTTTGAATTTCTGCACACACTTGTGGACACTGGACACTTATGGATTGTGTGAGGCCCACTGAATATCAGAGCGCTATGTCACAGGCTCGATGGCACAGGTGTGAAAAAAGTTACTACAGGATAAGGGAGATTTTGAATTTCTGCACACACTAGTGGACACTGGACACTTTTGGATTGTGTGAGTCCCACTGAATATCAGAGCGCTATGTCACAGGCTCGATGGCGCAGGTGTGAAAAAAGTGACTACAGGATAAGGGAGATTTTGAATTTCTGCACACACTTGTGGACACTGGACACTTATGGATTGTGTGAGGCCCACTGAATATCAGAGCGCTATGTCACAGGCTCGATGGCACAGGTGTGAAAAAAGTGACTACAGGATAAGGGAGATTTTGAATTTCTGCACACACTAGTGGACACTGGACACTTTTGGATTGTGTGAGGCCCACTGAATATCAGAGCGCTATGTCACAGACTCGATGGCACAGGTGTGAAAAAAGTGACTACAGGATAAAGGTGATTTTGAATTTCTGCACACACTAGTGGACACTGGACACTTTTGGATTGTGTGAGGCCCACTGAATATCAGAGCGCTATGTCACAGGCTCGATGGCACAGGTGTGAAAAAAGTGACTACAGGATAAGGGAGATTTTGAATTTCTGCACACACTAGTAGACACTGGACACTTTTGGATTGTGTGAGGCCCACTGAATATCACAGCGCTATGTCACAGGCTCGATGGTACAGGTGTGAAAAAAGTGACTACAGGATCACAGAGATTTAGAATTTCTCCACACACATGTGGACACTGGGCACTTATGGATTGTGTGAGGCCCACTGAATATCAGAGCGCTATGTCACAGGCTCGATGGCACAGGTGTGAAAAAAGTGACTACAGGAAAAGGGAGATTTTGAATTTCTGCACACACTAGTGGACACTGGACACTTTTGGATTGTGTGAGGCCCACTGAATATGACAGCGCTATGTCACAGTCTCGATGGCACAGGTGTGAAAAAAGTGACTACAAGATAAGGGAGATTTTGAATTTCTGCACACACTAGTGGACACTGGGCACTTTTGGATTGTGTGAGGCCCACTGAATATCACAGCGCTATGTCACAGGCTCGATGGCACAGGTGTGAAAAAAGTGACTACAGGATCACAGAGAATTTGAATTTCTGCACACACTTGTGGACACTGGACACTTATGGATTGTGTGAGGTCCACTGAATATCAGAGCGCTATGTCACAGGCTCGATGGCACAGGTGTGAAAAAAGTGACTACAGGATAAGGGAGATTTTGAATTTCTGCACACACTAGTGGACACTGGACACTTTTGGATTGTGTGAGGCCCACTGAATATCAGAGCGCTATGTCACAGGCTCGATGGCACAGGTGTGAAAAAAGTGACTACAGGATCACAGAGATTTTGAATTTCTGCACACACTAGTGGACACTGGACACTTTTGGATTGTGTGAGGCCCACTGAATATCAGAGTTCTATGTCACAGGCTCGATGGCACAGGTGTGAAAAAAGTGACTACAGGATAAGGGAGATTTTGAATTTCTGCACACACTAGTGGACACTGGACACTTTTGGATTGTGTGAGGCCCACTGAATATCAGAGCGCTATGTCACAGGCTCGATGGCACAGGTGTGAAAAAAGTGACTACAGGATAAGGGAGATTTTGAATTTCTGCACACACTAGTGGACACTGGACACTTTTGGATTGTGTGAGTACCACTGAATATCAGAGCGCTATGTCACAGGCTCGATGGCACAGGTGTGAAAAAAGTGACTACAGGATAAGGGAGATTTTGAATTTCTGCACACACTAGTGGATAATGGACACTTTTGGATTGTGTGAGGCCCACTGAATATCAGAGCGCTATGTCACAGGCTCGATGGCACAGGTGTGAAAAAAGTGACTACAGGATCACAGAGATTTTGAATTTCTGCACACACTTGTGGACACTGGACACTTATGGATTGTGTGAGGCCCACTGAATATCAGAGCGCTATGTCACAGGCTCGATGGCACAGGTGTGAAAAAAGTGACTACAGGATAAGGGAGATTTTGAATTTCTGCACACACTAGTGGACACTGGACACTTTTGGATTGTGTGAGGCCCACTGAATATCAGAGCGCTATGTCACAGGCTCGATGGCACAGGTGTGAAAAAAGTGACTACAGGATCACAGAGATTTTGAATTTCTGTACACAGTAGTGGACACTGGACACTTTTGGATTGTGTGAGGCCCACTGAATATCAGAGCGCTATGTCACAGGCTCGATGGCACAGGTGTGAAAAAAGTGACTACAGGATAAGGGAGTTTTTGAATTTCTGCACACACTAGTGGACACTGGACACTTTTGGAATTTGTGTGAGGCCCACTGAATATCAGAGCGCTATGTCACCGGCTCGATGGCACAGGTGTGAAAAAAGTGACTACAGGATCACAGAGATTTTGAATTTCTGCACACACTAGTGAACACTGGACACTAATGGATTGTGTGAAGCCCACTGAATATCAGAGCGCTATGTCACAGGCTCGATGGCACAGGTGTGAAAAAAGTGACTACAGGATCACAGAGATTTTGAAATTCTGCACACACTTGTGGACACTGGACACTTTTGGATTGTGTGAGGCCCACTGAATATCAGAGCGCTATGTCACAGGCTCGATGGCACAGGTGTGAAAAAAGTGACTACAGGATAAGGGAGATTTTGAATTTCTGCACACACTAGTGGACACTGGACACTTTTGGATTGTGTGAGGCCCACTGAATATCAGAGCGCTATGTCACAGGCTCCATGGCACAGGTGTGAAAAAAGTGACTACAGGATAAGGGAGATTTTGAATTTCTGCACACACTAGTGGACACTGGACACTTTTGGATTGTGTGAGGCCCACTGAATGTCACAGCGCTATGTCACAGGCTCGATGGCACAGGTGTGAAAAAAGTGACTACAGGATAAGGGAGATTTTGAATTTCTGCACACACTAGTGGACACTGGACACTTTTGGATTGTGTGAGGCCCACTGAATATCAGAGCGCTATGTCACAGGCTCGATGTCACAGGTGTGAAAAAAGTGACTACAGGATAAGGGAGATTTTGAATTTCTGCACACACTAGTGGACACTGGACACTTTTGGATTGTGTGAGGCCCACTGAATATCAGAGCACTATGTCACCGGAAGGATGGCACAGGTGTGAAAAAAGTGACTACAGGATCACAGAGATTTTGAATTTCTGCACACACTAGTGGACACTGGACACTTTTGGATTGTGTGAGGCCCACTGAATATCAGAGCACTATGTCACCGGAAGGATGGCACAGGTGTGAAAAAAGTGACTACAGGATCACAGAGATTTTGAATTTCTGCACACACTTGTGGACACTGGACACTTATGGATTGTGTGAGGCCCACTGAATATCAGAGCGCTATGTCACAGGCTCGATGGCACTGGTGTGAAAAAAGTGACTACAGGATAAGGGAGATTTTGAATTTCTGCACACACTAGTGGACACTGGACACTTTTGGATTGTGTGAGGCCCACTGAATATCAGAGAGCTATGTCACAGGCTCGATGGCACAGGTGTGAAAAAAGTGACTACAGGATAAGGGAGATTTTGAATTTCTGCACACACTAGTGGACAATGGACACTTTTGGATTGTGTGAGGCCCACTGAATATCACAGCGCTATGTCACAGGCTCGATGGCACAGGTGTGAAAAAAGTGACTACAGGATCACAGAGATTTTGAATTTCTGCACACACTTGTGGACACTGGACACTTATGGATTGTGTGAGGCCCACTGAATATCAGAGCGCTATGTCACAGGCTCGATGGCACATGTGTGAAAAAAGTGACTACAGGATAAGGGAGATTTTGAATTTCTGCACACACTAGTGGACACTGGACACTTTTGGATTGTGTGAGGCCCACTGAATATCAGAGCGCTATGTCACAGGCTCGATGGCACAGGTGTGAAAAAAGTGACTACAGGATCACAGAGATTTTGAATTTCTGCACACACTAGTGGACACTGGACACTTTTGGATTGTGTGAGGCCCACTGAATATCAGAGCGCTATGTCACAGGCTCGATGGCACAGGTGTGAAAAAAGTGACTACCGGATCACAAAGGTTTTTTTATTTCTGCACACACTTGTGGATACTGGACACTTATTGATTGTGTGAGGCCCACTGAATATCACAGCGCTATGTCACAGGCTCGATGGCACAGGTGTGAAAAAAGTGACTACAGGATAAGGGAGATTTTGAATTTCTGCACACACTAGTGGACACTGGACACTTTTGGATTGTGTGAGGCCCACTGAATATCAGAGCGCTATGTCACAGGCAGAAATTGGCTAGTGTATCACAAACTACAAGGTGTATGTAGAATTGGGCAGAATAGGAATCTCCCTAGAGTGTAGGTCTGTAAGAACGGAACAAGTCCTCCACTTATCCTTCCACAGTGACACACAGATAGCTTCACTGTGGCCGTGATAACAGCCGTTTCACGGTACTGAGGGGAGCCTGCACGTACACGGCTCTCCGGTGTACGTAAAATTGTCAAGCTCCGTGTTTTTTAAGTATACGGACTGACACACGCTGTCTCTCTATAGTTTTGAATGTGATCAAACAGCAAATATATTTAACTGTTTGAAAGCTAGACAAAACTAGTAGGTGCAGGTCTGTAAGAACGGAACATGTCCTCGACTTATTCTCACAGAGTGACACACAGATAGCTTCACTGTGGCTGTGATAACAGCCGTTACACGGTACTGAGAGGAGCGTGCACGTACACGGCTGTCCGGTGTACGTAAAATTGTCAAGCTCCCTGTTTTTTAAGTATACGGACTGACACACGCTGTCTCTCTATAGTTTTGAATGTGATCAAACAGCAAATATATTTAACTGTTTGAAAGCTAGACAAAACTAGTAGGTGCAGCTCTGTAAGAACGGAACATGTCCTTGACTTATTCTCATAGAGTGACTCACAGATAGCTTCACTGTGGCTGTGATAACAGCCGTTACACGGTACTGTGTGAGGAGCGTACACCGCTGTATGGTGTGAAAAAATGCACGCTCAGTACCTCAGCAGGACAAAAAAAAAATTGGGATTGCTTTTAAAAAAGCAGTTTGCAGAGCAGTGGGTAAACAGCAATGCAGCTGTCAGGAAGCCTTAGAAGGCAGCCTAACAACCAACACCGCTGATCCACCACAATATAGCCTCCCCTTGCACTGCACACACAGTGACTGGTGTGTTGTACAGGCAAAATCGCTAGCAGCAGAAGCAGTTTTTTTTTCTTCTTCCCTGCCTAACGCTCTCCCTACAGAATCAGCAGCAGCAACCTCTCCCTATGCTAAGATCGACAGAAGTAAGATGGCGGCCGGCGTGCACGCCCTTTTATAACCCCTGTGACGCCCACCAAAGCAAGCCAATCACTTGCATGCCCTTCTGAAACATGGTGATGACCCCTGCCTATGTCATCACGTTGCCCACAGTGTCTGTGGATCCTGATTGGCTGAAAAAGAGCGCAAAACAAACTTTTGAAACGCGACTTTGGGGCGTAAGTCGCCGACCTCGTCGCCGACCTCATCCTAGGGTCGGGTTTCGTTTCATGAAACCCGACTTTGCCAAAAGTCGGCGACTTTTGAAATTTTTCGACCCTTTTCGCTCAACTCTAATCTTAAGCGTAACTGGAAGAGCCAATCGAAAAGAAAGAGTATTAAGGATCTCCAAAATCTTATAAGGTCCAATGAATCTTGGCTTGAACTTTGGAGACGCAACCTACATAGGAATATTCTTTTACGACAACCAAACCATATCACCCACTTTAAACCAGGGACCAATGGTCCTATGCCGGTTGGAAAACCGTTGGGCTTTTTCCTGAGAGAGGGACAACTTATCCAACACTTGTTCCCAAATCTGCTGCATTCTCTCTACCACAGTGTCCACACTTGGGAATTCAAAGATTCCACCTGCCCTGAAGAAAATTGAGTATGAAACCCAAAGTTACAGAAAAAGGGAGACATCAAAGTGGCAGAACTAGCTCTATTGTTTAGCGTGAATTCGGCCAAGGGCAAAAATGAGACCCAGTCATCCTGATCAGCAGATATAAAACATCTCAAATAGGACTCCAAAGTCGGGTTTGTTCTCTCAGTCTGCCCAGTGGTCTGAGGATGAAATGCAGAGGAGAAAGATAACTGAATTCCCAGTTTGGAACAAAAAGCTCTCCAAAATATGGAAACAAACTGGACTCCTCTGTCCGACACAATGTTCTCAGGAATCCCGTGCAACCGAACCACCTGTTGTAAAAACAAGGGCACCAACTCAGAAGAAGATGGCAACTTTGGGAGTGGTACAAGATGGATCATCTCAGAAAATCTATCACAAATCACCCAGATAACATTCATTCTCTGAGAGACAGGAAGATCGGAAATAAAATCCATTGAGATATGGGTCCATGGCCTCCTGGGCACTGGCAGGGGCATCAACAACCCACTAGAATGAGAACAGGGTTTGGACCGAGAACAAGTCCCACAGGACTGCACAAAATTCCTGACATCATGATATAAGACAAGCCACCAAAAAGACTGACTCACCAAATCTCTGGTACCAAAAATTGTTAGGCGCCGGATTCCTGCAGCTACACAACAGGAATCCAGAGCCTCACTGCTGCTCTGCATCAAGTCATTCCTGAAGCTAAGTTCCTCTGCCGCTCCACTGAGCATGCTCATGAGGCAATCTCCCATTGGAGGTCGGGAGTCACATGCTCAGGTCCTTCTCCAGATCTGATTGGTCCATCTCAGAGATCTGGAAGGTCCTGGCAGCGCACGGCTATAAAAGGCCCACATGGCCACTCGGCCATGCGCTAGTATAGACTCTTCTTGCTAGATGTGTGAATGGTGATGGATGTATGATTCTGGTGACTGACTTATTAAGATTCCCCTCCCTCTGATATTACGCATGTGGATAGGGAACTATAGAAAGAGTCAGCACCAGTCAGTGTCAAGCCATAGGCCACTGTGCACACCGCACCTCTACACTAGCGTCCGGTGGTGTCTTGTCTCTCACGGCACTATCGCATAGCGGCTGTGTCTGCCGCCGCACTGTATTCAACAGCACTTACCGTCGTCCGCAGTAGCGATGCTGCACGCACGGTAGGTCTAGACGGACACCGTCTCCTGTCTTGGACCTGTGTCCCGTGACCTGATACCGTGCGTGCAATGAACCTGTGAGTCTAACAGGCTCGGTGTTTATGTTTATGTTACAGCGCCTCTGTGACCTAACAGAGTCCGCTCTGCGTACATCACGTGACGTTGAACCCGTGTGCATTATACCGCCATATAGCGCATCTGCTATTAATTAGCAGCAGTGTTAACACCTTCTGCATGGTGGACTCAGAGCGGTGAACGCACTTTATTAATTTATTTAGTGCGTTCCGCCGTTCCTAACAAATACCTGGATGACCAGCCAATGCGGAGCAATGAATTTCAGACATTACTCTCTTCCTCCCATAGGGCAACGTTCAGGTTTGTCCTCCTGAAATTCCTCCAGGGCACGTCTCAAATCGGGTGAGATGGCGGAAAGAACTACACCCTCATTTAGAATGGTAGTAGGCTCGGTCACAATAAGAGAATCCGCAAAGAAACTCCTAGAAAGGGCGTCCGCCTTAACAGTCTTAGTGCCCGGAAGAAAACAGACCACAAAATTAAAACGCGTCAAAAACAAGGGCCACCTAGCCTGTCTAGGATTCAAACGTTTGCCTAATTCAAGATAAATCAAATTCTTGTGGTCGGTGAGGACCACAACTTGATATCTAGCTCCCTCCAACCAATGTCTCCACGCTTCAAATGCCCATTTCATGGCCAACAATTCCTGTTTTCCCACGTCATAATTACGTTCAGATGGGGAGAATTTTCTAGAAAAGAAGGCACAGGGATTCATTTTAGAAGTCACCGGATCTTTTTGGGACAAAACGGCTCCTGCACCAATCTCAGAAGCATCTACCTCCACCTGAAATGGGAGTGAGACATCAGGTTGCCATAGAACCGGAGCAGAAGTGAATCTCCGCTTAAGCTCCTGATATGCCAAGACTGCCTCTGGAGACCAATTCTCCACATCAGCGCCCTTTTTGGTCAGATCAGTCAGTGGTTTAACAATACCAGAAAAATTACTTATAAATTTACGGTAGAAATTAACAAAACCCAAAAACTTCTGGAGAGCCATCAAAGAAGTGGGCTGAACCCAATCATAAATGTCCTGTACCTTGGCCGGGTCCATTTCAATAGCCGACGGGACAAAATGAAGCCCAAAAATGAAATCCTCTGTACACCAAAGAGGCACTTCGATCCCTTAACATACAGGGAATTTTCCCTCAAAATCCGGAACACAGTCCGGACATGTTCCACATGAGAATCCCAATAATGGGGAATAAAAGTCGGCATTGAGTGGATGACATTCATCCGCTCAATGCCGACTTTTATTTCCCATTGACTTGCATTGGGGTCGGGTTTTGGACGAAACTCTGACTTTTTTTGCCCTAGTCGGACCAGTTTCATCTGAAACAAATTTTGTTTCATGAAACCCGATCCGACCAAAGTCGCTCAACTCTAGTTATGACCTCACTACAGGTCCTATTCCATACAGCCAGAAACATACAGGCTTTATCTTGGGCGTTCTGACACACGCCCTGATGCATATTCTGAGTAGCATATATAACGCCCCCTAGCTTTAACAGAGGTTACTGCACCACATACCCTCCCCCTTGTTCAAACTTGTGGGGTTGAACGTTTGTCACACACTAGGTGCCTTGAGACCGGGTACCCACTGTCACCTTGCCATACAAGTCGAGAGGACCGTCTCTGTCTGTTTTTGGTGTCATTCGCCATCATAACTGTGTTAGGCCTCTCCCGCCCCCTGCAGTCAGTATATCAGCCATGGGCTTTGGCCCTCAAGTCACAGTCCATCTGTATCACCTGACCCTTTTTAGTCTCCACAGTTTTCCAGTACGCCCCGTCACCCGACTTTTCTCTCAATGACCACCTTTTTAAAAGCCTCATGCACACCCTCACTGGTTCAGGCTTCTTGCACGTCTTCGGGTACCTCTATCATGCATTTGAAGATCGAGGGTTCACTCTCTTCACGGACGGAAGGCTCTTGCTTGGCCACAGAATTTTCCATCAAGACCTCTACTACAACCGGGTGATTGTCTTGTTCCGTTCTCAGCGCACAGTGTTCCCTAGTTTTACACTCTTCAGGCCCCCTCGCTAAGATAGGCATTTGTAACTCCGCCTTGTTATCCCTCAGACACGGCCGCTGTAAGTCTTCAACCACCAACGCCTCCTCTGGTGGAAGACCTCTTACTGCTTCTCTGAGCACTTCCACGTCTTCTCTTAAGGCCTTATTCACACTTTGCCATGTTGACAGGTGACCTCTGAGCTCAGAGACTTCCTTCTTCAGCTCATCCACTCTGTGCTCAGCCGTTTGTCTCAGGGCCCTTTCTTGTATGTTATGCTCTTTAATTGCCTTTAGTTCGGCCTGTAAATCTGCCACATTTTTCTTTTCACTAGGGCACTTTTAACAAGGTCCTGGACCTCCTGTGCTTCCTTCTCTCCAAACCGGGCCTTGACTGCCGGAAGCTCAGACTCCAGGTGGTGCACCCGCTCCAACTGCGCAGAGTTGGCAACTTACATACTCGCCACCTTCGCCAGCTGTTGACAGACATCTTCACGCTCTTTCTACAAGCTTTGGATACATGCTTCTTCCTGATGGAAGTTGTCAGCTCGCTCTTTCCAGGTGCACATTTCCTTTGTCAGCTTGTCGATTAGTTCCTCTAGTTGTCATGTGACATTGGTCGAATTGGCCAGCTTCTCTGGCAGCTCTTCTATTTTGTCTGAGGGTGCAGATTGTTCAGCCCCTTTTTGGCCCTTATGCCCCCGGCGATGGGAGGAAGACTTGCCATTTAGACTTGAGTCAGTCTGACTGCACTCTTTTCCACTGTTGTCACCGTCTGAATGGGAGTCACCCCCACCCAATCAGTCATCCTCGAAACAGCGGTACCCATTGCTAATGGTATTGGATAGAGTTGAGCGACTTTGGTCGGATCGGGTTTCATGAAACAAAATTTGTTTCAGACGAAACTGGTCCGACTAGGGCAAAAAAAGTTGGAGTTTTGTCCGAAACCCGACCCCAATGCAAGTCAATGTGGAATAAAAGTCGGCATTGAGTGGATGACATTCATCTGCTCAATGCCAACTTTTATTTCCCATTGATTTGCATTGGGGACGGGTTGCGGACGAAACTCCGACTTTTTTTGCCCTAGTTGGACCAGTTTCATCTGAAACAAATTTTGTTTCATGAAACTCGATCCGACCAAAGTCGCTCAACTCTAGTATCGGACTCTACTCCTGGAGCTTCCCCGTCTTCACCTTGTGAAGCACTGTAATTCCTTTGTGCCATAGCTCCTGTCTGCACAACATTATACTCAGTCCTAGTGGTTGCTACTGGCAATAACAAGTCACAGTCACACCACACAGTACGGTGATCCCCCAAGATACTCTCTATCTGGATGTCAGCTCCACTGTCGTATACTTCAAGGGACCTCAGGTCAGTAAGTTGGGCCGACACATCCCTTCCTCCGGTCGCCCCTATATCTGTCCCGTCCATTATGGTAGGTGTTACTGCCTTAATGTACGCCACCCCATCAGTAGAGAGGCCTCCATTCTCGTACTGTAGAGGAGCTCCCCTCTCCCACAAGTCTGAAAACAGCGTAGAGTCCCGGCCTACTATCACCGGACAGGTTAAGTTCGGGACTATAGCGACATCATGGTTTTTAATGTTCCTGTCTGTCTCGAGTATCACCAAGGCTACTGAATAGTCCTTAGTGCACCCATGGATGCAGGTGACCACAATCTTCCTTTTAGATATTATAAATTTATCAGGCACAGTCCTCACTAGGGTCACCTAGCCCCAGAGTCAATCATTCTAAGCACATTCTCTCCATTTATCAGCAAGGCACACCTCCGAAGCTTCTCACCAGGTGGGTAGTGCATATAGCAGACTGGACACACATAGCACACTTGCCCCTGGTAACAGTCTGTCTGCGCCACCCCATTAGCTTTGGGATGCTCAGCCCCTTTTGGGTAACTACCCCATTTTGGCCCTCTGCCCCTTTTGGGAATCCACCCCTTTTTTTAGCAACTACTCCCTTTTGGGATACCGCCCCCTTTTGGGACTCCACCCTTTTTTGGGTAACTACTCCTTTTTGGGATACTGCCCCCTTTTGGTACCCCACCCCTTTTTTGGCAACCATCACTGTTTAAATTACCACCCCATTTTGGGACACCACCCCGTTTAGGGACACCACCCTCTCCCTGGGTACAAACCGTGGACTCCACACGCTACTCTCAGGTGCAGTTCACACACAACAAGTATGTCTCTCAGGCTTGTACTGGCCCTTTAAGAGATTGTCCGCACTGGACCTCTGATGTCCTTTTACGACACCCCACCAGCTCCTGCTGGATCTGCCACAGCTCCTGCTGCTGCCACAAACCCGCCGGCACCTCCGGCTGCCGATCACAAGCGGCTGCTGGTGTCACTGCAGCTCTTGCTGCTGCAGAACCTCTTGCTGGAACTGTAACTGCAGCTCCTGTTACCACAAGTCTCTGCACACTTCCACTGTGCCGTCTTCGTGGACCCGCCGATCCACAGCAAGCTTTGTAACCCTGCCAAGTTACAGCCAGACGCTTGTCACCTTCGTGACCCCACCGAGCCACCGCAAGCTGACTTGAGAAAAAACTTTGTGACGCCGCCGAGTCACAGCCAAACACTTCACACGTGCCTCCTGAACTGTTGCCCGTAGCAACCGAGTTTGTAGACTTCATCCGTTGCCCCTAGCTACAAGGCTACAAAAGTTTCCTTAGCATTCTCCACCAATTGTAGAGATCCACCATATGAGTGGATGGGGATTTGCTTGCTTGGCCGGTCTTTAAGGAATACGCTGGGACACTCAAGTATAGGCAGTTCATTCGGTTTATTAAATTGCAGCATAAACTGCTCTTCATAAACTAAATAAATAGCATATAGCTTCCAGTACAGTGTCCATGAAACATTCAGCTTTACAGCATACACAGTCTCTTACTGACCCCGGTCAGCATTACTCACGGTTTATCCCTCACGGGTTATCAGAGAAGCGGCCGCACTGGGATCACCATTCCAGACAGTGCCTTGCTCAATAGGCCGTCTACAGTTCCAGACCCAAAGCCGGGCAGTAGCTCCCCTATGTAGAGCCGTCACAGACTCTACAAGGTCAGGGCCTTTCCATGTGCTGTCCAGGAAGTTCGGTCCCAGACACTTCCCACACACAAAGGCAATCCGGGACCTTGCACTATGACCACTCAGGATCAAAACACACAACCCCATGTGACCCGACTTCAGTCACACTATATGGTACGTGACCACACCCACAAGTGAGGTATGGATCACATGGTCATGACCTCACTATAGGTCCTATTCCATACAGCCAGACACATACAGGCTTTATCTTGGGCTTTCAGACACATGCCCACATGCATATTCTGAGTAGCATATACAGTGCCTCCTAGCTTTAACAGAGGTTACTGCACCACATGTCCCACAAGCAAATGTCCCACAACATTAACCATGCCCTCAACAATGCAGTTACTGGGAAAGTCAGCCAAGCGGCAACAGGCTGTGCTGAAGCTAATATACTTAGGTGACAAACCGCACAATGCTGAAGAGTTGTGGACAGCTCTGAAAGAGCAGGCAGATCTGTTTACTGACACTGCAGTACCTATAGCCAGGCATGGTCATATGTGAGAATGGCCAGAACCTAGTGGTGGCTCTGAGGCAAGGCGAGCTCACACATGTACCAGGCCTGGCCCATGTACTTAACCTCGTGGCTCAGCGGTTTCTCAAACCCTACCCAGAGCTGCCGGATATGCTTGTCAAAGTACGCCACCTGTGTGCCCATTTTAGAAAGTCAGCTACAGCTTCCGCCGCCCTTTCCGTTCTTCAGCAGTGTTTGCAGCTTCCAGCTCACAGACTGTTGTGTGATATCCCCACGTGTTGGAGCTCTACACTGCAGATGTTGGAAAGGATTTGTGAGCAGAAGATGGCAGTTGTTGATTACCAGCATCAACAAGGCTGTCGGTATACAGAGGAGACTCCACACATAACACCTCAGGAGTGGACATGGATGTCAGACATATGTACGAACCTCCAAAACATTGAGGACTCCATCAAGATGGTGAGCGGCGATGACGCCATAATTAGCATCATCATTCTGCTTCTCTGAGTTCTAAAATGCTCTCTGCTCACAATGAAAGAGCATGCATTGCAGGCAGAGCACGATGAGATGGAGTAAGGAACCATACAGGGTGATTGCACACAGCCCAGCCTCATCTCATCCCAAAGTGGATTGGGTGACAATGAAGAAGAGGAGTAGGAAGAGTAAGGCCAGGAGCTAGTTTCATGTGCTATAGATGGTACTACCTGCACAACTGTCATACTGTCTGTTCAGCATGGATGACTTGAGGACAGGGAGGAGGAAGAGGAGGCAGGGGAGGAGAGCATTCCCAGTCATCCTCTTAATGAGGACATGAAAGTCTTGCCTGTTAGCAGTCTGGCACGCATGGCTGAGTTTATGTTACGCAGCCTTTCCCGTGACCCTCACGTTCTCAAAATTTGGGGTGACAGTCATTACTGGTTGGTGACACATTTAGACCCATGCTACAAGGAGAACTTTCTATCTCTTATTCCAGAGGCGGACATGTCTATTAAAATGGGGGCCGTACCAGAGGGCCCTAGTTGCAGAATTATTTAAAAAATTTCCATCTGAAAATGCTGGCGTCAGAGGTCACAGTTCGTTGGACAACCAAAGAGTACAGGCTAGAGAGACACAACTCCAGTCCAGCAGAGGCAGAGAAACACTATCAAAGTTCTGGGAGAGTTTTTTCAGACGCGGCCATCACACAGGAGTGCCAAGTTTGGGAAGATGCTGAAGGAGTACTTTGCTGACCATACCAACATGCTCCGTGATTCCTCTGTGCCTTATAAATATTGGGTATCCAAGCTGGTCACAAGGTATGAACTGGCTCTTTACGCCTTGGAGGTCCTGGCCTGCCCTGCTGCTAGCATTTTATCACAGCGGGTTTTTAGTGCCGCTGGTTGAATTATAACTGAAAAGCGCATCCACCTGTCAACTGAAAATGATGACAGGCTGACTATTATAAAATTGAACAAGGGTTAGATTGGGCCAGACTTCTCAACACCACTGAATGATAACAGCGTAATATAGACTCAAATCCATTGTCTTTTTTTAGGAGGTCTATTCCCATGCACCTCTTCACACTTACACATGGGCATACGCTTTCTGATTTTTGGCTATGTGCTGTTGTCCTCTTCCTTCTCATCCTCATACTCCACCACCATGTCATCAGGGTGACCATGGTCTGTGATGAAACACTCACATAATTTTTTAAAGGGGATTATGATACAAAAAAAATTGTTCATGTAATTTTGTTCATGTATACCCCCCAGGGGTAAATGTTTGTCAGCCCATACACTTAGTGCATGGGCATTACAAGTATAGGAGACCCGGTTCTTTCTAATGGGAACTTTTTCTATGAGGCCCTCCTCCACGTCTCTTCCAAGAGGCACTGGAGTGCCTCCAAATTTTTTGGCAGCCCTTGAATTCACTGCATAGGCAAACACTATGGGAGACCCACTTCCTAATAATGGGAACATTGTTTTCAGGCGGCCCTCCTGTGCGTCTCTTCAAAGGGGTATTTGGGTGCATCCAAATTTTGGGCAGCCCAGCCATTCACTGCATAGGCAAACATTATGGGAGACCCACTTCCTAATAATGGGAACATTTTTTCTTGAGGCCCTACTCTACGTCTCTTCAAAGGGGCATTGAAGTGCCTCCAAATTTTTAGCAGCCCTTACATTCACTACATAGGCAAACAGTATGGGAGACCCAATTCCTAATAATGGAAACATCTTTTCATGATGCCCTCCACTATGTCTCTTCAAAGGGGCATTGTAGTGCCTCCAAATTTTTGGCAGCCCTTGCATTCACTGCATAGGCAAACAGTATGGGAGACTCACTTCCTAATAATGGGAGCATTTTTTTATGAGGCCCTCCTCTTTGTCTCTTCAAAGGGGCATTGGAGTGCCTCCAAATTTTTGGCAGCCCTTGCATTCACTGCATAGGCAAACACTATGGGAGACCCACTTTTTTATAATGGGAAGAAAGAAATGTTTATCAAATAGAAAGACTGAAGTATATCTAAAGAAGAATATAATGCTGTCTGCAGAACCTGCAGGGGACGCATCAGATTATCTAAAGCTGACAATGAATTAAGGCTTGCAAGATACGTCAAAAGCAATGAATAAGGATTTTGGGGATATGTCAAAGTAAAAGAAAAAAGATGATATAGGATTTTTACAAGATGAAAATGATGAAATAGTAAGAAAGGATGTTGAGAAGGCTGAACTTTTAAATTCCTATTTTGCATCTGTTTTCTCTCAGAAAGGAAATGTGACATCAACTGATTTTCTCTGTCCTATTAAAGGAATAGAAGAATCCAGGCTATTTATAAACAGAAAGATAGTGAGGGAATACTTAGCTAACATAAATGAATTCAAGTCTGCGGGTCCAGATGAATTACACCCCAGAGTATTGAAGGAGAAAGCAGAAGAAATTTTTGTTCCCTCTCCGTAATCTTTGAAAATTCTTGGAGATCAGGAGAAGTCCCAGAAGAGTGGAGAAGAGCAAATGTTGTTTCTAGCTTCAAAAAGGGGAAGAAGGTGGACCCAGGGAACTATAGGCTGGTGAGTCTGACTTCTACACCAGGAAAGATCTTTGAACAAATTATTACACAACATGTATGTACCTGGATAAGAATGAATTGTAACTAATATGTCATGTCAGACTAACTTAATTTCCTTCTGTGACAGAATCACTGACTGGGTGGATCAGGGAAATGCTGTAGATATAGTATATCTTGACTTGAGCAAATAATTTGACAAAGTTTCTCACACCATCCTTATTGAACAAATTACTAGGTATGGAATGGACCAGGCAACTTTTAGGTGGATTCATTACTGGCTTAGTGATCAGACCCAAAGAGTGGTCGTGAATGGCTGCACATCCAGTTGGAAGAATGTCTCAAGCGGGATACCACAGGGCTCTGTTCTGGGCCCTGTATTGTTCAGCATCTTTATCAATGATTTCTATGAATTGAGGGTACACTGATTAAATTTGATGATGACACAAAAATAGGATGGATAGATAATACTAGAGAAAAGAGAGGATTCAAAAAAATATAAATAAACTGGAACAGTGGGCAGCAACTAACAGAATTGTTTTTAACAAGGAAAAATGCAAAGTACTACATCTGGGCTATAAAAATGAAAAAAGCATATACAGAATGGGAGGAAAAAGGCTAAGCAACAGCACATGTGAAAAAGATTTGGATATACTAATAGATCATAAAGTAAACATAAGTCAACAGTGTGATGCAGCAGCAAAAAAGACAAATACAATTCTAGGATGTATTAACAGAAGCATGCAGTCTAGATCACATGAAGTTATTACCCCCCTCTACTCCTCTTTGGTCAGACTTTATCTGGAATACTGTGTCTAGTTTTGGGCACCACATTTTAAAAAAAGACATCAACAAACTGGAGCAATTTCAGAGAAGAGCAACCAGAATGGTAATTGGTGTGCAAACCATGTCCTATGGGGAACGGTTACAGGATTTGGGAAAGTTAAGCTTGCAAAAAAGAAGACTGAGAGGAGACTTAATAGCTGTCTACAAATATCTCCAGGGCTGTCACATTCTAGAAGGATCATCTTTATCCTCATTTGCTCAAGGAAAGACTATGGGATGAAACTGAATGGGAGGAGACAAAGATTAGATATTACAAAAAACTTTTTGACAGTTAGGGTGATCATTGAGTGGTACAGGATGCCATGAGAGGTGGTGAATTCTCCTTCAATGGAAGTCTACAAACAGAGGCTGGACATACATCTGTCTTGGATGATTTAGTGAATCCTCCTTTGAGCAGGGGGTTGGACCAAATGACTCAGGAGGTCCCTTCCAACTCTACGATTCTATGATTCTATGATTGCTCCTGAGGCCCTCCTCTACGTCTCTTCAAAGGGGCATTGGAGTGCCTCCAAACTTTTGGCAGCAATTGCATTCACTGCATAGTCAAACAGTGTGGGAAACCCACTTCCTAATAATGGGAACATTGTTTTCAGGAGGCCCTCCTGTAAGTCTCTTCAAAGGGGTATTGTGGTGCCTCCAAATTTTTTGCATATTATAGAAAAAACCTCGGCACACAGTATTGCATGAATCCAATATTTATTCTTCCAGAAAAACACGTATCGTTTGACCAAGATATTACAGACAAAAAAATATCGACTTTTCGGCTATTCAGCCTTTCTCAAGATTTATATGCAGATAAAATCTTGAGATAGGCTGAATAGCCGAAACATCAATATTTTTTTGTCTGCATTATCTTGGTCCAAGGATACGTGTTTTTCTGGAAGAATAAATATTGGATTCATGCAATACTGTGTGCCGAGGTTTTTTCTATAATATGTTCTAATTTTTCCGCTGAGCACCAGACTGGAGCAGTGAGCACCCCGTCACCTTCTAATATATAATCCAAATTTTTTGCAGCCCTTGCATTTACTGCATAGGCAAACGGAATGGGAGACTCACTTCCTAATAATGGGAACATTTTTTCATGAAGCCCTCCTCTACATCTCTTCAAAGGGGCATCGGGGTGTGACCAAATTTTGGGCAGCCCTGCCACTCACTGCATACGCAATAACAGTATAGGAGACCCACTGTTTAATAATGGGAACAACAAAGCATAGCTGGCTGATGGCTCTTTAAGAATAGTGAGGCCCCTTAAGAATAGTAAAGGCCACCTGATGGCCCTATAAAAATAGTCTTTGTGACTTTCAAAGTCCTTCCTTCATAAATGAAATAAGATGTGTCTGATAATGTGTCACACACCACATGGCCAGATAAGGTTGTAAAATGTTAAAATTACATTTCCCAGTGATTGCATTTGTCTTGGTTGAATGCAATGCTAAAGTTCAAAATCGCATAAAAATGCTACGTGTGAACATAGCCCAAGGTGTGGAGGAGCATTTTTGCATTTGGTTATTTATTTTGCCTTATATACAAGTCAATACCCTGGAAAGGATGTTCCTTAACATATTTCCCAGGTAAATCCATTTTGCTTTCATTTTTGTATGTTTTATTGAGAGTCTGTAAAAGTGGCGTAAGACTCTGACAACATTGTTCACAGCAGTGACCTGGGAGTCAGAAATGCTTCCAAGGGTCTTCCCCATGCTGTTCCCATGTCATTTGAGCACTGTTCCCATCGATTTCCGCAATTTCTAGTCCCTCTGCAGACTGCCGGGGGAGCTGCCGGAAAAATGCTTGAGTTTCCCTTAGGGTTCATACTCACTTGCGAAATCCTGGCACTGCCGCTGCCACTCGGACCGGAGCATGCAGCTACATGTATACTGCTTAAAAAATAAAGGGAACACAATCAGCCTGTTGCAAATGGAATAGTGTTCCCTTTATTTTTTTTTGAGCAGTATATTTCTATGCAGCCGTACGCTCCGGTCCAAGTGCCGGCGGCAGTGCCAGGTTTCCATGTGAGAGACTCGCACGAGAATCATGCGAGTCTCTCGCAAGTGAGTATGAGCCCTTAGACTTACAGTTGGCTCATTGCTTGGGTCGAGCACCCGAGCATTTCAATTTGCTAGGCCCGAGCAAAGAGCACCCAAGCATTTTAGTGCTCGCCCATCACTAGTCAAGTCTATTAAAATGTAAACATCCTCTTTTATGCCCGTGGCTATGATAGAATTAATTTGTGGTTTAAAAGTTTCAAATCAAATCTCTTTTTTATTGCAAACTCTCATGAATGTAAAGAGTTAACTCATACATTATTCAGATGGTCTACATTCCCATATATCTGGATTTACTCTTTGATGAAGCTTTATCATGCAGATTTTTGGTCTTTTGCCAGAGACCTTATCTATAGCACCCCTGAATCATTCCCATCTTCTGGCAGCAATGGGCGCGCTCAATACTATTTTATAGTCAGAGAAAAATGGGCTAGAGGAGCCATTTAAGTGCATCTGAATAATTACCTAGCGAGCCCTGAAACCCCTCTTATCTCTACTTATTACTAATAGTACTAATGAGGCATATGGCCTGCACCCAAATATGACGTTATCCATAACAGAAAGTTATCTATCCAGAATTGCTACATTACTGCCTTATATCAATGTCATTTCCTTTCATTTATTCCCTGCAACAATGCATTCAGTACCAGTTATATTAATGTTTTATACAACTGGTTAAGTAAATACTATAGGTCACTGCTTGGGAAATGGAATGAGTTCCTCCGGTTTAATCATTTTCAAATCCCATCACAGATTTGTATTTTTCTGCAGCTAAACAGTCTGTAGACATCACAGAGATGTGTAATATTAGTATTTATTTTCCATCTGAATTTATGAGTCCCAAATCCATTGAGATTATTTAGGCAAAGCAACTTGGCTAGATTTCAAGGAGTCTGCTTCCCTGCCAACTATGTGATAAAATGAAAGAAGAAAAATATCCTCAAGTTCTTCTTATTTTTTTAAATTTAATATTACGAAGGACTTTATTAGCGTTCAATGTTTGTAAAGTATATGTGTAGACTTTTCAGCTATTCTGAATAATGGATCTCATTGGAATTATAAATATTTCAACAATGTCTCAAATACTGAGGGTCTACAATATCTAATGAGGTCACCTTGTTGCTGTTGGATGGTTTAAACAAATTTGATTAAATACCTCTGTAGTGACCCTGTCCAGACTGTGTATGTCACTTTAAGTAACCCTGGACCGTGAGTAGCTTCTGTACACTGCAACTGGCTCTTAAGTTATCCTCTTACTGTTATATGGTTTAAATGAATCAAAATCTCATATATTCCTCAGGTATGTGTTTCAGTGTTCTATTAAGTGCACTTTTCATTTGGTGTGTTCCAGCACCATATGCTGGTGAAATGCATGATTTATATTATTCTCACAATGTGAAGTCTGACACAAGAATTGAGAGTTATCCTATTGGTCGGTGACCCTGTCACCAAGGTTCAATGGGAGGAGCTACCTCTAGTGTCTGTCTAGACAAGACAGGGTTCTGGAAAGTTCCCTGAGGAGTCTGGTTCAAGATGTGACCCAGAGCAGACCTCATGTGAGGGGTTTTCTGACCCCCTCCAGGCTCCAGGCCTGGAAGTTAATCTTTCTCTTCCTCTCAAGACTTACAGCCAGGCCTAATGCCTTGGATCTTCCCCTGACTTCTAACCTTTTTTTAACCCTGGATCCCTGCTGTCCGGTTTAAGGCGTGCTTCTCCAGCATTCAGTCACACTAAATGTGTACAGAAAAACCTATTGCTCTGCGTGATGAGGAAATCAAGGGTCCCCCGCCTCACCGCAAATTATCTGTTATTTACTTCAAGTATATTTCTGCACATACTATGACCAGCTGAGGAAATGAATACGGGATTTCAGGTCTGTACATATTGCCATATATTCCCTCTTCTGCCTTTATGCTACCAAGAGACTTTGAACCCTCTTAAAGTTACCTGCAAGTACTGCTCCTAACTAATCCAGGTTCTTAAAGCTCCAGAACCTCAATTCTGTGTCAGAATCCAATCCTGAACTGTACTGGCTGTGGATTCCCCACGTGAACTGTTACCATAGTGTGGGAGAGAGGGTCCCCATCGAGTGTCCGGGTCAGAAACAAGGGGACCGTCACCTGGTTTCCGGGGGAAGCTGTTTCCGAGGGACAGACTTCAGGGACGGACCGTGGAGACTGACGGGTGGACTGGGGGAGGAGCCAATATAAAAGGGGCGGGGAACGAGAGTCACAGTGAGTCAGCAGAACGAGACAGAAGGAGCAGGAGATCGTGGGAGCGAGTGAGAGCCAGAGCGACTCACCTGAGCCAGGAAGGAGGCCAGAGACAGGAGAGATACTTCCCCTGGACATCAGTGGGACGGCGCCTAGACGACCGTCCGAGAACCGCTGCCCCACGACGACCAGCGGCCGCCGCCGCCTTCCTCTTAGCCATGGCTGCGGCCTGCCCACGGTCACCAGCAGCCGTTGCCGCCTTGCTCCTGCCCGCAGCTGCGGCCTGTCCTCGGTCACCGACGGCCGTTGCCGCCTCGCTCCTGCCCGCCGCTGCGGCCTGCCCGCGGACCCCAGCGGCCGCCGCCGCCTCGCTCCAGCCGGCGGCTGCGGCCTGTCTCCCGCCACCCACAGCCGCTCTGCCCACACCCGTGGTTGCGGCAAGTCCAGTGCCGTTGGCGGTCACCACTGTCCCACTCCGGTCCATGGCAGGGGCCGAGCCTCTGCTTGCCGCGGTTTCCCCGTCGCAGCTGTTAGCTGTGCAGGTGGCCTGCCCCTCACCACCCTACATCGCTGCCGCTTGCCCCAGTCTGGGGGCTGCGGTCCATCCATCCAAGGACTCCGCCAGGGCCTGTGGTGCTCAAGTGTCATCAGAGTGCCGGAGCGCTCGAAGACTTTGTCAACGCTTCGCAACTGGGCCCAGCGACTGCTACGCCGAAAGACCACCTTCCCGAATGGCGAGGGACATCTGGTTGGCTAAGTTGACTATATAATTAAGGACCAATAGTCGGCCATACCGTGGCCCTATAGTGACCGGCTATTGCCGGACGTAGTCGTGTTCTACCCCGTTTGTGTTTGCTTGTTTAGAGCCCCTGCGAGGGCAACCCTTGTTACCCCCTTTTTGTTGGTCAGGCTGTGACTGAGGATAGTTACCTCTAGACCTATAAACATTGTTATAAAAAGCACCAAACCGTCTCGCGACTCGTCACTGCATCCTGCGCATCTGCAAGTACCACAATAGCTCCATGTTATATCTCCCCGTTCTGCTGAAGTAAAGCAGCTGTTATCCCCGAGACCTGTTGTCTGTGGTTATTCAATTGGCTGTGGACGCTGCGTGGGGGTGGATAACAGTGAATGGAATAGCCCCATATCATGGCTATTGCACCTCATGTGTTTTAGGTGTATAATGGCAGGTGCAGATAAGCGTATTTTCGGTCCAAGTGCGATCAGACAAAACATCAGATCACACACCCATGTTATTCTATGGGGCTGTGCATATATTTGATATTTTGTTCTGACAAAGTCTTGTGAGGAAATTATCACTGCATACCCTAGTTTGATCCAATATTTGGATCACACTCAGCCATGCAAGTCAATGAGTGTGTGGAAGACATCAGACTACACTCAGACATCATCTGAGTGCAGTCCGATTTCCACGCACTGACAAAATGGAGAAGATGGAGAATTTTTCTTTTCCCAATTCTTCTTATCCAGGAGAATCAGATCACTCTACGCTGACACTCTGACCAGAGGTTCATTTGCTTAATCGGGCCAATTTTCACAGATGAGAGAATCTATGGCCGTCTGCTGCTGCACTAACAGTAGTGGAATTCTTGTCATCAGCAACTGCAGGGTGGTGTTGAATAATCTATATACATAATTGCCTTAAATTGTCCGTCATCCACTTCAGTCTGGATGTCCCCGAATCCCACAATCCACCGCGCTGCACCGGAAGTACGCCGACCGCCATTTTGGTACACCCAAGTGACGCCGCTCGGATCCAGCATGCAGCTGTGATCCTGAACGCCGCTGCGATCTTGACCACCACGCAGCGGCGATCCCGACCGCCGCTGGGATCCCAGTTGCCGCTGGGATCCAGGCTGCCGCTGCGATCCCGACCGCCGCTGGGATCCCGGCCACTGCTTGGATCCCAGCCGCCGCTCGAACCCCAGCTACCGCTCGGATCGAGGCCACAGCTGCGATCCCGACCGCCGCTGCGATCTCGACCGCCACTGCGATCCCGGCCGCCACTGGGATCCCGGCCGCCACTGGGATCCCGGCCACCGCTGCGATCATAAGGCTGTGAAAGGGGTGTAACAATGGGGTATAATGAGAGGGGTGTAATGAAGGGGGTGTAATGTGAGGGTGTAATGATGGGGGAGTAATGAGAGGGATGCCGCCGCCGGACCCCCACCAGGACCCACCGCCTGACTACATGAGCCGGATCCCTCCGTTGCCTGCCCACACACCTCCATGCAGTCACAGTGGACAGGAAAGACCATGGCTTAAGGCCTGTGCTGGAGATTGGGTACAGCCACTCTCTGGTGGCATGGCACACCATCTCCAGCACAGGCTGCAAAACACTGTCTTTCCTGCTGGCTGTGAGAGGGGTGTAATGAGAGGGTGTGATGAGGGGGGAGTAATGAGAGGGATGCCGCCGCTGGACCCCCGCCAGGACCCACCGCCTGACTACACGCGCTGGATCCCGCTGCTGCCTGCCCACCCACCTCCGAGCAGTAAAAA
The DNA here is from genome assembly GCF_039654945.1 of Dendrobates tinctorius. Lineage (NCBI taxonomy): Eukaryota > Metazoa > Chordata > Amphibia > Anura > Dendrobatidae > Dendrobates > Dendrobates tinctorius. Next base: position 6,207,282 of record NW_027361765.1, read on the forward strand.
CGGGTAGGAACGACCGCGGCTTGAGGCCTGTGCTGGAGATTGGGTGCGGCCACCCTCTGGTGGCGCCACACAACATCTCCAGCACAGGCCGCAAAACACCATCTTTCCTGCCAGTTGTGACTGCATGGAAGTGGGTGGGCCGCCACCCCCAGTGCCACAAAGCTGCCCCCATCGTGATGTTACTGCCTTCCTGATGCGATAGCAATCTAGTGATTGTATATACGCCTATATATTGGCCATGACATATGTGCATCTGCACAATAATTTAGAAGAACATGTTCAATTAAATGTTTTATTTACTATCATGCAATTCCTGCACTGTTAGGCAGTTTCACTGTTATGAGCACATATTGTTTGGATTATTATCTTATGATGGGTCTCAAATTCAGCTAGGTAAATAGGTCACACATGAGAAAAGATTTAAGTGGATGGGCCGTATTTCTTGTAGGAAAAAATTATGTTTTCAGTTATAATTATTAAGAACAATCTATTTGTAAATTAATTTATTTCCATGGTTTTCTACATATGGGCTATTGTACCGTTTTTTAGCTTCAATTATTACGGAAGCAGCAATATCATAAATGAATATTTTTTTAATTACTTAAGTTTTTGCAAAGAATAGCATTTTTAACAGCAATTTAAAATATATTTCCATTTTTTCATACTTTATTTTGCTTTTTTATTCTTTCATTTTTACATTTTTTTCTTAATGCCTATATTGGACTTTAACCCCTTAGTGACTGGAGTTTTTTTTTTTTTTTCAATTTTTCATTTTCATTTTTCGCCCCCCTTCTTTCCAGAGCCATAACTTTTTTTTATTTTTCTGTCAATATGGCCATGTAAGGGCTTATTTTTTGCAGAACAAGTTGTACTTTTGAAAGACATCATTGGTTTTACCATGTTAGTTTTACCATGTTTATAACAGCTGACATGTTGCGGCTTTGAGGTTGGCTCACAGCCGGAGTGCACCTGGGGATACCGACCACTGATGTACTATTCCATTAGTGGTCAGAAAGGGGTTAATTTTAAAAATTCTATAATACTTCTGTACACAGGATATTAGGTCTGTCAGTTTACGGACAGGGTTAGACTGCCTTATTTCTCGTGCGAGAATCGCATCATAAACCTAGTCCTCGCCTTACAAACCTGCTCATTGAAAGTCCTTACAAGCCGTAGTTGACTGCCCAGGAGGCCATTATCTAGCCTTGAGCTCCCATGGCAGCCCCTTGCAGGGGGCCAATAGGCTTGTATAAGTAGCCCTCTCATCAAGTTCCAGTGTCACTATTGACAGCCATATTTAAGGGGTTACACGAATGCGATCAATGCTAACACGAGTCATGGTATATAGTTGTCACCCACTGATGATGGTGCTGTCTCTGCTTGTGAGCCGATGCTATCATCACGGCGTTCATGTATGGTGCTTTAGTGTGAAATCATTTCCAGCTGTGCCGTACATGTATGTCTAATGTAGGGAATGGGTTAAAAAACACTATATTTACCAACTACCCACCAACTAACTGCAAGCCAGTATTGTGGGAAAAAGAGATCTCCTCTCCAACACACCGTCCTCTGGCCTGATGTGATTAAGGGGTGCTGGCTGGCATGCTCCTCCTTCATCCTGCTGTTTAGTGTCATGAGGATGTCTCTGGAGCTCTGTTGCCAGGGGACAGCAGATGACAGGTATAAGTGCCACATGTGGCAACCGGGCTGTGTATTTGAGACCCATACCTTATACTGTAACACAGACTATTTGCTATCCTTCTAATTCATGTCTGTCTTTGGAAGCTTTTAACTTTTTCTTGTTTGGTCTATATAATTGCTGTCACGATTCAACTGGTGAGTGACCTGGGACCAGGGGGCACCTTTCCCGGCCCTAACACTAGGGGGCGCCCTAGCTCGCCCTGTTCCCTGGGATACTTCAGATAACGAAGATGCCAGGGCCTCTGCCCTTGCCTAATCTCCTACAACAGCACTATGTCTGTCCTGGCAGATGGCTCTGCCATAGAGAGGAATCTGCAGTGCAGGCGAAGGTGATGCTGCGGAAGAGCATGCAGTGAGGTGATTGAGTGAGTGTGTGTGTATGTAGGAGAGGGGAATGATGGGGGTGTTTGCGGAGTAGGCAATAATAGGGTGGTGGGGAGGAGGAAATGATGGAGGTGGTGGAATGGGCAATAATGCGGTGGTGGGGAAAAGGCAATGATTATGTTGGTGGATGTTGTGGTGGAGAGGACAATAATGGTCATGGTAGAAAGGACAATAATGAGGTGGTGGGGGAGGAGGAAATGATGGAGTTCGTGGAATGGAAAATGATGGGGATGGTGGGGGAAAAGGCAGTGATGGTAGTAGTGGAAAGGACAATGATGGTGAAAAGGGCAATGATGGGGTGATAGGGGAGGGGGAAATGATGGAGGTGGTGGAATGGGCAATGATTGGGTGGTGGGGGAGAAAGCAATGATAGATGTGGTGGAAAGGGCAATGATGGGGGTGCTGGGGGAGAAGGCAATGCTGGGGGTGGGAGAGCAGACAATAATGGGTAGCAGGGGAGGAGGACAATGAGGGGTGTGGAGGATTGGGAAGAGAGGAAGGGGGATTTGTAATGGATTTAGGAACAGGGGGATGTGGAGGAAAAAAAATATTATCGCTTATTATGTTTAAAGGGAACCTGTCACCACTTTTTTTGCTTACCAGCTAAAAACATCAGTTAATTCGGTGTCAGCTACGCATTCCACAACTATTTCAGAAACCCCTTGATTCCCCATGTATATCCCATGAAAACATTTTTTATTACTCCTGTGCTGTATGGTAATCTGTTTTGTCCGGTCCGATGGGCGTTGCCTCTGTTTCCTCACTCTACCCCTCCTCGGCTTGCTGTATGCATTCTTTGCCATGAATATCGGAGATCACGTACAGATTTTGCGTGTGCGCTTTGAAATGGTATCTCACGCGTGTGCAGTATGCTTTACCCAACTGCGAGCAAAGCCAAAAAGCAGTAGTGCGCATACGTATCCTATGCCTTCTGTAGTGCCATGTCTAATAATTGGTGGCAATGTGCTTTAAATACCATATGAAGCTATGCACCGGATATGAGGGGGAAGGGAGAGCGATCACTCGTAGTAAAGCAGCCAAAGCGAGGTTTGAGATTCTGGGGTAGTGACGCATGCGCAGAAATGCCGATGTGACTGGAGTTCGGGTGGGTGCACCATGTGAGTGTTCAGGGAGAGGCTTGGAACACAAAACCAAGGCACATGGGCACGCGCTGAGATACCATTTCAATGTGCATGTGTACGCGATCTCCGATGTTCACAGCAAAGAATGCATACACCAAGCCGAGGAGGGGTGGAGTGAAGGTACAGAGGCAACACCCATCAGACCGGACCAAACAGATTACCATACAGTGCGGGGCAAGTAAAAAAGGTTTTTATGGGTGATGCATGGGGAGTCAGGGGGTTTCAGAAGTACTTTTTTATGCAGCGTTTTTACTCCCAAGTGACATGCTTTTGATGAAGAAATGTCCGCAAATACTTAACATGTGCACATTTCCTTATGCAGTAAAATTGACAAGTGAGCTACAGAAAACAGAAAGATTCAGTCAAGTTTCCAGTATGATTTTTATGTCATTAGTAACAAAACACAGACACATAGAACTGGCAAGACAAGGCTCTATGATTTTGTGCTGACCAATCGATCAGCAAAAAATACATGAGCATATGAACAGCTCCATAGGTTATAAGGCTTCATTCAGACATCATGGGGTTTTTTTTAACATACAAAAAAAAATGGACTATTTCTCCACATTCTCACGTCTATCAGTCAGTGAAAAATGGACAGCACTTGAGTGGCAATGAAAATACTATATATTTTTTCAGAGACCCATAGGCTTTCATTGCTGATTTTTATCCGACACATGGATCCATATCAGACATGTCTCCGCAATTTTGCAAGAACCACTTGACTTGAGTAAAAAATTGGAAATGTGAACAGTTCCAAAGACTGTCCTAGTACGAGTGTGATCTGTAAAAAATGCAGATAGTACTCATATGTGAGAATCTGACAAGTGAATGAGGTATGAGTTTGAACTGTGAAAGACATAGAACTTGTAAGTGAGAAACTAATGTCTGAACGCGCCCTTAATCTGCATTGGAAATTGTGCGAATTTAGGCAAATGTATGTGATTTTCGGATAAAAGTCAATCCCATTGATCTCAATTGCACTTTGATTGTGATGTTTTAGTATTTCAGGAGAACACAATGGCCAAGTGGTTAGCAATCTAGTTTTGTAGCACTGGGGTCTTGGGTTCAATCCCACCAAGAACAACATCTGCAAGGTCCTTGTATGTTCTCCCCCTGGTTGTGTCGGCTTCCTCTCCTTCTCCAGACATAATGAGAGGGAATTTTGATTATGAAAGCAGTGATGATGTCTGTAAAGCACTGCACAATGTCATAGAACTATAATAAACAAGCATAACAATAATAAGATAGAATATCTATCTAGCATAATACTGAAAAAAAGTTCAAAACCTGCATAACTGTCAAAATGTAGCCAGGAACCAGTTTAAACAACATTAATAGTTCCCCCACCAATAATGAGGATCAGTCAAGTAATAGTGGAGTACTCCCAATATCATGCAATAAAAAAAGAAAATAGAGTAGCCATCAACCACAATACAAAATAGTGAAAAAGATAAAAGACAAATCTTTATTACAGTATTTAAAAAATACATCAAACATTTATAATTACATAACTTAAGGTGAATATAGAAGGAATAATCCCAAGAATAGCGCAAGGAAATCACCCCTACAGATAAGGTGACACAAAGCCAAAGGACCGCATGCATTAAATAGAAATAAATATAATCCAGGCACCCATATATATTATGCAACTATCCCAAGACTATGTCCCCATATCAATCAAGACACAGAGGTGCTATAGATTAAGTAATATCAAGAGCTATGTTAACAAATTGCGGATCCAAAAGGATATATATCAATCTACTCCGGGATCATACCCGGTATCAATCCTGCTCATGTCACTTACCCATAATGGGGTTGTAATGCAGGGGAGATACCGCGCTCAACCCCAACGCGCATTTCGCCTCGGCTTTCTCAAGGGGAAGTACCTACATTTCTAGCCAGCATAAAACTGGCTAGAAATGTTAAATCCATATTTAAATTTTGGCAAAGACAATAAATAATTATGAGTATGAGTGTTTTAATTCAATTATTGTCAATACATTTTGTTTTATTGTTTGTCTCTTATTACTAGACTAACAACACCACAGTTTAATTTATGATCTAAACCTTTTTATGTTCTTTTTATGTAGATATAATTATCTTTACATCTTACATTCAAGTAATGGAAATAAAGGCAAAAACACTTTGCGATCCGGTCAGGATCGCTGGTGCATCGCTACATGGTCGCTAGTGAGCTGCCAAACAGGCAGATCTCACCAGCGATGCAGAAGCGGTCGGCGGTCGTTACTTACCTGTCAGACGCGGCGATGAAGACGTCCTCCTGCCCGCGTCCACGTGTCACTCGTTGGCGCCAGCAGGAAGCCCAGCAGGAATCCGCCGACGAGAAATGGCCCAGGACGTTCTCGCGCGATCAGCGATAGCCAGCGGGGGAGCCGGTCAGAGGTAAGTATCACACATAGTGATATCGCTAGCAATATTGCTACTGCGTCACAAAATCGGTGACGCTTAAGCGATATCACTAGCGATCTCGCTTAGTGTGACGGGGCCTTAAGTGTATTGTACTGTATATATTATGTGATGTGATATTTCTGCAATTTAACTTTTTTTAACTCTTGTCTTGTAGCCTGCATGTATTACCATATGTACAATCATTAATGCTCTTTTTCAGTTCAGAATCCATTGTCTCCGTCCCTGGTGAGATCATCCTGTGTGTCTGTGATCCCACATGCTCGCTAATACCATAATCGAAGCTCAGGTCTAATCAAATAAAACCAAATCAAATTTGAGTTTAGATGAGCATTAAAGTAGATTAAAATGAAATGTCACTGCGAAAAACCATAACTGGGACCAGCAGTCTGCTACCGGACATTGCAGTTTAAGCTTGTCTTATTGGTTTTAAAGATACAAACTAGGTACATTAAAATATTTACACCTCTATTTTTGTGACATGCATTGGATTATCAATGAGCAGCTGATCTAACAATGTGAAATGCAAGTATATAAAACCTAAAATGTGTTGTAAATTATTATTTTTATTTCATCACAACCTTTTCTCATCTTTCACCAGGTCAAAAATGACCAGCTTTTGCTTTAGTTTAATTGCTGCTGCTCCCTTTTGTATTCTGTTTATGTTTTTTCTTTTTTACTTTCTTTTCAATGTGTTTTAGGTCATGTGCAAACAGTGACTATTTGGTGAGCTTTTATATTTCTCAGTATTTATAAGGCAATATCAGGAGTGGAACAGTCAGGAGAAAAGAATAATACAAACACGTCACCACTTCTGCATTTATCACCCACTCCTGGTTTTTGGTTTACAAATAATGATGTAAAAAAATGACTAAATTCTGAATTTGTGCATGTGGCCATAAGGTCCCAGAGACCTGGGCCTTTTCTTTTAATGTAAACTCTTATGATCTTTAGACTGCTTTGCATTAGCGCCCTGAAAGCAATGATCCATTGGTATAAACTGTAAATACTCACTGAAGTGTAAATAAAAAGGCCCATATCCCTTAAACTATATAAGGGATTTAAAAAAGAAAAAAAAAAGAATACTCGAGGGGCAGCTTGAAGAAAATAAGAGCAAAAATTGCTACTTTTGTTTTCCAAAATTTTTATTAACATTTTGTATATTTAACAGTCAACAAATTAATTTTATCAAAGCATATTGACATTTTCGCCTTATATCTGTTCTCCTAGATGATTTGTGCCGAAGGGAAATGGGAAGGGTCTTTGGGAAAAAGGGTAATTGAAGAGTAAAAGGGACTGGGTTGAGGGTAGAGAACTCAGAATAAAAAACTTTACATATACTAGGCAACACATATTAAACAAGTGGAAAAGACAAAACATTTTTTGAATAGAGTATCTTGAGGCACCTGAAGCCCATAAAAGGATTATTTATGTTTAGGGTTTGGGAAATATTGAATTCCAGTGGTTCCATTTCTTCTCATATGTATTAATGCAGCCGTTGATCCTAGTGAATTTGAGGTCCAAAGAGTTACGGATGTGAAGTCTGTCGACAACGTCAGCAATTTGTGGGGTATCAGGTTGTTTCCAGTGGAAGGCTATCAGATTTTTGACTATTAGAAGGATATGTATCAAAACATATCTCATGGAAGTATGAATGTTTTCTAGTCCCAAAGATAGCAAGGCTGTTTGTGGAGTGAGAGGGTAGTCTTTTTTAAGGAAATTATTGATAAGTAGGGAAACCTGATTCCATAATAGTGCAATCTTTGGGAAGGTCCAGAAAATGTGGAGCAGGTCTCCTCTGGAACCACATCCCCTCCAACATAAGTGTGAGTGATCACTGTTGATGCGTGATAACCTTACTGGGGTGAAGTACCGTCTAGTTAATATCTTGTAAAAGAATTCATGAAGGGGTAGGGATATGTTTGAGGAGTATGTGTATTTGATAGCATCCTCCCACTGATCTGGACCTGCTGAGATCTGTAGATCCGTTTCCCATCTGGACATATAGATATTTTTTTGGAATTTATTGTCCTTACTGAAAAGGTTGTATAAGTATTTGGTGCTCCAGAAGACCGTATGCCCTATATTACTGAGTAATAAGTGTACAGCTTCTGCCTTTGTAGGTACTTTATGGATAAAGTTTTGAACGTGTTCTTTCAGGATACACTAGTGCATAAAGTCCGATGGATGAATATTAAATTTTAGTTTAATGTCGCTAAAACTAACAAAGTTGTTGTTGACATAAATATCAAGAACAGCAATAGAACAACAAGGTTTACCCGTACAGGCCTCCAAACAAATGCACTATCAAGGTGCAGTGGACCCATATAAAGATGGCAACACAGGTGCAAAAATACCAATCAAGCAACTGCTCCAGCCTACCAATACATGGAGGGGGCGATTGCCTGGTATGTTGATGCACAAAAACAACTTGTATGCGGCGCTGTTCACACTAAGGCCATGCACAGCGTCCAGGCCAGCCTAGTACCAACACCCTTCTACCAGTTCAGGCGGGCTGCCCAGCGCTAACAAATGCATGCTGTGTGGAAAACAGACACCGCAGTTTACAAGACCAAATGGGCCCAACTGCACCCTGAATAAAAAGTGCAAAAAACACATTTTAAAAATATTTTTAAAAAAATGTGGAGTATTAGGTAATATTTTGGCCAAAATACGTGAGCCCGTAACCTACGTCAAAGATCTCCACGCTTACGGGTACCTAACACTAAGTAATAATGCAGCACAGTACAGAAAAATGACTTGAAAAACCTCCAATAATGAGAACAGCAATAGAACAACAAGGTTTACCCGTACAGGCCTCCAAACAAATGCACTATCAGGGTGCAGTGGACACATATAAAGATGGCAACACAGGTGCAAAAATACCAATCAAGCAACTGCTCCAGCCTACCAATACATGGAGGGGGCGATTGCCTGGTATGTTGATGCACAAAAACAACTTGTATGCGGCGCTGTTCACACTAAGGCCATGCACAGCGTCCAGGCCAGCCTAGTACCAACACCCTTCTACCAGTTCAGGTGGGCTGCCCAGCGCTAACAAATGCATGCCGTGTGGAAAACAGACACCGCAGTTTACAAGACCAAATGGCCCAACTGCACCCTGAATAAAAAGTGCAAAAAACACATTTTAAAAATATTTTTTAAAAAATGTGGAGTATTAGTTAATATTTTGGCCAAAATACGTGAGCCCGTAACCTACGTCAAAGATCTCCACGCTTACGGGTACCTAACACTAAATAATAATACAGCACAGTACAGAAAGAGGACTTGAAAAACCTCCAATAATGAGAACAGCAATAGAACAACAAGGTTTACCCGTACAGGCCTCCAAACAAATGCACTATCAGGGTGCAGTGGACCCATATAAAGATGGCAACACAGGTGCAAAAATACCAATCAAGCAACTGCTCCAGCCTACCAATACATGGAGGGGGCGATTGCCTGGTATGTTGATGCACAAAAACAACTTGTATGCGGCGCTGTTCACACTAAGGCCATGCACAGCGTCCAGGCCAGCCTAGTACCAACACCCTTCTACCAGTTCAGGCGGGCTGCCCAGCGCTAACAAATGCATGCCGTGTAGAAAACAGACACCGCAGTTTACAAGACCAAATGGGCCCAACTGCACCCTGAATAAAAAGTGCAAAAAACACATTAAAATGCACGGCATGCATTTGTTAGCGCTGGGCAGCCCGCCTGAACTGGTAGAAGGGTGTTGGTACTAGGCTGGCCTGGACACTGTGCATGGCCTTAGTGTGAACAGCGCCGCATACAAGTTGTTTTTGTGCATCAACATACCAGGCAATCGCCCCTCCATGTATTGGTAGGCTGGAGCAGTTGCTTGATTGGTATTTTTCACCTGTGTTGCCATCTTTATATGGGTCCACTGCACCCTGATAGTGCATTTGTTTGGAGGCCTGTACGGGTAAACCTTGTTGTTCTATTGCTGTTCTCATTATTGGAGGTTTTTCAAGTCCTCTTTCTGTACTGTGCTGTATTATTATTTAGTGTTAGGTACCCGTAAGCGTGGAGATCTTTGACGTAGGTTACGGGCTCACGTATTTTGGCCAAAATATTAACTAATACTCCACATTTTTAAAAAAATATTTTTAAAATGTGTTTTTTGCACTTTTTATTCAGGGTGCAGTTGGGCCCATTTGGTCTTGTAAACTGCGGTGTCTGTTTTCCACATGGCATGCATTTGTTAGCGCTGGGCAGCCCGCCTGAACTGGTAGAAGGGTGTTGGTACTAGGCTGGCCTGGACGCTGTGCATGGCCTTAGTGTGAACAGCGCCGCATACAAGTTGTTTTTGTGCATCAACATACCAGGCAATCGCCCCCTCCATGTATTGGTAGGCTGGAGCAGTTGCTTGATTGGTATTTTTGCACCTGTGTTGCCATCTTTATATGTGTCCACTGCACCCTGATAGTGCATTTGTTTGGAGGCCTGTACGGGTAAACCTTGTTGTTCTATTGCTGTTCTCATTATTGGAGGTTTTTCAAGTCCTCTTTCTGTACTGTGCGACATAAATATCACCAATTTTTTTTATGCCTATTTGGGTCCATCTCTCTGGGATTTGGAATTTATAAATGGTTGCAATCAGGTAGAGCGGGAATTTATTTAAGCTAGCTAGTTTATTATGTTTCTTAGGTGATCTAGCAATTTTGTCCCATGCTTGGGTTATGGCTAATAAGATAGGATGAAGTAATTTATAACGATTTAGTTGGAAAATATGATTAAGTAAGCATTCTTTCAATGGGCGGTAATTGACATGAAACTTTTCTAGTTCAATCCAAGCTGGAAGCGTGTTCTCCCTTACCCAATATATTCTTTGTTTTATTAGATTCGACCAAAAGTATGCCTGTATGTTTGGTAATCCAAGCCCCCCATTGGATTTGCTCTTAAAAAGAACATCCCTGGCCACCCTTGCCTTTTTCCCATTCCAGACGAAAGAGAACACAGAGAATTGGAATTTGTTTAAATAAGAGGTTGGGAAGATTAAAGCTAGTGCCCTAAAGACATAAAGGATTTTAAGGAGTACAATTGATTTGACTGCTAGAATTTTGCCTATCCATGTAAGGCCGGTTTTGCTTCAGGATTGGAAATCTTTTGAAATAGTATCTAAGATGGCATCACAATTTGCTTTTATAGTAGAGTGTGATTTTTTAGCGAAAAGAATTCCAAGGTAAGAAATCCTTTCTTCTTCCCAGGTGAAGTCTGTTAATCTTTTCAAAATTTTGTTAATATGGTCGCTTAAGTTGAGTTGTAGCACTTTTGATTTCTTTCTGTTTATTTTAAAAAAAGAAATTGAAGAGAACAAATCTATTAATTTTAGAAGAGAAATGGTGGAATTAATAGTGTCTGATAGGGTTAGTATCATATCATTGCCAAACAAGCTTATCTTGTATTGTCTTGTGGGTGTATCGATACCTGAGATTGATGTATCTTCTCGTATCATTTCTGCCAGAGGCTCAATGGTGAGGGCAAAGAGAAGTGGTGATAAGGGGCATCCCTGTCTGGTCCCGTTACTAATGGGAAAAGATTTAGAAAGATTATTATTGATATAGATCCTAGCGCTAGGGGAGGAGTAGTGTGCAAACACCGATGACAGCCAATCTTTGCTGAAGCCGAAATGGAAGAAGACTGATTTAACATATTCCCAATTGATTCTGTCAAAAGCTTTTTCAGCATCTAAAGATAAGACAATTGCTGGGAATTTGGTGGTGTTAATCCTGTTAATAATATTTAGCAATCTACTGGTGCCATCTGATGCATGAATCCCAACTGATCGTTATTTATCAGTTTAGGAAGGACTTTTTTCAGTCTGTTTCTTGGAATAGATTTTTAGATCGGAATTAATAAGTGATATGGGCCTGTAATTTTGAACTTCTTCGGGATCACTTTGGGGTTTGAGAATCATTATAATAATAGCCTCCAACATCTCTTTGGGAAAGTGTCTGCTATGGGAAGCCTGATTGAATATCTGTTCTAAGTGTGGAGCTAAAATTTCTGCATAAGTTTTATAATACTCATTTACAAATCAGTCGAGACCTGGAGATTTTTGTGTTTTAAGACTATGTATAGTTTCAGATATTTCAGAAGAGGTAATGGATGATGTTAAAGTACTCAAATCTGATGGACTTATTTTTGGAAGTTGTAGGTCTTTGAAAAAGTTTTGAATATTTTTGGTATCTGGTAGGGGAGACGATGAATCACGATTGAGATTGTATAAATTATAATAGTCTGCTATGTCTTTGGGATGTTGCTTGGTGATACGTAAGTTATTTTTAATTTTGTTGATTCTATTTTGAATCCTATCTCGTTTTAGTTTTCGCATCATGAATTTTGTGGGCTTGTTTAGTTCTGAGTAAACTTTAAATTTCGAGGCTTTAATTACTATGTCATAATCATCTAGAATGGCTTCTTTTAAATTTTGTCTTAGTTTTAGTAATTCTAAGTGTATTTCGGGGGATGGATGCCCTCGACTATTTTGGAGGTTTTCCTTTAGTTTGATGTGAGATTGTATATTTTTTATTTTATCTCTTTTTTTACGGTTGTGTCTGGAGGATTTCTGTATCAGTTTACCTCTGATGACCGCTTTGTGCGGGCACAAATGATAAAGGGGTCTATCTTATCTGATTTGTTCTCATCTAAATAAAGTTTTAGAGTTTCCTCAACCTCTTTTTTATATTCAGGAAATTTTAATAGCATGGAGTTACACCTCCAGAGGAAGGTATTTTTGGAAAAAGGTCCTAGAGTTAATTCTGTCAGGACTGGAGAATGATCCGAAATTGATTTATTTAGGATAGATACTTTTCTAACCTTGGGGAGAGAAAAAATGTTTGTTAATAAAAGGTCAATTCTTGATGATGTTTTATGAACATTGGAGTAATGAGAATACTCTCTTGAGGAAGAATTTAAACATCTAAATGTGTCATATAGTTCATTATTAATAAACCATTCATTGAGTGAGGGTGATAAATGACGAGTAGTTGAGGTGGAATCAATGTTCCCGTCGGGAACAATGTTGAAGTCTCCCAGTAGATACAGTTCTCCCTTTCTGTGAATCTGGATTTTTTTTAATAATTTGTTAAGAAAATTCAAGTGTTTTTTATTAGGGTCATAGATGTTTACTATGGTACATGTTATAGAATTTAGTTGGCAAACCAAGATGTGAAATCTAACCTTAGGGTCATCAATCTCCTCAATCAACTGAAACGGGATTGTATTTTTCATTACAGTCATAACACTGGATTTCTTTTTTGGGCCAAGAGATGAAAAGATGTGTGGGTAGTTTCTGTTAGAGAAAGTGGGATGATTACCTTTGATGAATTTCGTTTCCTGCAGACAAATGATATCTGCTTGGGAAAGTCTGATCTCCTTCCTAGGGGCAAATCGCTTCCAGGGACTGTTGAGCCCTCTGACACTGTACGACATTATTTTCATGTGCATAATGAGGATCAAAAGGCTGCAAACACACTCAGGATAATGTTAATGAAACAGAGTAAAAAAAAAATTAAGTAAAAATTGATTAATTAATTAATCCAATTAAGAATGCTTAACAGTAAAATACAATAATAGAACAATTGTAACGAAATCGAGTCCCAGTAGAGAGTTCTCTGAAAGGATACACACTCTTGATGGGATCGCTTTTGAAGTGGGGAAAGTTTGTGTGGTGATTACTCCCCAAGAATACCCTAGTTGAAATGAGACATTATCAGAGTTAAGTGGCGTTCAATTACTTATTTGTATTGGAGTATAAATGAAGCCAATCAGTAAGTTAACTTGGAATATACCCACTATTCAAGAAGAGATGTTCAGGTGAGAGATTTGACGAACTCCAGGCCTTCATCTGGAGAATTTATTACAACAGTCTTCCCCTTGTTGTGAAACAGCAGTTTGGTAGGGAAGCCCCATCTGTATTGTATATTTCTTTCTCTCAAAAGGTTGGTGATTTCTTTAAAGGACTTACGAGTGTCCAATGTATGTTTAGACAAATCTGTATAGATTTTTATTTGGTTATATGGATCGGGAACAGAACCAATATCTTCAATAAAATTTTGAATCTTCAGCATCAGCTGATGCTGCCGCTCTCTACGGGCTGCAGGAATCCAATGACGGAAGGTAGGTATCCTTCCGCACTGTATTCCTCCGCCACTTAAAAAAAAAAAAGTCCCTAGTCTCACTTTATGCCATTGCTGCTTGGGAAATTCCCACTCAGCAATGGCATAAAGTGAGACTAGGGACTTTTTTTTTTTAAGTGGCGGAGGAATACAGTGCGGAAGGATACCTACCTTCCGTCATTGGATTCCTGCAGCCCGTAGAGAGCGGCAGAATCAGCTGATGCTGCAGTTCTCTACCCAAGATCGTCGTGGGACTGCTTCGGATCATGGGTGAGTAATTTTGTGGTTTGTTATGTTAATATTTATTCCGTAAAAGACAATGGCTTCGGGGAACAATGTGACAAGTATTGGTAAGTATGTTACTCTATGTTATATGTACTGTATGTCTATGTATGTATTGTATGAATGTATTGTATGTAGCATGCATGTAGTATGTATGTAGTATGTATGTAGCATGTAGTATGTATGTAGCATGCATGTAGTATGTATGTAGCATGCATGTAGTATGTATGTAGTATGTATGTAGCATGCATGTAGTATGTATGTGGTATGTACTGTATGTAGCATGTAGTATGTATGTAGCATGCATGTAGTATATATGTGGTATGTATGTAGCATGTAGCATGCATGTAGTATGTATGTAGTATGTATGTGGTATGTATGTAGCATGTAGCATGCATGTAGTATGTATGTAGTATATATGTGGTATGTAGCATGCATGTAGTATGTATGTAGTATATATGTGGTATGTATGTAGCATGTAGTATGTATGTAGCATGCATGTAGTATGTATGTAGTATGTATGTAGCATGCATGTAGTATATATGTAGTATGTATGTAGCATGTAGTATGAATGTAGCATGCATGTAGTATATATGTAGTATGTATGTAGCATGTAGCATGCATGTAGTATGTATGTTGTATGTATGTAGTATGTATGTGGTATGTATGTAGCATGCATGTAGTATGTATGTAGTATATATGTGGTATGTATGTAGCATGTAGTATGTATGTAGTATGTATGTAGTATGTATGTAGCATGCAGTATGTATGTAGCATGCATGTAGTATATATGTAGTATGTATGTAGCATGTAGTATGTATGTAGCATGCATGTAGTATATATGTAGTATGTATGTAGCATGTAGCATGCATGTAGTATATATGTGGTATGTATGTAGCATGTAGTATGTATGTAACATGCATGTAGTATGTATGTAGTATATATATATATATATTTTTTTTTTAAACATTTAACACATTAGCCGGATGATGGGACTACTACTGTCCCATCATTGGCTAATGTGTCAATCACTGTCATGGTAGCAGGCATCGCCAGATGGGACTTGTAGTCCCATCGGACGATGCTTGCACAGACCCCAGGACATCAGCACAGCCCCCCGGCAGGCCGGCACAGCCCCCCGGCAGGCCGGTACAGACCCCCACAGGGTGCACAGACCACCGGCAGGCCGGGACAGCCCCCCGGCAGGCCGGTACAGACCCCCACAGGGTGCACAGACCACCGGCAGGCCGGCACAGCCCCCCGGCAGGCCGGTACAGACCCCGGGCAGTCCACACAGCCCCCCGGCAGGCCGGCAGAGACCCCCGGAAGGCCCGAAATGACGGCGCATCATGATGCGCACACACCGCGCATCATGATGGCGTCATTTCGGCTGTCAATCAACTTTGAACTTCCGATTCCGATGCCGATGCCCGATATTGAAAAAATATCGGAAGTCGGTATCGGAATTCCGATACAGCAAGTATCGGCCGATACCCGATACTTGCGGTATCGGAATGCTCAACACTACTTGTGACGCTATAGCGATATTGCTAGCGATATCGCTGTGTCTGATACTTACCTACGACCCGCTCCCTCGCTGATTATCGCTGATCGCGCGAGAAGGTCCAGGACTGTTTCTCGTTGTCAGCTTCCTGCGGCGCTTCCTGTGGAGAGACAAGCGACGAGCATGGAAGCGGGCGGTAGGACATCAGGATCGCCTCGCGTGACAGGTAAGTAGCGACCCCCGTCCCCAGTGATGTCGCTGGTGAGATCTGCCTGTGTGGTAGCTCACTAGCGACCACTTAGCGATGTACCAGCGATCCTGACCGCGTCATATCGCTGGTCGGGATCACTGGTACATCGCTATGTGTGACAGTACCTTTAGGTAGGATTGTAAATTTAGAATATTGTAAATTAACCTCTTTAATTCTTAAAGGGAACAATAAATCAGTAATTTTAGCACTGGGAGAGAATAATCTGTTGTTTGGATTCTCTCTGATATCAGCTTTTATTACTCAGCTGATTTGCTGCCAGTACTGTGTTTTATGCTTATAGAGTTAAGACAAACTCATATAATGACTCTATACCTTCAAGTTTGTATAAAAATAGCAGATGGTATGTAATTAATAAACTATTCCTGTGAGCTATTGCTCAGGCTGCGGCTGTTGTCTGCTTGTATAATTGCTGGTATAAATAAAACAGCATAGGATAGAGTTAAATCTCCGTGATAATTGTCAGAGTCAACTTTAGATTATGGTATGAAGAATAGTAATTTTGAGCTCCTTTGGTGGTTTTTAAGTGTGTTTGACTGTTTTCCTGCTGCTCCAGAGCTCCTACAACTCGGTATGTTTAATGGCCGGCTTCTTCTCCCCACACGCTCAGGCTTTCCCGCCCAAAGTCAGTGATCGGTGAAACCTTATATGGCACCACGTGTCAGTGACAGGGAGTTCCCGCTGACGTGATTTTTAACTCACCGGATTCCTGTGTAGAGACACCGGGACCGGCACAGAGGCAGCTGCGTGTAATTGTCTTTGTTCCCAGGAGGTACAGTTATTTTCTGTCACTTGTGGTAGCAAGATGGCAGATCCGGTGCTTAAGATAGGATCCTCAGATCTGCACTATGTCCTTAGTAGTATTCTGTGACTTCTTTCGTCCTGTGTTCTTCTTGTAGAAATATTGCCGGCTCCTATGTGTTGTTGATTTTATAGTCCTCTGTTAAGGAGAATGAGCTCTTTTTCTGGTACCTCAGCTACAAGATGGTGGATCCAATATGGTGACTAAAGACAAGCAAGGAAGACACCTTCTTTACAACTGGATATCTCATGATTCCTGTAAGCTAGGGACTCAATCCTGGTCTTGTTTTAAAGCTTATAAGCTAAGTCTGCGAACTGAGTCCACAAAAACTTGTTCTTATGCCTCAATTTAAGCTTTTTGTAGCTTTAATGGGGATCTTAGTCATAGCTCCAAGCTCCTGCGACTTTACATGCCCAGAGCTAGGCCATGCCCCCCAAAATTGCTACTTTTGACATGAAGACTTGTCCTCTTTAAAGCACCATTCCAGCATTTGTTTTGCAGTGCTGGAGCGGTGCATCTAAACTAAGGTCCTTGACCATTCTCAGCTGTCTTCACCTTCTATTGGCTGGAAGTCAGAATTTGTGGGCACAGGAGACAGAATGAGGCTCTCGTAGTCTTGCATTGAAAATTGACCTCTAGCTCAATCCAGGAAATACTGGAGAATTCCAGCAGGTCAGACACTGCTTGAGACTGGTGGTAGCGGCGGCGATCAAAGATGAAGACGGCGGTGGGTAACTGTAAGACTAGGGACTTAAGATTAGAAGCAACACTTTAACGCTACAATAAAAGAAATGCTTGAACGTTAAATCTTTTATCCACTGATGAGAGTAAAATGTTGCTAGTTCAATTGTGGAAAATGTATTATTGGAATCTTAATGTGTTCATTACTGAAGAGCAGAAGCTGCTTCCAGTAAACTGATTATTAACTCTTTCTTGACATGTTAAGTCCATCTTGATCACATGTCGGGTGTGAGTGGACAGATGGGGCTCAGGAGATTAATATAGACAATTGCTGGCTGATCTGTCACTAACACCAATGCTAGCCAGCATCAATGCTAGCATTGATGCTGCTATTTCCAGGGGTTGCCCAATGAATAAATTACAATTTAATCACTGGATCTTGGAATAAATATAAGTTCAACAATTGGATATGTTTAATAAAATGTTCCTGTGCTGAGATAATCTTATACAGTACATGTACCCGTGCTGTGTATTGGGTAAAGGCTCTGTCTGATCTGGTCATACCACAGCTCATGGGCAAAGGAAGATGCAAAAGAGTATTCAGGCATTAAAGCAGGGGATCGCAGCTGATTTTTTCTGTAAGGGCTCTCTTACATGGCTGCTGATTATTTCATGGAAGAGAATCGGGATGATTATGCTAATGACACTCGGCACAAACTCTGTCAGAGTACTCTGTCAGTACAGTGCAGCCTCCACCAGGGGGTGCTGGTGAGGGAAAAGAGGTTGCACACACAGCGTAACAGTACTGAGCAGCAGGACAGGCGCCACCTGGTGGCAAAAGAGTGGTCAGATGAGCCGAGTCAGAAACAGAGAGGGAATGAAGTACCAGAGGTCACAGCAATACACATGGTCAGAAACAAGCCAGAAGTCAGATCCAGACAGGAACAGAGAAAACAGAGACGTGAGACAGTCAAACAGGTCAGAAGACAAGCCGAGTCACATACCAAGAGGTTCAAGCACAGGGAGCAAACACTAAGACAAGCGGGGTGGCAGGAAAGGGAAGTCACGGGATCAGAGTAAATGGGCAGAGTACAAAACATGGTATCCAGGGATTAGCTGCGCTATCCTGGGAGCATGAACTATCATTGACATTGGTCTGCAGGCCACAGCAGACTGAAATAGTCACACAGGACCCAAAATGAGTATTGTGAGGAAAGAGGGAGACACAAGCGCAATATAGGGTCTTATCCCACAAATAAAGTAAGCGGCTTGACAAAAAACTGCCCACTTGGTGGTAGGTATTCAAAGCATGTATAGACAAGGGCTGCTGCAGCTCCACAAGTCGGTCACTAACTATCTGAAACAGAGCTCTGCAAAGGAATACATGGATTTCGTCCACGCTGCCCAAATGATGAAATTCCAGAAGGTTAATAAGGTTTGACAGTGGTTTATTCTACGCATTTCAAGGTTTTTTGCAACCTCTTCTTCAGGAAATACCAGGTGGTATTTCCTGAAGAAGAGGTTGCAAAAAACCTTGAAACGCGTAGAATAAACCACTGTCAAACCTTATTAACCTTCTGGAATTTAATCATTTGGGCAGCGCAGACGAAATCCACGTATTCCTTTGCAGAGCTCAGGACCCAAAACGAGGCAGAGAAGGTTAACCCCGCACAACCTGACCGGGGAGAGAATAACAAGAAACAAACCCTGGCCTGGATCATGACAGAGAATAGGCTGAAAACAGACAGACCCAGAGCAGGTATCTTTAGTCAGTAGTATATCTGGTGAAACAATTATGAAATATCTATTTTTCCTAAAAATGAAATATATGAACACTATGCAAAAACTGTCCAATGCATATGTGGCGCCCCTGAGGCTTCAGTCGCCACAGAGGTACTGCACCTCCTCCTAAGGTGTAGTGCCCCACCATCCAGGTAAGGTGGGAACTCCTGACCACACTCCACACCTGCATTCCACACACAGGATAGTTCAGTGGGGCCACCTAACAGCTTCAGGCTGGGGGTTAGCAGAGCACCCCTCGTGGAACCCTGCTTCGTAACACGAGATGTGCTGGGAGGCAGGTGGAGTGAGATGATATAACAGAGTGGGAAGAGTGAGAGTTAGTGAACAGTGAGTAGTTGGTTGGTTAAGAGAGAAGATGGGTGTCTGAAGGACGTGCTGCAGCAGGTCCCAGTGATCTGGGCTGCTGGCACGAGAAAGACCAGAGAAAGAGACTGATAAGATTGATAACCTAACCTTCCATAAGAGAGATAGAACAGATCGGAACGAAGTAGAATAGAAGGACGATGGGAAGCTGATTGAAGAAAGATAGAGAACCCTTCCAGACCAGAGAGCGCAAAGCCGGGGCCCGGTCCCCGAGGTTGATTGGTTCTTTATGTCCGGCAACAGACACCGGAGGAGTAGTGAGCCACTAGCGCCTTGCTCCCATCATAGACTTGAGACACAACAGCAACTGAATAGAGAGCCGGGACGCAGTGAGGAGTCCCCGAAGCATGCTACAGCTGTCTGTCATACAAGTAAAGACTAGGAACACCTAGAGAGAGGCATTCCAGGGTAACTAAGTACTGGAGTGCTTCGCATCTAAAGACGCATTGGAGGAGTCGTTCAGTGAGGTACATGTTGGCGGAGTATGGAAGGGAGAATCCTATCCTGCCTGGAGGTTGGCTGGAGCCCTGACCTGGAGAACACAGTATGGAGGCAGGCAGTTGAGTGAACTGCAAACAGTGAGTAAAGCTTTGGAACCGCATACTCTGGTGTCCTCCAGTTATTCCCGCACCACTACACCTGGGTACCAGCATCAATACCATTCTGCACCTCTCCGCATCCATTGCACCTACACTGCCCTGGGACTACAGCTCCACCTGTGGGGAGCTACACCATCTTTGCTGCACCACACCATCAGTCCCAGCGGATCTGCATGCAGCGTTGGCTCAACATCTTACTTGACAAACATCACGGGTGGCGTCACGAACTATTCTAATAAACTTTAACACCACTAACATCACCGCCATTGGTATTGGGTGCCCAGGGCAACGGACCGGGTCACCGCTGCTGTGAAACATTCCCGCCTTGACACCGGCCCGGTACCGAGTACCCCGCTGCCCTGGGTGTGTGAGGGCGACCCACATATATGAATCAAGAATACTTACATCCAAAAAATTTCTGTAACATTCATCAGAATTGAGGAACCTCATGTAGGAAATAATTATAATTGGTAATTTTAATACACAGAATAGTAATTAATTTCAAATTAGCAGAGATGCACAAATAGATTTTGGCTGCCGTGTGGGAGCCCTGTGAACCAAGTTCTATTCGCTGGAAAACTCAGTGCCTCTTCCAATTAGTAGGAACAATACAATGTCATGTATGCATCATGCTGCAATTATGGTGTTTTGCTGGACTTACAGATTTGAAGAGTCGCAGGGATTCTGGCAGTTAGGAGCCAGTTCACAGGGTTCCAGTCTGACACCCAGTAATCACTGACATGGCTGCTGGATCGTAATCTTGCAAATCAATTCTCTTATTTCTATAAATTAGCCTTTGCTCTGTGATTTCAACGATCAGGTCAAAATATTATTTCGGGAATTACTTAAACTAGTGCAATATAACTTTCATGATTTACTTAAGGAAAAATCTTTGTAATAACAGTACAGTATTACACAAGAACCATGTTAAGAACAAGTACAGTTGTGTGAAAAAGTGTTTGCCATTGTCCTGATTTCCTATTCTTTTTCATGTTTGTCACACTTAAATGTTTCAGCTCGCCAAACAACTTTAAATATTAGACAAAGATAACAAAAGTAAACAGGAAATGCAGTTTTTACATGAAGGTCTTTATTATTAAGGGATAAAATAAATCCAAACCTACAAGGCACTGTGTAAAAAAGTGATTGCCTCCTAAACCTCATAACTCGTGGGGCCACCCATAGGAACAATGGCAATCAAACTATTATGATATCATGCAATGAGTCTGTTACAATGCTTTGGGGGACTTTTGGCCCACTCAGTTTTGCAAAATTGTTGTAATTTAGCCACATTGTAGGGTTTCTGAACATGAACCACCTTTTTAAGCTCATGCAACAGCATCTCAACAGAATTAAGTTTAGGACTTTGATTAGGCCATTCCAAAGTCTTAATTTTTTTTCTTAAGCCATTCAGAGGTGGATTAGCTGGTTTATTTTATTATTATTATTGCGCCATTTAATCATTTATTCCATTTCACTTGGAGAGGTATACATAATAAAAATAAGTACAGTAATCTTAAATGATACATGTCACAAATGGTACAGGAGGAGAGAGGACCCTGCCCATGAGGGCTCACAATTTACAAGGGATTGGTGAAGATACAGTAGGCGAGGGTAGAGCTGGTCATGCAGCGGTTTGGTCGATCGGTGGTTACTGCAGGTTGTAGGCTTGTCGGAAGAGGTAGGTCTACAGGTTCTTTTTGAAGGTTTCCATGGTAGGCGAGAGTCTGATATGCTTGAGTAGAAAGTTCCAGAGTAGGGGTGATGCACGGTAGAAATCTTGTATGCAATTTTGGGAAGAGGAGATAAGAGGGGAGTAGAGAAGGAGATCTTGTGAGGATCAGAGGTTGCGTACATGTAAGTACCGGGAGACAAGGTCACAGATGTATGGAGGTCACAGGTTGTGAATGGCTTTGTATGCCATTGTTAGGGTTTTGAACTGGTGTCTTTGGGTAATGGGGAGCCAGTGCAGTGATTGACAGAGGGGAGAGGCTGGGGAATAGTGGGGAGACAAGTGGATTAGTGAGGCAGCAGAGTTTAGAATTGATTGGAGGGGTGCGAGAGTGTTAGAGGGGAAGCCACAGAGCAGAAAGTTGCAGTAGTCAAGGCCGGAGATGATGAGGGCATGGACTAGGGTTTTTACAGATTCTTGGTTTAGGAATGTACAGCTCCGGGAAATATTTTAGAGTTGAAGTCGACAGGAAGTGGAAAGGGCTGGATATGTGGTTTGAAGGATATATCAGTGTCAAGGATTACCCCGAGGCAGCGAGCTTGTGGGACTGGGGAGAGTGAGCAGCCATTCACTTTAATGGATAGGTCTGTTGGGGGGGTTGAGCGATATGGATGAAAGATGATGAATTCTGTTTTGTCCATATTAGGTTTTAGAAATCTAGCGGAGATGAAGGATGAAATAGCAGACAGACATTGTTAGATTTTGGTTAGTAGGGAGGTGATACCTGGTCCAGAGATGTAGATCTGTGAGTCATCAACATCGAGGTGATACTGAAAGCCGTGAGATTATATGAGCTGTCTGAGGCCGAAGGTGTAGATGGATTAGAGCAGAGGCCCTAGGACTGAACCTTGTGGGACTCTGACAGATACAGATGAGGTGAGGAGGTGGTGTATGAGTGGAAGATGCTGAATGTACGGTCTGTTAGGTATGATGAGATCCAAGATAGGGCTAAGTCAGTGATGCCAAGAAATAAGAGTCTGTAGTAATAGGGAGTGGTCCACTGTGTCAAAGGCAGAGGACAGGTCAAGGAGAGGAGGACAGAGTAGTGTTGCTTGGCTTTGGCAGTTAATAGGTCATTGGCGACTTTAGTTAGGGCAGATTCAGTGGAGTGATGCGGCCGGAAGCCAGATTGTAAGCGGTCAAAGAGGGAGCAAGAAGAGAGGTGGGAGGACAGTTCAAGATGGACGTGTTCTTCCAGTAGTTTTGAGACATAGGGGAGAATTTATATGGGGCGGTAGCTCGATGCAGAGGATGGGTCAAGAGAGGGCTTTTTGAGGATAGGTGTGATTGAGGCATCTTTAAAGCTTGAGAGGAAAACACCAGTTGTTAATGATAGGTTCTAGAGATGGGTTAGCATTGGGATGAAGACTGTGGTGAGGTTTGGGATAAAGTGGAAGTGCACAGGTGTTGAGTTGTGACCTTGAGAATAGAATTGGAGAGGCGATCTTCTGTAATGTTGGAGAAGTTGGTTTTGGAGAAGGAGGACTGAGCAGTTAGGAGAAAGGGCTCTGGGGATTGTCAACCAAAACTGCCTCTGATGTTATCAATCTTCTGCTTGAAAAATGATGCAAAATCTTTGGCTGAGATGAGTAGAGAGGGAGCTGGGGGACAGAGGAGAAAAATGTAAGTGTTGAATAACTGTTTAGGGTTGTGAGACAGGGAGGATATGAGAGATGAGAATTAGGTTTGTTTTGCTGCAGCGAGTGTGGCATTGAAAATAATGAGTGACTGTTTGAATGCGGTGAAGTGCTCATTAGACTGAGATTTTTTCCATCTCCGCTCAGCAACCCTGGTAGCCCGTCTCAGTTCTTTGGTCTGGCTGGTGTGCCAGGGCTGTCTGTTGATTGTGCAAGCTTTGGTATGTGTGAGAGGGGCGACAAATTCCAGAGCTGCAGCTATTGTGGTGTTGTATAGAGTGGCAGCGGCATCCGCATTGTGTAGGGAACTTATGTCTTAAAGAGGGATGAAGGATTCAGACAGTGAGTGTAGATTGAGATGTTTAAGATTTTTGCGAGGGTGTGTGAGTTTGTGGAGTTTGGATTGTTGACAAGGAGTGGAGAGGGAAGAGAATGTAAGCAGGTTCTGATCAGAAAGAGGTAGAGGTGAGTTAGAGAGGTTAGATAGGGAGCATAGGAGGGTGAAGATGAGGTCCAGTGTGTTGCCATCTTTGTGTGTGGCTGAAGAAGACCATTGATTAAGGCCGTAGGAGGAAGTGAGAGATAGAAGTTTAGTGGCAGCTGAGAAGGAAGTGTCAATGGGGATGTTGAAGTCACCCATGATGATAGTGGGGATGTCAGCGAAAAGGAAATGAAGTAGCCAGATGGCTAAGTGGTCAAAGAAAGTGGTGGCTGGCCCAGGGGGTGGTAAATGACAGCCAGTTGGAGGTCGGAGGGGAAATGCGCACATAATGCACCTCAAAGGAAAGGAGGGTAACAGAGAGTGGCAGTGGGATTGGGGTGAAGGAGCAGTTATCTGACAAGAGAAAACCATCTCCTCCACAATGCTTGCAGCTGGGGTGGGGGGTGTGGGAATAGTGTAATCTACCATGTGAGAGTGCAGCAGAAGAGGCTGTGTCAGAGGGGGTGAGCCCGGTTTCAGTGATGGCAAGCAAGGAACGTTTGTGAGTAATGAAAAGATCATGGATGTAGGAAAGTTTGTTGCAGACAGAGCGAGCATTCCATAGAGCTCCTGATAGTGGGACTGGGGAAGCTGGGGCTGGGCAAATAGGTGTAAGGTTATAGAGGTTACGGAAAGTTGTGATAGCATGATTGTCAGTGTATCCAGTTCAAATTACTAATACTGACCTATAAGGCCATCTATAACCTGTCTCCTCCATACATCTCTGAACTAATCTGCCGATATCTTCCCTCACGTAATCTCCAGTCCTCTCAAGACCTCCTTCTCCCCTCCACACTAATTCGCTCCTCACTCAACCACCTCCAAGATATCTCCTGAATATCCCCAATCATCTAGAATTCTTTGTCCCAACACATCCGACTATCAACTACATTCGGATCCTTCAGATGGAACCTGAAAGCTCACCTCTTCAGGAAAGCTTACAGACTGCAATGACCCCACTACCGCCTCACAAACACCAAAGCTGCTGCAACCTTCCAACCTACTGTCTCCTTCCCCACCATCCTGTAGATTGCAAGAGCAGTGTCATCTCCCCTCTGTATCAGTCTGTGATTGTTAGTGTGTTTACTGTAAGTGATATCTGTAATTTGTATGTAACCCCTTCTCATGTACAGTACAGCACCATGGAATCAATGGTGCTATATAAATAAAAAATAATAATAATAGGAGGTAGAAATGACTGTGGGAATGTGGTGAGGAGGACCAGGATTTGGAGAAATATCACCAGCAGTGAGGAGGAGCAGAGAAAGTGTTAGCAGGTGGGAGCAGGAAAGAGCATGAGGGGGCTGTCTGTGTTTCGAGACAGAGGATTGTAAATTGAGGTACAGTTCCAAGGAGGAGGTGAGATGAATGGGGAGGATTGAAAAAGAGATGAATAATTCCTTACTTGCTGTAGGGTTTAGGGTGGTTAGCAAAAAGTGATGGATTATACGGATGAGAGTGAAAACAAACAAACAGTGACTGTATCTAGTTACCTTCATTTCCTTTCTGGTTCAGTTCTGGATTAATTCTGAGCTTCACACTTTTATGATACAGGCTTATATGATGCACGGGGCAGACTGACATCTTGGTAGACTAATGCTATACAATATATGTGCATTCAGGTGTGAAGCAATGGGGAGTGGTCTGTGCTCATCTTGGTCACATAATTAGGAGTGAGCCAGATGTATATGACCAAGGCAGCGTAAACAGTCATAAATAACATTGGGGGTGTTGCAGGGGTCAGTTGAAAAGCATACCAAGTTTTGCAACAGGCTGAGGTAGGAAAGAGCAGTGTGGGAAAGCTGAATGACGTACCTGTAGGGAGAATAAATAAATGGATATGCTGGTTAGAGTGCGATGATATCAGGCAAGGTACAGTCTGTATACATCATAGTAGATTAAATCTGAGCTTCACACTTGTATGATACACACTTATATGATGCACAGGGCAAACTGACCCATTGTCCTGCTGCATAACCCAAATGCGCTTTAGCTTGAAATCACAAACAGATGGCCGGACATTCTCCTTTATTATTTTATGGTAGACAGCAGAACTCATGGTTTCATTTACCACAGCAAGTCTTACAGTTCCTGAAGCAGCAAAACAGCCCCAAATCATCACACTACCACCACCATATTTTACTATTGCCATGATGTTCCTTTTTTGAAATGCTGTGTTACTTCTACGCCAGATGTAATGGAACATACACCTTCCAAAAAGTTCAACTTTTGTCTTGTCAGTCCACAGCATATTCTCCCAAAAATCTTGAGGATCATCAAGATGTTTTGTGGCAAAACTGAGATGAACCTTTCTATTATTATTGCTCAGCAGGTCATTTTTGCCCAGTCTCTTTCTTATGGTGGAGTAATAAACACTGACCTTAACGGAGGCAAGTAAGGCCTGCAGGTCTTTGGATGTTGTTGTGGGGTCTTTTCTGACCTTTTGGATGAGTATTTGCTGCACTATTGGGGTTATTTTGGTCGACCAGCCACTCCTGGGAAGGTTCTCCACTGTTCCATGTTTTCAAAATTTGTGGATAATGGCGCGCAATATGGTTCACTGTAGTCAAAAAGCTTTAGAAATGGCTTTATAGCCTTTTCCAGACTGATAGATCTCAATTACTTTGTTTCCCATTTATTCCAGAATTACTTTGGATCATGGCATGATGTATAGCTTTTGAGGTTATTTTGTTCTACTTCACTTTGTCAGGCAGGTCCTATTTAAGTGATTTCTTGATTGAGAACAGGTGTAGCAGTAATCAGGCCTGGGTGCAGCTAAGGAGTTCAAACTCAGCTTCCCAAAGATGTAATAAACCACACTTAATTTATATTTTAACGTGGGGGGCAATCACTTTTTCACAAAGGGCTAAGTAAATTTGGATTCATTTTTCCCTTACTAATAAAGACATGTCATTTAAAAACTGCATTTTGTGCTTACTTGTGTTGTCTTTGTCTAATATGTAAATTTGTTTGGTGAGCTGAATTATTTGACTGTGCCAAACATGCAAAAGAATAGGAAACCAGGAAGGGGGCAAACACTTTCCAGTAGTCCTTGAACAAGCAGCAGTGGAAGAAATCGACAACATTTAAGTTGTCTATATACTAAAGTTTACAGCAGATTATATGAACATCATATTCTTACTTAGGATCCACCTCTAATTAGCCAAAGTGGTTATCATTGTGCTGGTCACAATTCTTGCTGCAAATATACTGGTCTACCAATGTATTCACTTGGCCGTGCTTGAGTACATTTGTCGCCAGTTCTAACACTAACCTTGCTTCACTTGAAAAGTTGGGTGAGACACAAGCAGGCTCATTTTCCAGAATGTGATTGCTTTTGGAAGGTAATAGACATTTTTATCTATCTCATTGTATCAAGTGTCACTGCATATCTGGCCTCCTTAACATTTGTATTTTTTGAAGGACACATTTTGATTTTAATGTTACAGTATGTACAAACTAAGTCATAAACTTAGCATTCTGCAATACCACAGTAATATCATTTCTAATCGAAAATACCAGCATGAATACATTTAATAAATTTCAGTTTAGATAATTTATATAATCAAAATGAGTCAAATGTATTGTACTGCTAAAAATGTGAAATTCAATTCATTTCAATCACCAGACATTGAATTTGATCACCACATTCCCTTCTGTCATAAACTACTTAATTTACTAAATTGTTTGTAATGAATGTAAATTCAGGGACTCACATTGTTGAATATTTTACTGTGTGCTTAAAGTAAAGCTCTTTACAGCCCCAATGGTTTACAGCCAGGCATTAAATGAGCGAAACCTAATTGAAGTTTTAATTAAAAATTCCTGTAATTAGCTGTGAGGATGGATTGTCCATTGTGGGACAAATTCTATTTCCTCATTGCATTTGCAAAACTCATTTTTTTAATATTTTAATGATGTAGTAGGTTTAGCAACTAGATTCTCTAAGTTTGTAATAGGGGTTTATGACTCAAATTATCAAAAGGATACAAGTTTTCTGTTTGGATTTAAATTCTTGAGAGCTAAAAAATGTAGGAATCAAAGTAATCCTTTGGGAAATGCTTTCAGCTCTTTTAGAGTTTGATGCATCCAAAGTATCACATCTGAACACTGCTTAAAGCAATTATGACAATAGGTTCCTAATTCTTTACCCATTATAGTTCCATAAAATAATTTCAGGCTACACTAGTGTGTTTAGCTGTGACATTTATTTTTCACATAAGCAGGAATAAATATTTATATGATCTGTCTTATTTCACAAAGTATCTTTGTTATAATTAGTCAGCGATATACAGTGGAAAAATAAGTATTTGATACAGTTGATTTTGCAAGTTTTCACACCTAAAAAGAATGGAGAGGTCTGTATACTTCAATTGTGACAGACATAATCTAAAAATGAAAAACAGGAAATCACATTGTATGATTTTTAAATAATTAAATTGCATTTTTTTACATGTAATAAGTAGAGTTGAGCGAAACGGGTTGAAAAAATTCAAAAGTCGACGACTTTCGCCAAGTCGGGTTTCATGAAGCGAAACCCGACCTTAGCGTGAGGTCGGCGACGAGGTCGGCGACCATCGCGCCAAAGTCGCGTTTCAAAAGATGCTTTTGCGCCCTTTTTCAGCCAATCAGGAAGAACAGACACTGTGGGCAGCGTGATGACATAGGCAGCGGTTACCACCATGTTTGTGAAGGGCATGCAAGTGATTGGCTTGCTTTGTGTGGCATCACAGGGGGTATAAAAGGGCGTGCATGCCGACCGCCATGTTACTTATGCTGATCTCAGAATAGGGAGAGCTACTGCTGCTGCTGATTCTGTAGGGAGAGCGTTAGGCAGGGAAGAAGATACCAAAAACTACTTCTGCTGCTAGCGATTTTGCCTGTACAACACACCAGTTACTGTGCAGTACAAGGGGAGGCTATATTTCGGTGCATCTGCTCTGTTGGTTATTAGGCTGCCTTTTAAGGCTCCCTGATAGCTGCATTGCTGTTTTCACACTACTGAGCAAACTGCTTTTTAAAAAGCAATGCAAATTTTATTGTTTTGTCCTGGTGAGTTACTGAGAGTTCATTTTTTCACACACCGTACAGCGGTGTACGCTCCTCACACAGTACCGTGTACCGGCTGTTATCACGGCCAAATTGAAGCTATCTGTGTGTGACTCTGTAAGAAAAAGTCGAGGAGTTTGTCCGTTCTTACAGACCTACAATCTAGGGAGATTCCAATTCTGCCCAATTCTATATACACCTTGTAGTTAGTCATACACTAGGCAATTTCTGCCTGTCACATTGCGGTGTAATCTGTCCAGGGCCAGAAACAATAGTTCAGCGTCCTCCAATCTACGTTGATATTCAAATTCTCACCAATACTCTATACAGCTTTTGCCTTCTCATACACCAGCCAATTTCTGCCTGTCACATTGCGGTGTAAGCTATACTGGGCCTGAGACAATAGTTCAGCTTCCTCCAATCTACAGTGAGATTCAAATTCTCACCAATACTCTATACAGCTTCTGCCTTCTCATACACCAGCCAATTTCTGCCTGTCACATTGCGGTGTAATCTATACTGGGCCTGAAACAATAGTTCAGCGTCCTCCAATCTACATTGAGATTCAAATTCTCACCAATACTCTATACAGCTTTTGCCTTCTCATACACCAGCCAATTTCTGCCTGTCACATTGCGGTGTAATCTATACTGGGCCTGAGACAATAGTTCAGCGTCCTCTAATCTACAGTGAGATTCAAATTCTCACCAATACTCTATAGACCCTTTACCTTGTTTTACAGTACCATATAGCTGTTGTTATTTTGGGTACCTTTTTCAAAAAAATGAAGAAGTATGGTGGAAGAGGACGTGGAAGTGGGCGGGGGTTGCCAGCTGGTCATGATGGTGGTGTTGGTGGTGGTGCTTCTGCTGGTTGTAGCAAAAGCACAATAGCACCTAAGGCAGGAGGTGGTGAGCCGGCGTCATTGTCTGGCTCCACAAGGACTCATAGGCTCCCTTTTCTGGGAGTAGGTAAACTGCTTTTAAAGCCGGAGCTCCAGGAACAAGTTTTGGCTTACATTGCTGACACAGCCTCCAGCTCTATCGCCTCCTCTTCTGAAGTTTCAAAAAATAATAGCACTGCGTCGTCAGTGGAGGCTCCTGGTCAGGAACAACACCTTTCCTTGCGTCCTTCACCCCTACCAAAAGTGAAGGATGCGGCAGGCCACACTACACACTACACACTACACACTACAGATTACTCCATGGAGCTCTTTTCTCATACCATGCCTGGGTTATCAAGTCAAATAGTGAATTCCCCAGTCCAAGATGAATCTGACATGGAGTGCACTGATGCTCAGCCACTGCTAGATTTATCTGCTGGTACATTCACTCAGAGCACTACATTGTCCTCGAAGTGTACTGAGCCAGAATCTGACCCTGTTGAAACTCAGGTGCCCCTTCTCGCATACTATACCACCATACACGGTGACACAGAGGAAGGTGCACATGAAATTGAAGAGGAGGTGATGGATGACCCAGTTGTTGACCCAGATTGGCATCCATTGGAGGAAAAGGGTGCCGCTGCCAATAGCTCAGAAGAGGAGGAGGAGCATCCGCAGCAGGCATCGACATTGCAACAGCTGTTATCTGGCAGGCCCGGAGCAGTCCAAAAACGGGTTACAAAAAGCAAAAGAGTTGCAGGACAGCTAGGCCAGACGGTCAAAATAGCACAGCGTGCAAGGCCTCAAATTGTCTTCCATAGTAGGAAGAGTGCAGTGTGGCGCTTTTTTGAACAAAATCCTAATGATCAGGCAAAGGTTATCTTTAAGAAGTGCGCAAAGGCCTTTAGCCAAGGGAAAAATCTGAGAAATTTGAATACCAGTTGCATGCTTAGACATTTAGCATCCATGCACTTGCAAGCGTGGACTGACTACCAAACCTCACGTACCACATGTGCAACTGCTCCCAAAGAAGGTAGTCAGCAATGCTACATTGTTTCCCCGACTGTAAGCCCACCGGTTAGCACACCACCAGCAGCAAATGTTGAGGTGTCGTCACAAGGCCAAAGCAGTCAGGGAATCACAATGTTATATCAACGAAAGACTGAATCTAGGCCATCAGAAAGAACACCAACTCCATCACCATCATCAACCCTCTCTCAGTCCACCATGTCCACCGCTAGTTCCACCATATGCAGCTCTCAAGTCCAGCTCACCTTACCAGAGACTATGAGTAGGACAAGAAAGTAATCATCCTCTCATCTGCATACACTGGGCTTGAACGCCCACATTGCCAAACTAATCTCATTAGAGATGATGCCCTACCGGTTGGTTGAAAGCGCAGCTTTCCGCGAACTCATGGCCTGCGCAGTACCACGCTATGACCTACCCAGTCGCCACTTCTTTTCTCGCAAAGCCATCCCAGCCCTCCACCTTCATGTGAAAGACCGCATTGTCCATGCACTCAAGCAATCAGTGAGTGGAAAGGTGCACCTCACAACTGATGCATGGTCCAGTAGGCATGGCCAGGGCTGTTACGTGTCCATCACTGCACACTGAGTTAATGTGGTGGATGCAGGGTCCACAGGGGACAGCGGTGGTGGGACAGTGCTGCCTAGCCCACGGTATAGGAAACAGTTGGCTGTAGGCATTCGACCCTCCTCCTCCAGAAGCGAAAGCTCATCCACAGAGCGCAGTCACACGAGCACTCCATCCGCAGCTGCCAGTGTTGCACACGAGGTGTCCCCCTATCGATCAGCTAGTGGAAAGCATCAGCTAGGCTGTGTTGCAGATGATGTGTTTGGGCGACAGACACACCGCGGAGGTACTGGCCGACTACTTTCAGCGACAAACTGAGTCATGGCTGGGCAGTCTACATCTTGAGGCAGGCAAGGTAGTTAGTGATAACGGCCGGAATTTTGAGGCAGCCATAGCCCTTTCAAAACTCAGACACATACCTTGCTTGGCTCACACCTTGAACCTGGTGGTGCAGTGCTTCCTCAATAATTATCCGGAGTTAACAGGCCTGCTCCATAAGGTTCGAAGACTATGCTTGCACATCCGCCGGTCGCTGGTACACTCCAGTCGTATGCAGAAGCTGCAGCAATTGCTCCACCTTCCCAAGCACCGCCTAATTATCGACGTTGCAACAAGGTGGAACTCCACCCTGCACATGGTTGAGCGGCTGTGCAAACAGAGGCAGGCCGTAATGCATTTGTGGGAGGATACATGGGCAGGCACTTTGAGGGCCGACATGGAGTTGGCAGGTGTGCAGTGGTCGAAGCTGAAAGACCTCTGTAAAGTCCTTCAGTGTTTTGAGGAATGCACACGGCTGGTAAGCGCAGACGATGCCATCATAAGCATGAGCTCCCACTTATGCGTCTGCTCATGCAAACTTTGACGCACATTAAGGAGCAGGCGTCTGCAGCCGAGGTAGATGAGGAGGAAGAGGAGGAGGGAAGCCTTGATGACAGTCAGCCACTGTCTGCTCCGGGACCTCTCCTGGACGAGGTGGAGAAAGAAGAGGAAGAGGAGGAGGAGGATGATGATGGGGATGATTATTTAGGGGAGGAGGATGCTTCTCGTGGGGCAAGAGAAAATGTTGGCATGGCAAGGTCTGGTACAGGGTTTGTGCGTGACTGGAGGGATGTGGATTTGCCAGAAAGTGCTCCTCCACCCAGCACTCGCAGTGCATCATTGACACCGGGAACAAGGACCCACATGTCAGATTATGCCTTGCAGATCCTAAAAAGGGACCCCCGCATTGCCAAAATGATGAACGATGATGACTACTGGTTGGCCAGCATCCTGGATCCACGCTATAAAGGCAAATTCCAAAACATAATGCCACAGGAGAACCTTGACCTAATATTGGCTAACAAACAAGCAACTCTGGTAAACCGGTTGGATGAGGCATTCCCAGCACAGCAGCGGTGATGGTTCTCTCACGAGTCGTAGGGGCCGGGGCAACTTGGAAGAGGTGTTCGTGGTGCACACATCAGAAGTGGCGTTGGAGACAGGGGTTTCATGACCATGTTGTGGACTGATTTTTCAAGTCCTGCTCACACGACTGGTAATACTGCATCGATTGAAAGTGACAGGAGACAGCAGTTGTCAACTATGGTTACAAACTACTTCTCATTCCATATCGATGTTCTCCCGCACAGGTCATTCCCATTTAACTATTGGGCCGCTAAACTCGACACCTGGCCTGAATAGGCACAATATGCCTTACAGGAGCTCGCTTGCCCAGCTACAAGTGTGCTATCAGAAAGAGTCTTCAGTGCAGCTGGATCAATCCGGACAGAAAAAAGGACCCGTCTGTCGACCCAAAATATGGATTATCTAATCTTCATTAAAATGAACCATGCATGGGTTTCCAAGGATTTTGTCCCACCTTCCCCTGACGACACCTAGGTTGCCAGAAAAATGACTTGCTTTGGTCATCCTCATCCTCGCACTTGCCCAATTTGGCCTTTTGCAGCAGCTGAATGTCCAACATCAAGATATGCCATTTTGTAAACCTCCTTAACAGGGCTGCCTCCCCCCATGGCTGGGGTCACCACCTAGCGCACCCAACCATGTGAGTGCCGTTGCCCTGGACAGGTGGGTGGGCCGACTCTTGGTCGCGGGCACTGGCACAGGGTCCCTCATAGTGCAATCAAGTGTCTCTGACGGTGGGGGTGCACACCCGCCGTCAGACACACCGCCGTACTATGAGCGGCCCAGTGCCAGTACCGACACCCATGAGTGTGCCCCCCTTGCTTGGGCAGGGCCCCAGCATTTGCAATGTTTACCTCTCCCTGCTCCTCCGCTGTGTATACTGGGCTGTCAAATCCTTCACTGGGACTGCCACTACAAATTTGTTGAACTGCTAGATGATGGTTAAGATGTAGCTATGCCCTGTCCCGCTGGCCGGGATCTAGCTTCAGATGATCATTGGCTTCCATTTCTTATGGACCTCGACTCACAATGACATGCAGTGGTGGTTTATCATCAGCTTTCACAGTTTTCCTTCTCACAGACGCGTGACCTTCCGGCGCACATTTTTAAATGTTCCCTCTCATGCCAATCCCATAGAATCGCCTATGGCCTGTGGCTTCTGTCTTTTCCACTCCAAAGTTACGTGACAGATCATGATAGGCAGTGAGCAACATGTTTACATCTCTCCCTGTGATTAAAATTTGATGGAGATGAGTAACGCTGATAGGATCAACGGTACTGCGATACATCAACACTTTCTTCGCAAAGTTATGTTTTCGCTGTCTCCACGCAGAAATTAATTGAGGGTCAGCATCGCCTCTGAGAATTGTGATGGCAGTTTTTCCCATGATTGTTAATTCCTAGATTTCTGCAATCACTAGACTTTATGTCAGTAATTGTATGCATCTCATTTCCTATGTCGGAGAGGCTGGACTGTCTTACTGAGACAGAAATATATATGAAGATTTAAAAATACCACCAAAAGTGTATACTGGTGTACACTTCAAAAACATTTCCTTTTTTTTACTTTTTAGATTGTTGTCTAATCCATACTGAGAACACAGAGATTTTAAATGTTTAAACTATGCTATATATACCTGCTATCCAGTGATAATGTACCATTTCTCACCTTTGTCCAATCACGTCTAATCCATACTGGGCCTGAGACCGTCTGAGCCTGCCTCCTGATCTATAGACATAGGTTTTTAATGTGTAAACTATGCTATACATACCTGCAATCCGGTGATACGTTACCCTTTCTCACCTTTGTCCAATCACGTCTAACCCATACTGGGCCTGAGACCGTCTGAGCCTGCCTCCTCATCTATAGACATAGGTTTTTAATGTGTAAACTATGCTATACATACCTGTAATCCGGAGATATGTTACCCTTTCTCACCATTGTCCAATCACGTCTAATCCATACTGGGCCTGAGAACGGCTGCCGAGCTGTTAAGCAAGCTACAGCACCTGTAGTTTGGACACGTAATTTTTTTCATTTTGTCAGGAATGCCTGATAGGCCTAATTCCGTAATTGCGGTTGACCTGCACTTACTGGGAAATCATCGTTCGCGTGGAATAATTGGAATCCCAGATCCCCATCACTAACAGTGTTCAGCTGGTTATCAGCACCTGTAAGCGACAAAAGCTGGTCCTTTCAGTGTAGCGCGCATGCAGCCCCGGACATGTAAGGGCATGATAGACCTGTTATTGCTTGATCTCGCATGCCAGAGCCTCGCGTATCCTTCTAGTAAGCTTGACGCGTACCGCGGGGGCATGCTGGTGTCTCGGTCGTTAATAGAATAAAGCTGAGAAATCGCTAGCACAACTGCAAACGGACATACCACACCACACACAGAAACGACAAAGCTTGCAATCTGTCCATCTTTTCTGTAGCTTGTATGGTTGTGGTTTCCCGGGTGGAGTCCAATTAAGGCACAGGCTCCACTCCTGGTGGTGCCCTTTTGGACATTCCTTTAAGGTTCAGCTTTGCAATCATACAGCCCCCGGAAACCAAACGCTTTGCCTTCATGGACGAAGTTTGGAGGTTCGTGGGAATAACGCCGCCCCATCGGCAGTTGCCATAATTTATTGGTGGGCAGTCCGACGGTATATGATCGTGTTCGATTTCAGAATTTTTATTTTTTTTTTTGGTTTGTATTTTACATTTTTATTCCAGCCTTTCTTGACTTCATAAGGGCATGACAAGCCTATATCTGTGTCTCCTTCACCTCCTCCTTTTACTCCTCCACCTCTTTTCTAAATGTAATTGCCCTTTTCCATATGTTATTTTTGTCTTCTGAGCATTTTGTCTGCTTTGGGACACCTTTAAAGGTGTTTTGTAATTGTTTTCTATGTGTTTGTATGTGTTTGTGTTTGCCTGCTATTGTTTTGAATGGGGTTCGGCGGTGTTCTTCGAACGTTCAACAAACATTCGGTGAACTTGCCTCCTGTGCGACGAACCAAAACACTAGCGGGGTGGCTCAACTCTACTCCTGATATATTGAAGTACATTGTTAATGTTTAAACAATGCTATATATACCTGGTATCTGGTGATACTGTACCCTTTCTGCCAGGAAGTCCTCCTCCAACCAACACTCTAAGTGTATCATTGACACCTGGAACATTGTCCCACATGTGTGATTATTTCTTGCGGATCTTCTTGTTATATTGTGGTGTGATCCATCCTGAGCGTGTGAGTGTCTATGGGTTACTCCTGCAATATAGATGTACATTTAAAAATTACCCCAACACTGTATACAGCTCTACGCTTGGGATACATTACCCATTTACTGCTTGTTATATTCTGATCTAATCGAAACTGACCAAGTGAGAGTTATTTTCTGACTGTGGAAATAAATACTGAAATTGACAACAATGACACCTACACTGTGTACAGCTGTACTCTTGAGATCCATTACCGTTTTACGGCTTTTTAGATTGTGTTGTTATCCAATACTGAGCCTGAGAGTGTCTGTGTGTGCCTCCTCAAATATCTAAGGAGATTTAGAATGTTAAAACTATACTATATATACCTGCTATCTGATGATACTGTACACTTTGTCTAATTTTTATATTCTTGTCTAATCCATACTGAGCCTCTGAGCGTCTCTGTGTGACTGATGGAATATATAGGGAGATTGACAATTATCCTTTGACTGAATAGAGCTGTACGCTTCTGATACAGTGCCATATCTCTGATGTTATTTTGGGTCTATTTTCTGCAAAATTTTGAAGTTTGGTGGAAGAGGCCACGGACGTGGGCATGGGGGGGGCCAGCTGGTGCTGATGGTGGTGGTGCATCTGCTGGTAGTGGCAAAAGCACAATAGCAGCTAAGGCAGGAGGTGTTGAGCCTGCGTCATGGTCTGGCTCCGGAACGCCTGGAAGGCTACCTTTTCTGGGAGTAGGTTAACCACTTTTAAAGGCGGAGCATGAGGAACTGGTTTTGGCTTACATTGCCGAAACAGACTCCAGAAAATATGCCCTCCTCTTCTGAAGTTTCAAAAAATGCAAGCACTGAGTCGTCAAGTGCTGGCTCCTGGTCAGAAAGAACCCCTTTCCTTGTGTCTTTCACCCCCACCAAAGTGAATGATGCAGCAGGCCACACTTCACATTAGTCCATGTAGCTCTTTCTATCATACCATGCCTGGGTTATCAAGTCAAATCGCGAATTCCCAAGTCCAAGATGAATCAGACATGGAGTGTGTGTGGCCAGCCAGGGCAGTGGGGTTAATTCCAGGCCGGTGTCTCACAGGGATGTGTCATGGTGGTGGTGACCCGTTCCGTGGCCCTGGGCGTCCATGCAAAGGGGTTAATTACGTTTATAGGTGAATGATACATGACGCTACCTGTGGTTTCTGATTAGATTGACCAGTGCTGCAGTGTCGCTTCTCTGGGACAGATGTTGTGGTGCAGCTAAGATGTAGAAACCCTGCACAGGTAGGACCGTAGTCGCAGGGTAGATGAAAGAGTTGGTAGATGGTGTGCAGTGCAGGATGTAGCAGAGCCGTGCACCAGGCGCAGGAGAAAGATGACAGACACAGTCATGCAGTTCCTTTACCTGTACTTGGTAAGTGCCGTCCAGGACCCAGAGTACAGATGGAGAAGGAGTTGGTCAGCCTGGAAGCCAATTTGGAATTCTCTCTCTGCAGATAGGTAGTGTGGCCTCTGTTCTAGTGCTTATCTGAGGTATTCGCAGTGCTGAGTTCAATGAAGTTCCCACTGTTGACTCTCTTTTGGAACTTTCTCGTATGGCAGGCAGCTGTAGCCTTTTCCTTCTGGCTCCCACACATCAATGCTGGGGCCTCCGAGCCTTAGTTGGGTACAGAGCATTTACAACTGCTACTTCCTCCGCTTTC
Organism: Dendrobates tinctorius; assembly: GCF_039654945.1. Lineage (NCBI taxonomy): Eukaryota > Metazoa > Chordata > Amphibia > Anura > Dendrobatidae > Dendrobates > Dendrobates tinctorius. Next base: position 6,245,067 of record NW_027361765.1, read on the forward strand.
TGCTGCAGGAACGTCAGTGTCCCTACAAACTCGGAGACTGGAATCCGGACCATGCGCTCCAGCTAGGAGTGAGCCTTAACGCCGCTCATCCTCCAGCTCCCCTTCTCACGTCCACACACTTCCCCTTCCCTGCACAGAGTGCCCTAAATTACCTCCTCCCAACCACAGAGAGAAGCTCCTCAGCAGTCAGGTTCAGAGGTCTCCCTGCTGGCCTGGAGTGGGAAATGCGTTGTGTGTTGGTTGAACTGCTAGAGAAATCCTTCGTTGCTCCCAAGCATGACATCACACTCCCTAGGAGGAAGGTAATGCCACTGTGGTGACCGTACTTCTGGGGACGCCACAAGTGCACTGATGCCCAGCCACTGCTAGATGATTCTGCTGGTACATTGACCCAGACCACTACATTCCCTTCACACTCTACACAGCCAGAATGTGACCCTGAGGAAACTCAGGGTCCCCTTCCCGCATACTATAACACCTTACAAGGTGACAAAGAGGAAGGTGCAGATGAAAGTGCAGGTTCCTTGAGCAGGTGGGGGGCATACTCATGGGCGATGGCACTGGCACAGGGCCCCTCACAGTACGCAAAAGTGTCTCTGCCGGTGGGAGGGCCCACGGCCCACCCACCATCAGACACACTGCCACATACCGCTGTACTATGAGGGGCCCTGTGCCAGTTCCATTGCCAACGAGTGGGCCCCCTGCTTGCTCCGGATCACAGCACTTGCAAAGTTGAAATACTTACCTCTCCCTGCTCCACCGCCATGATGTCTTCCGCGTGTCCTGACAGTGATATTCTAATCAGAGAGCGCAATGACATCACGTCTGTATGCCCTCTGCCTAAACAGACAAGTGCAGTGAGATGGAAGATGGGGACGATGAGGAGTCCAGACTAGTACAGGGATTCCCTAGCGAGGAGACTTATTTAATTGTTTTCAATGTTGGGACAGCAATTTTTGGGGAGCACTATACTCTGGAGAATGACATATGGGGCCCACCATACACTGGAGCATTGCAAAGGTGGATATCAGACACAGGAGCAGCATTTACAGGGCCCATTATACACTGGAGCATTAGAAATGGGGTCCATTATATATGGAGCATTATTTGGGCCCATAAGACAGTGGAGCTCCATCCATGGGGACCAACATATACTGTAGCATTATGTGGAGCTCATCATATACTGTTTCAAACATTATATGGGACCAATAATTCTGTATGGAGAAATATATGGGCCTCATTACTCTGTATAGCGCACTATGCGGTGCCCATAATACTGTATGGAGTAATATACTGTCCGATTTTGGAGCTATTGGAGAATTTAAAATCGATATCAGTCATGAGATGTAAAAAGTGAAGTATTTTTCATTGTACTATACCGCTATTTCTCTACCGTATCGGAGCATCATGAGTTGTGGTATGTGTTAAAGGGGCACTCTTTGGCCCAGCGCACATGAAAGCCTGGAGCCAGCCCTACCCCTCCACAACTTTAGCCAAATAACCCCCAGTTTTCAGTGCGTAACTATTATTATGAAGTAAATTAAGGTTGACAAGCTTCAGTAATAAAAATTGATGTTTTTGCCATTCCAAGGGGCACTGTAGGTGTGTTTAATGTCCTCCACTCCCTGCCTACTTTGCTTCCCCATTGACTTGCATTGGGTTTTGTGTTTCAGCCGGCCTTCGACTTTTCACGATAATCGGCCGATTTCGTTCGACCCGACTTTTGAGAAAGTCGGGTTTCATGAAACCCGACTCGACCCGAAAAAATGCAAAGTCGCTCATCTCTAGTAATAAGTATTTGATCACATACCATCCAGAAAGAATTCTGTCTCTCACAGCCCCTCTACTCTGCACTCATTACCTATATTAATTGTACCTGTATAAAAGACAACTGTCCACACACTCAATGAATCATACTGCAATCTCTCCTTCATGGCCAAGACCAAAGAGCTGTTCAAGGGCACATGGGACAAAATTGTAGACCTGCAGAATGCTGGGATGATTACAGGACCATAGGCAAGCAGCTTGGTGAAAAGGCAACAACTGTTGGCACAATTATTGGAAAATGGAAGAAACACAAGATGACTGTAAATCTTCCTTATTCTGGGGCTCCATGAAGATCTTGCCTTGTGGGGTAAGAATGATTCAGAGAGAGGTCAGGAATCAGCCCAGAACTACACAGGAGGATCTGGCCATTGACCTGAAAAGAGCTGGGACCACAGTCTCAAACATTACTGTCAGTAACATACTACTCTCTCATGGATTAAAATCCTGCAGGACACACAATTTCCCTCTTCTCACGCCTGCACATTTGCAGGCCCATTTGAAGTGCACCAATGATCATCTGGATGATCCAAAGGAGGGATGGAATTAGGTAATGTAGTCAGATGGTCAGATGGTCAGACCGAAATATATCTTTTTGGTATCAACACTAATCGCCGTGTTTGGAGGAAGAAGAAGGATGACTACAGCCCCAATAACACTGTCTCAACTGTGAAGCATGGTGAGGGAAGCATCATACTGTGGATTTGAAGATGTTGTTAGTAGAGATGAGTGACTTTGCCTTTTTTCGGGTTGAGTCGGGTTTCATGAAACCCGACTTTCTAAAAAGTTGGGTCGAACGAAATCGGCCGACTATAGGGATAAGTCGGGGTCCGACTGAAACACAAAACCCAATGCAAGTCAATGGGGAAGCAATGTCGGCAGGGAGTGGAGGACAGTAAGCACACCTACAATGCCCATTTCAATGCCAACGACATCAATTCTTATTACTTAAGCTTGGCAACCTTAATTTACTTTAAAATAATAGTTACGCATTGAAAACTGGGGGTTATTTGGCTAAAGTTGTTGTGGTGTAGGGCTGGCGCCAGGTTTTCGTGTGCCCTGGGCCAAAGAGTGTCAGTGCACCCTTTTAACACATACCGCAATTCATAATGCTCCGATACGGCACAAAAATATAGGTATAGTACAATGAAAAATACTTCACTGCTTACATGACATGCCTGATATATTTTAAATTCTACAATAGCTCAAAAAACGGACAGTATATTACTCCATACAGTATTATGGCCACCACCTAGTGCGCCATACATAATAATGAGCCCCATATATGTCTCCATACAGAATAATTGGTCCCATATAATGTTCCATACAGTATATGATGAGCTCCACATAATGCTACAGTATATGTTGGTCCCCATGGATGATGCTCTACTGTCATAGAATCATAGAATCGTAGAGTTGGAAGGGACCTCCTGGGCCATCTGGTCCAACCCCCTGCTCAAAGCAGGATTCGCTAAATCATCCCAGTCAGATGTCTGTCCAGCCTCTGTTTGAAGACTTCCATTGAAGGAGAACTCACCACTTCTCGTGGCAGCCTGTTCCACTCATTGATCACTCTAACTGTCAAAAAGTTTTTTCTAATATCTAATCTGTGTCTCCTCCCATTCAGTTTCATCCCATTGCTTCTAGTCTTTCCTTGTGCAAATGAGAATAAAGTTGAGCCTTCTACAATGTGACAGCCCTTTAGATATTTGTAGACAGCAATTAAGTCTCCTCTCAGTCTTCTCTTTTGCAAACTAAACATTCCCAAATCCTGCAACCTTTCCTCATAAGACAGGGTTTGCAGACCGGTCACCATTCTGGTCGCTCTTTTCTGAACTTGCTCCAGTTTGTTGATGTCTTTTTTAAAATGTGGTGCCCAAAACTGGACACAATATTCCAGATGAGGTCTGACCAAAGAGGAGTAGAGGGAAATAATGACTTCACGTGATCTAGACTGTATGCTTCTGTTAATACATCCTAGAACTGCATTTGCCTTTTTTGCTGCTGCATCACACTGTTGACTCATATTCAGTCTGTGATCTATTAGTATACCCAAGTCTTTTTCACATGTGCTGTCACTTAGCCCTATTCCTCCCATTCTATATATGCTTTTTTCATTTTTATTGCCCAGATGTAGTACTTTGCATTTCTCCCTGTTAAAAACCATTCTGTTAGTTACTGCCCACTTCTCCAGTTTATTTAAATCTTTTTGAATCCTCTCTCTCTCTTCTCTAGTATTAGCTATCCCTCCTAGCTTTGTGTCATCAGCAAATTTAATCAGTTTACCCTCAATTCCTTCATCTAAATCGTTGATAAAGATGTTGAACAATACAGGGCCCAGGACAGAGCCCTGTGGTACCCCACTTGAGACATTCTTCCAACTGGATGTGCAGCCATTTACGACCACTCTTTGGGTCTGATCACTAAGCCAGCTATGAATCCACCTAACAGTTGCCTTGTCCATTCCATACTTAGTCATTTTTTCAATAAGGATTGTATGAGAGACTTTGTCAAATGCTTTGCTGAAGTCAAGATATACTATATCTACAGCATTTCCTTGATCCACCCAATCAGTGATACCGTCATAGAAGGAAATTAAGTTAGTCTGACATGACTTATTAGTTACAAACCCATGCTGACTCTGTTTGATCACTTCATTCTTATCCAGGTATTGACTTACATGTTGTTTAATAATTTGTTCAAAGATCTTTCCTGGTATAGAAGTCAGACTCACCGGCCTATAGTTGCCTGGGTCCACCTTCTTCCCCTTTTTGAAGATAGGAACAACATTTGCTCTTCTCCAGTCTTCTGGCACTTCTCCTGTTCTCCAAGAATTTTCAAAGATTATGGAGAGTGGTTCAGAAATTTCTTCTGCTATCTCCTTCAGTACTCTGGGGTGTAATTCATCTGGACCTGGAGACTTGAATTCATTTAGGTTAGCTAAGTGTTTCCTCACTATCTTTCTGTTTATAGATATCCTGGATTCTTCTATTCCCTTAATAGGACAGTGAATAACAGTTGGTGTTACATTTCCTTTCTGAGAGAAAACAGATGCAAAATAGGAATTTAAAAGTTCAGCCTTCTCAACATCCTGTCTTACCATTTCATCATTTTCATCCTGTAAAAATCCTATAGCATCTTTGACTTTTCTTTTACTTTTGACATATCCCCAAAATCCTTTATTATTGCTTTTGACATCTCTTGCAAGCCTCAATTCATTTTCAGCTTTAGCTAATCTGATTTGTGCCCTGCAGATTCTGCAGACAGCATTATATTCTTCTTTAGATATGCCTCCCTCTTTCCATTTTATACACAATTTTTTTCTTCCTTTTTAGCATGTGCTTAAGTTCTGTGTTCACCCATCCTGGTTTCCTTAAATGCTTCCTATTCTTCCCTCTTTTCAGAATTGTTAACAACTGTGCTTTGAGAATTTCATTTTTCAAGATTTCCCATCCTTCCTGGACATTTTTGTCTTTAAGGATATCCAGCCATTGGATTCCTCCAATTATCTTTCTGAATCCCTTAAAATCTGCCTTTCTGAAATCTAACCTTGACGTCTGAGTCTTCACAGGTCTTCCGCCTCTAGTTATCCAAAATTCTAAAATAGCATGGTCGCTACCTCCTAGGGTTCCAGCCACTTTTACCTCCTCAACCATTTCCTCCCTGTTTATAAGGATTAGATCCAAGGTAGCAGTTCCCCTTGTTTTCTCCCCTACCTTTTGGAAGATAAAGTTGTCAGCAAGAGAGGATAAGAATTTCCTTGACCTGTTAGTTTTGCCTGAGAGAGATTCCCAACAAATGTCTGGATAGTTGAAATCTCCCATGACAACTATGTCATATTTTTTGGAGAACTTGGCCATTTGATGCATAAAGAGTTCATCCATATCTTCAGCTTGCACAGGCGGCCTGTAGTAAATGCCTACAATGGTGTCCTTTCCATTGTTCTGTCCTTGTATTCTTACCCAAACAGTTTCCACAGAACTCCCAGTCTCTGAAGCTTCAATCTCTGTGCAGATATATGCGTTTCTAACATACAATGCAACACCCCCTCCTCGTTTATCAAGTCTGTTTCTTGCAAATAAGTTGTATCCTTCTAGTCTTGTATTCCAATCATGTGTATCGTCCCACCAAGTTTCAGTGATTCCAATGACATCATATTTCTTTTCCTGTGTTAGTAGTTCCAATTCTCCTTGTTTGTTGCCCATGCTTTGTGCATTAGTATAGAAACATTTTAGTTTGTGATTGGTTTCTCTTTCTCCAATATTTTTATTAATTAGATTCTTTCGTCTTTGTTCTTCCTTTCCACTTCTATTAGCAGAGTTCTCAATAGCATTTGTCAGGTGTATGGCTTTTTCTGGTCTTTTGCTTCCCTTCCCATGTTGTTCTAGTTTAAAGCTCTCCTTACAAGTGTAGCAAGGCGACTTCCAAATACATGCTTTCCAGTCTTCGTAAGGTGCACCCCATCTCTAGCAAGTAGTCCATCGTATAAGTAGTTCACTCCGTGATCCAGAAATCCAAATCGTTGCTGACGGCACCATCGACGTAGCCAGTTGTTCACCTGCAGAATCTTATTCCACCTCCTTGTTCCATGGCCATCCACTGGGAGGATGGAAGAGAAGACCACCTGCGCTCCCAGTTCTTTCACTTTCTTGCCTAAGTCTTCAAAGTCTCTGCAGATGGTTTCCAGGTCGTTTCTTGTGGTGTCATTTGTCCCCACATGTAGTAGCAGGAATGGGTAGTCATCTGTAGGTCTGAAGAGTCCTGATATCCTGTCAGACACATCTTTAATTTTTGCACCTGGAAGACAGCACATTTCTCTTGAAGTTATATCCGGTCTGCAGATAGCGGCCTCTGTTCCTCTCAACAGGGAATCCCCCATGACCACCACTCTCCGTTTCTTCTTCACAACATTTTTCTTTCTCCATCCAGGAGGACTCTGAAGGCGTACAAGGTTGCTGTTTGTTGGCAAAGTCTTATCCTGATGTATTTCTTCATCATTTTCCTGCGTGAGAGCCTGGTACTGGTTCCTGAGCAGTATGGGTGCTGACTGGGTCCTGATCCTCCTGCTTCTCTGGGTCACATGTCTCCATTCCTCTGTTTCTTCAGGTGCACTTCGAATTTCTTCTCTTTCTTCTCTTCTTGTCTTATGGGCTCAAATAATTCTCCATAGAGTCCTTATATAATGGGCCCCATTTCTAATGCTCCAGTGTATAATGGGCCCCATAAATGCTGCTCCAGTGTCTGATGTCCCCCATTTGGAATGCTCCAGTATATGTTGGTCCCCATGGACGATGCTCCAGTGTGTTATGGGCCCAAATTATGCTCCATATATAATGGGCCTCATTTCTAATCATCCAGTGTATAATGGGCCCCGTAAATGCTGCTCCAGTGTCTGATGACCCCATTTGGAATGCTCCAGTATATGATGGGCCAAATGGATGATGCTCCAGTGTATGATGGGCCCCATATATCATTATCCAGTGTATATTGCTCTCCAAAAAATGCTCCCAACATTTAGAAAAAATTAAATACTTCTCGCTGGGCACTGCTCTACTGTGGACTCCTCAGCATTGCCATTTTAAAGCTCTCTGCACTTGTACTGTTTCGGTAGAGGGCATACAGATGTGATGTCATCACACTCTGTAACCTGAATGTCACTGTCAGGAAAGGCAGAAGACGTCACGGCGGTGGAGCAGGGAGTGGTAAGTATTGCAAGTGCTGTGGCCCTGAGCAAGCATGGGGGGCCCACTCGTTGGTGACGGCACTGGCACAGGGCCCCTCATAGTACGACGGTATGTCTGACAGCGAGTGGGCCCTCCCACCGGCAGAGACACTTTTGCATAATATGAGGGACCCTGTGCCACTGCCGTCGTTCATGAGTAGGACCCCCCACCTGCTCAGGGAACTGGCACTTTCATCTGCACCTTCCTCTGTGTCAACGTGTAAGGTGATATAGTATGCGAGAAGGGGCACCTGAGTTTCATCAGTGTCACATTCTGGCTTTTTAGAGTGTGAGAGGAATGTAGTGCTGTGGGTGATTGTACCAGCGGAATAATCTAGCAGTGGCTGTGCATCAGTGCACTCCATCTCCGATTCATGTTGGACTGGGGAATTCAGAATTTCCCTTGATAACACAGGTATGGCCTGTGAAAAGAGCTCCATGGAGTAATCTGAAGTGTGGACTGCCGCATCCTTCACTTTTAGTGGGGGTGAAGAAGGTAAGGAAAGGGTTGTTTCCTGACCAGAAGCCTGCACTGACGACTATGTGCTTGCAGTTTTTGTAACTTCAGAAGAGGAGGCAATAGAGCTGGAGGCTTTTTCGGCAATGTAAGCCAAAACCTGTTCCTGATGCTCTGGCTTTAAAAGCAGTTTACTTACTCCCAGAAAAGGGAGCCTTAAAGGCCTTCTTGTGCCAGGTGATGATGCAGGCTCAACACCTCCTGCCTTAGCTGCTATTGTGCTTTTGCCAATATCAGTAGATGCACCACCACCACCATCAGTACCAGCTGACCCCCCCACACCCACGTCCGCGGCCTCTTCCAACATACGTAATATTTTTTGTGAAAATGGACTAAAAATACCTGCAGATATATTGCACTGTTTCAGAAGCTGACAGCTCTATACAGTCTAGGGATAATTGCAAATCTCTGTATATATTTCATGAGTCAGACACAGAGGGTCACAGGCTCAGTATGGATTAGACAATAATCTAAAAATTTGCAAAAAGGTACAGTATCACTAGATACAAGGTATATATAGTATAGTACACACTGAATCTCTGTATACATTTCAGGAGGCAAACACAGACGCTCTCAGGCCCAGTATGGATCCGACATCAATATTGAAAGTTGAGAAAGGGTACTATGGCGCCCCTGAGGGTACGGTCACCACAGAGGTACTGCACCTCATCCAAAGGTGTGGTATCCCACCCTCAGGGTGTTGGGGGTTAGTGTGTAAGGTAGGTACAGTGGGAGGAGCTAGATAGTGGAGTGATTGTGGGCATCCAATCAGAGATAGCAAGCTGACAGTTGATGGGTGGAGCTAGTCTGAGGTAAATGGATCTTTCTAGAGAGTTGTCACAGAGTAAGAGCAGGATTGCTGGACGGAAGGGGTCCCTGGGGCACGGGAAGTGCAATAAGCCACCTATGAAGCCCATTTCTGGATAAGGAAGGACCAGGCCTCATTGGGGAAGGTGGCTCCTGAAGGTAGTGGAGAAATTCAGGGCTCAGCTAGAAAGACAGAGGCTGAGGTAACTTTAAGTGCCTCAGTCGCAGCCGCATTCAATACTCAAAAAGGCAGCAGTTGGAATAAAGGACCCCGGAGCCTGACCCACGTCGCCCGGTGTGATCCGTAGCTGCCGGCTTGGGACACTGTTTGCGAAGGTGCACAGCAGGAAGGAAGGGAGAGATCAGCGCAGAGACATGGCCTAGAAAGGATACAGAAGGAGGAGTCTTGAACAGGTGTTCCTGATCTAGCTTGGAGTTTGCCGGACCCCTCCCTCTGATGACACAGTACCAATTGGGTCATCTTGTGCAAAAAACTTTAGAGGAAAAACTCAGAAACTGCACCCAACTGTGTCCTTGGTGGCTTTTACAACTCGCCTGCTACACACGCTACACTCACCATCACCGTCAATCGCTCACAAACACCATCTCAACTGCCCTGGGATACAGCTCTGCCCGTGTAGAGCTTCATCATCTTGGCTGCTTTAACACCGGCCCAACAGATCTGCATTGCAGCGTCGTCTACCCTAGCCGAGTACCACAGGTGGCGTCACGATCCCCCTTTTCCAAAATAATTATCATACCATCATTCCCCTCATCTGAACTGTCATCTTCTTTATTGGACACCCAGGGCCATGGACCGGGTCCCAATCACCACAGTGACATACTTCCCCCTTAAAAGAGCCTGAAATGCCCAGTACTAAGTAACCCCCAGCCCTGCACGGCGTTTCATTTTAACACCAGATAACAGGGATATATTGTATAGTTTCAACATTATAAATCTACATATATATTTGAGGAGGCAGACACAGACGCTGTCATGGCCAGTATGGATTCGACAACAATCTAAAAAGTCAAAAAAGGGTACAGTATCACCAGATTCAAGGTATATATAGTATAGTTTTAACATTCGTAATCTCCGTATTTATTTCAGGAGGCAGACACAGACGCTCTGAGGCCCAGTATGGATTACACAATATAAAAAGCAGTAAAAGGGGAATGGATCCCATGCGTACTGCTGTATACAGTGTTGGGGTCATTTGGCGATCTACATATATTTCAAGATTAACACCCAGCCTCTCACAGGCTCAGTATGGATTACACAAGAATATAAAAACTTGAAAAAGGGTAATGTTTTACAATCGTTTAGCTGCATACAGTGTTGGTGTCATTTTAAATCTCCTTTTATTTTACCCGAGTAAGATACAAACTCTCACAGGCTCAGTATGTATTACACCTGAATATGAAAATGAGAAAAAGGGAAATGTATTCGAAATGTACACCAGTATACAGTGTTGGAGTACTTTGAAATCTTCGTTTATATTTCAGTGTCAGTATGCCAGTCCAAACTCTCAACTAGAGGATGGTAGATGGATAAAAGTACAGACGTAAAGTCGAGTGATTTTAGATGTTTTTGAATTAGTAATCATGGAAAAACCTCCCGGGAGAATTCGCATAGGCGATGCTGACCCTAAATTAACTTTAACCCCTTCACCCCCAAGGGTGGTTTGCACGTTCATGACCGGGCCAATTTTTACAATTCTGACCACTGTACCTTTATGAGGTCATAACTCTCGAACGCTTCCATGGATCCCGGTGATTCTGACATTGTTTTCTCGTGACATATTGTACTTCATGTTAGTGGTAAAATTTCATTCAAATAACTTGCGTTTATTAGTGAGAAAAACGGAAATTTGGCGAAAATTTTGAAAATTTCGCAATTTTCCAACTTTGAATTTTTATGCCCTTAAATCACAGAGATACGGCACACAAAAAACTTGATAACTAACATTTCCCACATGATTACTTTACATCAGCACAATTTTGGAACCAAAATTTTTTTTTGTTAGGAAGTTATAAGGGTTAAAAGTTGACCAGCGATTTCTCATTTTTACAACACCATTTTATTTTTAGGACCACATCACATTTGAAGCCACTTTGAGGGGTCTATATGATAGAAAATACCCAAAAGTGACACCATTCTAAAAACTGCACCCCTTAAGGTGCTCAAAACCACATTCAAGAAGTTTATTAACCCTTTAGGTGCGTCACATGAAATTTTTTGAATATTTAAAAAAAAATGAACATCTAACTTTTTTTCATAAAAAAAATACTTCAGGTTCAATTTTTTTTATTTTACCAAGGGTAACAGGAGAAATTGAACTGCAAAAGTTATTGTGCAATTTGTCCTGAGTACGCAGATACCTGATATGTGGGGGGGAACGACTGTTTCGGCGCATGGCAGAGCTCAGAATGGAAGGAGCGCAGTTTGACTTTTTCAATGCAAAATTGGCTGGAATTCAGATTGGACGCCATGTCACGTTTGGAGAGTCCCTGATGTACCTAAACAGTGGAAACCCCCTACAAGTGACCCCATTTTGGAAACTAGACCCCCCAAGGAACTTATCTAGATATGTGGTGAGAACTTTGAACCCACAAGGGCTTTACAGAAGTTTATAACGTACAGCGGTACAATTAAAAAATCATATTTTTTCCACAAAAATGATCTTTTCACCCCAATTTTTATTTTCCCAAGGGTAACAGGACCCTAAAAGTTATTGTGCAATTTGTCCTGAGTACGCTGATACCCCACATGTGGGGGTAAACCACTATTTGGGCGCATGGCAGAGCTCGGAAGGGAAGCAGCGCCATTTGACGTTTTTGGCTGGAATTGAGATTGGACACCATGTCGCGTTTGGAAAACCCCTGATGTACCAAAACAGTGGAAACCCCCCACAAATGACACCATTTTGGAAAATAGACCCCCTAAGGAACTTATCTAGATGTGTGGTGAGAACTTTGAACCCCCATGGGCTTCACAGAAGTTTATAACATAAAGCCATACAATTAAAAAATCATATTTTTTTCCACAAAAATGATCTTTTCACCCTCAGTTCTTATTTTCCCAAGGGTAACAGGACCCTAAAAGTTATTGTGCAATTTGTCCTGAGTACGCTGATACCCCACATGTGGGGGTAAACCACTATTTGGGCGCATGGCAGAGCTCGGAAGGGAAGCAGCGCCACTTGACGTTTTTGGCTGGAATTGAGATCGGACACCATGTCGCGTTTGGAAAACCCCTGATGTACCAAAACAGTGGAAACCCCCCACAAATGACACCATTTTGGAAACTAGACCCCCTAAGGAACTTATCTAGATGTGTGGTGAGCACTTTGACCCCCCCAGTGCTTCACAGAAGTTTACAACGCCCGGGCGTGAAAATAAAAAATTCGTATTTTTTCCACAAACATGATCTTTTAGTCACCATTTTTTTATTTTCCCAAGGGTACCAGGAGAAATTGGACCCCAAAAGTTGTTGTCCAATTTGTCCTGAGTATGCTGATACCCCATATGTGGGAGAAAACTACTGTATGGGCACACGTCGGGGCTCGGAAGGGAAGTAGTGACGTTTTGGAATGCAGACTTTGATGGAATGGTCTGCGGGTGTCATGTTGCCTTTGGAGAGCCCCTAATGTACCTAAACAGTGGAAACCCCCCACAAATGACACCATTTTGTAAACTAGACCCCCCAAGGAACTTATCTAGATGTGTGGTGAGCACTTTGACCCCCCCAGTGCTTCACAGAAGTTTACAACGCCCGGGCGTGAAAATAAGAAATTCGTATTTTTTCCACAAACATGATCTTTTAGTCACCATTTTTTTATTTTCCCAAGGGTACCAGGAGAAATTGGACCCCAAAAGTTGTTGTCCAATTTGTCCTGAGTATGCTGATACCCCATATGTGGGAGAAAACTACTGTATGGGCACACGTCGGGGCTCGGAAGGGAAGTAGTGACGTTTTGGAATGCAGACTTTGATGGAATGGTCTGCGGGTGTCATGTTGCCTTTGGAGAGCCCCTAATGTACCTAAACAGTGGAAACCCCCCACAAATGACACCATTTTGTAAACTAGACCCCCCAAGGAACTTATCTAGATGTGTGGTGAGCACTTTGACCCCCCCAGTGCTTCACAGAAGTTTACAACGCCCGGGCGTGAAAATAAAAAATTCGTATTTTTTCCACAAACATGATCTTTTAGTCACCATTTTTTATTTTCCCAAGGGTACCAGGAGAAATTGGACCCCAAAAGTTGTTGTCCAATTTGTCCTGAGTATGCTGATACCCCATATGTGGGAGAAAACTACTGTATGGGCACACGTCGGGGCTCGGAAGGGAAGTAGTGACGTTTTGGAATGCAGACTTTGATGGAATGGTCTGCGGGTGTCATGTTGCCTTTGGAGAGCCCCTAATGTACCTAAACAGTGGAAACCCCCCACAAATGACACCATTTTGTAAACTAGACCCCCCAAGGAACTTATCTAGATGTGTGGTGAGCACTTTGACCCCCCCAGTGCTTCACAGAAGTTTACAACGCCCGGGCGTGAAAATAAAAAATTCGTATTTTTTCCACAAACATGATCTTTTAGTCACCATTTTTTTATTTTCCCAAGGGTACCAGGAGAAATTGGACCCCAAAAGTTGTTGTCCAATTTGTCCTGAGTACGCTGATTTCCCATATGTGGGAGAAAACTACTGTATGGACACACGTCGGGGCTCAGAAGGGAAGCAGTGACGTTTTGGAATGCAGACTTTGATGGAATGGTCTGCGGGTGTCATGTGCGTTTGGAGAGCCCCTGATGTACCTAAACTATTGAAACTCCCCACAAGTGACCCCATTTTGGACACTAGACCCCCCACGGAACTTTTCTAGATGTGTGGTGAGCACTTTGAACCCCCAAGTGCTTCACAGAAGTTTATAACGCTCGGACGTGAAAATAAAAAAATCATTTTTTTCCACAAAAATGATATTTTTGCCCCCAATTTTTTATTTTCCTAAGGGTAACAGGAGAAATTGGACCCCAAAAATTGTTTTGCAATTTGTCCTGAGTAGGCTGATACCCTACATGTGGGGGTAAAACACTGTTTGGGCGCATAGCAGAGCTTGGAAGGGAAGGAGCACCATTTGACTTTTTCAACTCAGAATTGGCTGGAATTGAGATCAGACGCCATGTTGCATTTGGAGAGCCCCTGATGTGCCCAAACAGTGGAAACCCCCAATTCTAACTCCAACCCGAACCCCAACACGCCCCTAACCCTAGCCCTAACCCTAGCCCTAACCCTAGCCCTAGCCCTAACCCTAGCCCTAACCCTAGCCCTAGCCCTAACCCTAACCCTACCCCAACACACCCCTAGCCCTAACCCTAGCCCTAACCCTAATGGAAAAATGGAAATAAATACATTTTTTTTATTTTATTATTTTTCCCTAACTAAGGGGGTGATAACGGGGGGTTTGATTTACTATTTATGGCGGTTTCTATGTTTGGCGGCTGTCGCACGCTAAAAGACGCTTTTTATTGTAAAAATAGTTTTTGCATCACCACATATTGAGAGCTATAATTTTTCCATATTTTGACCCACTGAGTCATGTGAGGTCTTATTTTTTGCGGGACGAGTTGACGTTTTTATTGGTACCATTTTCGGGCACGTGAAATTTTTTGATTGCTTTTTATTCCGATTTTTGTGACGCAGAATGAACAAAAACCAGCGTTTCATGAATTTCTTTTGGGGGGGGTGCGTTTACACCGTTCCGCGTGCGGTAAAATTGATAAAGCGGTTTTATTCTTCGGGTCAGTACGGTTACAGCGATACCTCATTTAGGTCGTTTTTTTATGTTTTTGTCGGTTTTATGCAATGAAAACTATTTTATATAAAAAATAATTATTTTTGCATCGCTTTATTCTGCGAGTTATAACTTTTTTATTTTTTCACTGATGATGCTGTATGGCGGCTTGTTTTTTGCGGGACAAGATGACGTTTTCAGCGGTACCATGGATATTTATATGCGTCTTTTTGATCGCGCGTTATTGCACTTTTTGTTTGGCGGTATGATAATAAATCATTATTTTTTGCTTCGTTTTTTATTTTTGTTTTTTAAGGGGTTCGCTAAAGGGGTTAACTATTGGGACAGTTTTATAGGGCAGGTCGTTACGGACGCGGCGATACCTAATATGTGTACTTTTATTGTTTGTTTTTTTTATTATTTTCAAAAAATGAATTTATTGGGGAATATTTTTTTTTTTTTTTACTAATTTATTTGGCGATTTTTTTAAATTTATTTTTACACTTTTTTTTTATTTTTTTTTTACTTTATTACATAGTCCCAGGTGGGACATCACTGTCCTGTGACAGATCGCTGATCTGTCACATCACAGATCACTGTGACAGATCAGCAATCTGTCACAGGCAGTGCACAAGGCTTCCTCATGCCTGCGCTTTGCAGGCACTGAGGAAGCCAGCTTCCCCAGGCCCCCGAAGGCCCCCGTCGCCATCTTGGATTCGGGGGCCTGGAGGAAAGGAGCCCCCCGCAGCAGCGCTGCACATTGCGCTGCCGTGGGGGGCTCAGGGAAGCACGGAGGGAGCCCCCTCCCTGCCGATGCTTCCCTTTAACCCCCGGTACACCGCGATCATGTTTGATCGCGGTGTGCAAGGGGTTAACGTGTCGGGGGCGGTCCGTGACCGCCCCTGACACATTGTGCCGGGTGTCAGCTGTGATAATCAGCTGACACCCGGCCGCGATCAGCGGCGCTCACCACGTGGGCGCCGCTGATCGCGGTAGACGTACTATCCCGTCCCCGGTCATACGGGCCCGGGTACCATGGACGGGATAGTACGTCTCATGTCAGGAACGGGTTAACTGTGGATACAGCTAAAACGCAAATTAGTGAAGAAAGGGTTGCTGTATCGCAGTAGTGTCGATCCCATCACAGTAACTCGTCTCCATCAAATTGTGATCACAGGGAGAGCTGTAGACATGGTCCTCACTGCCTATCATGATCTGTCTGGTCACTTTGGAGTGCAAAACACACAAGCCACAGGCCGTAGGGGATTCTATTGGATTGCCATGAGAGGAGACATTGAAAAATGGTGGCAGGAATGTCACACGTCTGTGACTATGAAAAATGTGAAAAGTGATCATAAAGCATCACTGCATCCGATTGGGAGTTGACGTCCATTACAAATGGTAGCCATTGATATTCTGAATGTAGAGGCCAGCAGCACAGGACATAGCTACATCTTAACCATCATCGATCAGACCACCAAATTTGTAGTGGCCACCCCTGTGACGTATTTAACTGGCCAGACTACACAGCGGTGGAGCATGGAGAGGTAAGTATTGCAAGTGCTGTATCCCTGAGCAAGCAGGGGGGAACCACTCCTGGGCGCCTGTACTGTGACAGGGCCCCTCATAGTACGCCAGTGTGTCTGACGGTGAGAGGGCTCCCCCACTGTCAGAGACACTTTATTGTACTATGAGAGGCCCTGTGCCAGTCCCATCGCCCAAGGGTGGGGCCACAAACCTGTTCAGGGCAACAGCACTTGCCCGGGTGCGGCAGGTGTTACCCTGGGCCTGGGGTGGGGGGGCAACCCATTTCGAGTGGTTTAAAAAATGGCATATGTTGATGTCTAGGCGGGACTTTCAGTAGCTGCAAATGGAGGAATTGGAGAAGTTAAAGGAAGAGGAGGACAAAAGCGAGCCTTTTTTCTGGCAACCTATGTGTTATCAGGGGAGGGTGGGACAAAATCTTTTGAAACCCATTCATGGTTCATTTTAATGAAGGTTAGATCATCAACATTTTGGGTCAACAGACGGGTCCTTTTTTCTGTCAGGATTGATCCTGCAGCACTGAAGACTCTTTCAGATAGCACACTTCCAGCAGGGCAAGCGAGCTCCTGTAAGGCATATTGTGCCAATTCAGGCCATGTGTCCAGTTTTGAGGCCCAATAATCAAAGGGGAATGACCTGTGAGGGAGAACCTGGATATGGGAGGTGAAGTAGTTTGTAACCATAGTTGACAACTGCTGTCTCATGTCACTTGCAATCGATTCTGTATTAGCTGTCGTGTGTGCGGGACTTGAGAAATCAGACCACAACATGGTCAGGAAACCTCTGTCTCCAACGCCACTTCTGCTGTGTGCACCACGAACACCTCTGCCAAGCTGCCCCCGGCCCGTACGGCTCGTGTGAGAACCATCACCGCTGCTGTGTGCTGGGAATGCCTCAAGCAACCTGTTTACCAGAGTTGCTTGTTTGTTAGCCAATATTATCTCTATGTTCTCCTGTGGCATGATGTTGTGTAACTTGCCTTTATAGCGTGGATCGAGGATGCTGGCCAACCAGTGGTCATCATCCCTCATCATTTTGGCAATCCGGGGGTGCCTTTTTAGGATCCGCAAGGCATAGTCACACATGTGTGCCAATGTCCCAGGTGTCAATGCTGCACTGCCAGTGGTGGGTGGAGGAGCACTTTCTGGCAAATCCACATCCCTCCAGTCACGCGCAAACCCTGTACCTGACCTTGGCACGCCCACATGTTCTCTTGCCCCCTCAGAAGCATCCTCCTCCCCAAAATAATCATCCCCCTCATCCTCCTCCTCATCTTCCTCTTCTTCCTCCACCTCATCCACGCCAGTTGCCTGACCAGACAATGGCTGACTGTCATCAAGGCCTCCCTCCTCCTCCTGTTGCTACCCAGCTGCAGATGCCTGATCCTTGATGTGCATCAAAGTTTGCATGAGCAGACGCATAAGTGGTATGCTCATGCTTATGATGGCATCGTCTGCACTTACCAGCCGTGTGCATTCCTCAAAACACTGAAGGACTTTACAGAGGTCTTTCAGTTTTGAATACTGCACACCCGACAATTCCATGTCTGCCCTCCAACTGCCTGCCCGTGTATCCTCCCACAAATGCATAACAATCTGCCTCTGTTCGCACAGCCTCTCAACCATGTGCATGGTGGAGTTTCATCCTGTAGCAACGTCTATGATTAGGCGGTGCTTGAGGAGGTTGAGTGATCACTGCAGCTTCTGCATACGACTGGAGTGGACGTTTGAACGACGGATGTGCTCGCACCTTATGGAGCAGGGCTGTTAACTCCAGATAATTATTAAGGAAGCACTGCACCACCAGGTTCAAGGTGTGAGCCAGGCAAGGTATGTGTGTGAGTTTTGAAAGGGCTATGGCTGCCACAAAATTCTGCTCATTATCACTGACTACCTTGCCTGGCTCAAGATGTAGACTGCCCAGCCCATGATGCAAGTAGTTGGCCAGTACCTCCGCGGTGTGTCTAATATCACCCAAAGACATCATTTTTAAAACAGCCTGCTGCCGCTTACCACTAGCTGTCCAATAGTGGGACACCTCATGTGTAACACTGACAGATGTGGATGGAGTGCTCGTGCGACTGCGCTCTTTCGACGAGCTTTTCGCTTCTGGAGGAGGAGGAGGGTCGAACGCCTACAGCCAACTGTTTCCTATACCGTGGACTAGGCAGCACTGTTCCACCGCTGCTGTCCCCTGTGGACCCTGCATCCAACACATTAACCCAGTGCGCAGTGATGGACACGTAATGGCCCTGGCCATGCCTTCTGGTCCATGCATCTGTTGTGAGGTGCACATTTCCACTCACTGATTATTTTAGTGCATGGACAATGCAGTCTTTCACATGGCGGTGGAGGGCAGGGATGGCTTTTCGAGAAAAGACGTGCCGATTGGGTATGTCATAGCCTGGGACAGCGTAGGCCATGAGCTCTCGGAAAGCTATGCTTTCTACCAAATGGAAGGGCATCATCTCTAATGAGATCAGTTTGGCAATGTAGGCGTTCAAAGCAAGTGTATGTGGATGAGAGGATGACTACTTTCTTGTCCTACTCAGAGTGTCTGGTAGGGTGAGCTGGACTTGAGAGCTGCATATGGGGGAACTAGCATTGGAAATGACGGACTGAGAAGGGGTTGGTGATGGTGAGGGTGTTGATGGCCTAGATTCAGTGTTTCCTCGCGAAAATATTGTGTTTGCCTGACTGGTTTGGCCTAGCGATGACACCTCAACATTTCTTGATGGTGGTGTGCTTAGCTGTGGCCTTACAGTGGGGGGAGCGATGGAGCGTTGCCAGCTAACTTCAGTCGGAGTAGGTGCACATGTGCTACCTGAGATTTTGTAGTCCGTCCACGCTAGAGGACGGACTACATGAAACGAAACCCGACCATAGCGTGAGGTCGGCAACGAGGTCGGCGACCATGGCGCCAAAGTCGCATTTCAAATGATGCTTCAGTGCCCTTTTTCAGCCAATGATGGAGGACGCACACTGTGGGCAACGCAATGACATAGGCAGCGGTCACCACCATCTTTGAGAAGGGCATGCAAGTGATTGGCTTGCTTTGTGTGGCATCACAGGGGCTATAAAATGGCGTGCACGCCGACCGCCATCTTACTTCTGCTGATCTCAGTAAAGGGAGAACTGCTTCTGCTGCTGATTCTGTAGGGAGAGCGTTACGCAGGGAAGAAGATACAAAAAACTGCTTCTGTTGCTAGCGATTTTGCCTGTACAACACACCAGTTAGTGTGCAGTGCAAGGGGAGTCTATATTTTGGTGCATCAGCTCTGTTGGTTATTAGGCTGCCTTATAAGGCTCCCTGATAGCTGCATTGCTGTTTTCACACTGTTGTGCAAACTGCTTTTTTAAAAGAAAAAATACTTTTCATCCTCTTTTTTGCCCAGTTACCAAGCATTCATTTTCCCACACTTTTGTGTGCAGCAGTCCTGCTTATTAGGCTGTCTGTTGCCATATTTGGGACTGAGAGCATCTTTATCAGCTTGCTAAAATCTCTAGGGAGTTTCAAATTCTCCCCAATCCTATATAGACATTTTATACACCATCCAATTTCAGCCTGTTATATTGAGGTGTAATCTACACTGGACCTGAGATAATAGTTCAGTGTCCTCAAGTCTGTAGGGAGATTCAAATTCTCCCCAGTCCTATATAGACATTTTATACACCATCCAATTTCAGCCTGTTATATTGAGGTGTAATCTATACTGGGCCTGAGATAATAGTTCAGTGTCCTCAAGTCTGTAGGGAGATTCAAATTCTCCCCAGTCCTATATAGACATTTTATACACCATCCAATTTCAGACTGTTATATTGAGGTGTAATCTACACTGGGCCTGAGATAATAGTTCAGTGTCCTCAAGTCTGTAGGGAGATTCAAGTTCTCCCCTATACTATATACACCTTGTACCTTGTTTTACAGTACCATATTGCTGGTGGTATTTTGGGTACATTTTCCCAAAAATGAGGAAGTGTGTTGGAAGAGGCCGTGGAAGTGGGCGTGGGGTGCCAGCTGGTAATGATGGTGTTGGTGGTGCTGGTGGATCTGCTGGTAGTGGCAAAAGCACAATAGCACCTAATGCAGGAGCTGTTTAGCCTGCGTCATCGTCTGGCTCCACAAGGCCTCGAAGGCTCCCTTTTCTGGGAGTAGGTAAACCGCTTTTAAAGCCGGAGCTTCAGGAACAAGTTTTGGCTTATATTGCTGACACAGCCTCCAGCTCTATTGCCTCCTCTTCTGAACTTTCAAAAAATAAAAGCACTGAGTTGTCATTGGAGGCTCATGGTCAGGAACCACACCTTTCCTTGTGTCCTTCACCCCTACCAAAAGTAAAGAATGCGGCAGGCCACACTACAGATTACTCCATGGAGCTCTTTTCACATACCATGCCTGGGATATCAAGTCAAATAGTGAATTACCAAGTCCAAGATGAATCTGATCTGGAGTGCACTGATGCTAAGCCACTGCTAGATTTATCTGCTGGTACATTCACTCAGAGCACTACATTGTCCTCACAGTGTACTGAGCCAGAATCTAACCCTGATGAAACTCAAGTGCCCCTTCCCGCATACTATACCACCTTACATGGTGACACAGAGGAAGGTGCACATGACATTGAAGAGAATGTGATGGATGACTCAGTTGTTGACCCAGATTAGCATCCATTGGGGGAAGAGGATGCCACTGCCAATAGCTCAGAAGAGGAGGAGGAGCATCCGCAGCAGGCATCGACATCATAACAGCTGTTATCTGGCAGGCCCGGAGCAGTCCAAAAACGGGTTACAAAAACCAAAAGAGTTGCAGGACAGCTAGGCCAGACAGCCAAATTAACACAGTGTGCAAGGCCTCAAAATGTCTTCCATAGTAGGAAGAGTGCAGTGTGGCACTTTTTTGAACAAAATCCTAATGATCAGGCAAAGGTTATCTGTAAGAAGTGCGCAAAGGCCTTTAGCCGAGGGAAAAATCTGAGAAATTTGAATACCAGTTGCATGCTTAGACATTTAACCATCATGCACTTGCAAGCGTGGACTGACTACCAAACGTCACGTACCACATGTGCAACTGCTCCCAATGAAGGTAGTCAGCAACGAGACATTGCTTCCCCCACTGTAAGCCCACCGGTTAACACACAACCAGCAGCAAATGTTGAGGTGTCGTTGCAAGGCCAAAGCAGTCAGGGAATCACAATGTTATATCAACGAAAGACTGAATCTAGGCCATCAGAAAGAACACCAACTCCATCACCATCATCAAACCTCTCTCAGTCCGCCATGTCCACTGCTAGTTCCACCATATGCAGCTCTCAAGTCCAGCTCACTCTACCAGGGACTATGAGTAGGACAAGAAAGTACTCATCCTCTCATCCGGGTACACTGGGTTTGAATGCCTACATTGCCAAGCTAATCTCGTTAGAGATGATGCCCTACCGGTTGGTTGAAAGCGAAGCTTTCCGCGAACTCATGGCCTACGCAGTACCACGCTATGACCTACCCAGTCGGCACTTCTTTTCTCGCAAAGCCATCCCAGCCCTCCACCTTCATGTGAAAGACCGCATTGTCCATACACTCAAGCAATCAGTGAGTGGAAAGGTGCACCTCACAACAGATGTATGGTCCAGTAGGCATGGCCAGGGCCGTTACGTGTCCATCACTGCGCACTGGGTTAATGTGTTGGATGCAGGGTCCACAGGGGACAGCAGCGGTGGAACAGTGCTGCCTAGCCCACGGTCTAGGAAACAGTTGGCTGCAGGCGTTCGACCCTCCTCCTCCTCCAGAAGCGAAAGCTCGTCGACAGAGCGCAGTCGCACGAGCACTCCATCCTCATCTGTCAGTGTTACACATGAGGTGTGCCACTATTGGACAGCTAGTGGTAAGCGGCAGCAGGCTGTTTTAAAAATGATGTCTTTGGGCGATATTAGACACACCGCGGAGGTACTGGCCAACTACTTGCATCATGGGCTGGGCAGTCTACATCTTGAGCCAGGCAAGGTAGTCAGTGATAATGGGCAGAATTTTGACAGTGCTGCCTAGCCCACGGTATAGGAAGCAGTTGGGTGTAGGCGTTTGACCCGCCTCCTCCTCCAGAAGCAAATGCTCGTCCACAGAGCGCAGTCACACGAGCACTCCATCCACAGATGCCAGTGTTGCATACTCGATGTCTTACTATCGAATAGCTAGTGGTAAGCGTCAGCAGGTTGTGTTGAAGATGATGTGTTTGGGCGACAACAGACACACCGCGGAGGTACTGGCCGACTACTTGCAGTGACAAACTGAGTCATGGCTGGGCAGTTTACATCTTGAGGCAGGCAAGGTAGTTAGTGATAACAGCCAGAATTTTGTGGCATCCATAGCCCTTTCAAAATTCTGACGCATACCTTGCCTGGCTCACACCTTGAACCTGGTGGTGCAGTGCTTCCTCAATAATTATCTGGAGTTAACAGGCCTGCTCCAGAAGGTCCGAAGACTGTGCTCGCACATCCGCCATTTGCCCGTACACTCCAGTCGTATGCAGAAGCTGCAGCGGTTGCTCCAACTTCCCAAGCACCGCCTAATTATCGACGTTGCAACAAGGTGGAACTCCACCCTGCACATGGTTGAGAGGCTGTGTGAACAGAGGCAGGCTGTAATGCATTTGTGGGAGGATACACGGGCAGGCACTTTGAGGGCAGACATGGAGTTGTCGGGTGTGCAGTGGTCGAAGCTGAAAGACCTCTGTAAAGTCCTTCAGTGTTTTGAGGAATGCACATGACTTGTAAGCGCAGACAATGCCATCATAAGCATGAGCATCCCACTTATGTGTCTGCTCATGTAAACTTTGACGCACATTAAGGAGCAGGCGTCTGCAGCCGAGCAGGATGAGGAAGAGGAGGAGGGAAGCCTTGATGACAGTCAGCCATTGTCTGCTCCGGGATCTCTCCTGGACGAGGTGGAGGAAGAGGAGGAGGAGGATGATGATGGAGATGATTATTTAGGGGAGGAGGATGCTTCTCGTGGGGCAAGAGAAAATGTTAGGCATGGCAAGGTCTGGTACAGGGTATGTGCGTGACTGGAGGGGTGTGGATTTGCCAGAAAGTGCTCCTCCACCCAGCACTCTCAGTGCATCATTGACACCTGGAACATTGGCCCACATGTCAGATTATGCCTTGCAGATCCTATAAAGGGACCCCCGCATTGCCAAAATGATTAATGATGACGACTACTGGTTGACCAGCATCCGGGATCCAT
Source organism: Dendrobates tinctorius (assembly GCF_039654945.1). Lineage (NCBI taxonomy): Eukaryota > Metazoa > Chordata > Amphibia > Anura > Dendrobatidae > Dendrobates > Dendrobates tinctorius. The sequence goes on from NW_027361765.1 coordinate 6,268,505, forward strand.
GCTATAAAGGCAAATTCCAAAACATAATGCCACAGGAGAACCTTGACCTAATATTGGCTAACAAACAAGCAACTATGGTAAACCATTTGTTTGAGGCATTCCCAGCACACAGCAGCGGTGATGGTTCTCCAATGAGCCGTAGGGGGAAACATGGAAGAGGTGTTCGTGGTGCACACATCAGAAGTGGCGTTGGAGACAGGGGTTTCATGACCATGTTGTGGACTGATTTTTCAAGTCCCGCTCACACGACTGGTAATACTGCATCGATTGAAAGTGACAGGAGACAGCAGTTGTCAACTATGGTAACAAACTACTTTTCCTCCCATATCGTTGTTCTCCCTCACAGGTCATTCCCCTTTGACTATTGGGCCTCTATACTGGACGCTTGACCTGAATTGGTACAATATGCCTTACAGGAGCTCACTTGCCCTGCTGGAAGTGTGCTATCGGAAAGAGTCTTCAGTGCTTCTGGCTCAATCCTGACAGAAAAATGGACCCATCTGTCGACCCAAAATGTTGATGATCTAACCTTCATTAAAGTGAACCATGCATGGGTTTCAAAGGATTTTGTCCCACCTTCCCCTGATGATGCATAAGTTGCCAGAAAAATGGCTCGCGTTTGTCCTCCTCTTCCTCGGACTTCTCCGATTCCTCCATTTGCAGCTGCTGAATGTCCAACATCAACATATGCCATTTTTTTAAACCTCCCTAACTGGGCTGCCTTCCCCCCCATGGCCGGGGTCACCACCTAGCACACGCAACCATGCGAGTGCCATTGCCCTGGACAGGTGGGTGGGCCGACTCTTGGGCACCAGCACTGGCACAGGGTCCCTCATAGTGCAATCAAGTGTCTCTGAGGGTGGGGGTGCACACCCATCGTCAGACACACCGGCGTACTATGAGGGGCCCAGTGCCAGTACCGACGCCCATGAGTGGGCCCCCCTTGCTTGGGCAGGGCCCCAGCATTTGCGATATTTACCTCTCCCTGCTCCTCCGCTGTGTAGTCTGGGTTGTCAAATCTTTCCCTGGGACTGCCACTACAAATTTGGTGAACTGATAGATGACGGTTAAGACATAGCTATGCCCTGTCCTGCTGGCCGGCCTCTAACTTCAGATTTTCAATGGCTTCCATTTCTTAAGGACGTCGACTCACAATGAGATGCAGTGGTGGTTTATCATCAGCTTTCACAGTTTTCCTACTCACAGACGTGTGACATTCCTGCCCACATTTTTAAATGTGCCCTCTCATGCCAATCCAATAGAATCGCCTACAGCCTGTGGCTTCTGACTTTTGCACTCCAAAGTTACCTGACCGATCATGATAGGCAGTGAGGACCATGTCTACATCTCTCCCTGTGATAAAAATTTGATGGAGATGAGTAACGGTGATGGGATCAATGGTACTGTGATACAGCAACCCTTTCTTCACAAAGAACTGTTTTCGCTGTCTTCACACACTAAGTAATTGAGGGTCAGCATCGCCTCTGAGAATTCTCCAGGGAGTTTTTGCCATGATTAGTAATTCCTAAATTTCTGCAATCACTCGACTTTATGTCTGTACTTTTATCCATCTCGTTTCCTCTTGCGGAGAGTCTGGACTGTCTTACTGAGACAGAAATATATATGAAGATTTAAAAATTCCCCAACAGTGTATACTGGTGTACGCTTCAAAAACATTTCCTTTTTTCTACTTTTTAGATTGCTGTCTAATCCATACTGAGGCTGTGAGTGTCTTTGTCATACTCTGGAAATAAACAAGGAGATTTTAAATGTTTAAACTATGCTATATATACCTGTTATCCGGTGATGCTGTACCCTTTCTCAACTTTCTGCAATATTGTCAAATCCATACTGTGCCTGAGACCGTCTGAGTCTGCCTCCTTATTACAGATGAGTGGAACTGTTGGCCAAGTTCAAATTCTAGCTGTTTTGGGCGGTGTTAGATCCGTTCGTCGAACTGCAACACTTTGATTAAAATTCGGCTGTTCGAGTTTCTGTTCCTGAACGTTTCATTAAACAAACGCGTATCTTTTTTTTCACATTAATAATGGTTTTCAATGATAATAGACAGTTTTAGGGCATAGTAGCGGTGTCTGGTAGCCAGCAGTGTAGTACACCTGTGAAGGAGCTACAAAGTGTGTGTTTCTAATAATTTTTTACCACATATTGTCCTGAAAATCCTTTTGAGCCCAGTAACTGTGTCTGCTACTCAGAAGAGGAGCCCACCCGTGAACCGAGCTATGCCACCTGTTTATGAAAGAACCAGTTTTTGACTGCATTTACACCACTTAATACTTTGGGCCTAGTAACTGTGTATGCTACTCATTCCATTATATATGGAGCATTACTTGGGCCCATAAGACACTGGAGCTTCATCCATGGTGAACAACATACACTGTAGCATTATGTGGAGCTCATCATATACAGTATGGAACATTACATGGGACCAATGATTCTGTTTGAAGAAATATATGGGCCTCATTACTCTGTATGGCGCACTATGCGGTGGCCGTAATACTGTATGGAGGAATATACTGTCTGTTTTTGGAGCTATTGGAGAATTTAAAATCGATATCAGTCATGTGATGTAAGAATTGAAGTATTTTTCATTGTACTATACCGCTATTTCTCTGCCGTATCAAAGGATCATGAATTGTGTCATGTGTTAAAGGAGCTCAGTGACACTCTTTGTCCCTGGGCCCAAGAAAATCTGGAGCCAGCACTACCCCCCCACAACTTTAGCCAAATAACCCCCAGTTTTCAATGCCTAACTATTATTATAAAGTAAATTAAGGTTGACAAGCTTAAGGAATAAGAATTGATGTGTTTGGCATTAAAATGGGCACTCTAGGTGTGTTTCCTGTCCTCCACTCACTGCTGACTTTTCTTCCCCATTGACTTACATTGGGTTTTGTGTTTCAGTCGGACTACGATTTTTCACAATAATCGGCCGATTTCGTTTCACCTGACTTTTGCGAAAGTCGGGTTTCGTGAAACTCGACTCGACCCGAAAAAAGGCAAAGTCGCTCATCTCTAGTCCATGCTTGCAAGTGCATGTTGGTTAAATGTCTAAGCATGCAACTGGAATTCAAATTTCTTAGATTTTTCCCTCTGCTAAAGATCCTTCGGCACTTCTTACAGATAACCTTTGCGTCATCAGTAGGATTTTGCTCAAAAAAGTGCCACACTGCACTCTTCCTACTATGGTACAAATTTTCAGGGCTTCCATGCTGTGCTAATTTGACTGTCAGGCCAAGCTGTCCTGCAACTCTTTTAGTTTTCTTGCCAAGTTTTTTGACAGCTACGGGCCTGCCGGATAACCGCTGCTGCGATGACGATGCCTGCTGCGGATCCTTCTCCTGTTCTGACCTATTGCCAACGCCACCCTCTTCCCCCAATGGATGCCAATCCGGGTCAACAACTGGGTCATCCATGACCTTGTCTTCAATGTCATCTGCACTTTCCTCTGTACCTTCCTCTGTGTCACCATGTAAAGTGGTATAGTATGCGGGAAGGGGCACCTGAGTCTGATTCGGGCTCAGTAGACTGCGAAGGCAATGTAGTGCTGTGGGTGAATGTACCAGCAGATTCATCGAGCAGTTGCTGTGCATCAGTGCACTCCATGTCAGATTCATCTTGGACTGGGGAATTCAGGATTTGACTTGATAACCCAGGAACGGTATGTGAAAAGAGCTCCATGGAGTAATCTGAAGTGTGTGCTGCAGCATCCTTCACTTTTGGTGTGGTTGAAGAACACAACGAAAGGTGTTGTTCCTGACCAGAGGCCTGCACTGACGACATTGTGCTTGCAGTTTTTGTAACTTCAGAAGAGGAGGCAATAGAGCTGGAGACTGTTTCGGCAATGTAAGCCAAAACCTGTTCCTGATGCTCCGGCTTTAAAAGTGGTTTACCTACTCCCAGAAAAGGGAACCTTAAAGGCCTTCTTGTGCCAGACGATGACGCAGGCTCAACACCTCCTGCCTTAGCTACTATTGTGCTTTTGCCAGAACCAGCCGATGCACCACCACCATAAGTACCCTGTGCCCCCCCGCCCATGTCCGTGGCCTCTTCCACCAGACTTCCTCATGTTTGGGAAAATGTACCAAAAAGTCCAGCAGAGAAATGGTACTGTATGATGAGCGTACAACTGTGTAAGGTGTATGTAAAAAGTGAAATCTCCGTATATATTTTGGGAGTCACAGACGCTCACCAAGTATGTATTTGACCATAATCCAACAAGCAGATATACGGTACTGTATCAGAAGTGTACAGCTGTATACATTGTTGGTGAAAATGTCAATCTCCGTATATGTCTTTATGGAGTGTCAAACACACGCGCTGACTCTGTGGAGATGTGCACTGACCGTAATAAGAACACCAGATATCCGATACTGTTTGATAATTGGACAGCGGTCAATATGGTGTATGGAGAAATGGAAATGTCCATATATGTATTTACGGAGTGTCACACACACACGCTGACTCTGTGGAGATATGACCGTAATAACTAAGAACACCAGATATACGATACTGTTTGATAATCGGACAGCAGTCAATACGGTGTATGAGGTGTCATGATCCAGCGTGGATCTGATAGATTTAAATGGATAAGTGAACTTTTTTCTTTTGGCTAGGTGCCAAAGTGGGTTGATTGCCCCCGGTGGCCATTAGAATTATTACACGTGGTGTTTCATTCTAAGTTGCCCGGTGTTGGTTAGTGGTATCGCACCTTAGTTTTAGGGTTAATGTGCTCGCAATTACAAATCAGGTGTTAGACTCTATAAAAGGGAGCCAGTTGGGTTCAATCACTGTTGGTGATATTGATTGTGTGTTAGTCATTCACAAGGAAGCCTGGGTGAATAAAGGAGCTGAACATGAGTCCTGCGCAGCCCAGTCAGAGGGGACGAGTGGCAGCTAGGTGGTCTGCAAGAAGGGCTGGCATGGCATGGTGGAGTCACAGTTTATGGTGTCGGCAGGAGGTGTTTGCATGGCTTGGTGAAGTGGCGACGATGGTGAGAGTTGCACTCACCATGCTGGACCTGGTTGCTGAGAGCTGGACTCAAGCATGCTTGACTTTTTGGGCAGAAGCTGAACTCATTATTGGGACTCTAAGAACACCAGATATCTGATACTGTTTGAGAATCCGACAGCAGTCAATATGGTGTATGGAGAAATGGAAATGTCCGTATATATATTTACGGAGTTTCACACACACACGCTGACTCTGTGGAGATGTGACCGTAATATAAACACCAGATATCCGATACTGTTTGAGAATCGGACAGCAGTCAATACGGTGTATGGAGAAATGGAAATGTCCTTATATGTATTTACGGTGTGCCACACACGCTGACTCTGTGGAGATGTGACCGTAATATAAACACCAGATGTCAGATACTGTTTGAAAATCGGACACCTCTATACGGTGTATGTATGGAAAAATGTTAATCTCCGTGTATTTTTTTACGGAGTCACACACATATAGCATATATTTGTCCATGATACCAGTCGGTACACGGTAGTGTGTGAGGAGCGTACATCTCTATACTGTGTGTGAAAAAATTTACGCTCAGAATCTACTGTGCAGAAAAAAAGGAATAAAAGGATTTTTGATTTAAAAAAAGCAGTCTGCACAGCAGTGTGCAAACAGCAATGCAGCTATCAGGGAGCCTTATAAGGCAGCCTAATAACCAACAGAGCTGCTGCACAAAAAAGTGTGAAAAAATTAACGCATGCTAACTGTGCAGAGAAAAGGAAAAAAAAATTTTGCCTTTAAAAAAGCACTCTGCACAGCAGTGTGCAAACAGCAATGCAGCTATCAGGGAGCCTTATAAGGCAGCCTAATAACAAACAGAGCTGCTGCACACAAATATATCCTCCCCTGTCACTGCACACTATACAGTTGTGTTTTGCAATGGCATTCGCTATCAGCACAAGCTATTTTTTATACTTTTTCCCTGCCTAAAAACTCTCCCTATTGAGAACGATCAGCAGCAACCTCTCCCTATGCTAAGATAGGCAGAAGTAAGATGGCAGTCGGTGGTCACGGCGACGCCACACAAAGCCAGCCAATCACTTGCATGCCCTTCTCTAACATGGTGGGGGCTGCTGCTCATGTAATCGCATTGCCCACAGTCTGCATCCTTCACGAATGGCTGAGAAAAGGCGCTGGAAAGATTGTGGGAAACGTGACTTTGGCGCTCAAGTCGGAGAACTCATGGCCGACCTCACGCTATGGTTGGGTTTTGATTGGCAAAACTCGACTTTAGCAAAAGTCGGCGAATTCTTAATTTGGCCAACCCGTTTCGCTCAACTCTAGTTGTTAGTCAAGTATAATGATGACAGGATTCATTTTCTTGAGTACATGGTGAAGACAGCACCTCCATCCCCTTACAAGGCACCATTACAGTGACCCCCAGATTGCATTCTGAAATATAATAATAATAACTGTGTGAGTGAAGCTAAATTGCACCAGTCCTGAGTGGTATTTAAATCAGGCAGTCCTAAACTTCAACATTTGCCAGTATGTAGCTTACTTCAGTGGTGCTTCACCGAAAAAGTCACATGAGCATATTTGTAAAATTGAGCAAAGAAAGGTGGCACTCACGAAGAGCTTCAGAAACCATAATCCTTTATTCAGACTAGGACATCAGGAGGAGCAGTCGGAAGGGTGGGCGAGAGAGTGATGAGCTGGATGATGGCCCTTTCGCATTGCAAACTGAGCTTCTACGGGTCCATTGGTATAGTTTCTGGATTAAACAGCAGTCATCCAGCTCATCACTCTCTCGCACCCCCCTGCCCACCGTTCCACCTTATGTCTTTGTATATATAAAGGATTATGGTTTCTGAAGCTTTTGGTAAGTGCCACCTTTCTTTGCTCAAGTTTATAAATGAAATATAATAAGTACATAGAATGTTTGACCTCTGATCAAGTGCTGAAGCTTTGTAGTGCCTTACAAAAAACTAAGTATTGCACAGATGACGCTTCATATTGATTACACACTATTCCAGTATTTGAGCCAGTTGGCAATATACAACTAGATATCATGTACATTAAGTGACATTGAGGCATACTAACTTGGGGTTAGTTTCACCTTAATCCAACAGAGAAGTACATTAAGCAAGATGGGTCCAATGCACCACTGGAAAGCTCCTGTTTTGTACCAGAAATACATTTCTCTGGTAAATATTCTTAAAATTAAAAGGGAAGGAACTTGAAAGGTGCAAAGTGTGTTCCAAAAGGAGAATGTATAAATGAAACAATTGTTTCAGTCACACACCAACATGAAAAAACTTGTATTCTCATATAGGATGTTTCAAAGTGTACCACACATCCCCGAGATTATTACATTCATTTCCATTTAGCCAATTTAATACAACACCTTATTATTAGAGATGAGTGAACCCAAACTTAAAATTTTGTGGTTTGTAATCGGTGCAAAACGCTGAGCACAAATTTCTCCCAGAAGTCCGTTGCTATGTTTAGAATTCCGGGGGAAGTCTGTTGCAGAGAGAGAGATTATTTTTCCAGCTTAAAAGTTTGGGTCCCCTTTGTTTTCAATGGGGTTCTGGTTCAAGTTTGGTTACAGTTCTGGTACCTGACCTGAACTTTGAAATAAAGTTCTGGTTGGGTACCAGAACCCAAAATTCCATGGGTCCGTCCATCCCTACTTATTATATCTTGATGTACTTCACAGTGATTACATATTTCCTCACATTATTAACAGACATTCCAGTAAATTAATTGGCAAAGATAAACTTACTACTCTCCTAGATGAATATCATAGGGAGTGTAGTTTTAAATTTGGGTTCGTTTCTCAAGGTTTTCCACTTTACTAGTATCTCAAGGGCTTTGCCAGAGCAACATGCCGTCCAAAAACTCACACAGTAAAATCTGTTTTTGGAGCTCATTTTCATTCTGTGGAAGTTATCAAATCAGTGTATTGCAGCCCGCTCACTCTTTTCTTAGCACAAGCATTTGCGGCAGGTGAAAGAAGGTGGGGGTAGAAGGGTGTTGCAATAATATCGATCACTAGGAAAAGTAAGCTAAGCTAAGAAACTAAACATCATGAATAAAATGAGCTTGCACAAGTTCCTGATGCCTGAAAGAAAACACATCACCATCAGATGCAACTTGAATACAGATCTCTTGGCAAACATAAGGATGTTTAATTTTAGTAGAACAGTTTTACAGTATGTAGCGAATTGAAGAAAATGATAGTTTTGATTTCTATCAGATTAAGCTGTTTTTCAAAACATAAGCATGTGAGCTACAATTATGCCAGTAAATACCATACAGGGAAATAGCAGGAAAGTGATTTCAAATAAATAATTCACAATTTTATCCAGTTGATAGCACATGATAGTTTGGTATAGAGGACCCCTGCAGTGACAGACTATCTGCCTGCCTCCTGCGAGAACAATAACATGAACAATAAAAAGTTAAACCGAGACTTGCATGTTCTGACATCAAGTTTAATGGTATAAAAGAGAACAGCTTTTAGATAGAATGGGTGTAATAAAACATCTTCATAACAGATGGAGCTATATTGGGTTGTAGATTGCCTATTTTCCATGGGAACTGAATTGGCAAAAATAAAAGTAATAATACACCTGCATTCAAACTATAAAGTTAATTTCTTAGATTAAAAATGTCTTTTAATTGGTAAAAACAACCTCTCGTAACTAATCTCTGCATTACTTTTTCAGTTTTAAGCAACTTGTGTAATTCCAGGTATTAAAATGTTCCCTGCTCGTTTTTTATACCTCAGTGCAATAAAAATAATGTGGTAAACAAATGAACTGTGGCTAAAAAAAAGCAAGTAAAGCTCTGAATAATGTAAATGAGGCTGTTTCTGCCTTTCTTGTACAAGTAAAATGCAATAAAAAATATATTGTGGTATCAGGTTATCCAGAAAATTGGTGTAAATACTTTTATGCCAAAAAGAACAAAGGTATTCTAATAGTGATACTTATATTGGCTAATCAGTAAAATTATATTTGCAGCTTTAATAGCACAGAGGCTCCTTCTTCAGGCTGGCTTACAAATGAAAGAATGAGCCAAGAGCAGAATATTTAAGGCATATGTGCATGGGTTGAAGGGGTGAGGCCTCCTAAAGATAAGCCAAGGGTTTTCTTTTACAAATAGAGAAGTGGTGAGAGTGATGGTTTAGAAGTTTGGTGATCTGGAGTCAGTCTGGTAGAAGTGTAGGAGGATGGACCAAGCTAGGGCTGCTACTTGCGTCTCTGGGCTGGAATTGCTGGGCCTGTCATCAGTATTGCCGGGGGGGAAGGGCTTTCTGTACAGAGCAAACCTGAGCACCTGACTGAAGGGGGTGGGTGGGATATAAAAAGAGGGAAGCATGGGAAGTCGGGGCATTTGGTGGGAAGAAAGCTTACCCAGAAGGAGAAGGCTGACTCCGTCTCTGCTGTCCCACGCCAACTATCAAGCCCGCTCTGCCTCCTGATCTCCTCTGCCCGCACTGACAGTGTGGTTTCTGACCTTAGTTCCCTCCCGACCTCTGACCGTGTGGGTCCAGACAAACTGGTGCCCCGATTACACCTGGCACGCAGCATAGTTCTGATTCCTCTCACCTCTCGGCTCTGGACAACACAGCCATGGGTATTGCACCAGGACTCTGTACTCCGCTCTTTGTGCCACAGGACTCTCGCCGTTCCACATCATATGCCAGAACTGTGAGATTCCGCCGGGGACAACTAAGAAGCGCTGTTTCACTACAGATACTGCGTCACAATTATTTCCAGGACCATTTCAAGTACATCTCGCGCCTCCTACGGCACCATCATGGGATCTTCCAACCTCCTTCTTCCAGGACCCCTGGACTGATAAGTTAACTTAACTTAATCTCCTCCTTAACCTTGCATCGTTTGTTGCCTATAATTTGTTTACACCTTCTACTGGTTAAATTCTCGAGCTCCCTTCAAGGAGCGTATACTGTGATTTTTTATTTCATGTATAAAGCTATCGATAACTCTTGCTCTACCTCCTGCTTGTCACTGCATCCCGCATACCTGCTCACCCATCTACACTAGTATGAAGTGTGTAGTTAGTCATAAAGTGTTTGAATGAGTCTGATTGTCTTTAACTTCCTTATTAGCTTGAATTTGCAGATTTTGCTCTCTCTGTCCTTAAATTGACCTTTCAGCATTAAGACTTTAAAATTTTTCATAATTCGAAGAGGTCCAGAGAAATGTTTTACCACAGGTGTTCAGCTCATTCCTTATAGTGTGCCTGTGTAGATTCATTCTCGATTGTGGTTTATTCTTAGTTTCCTTATTATAGATACCTCCAGGGCACCTTGTATATTGTATCAAATAGACCACATTGGAGGATGTACATGAAAAGAAATTCCCCTCCCTCTGATATTATGTGTGTGGATAGGGAACTAGTGATAGAGTCAGCGCCAGTCAGTGGCAATCTACAGGCCACAGTGCATATCATCCACGGTACTAGCGTCTGACAGTGTGCCTGCTACCGGGCATTGTCGTATCTCAAAGGTTGACTATAGATGATTATATATATGTAGATAATAAAATATGCTGGACGTCATGAAGGTTTATGGAAAATTAATGTTTGTATGGCAATGTCTTTGATATATATAGTTATGTCCAAAAAATGTATTTGAGACTTTGAGAAGCTGAGGGTGAGATTAGCAGTTGGGTGGAACTTGTTGAAGACATCAAGGAAGGTAAGCAGATCATCTTTTGAGCCTGTCCAGATTGATAGCAGATAATTGATGTAGTGGAACTATGCTAGAGGTTTAACAGAACAAGATGACAAAAACTACTTTGCTAGATTAGCCATAAATAGGTTAGCATATTGAGGTGACATTTTGCTTCCCATGGCGATGCCCACACATTGCACATATACATAGTTCACAAAGGAAAAATAACTGTGATGGAGCACAAACTTGATAAGTTGCAATGCTGGTTCTGTGGATAATATGTTTTTTTCTAAGGAAATATTTGCAAGCAGCAATCCCTTTCTCATGAGAAAAGTTGGCGTAAAGAGACTCTACTTTCATGGTGGCTAATATTGTGCCTTCTGCAGGTGGACCCAGTGCTAGAAGTTTGCAGAGAATGTCTGTGGCGTCCTGGATATAATTGGGTGTGAGCCTCACCAAGGGTTTTAGAATGTTCTCCACACAGCCTGAGATTTTCTCACTTAATGTCCCAATGCCAGTATGATGTACAATGTAAGTAAAATATGTATATACTATATGTGTTTTCCAAACTTTGCATAAAAGTGGAAATCATTATTACGTATAATGTGGCTATCAGTTTAAATTAAATACATCAATAATACATATGAGAAAATTAGACTTCATACTATATCTTAAAAGAAAAGAAGGATCTTCTCTATTTTAGGAAAGAAAGAGGGTATGTAAGGGTATTTGGCTGCTCCTTTTCTCATGCTTTATTGCATGCTCTAACAACACTAGGGGAACATCAGGATGATCATACATACTCTTCAAGCATGTAAAAAATAAAATTAGGCATTGAAAGGAACAGGTACTAACCATCACTGTGCAAGTTATAATAATCTGCTAAATGTCATAACTTCAAGACAAGCTCCCATAGCTGCACAAAAAGACTTTAGTCCACTATGATGATTCAGCAGTGTGGGAAATTGTGACAGGCAAGTTTTCTTTTTTATTTAGAACTAGCTTAAGAGCCCAGCGCTGCCCGGGCATAGTAACTAACTGTGGTTAGTTATAGCAAATTATAATTATCCTCCATCCCTTAGTCCCGTGCCCATATACCTATCATACATATCCACGATCCCATAGACCCATGCCCATATACCCATCATACATATCCTCCATCCCATAGTCGAGTGCCCATATACCCATCACACATCCTCCATCCCATAGTCCCATGCCCATATATCCATCACATATCCTCCATCCCATAGTCCAATGCCCATATACCCACCATACATATTCGCTATCCCATAGTCGAGTGCCCATATACCCATCACACATCCTTCATCTCATAGTCCCATGCTCATATACCCATCATACATATCCTCCATCCCATAGTCCCGTGCCCATATACCCATCATACATATCCGCCATCCCATAGTCCCGTGCCCATATACCCGTCATACATATCCTCCATCCCATAGTCCAGTGCCCATATACCCACCATACATATTCGCTATCCCATAGTCGAGTGCCCATATACCCATCACACATCCTTCATCTCATAGTCCCATGCTCATATACCCATCATACATATCCTCCATCCCATAGTCCCGTACCCATATACCCATCATACATATCCGCCATCCCATAGTCCCGTGCCCATATACCCGTCATACATATCCTCCATCCCATAGTCCAGTGCCCATATACCCATCACACATCCTCCATACCATTATGACATCATCATGAGCAGCGGGGCTTGCCACCTATGATAACATCAGCATCGCCATGGCAACCATTATGACATCACAATGAGGGGCGGGGCTTGATACACACACACTTTTCCCATTATGTAGATAGGGGCAAAATTGTTTGGTGAATTGGAACGTGCGGAGTTTAAATTTTGCCTCACAACATAGCCTAGGACACTCTCGGGGTCCAGACGTGTGACTGTGCCAAATTTTGCGGCTGTAGCTGCGACGGTGCGGATGCCATTCCCGGACATACACACATACATACATACATACATACACACACTTGAGCTTTATATATTATTATATATTAGATCATAGAATGGTAGAGTTGGAAGGGACCTCCTGGGCCATCTGTTCTACCCCCCTGCTCAAAGAAGGATTCAATAAATCATCCCAGACAGATGTCTGTCCAGCCTCTGTATGAAGACTTCTACTGAAGGAGAACTCACCACCTCTCGTGGCAGCCTGTTCCACTCATTGATCACTCTAACTGTCAAAACGTTTTTTCTAATATCTAACCTGTGTCTCCTCCCATTCAGTTTCATCCCATTGCTTCTAGTCTTTCCTTGTGCAAATGAGAATAAAGATGATCCTTCTACAATGTGACAGCCCTTGAGATATCTGTAGACAGCTATTAAGTGTCCTCGCAATCTTCTCTTTTGCCAGCTAAACATTCCCAAATCCTGCAACCGTTCCTCATAGGACATAGTTTGCAGACCGGTCACCATTCTGGTTGCTCTTCTCTGATCTTGCTCCAATTTGTTGATGTATTTTTTAAAATGTGGTGCCCAAAACTGGACACAGTATTCCAGATGAGGTCTAACCAGAAAGGAGTGGAGGACAATAATGACTTCACGTGATCTAGATTGTATGCTTCTGTTAATACATCCTAGAATTGTATTTGCCTTTTTTTTTGCTGCTGCATCGCACTGCTGATGTCATGATCCCAGTGCAGATTTTTGACCTGCACGTCAGGGGTTAATGTCTTGAGCTCAGAGCAGGCTTTGACCTGCACGCCTGGGGTTAATTATTGTGGCCTCTCTTTGGTTCAGGGAGAGCTTCTTATAGCCCTGGAAAACTCCAATCCCCGTCAGTTATACTTTTGCCTTTGGCCGAGTGTGTTGATCCCTGTGTGCCTATGCCTTGCGATTGTCTTCTAGCTTGCTTATATGGTTCTGACCTGGTTCTGTCCCCATTGTGAGTTTGCCTGTTGATTCTGTACCGTATATCTGTTTCTCTGGTTTCTGACTTCTTGGCTACGTCCTGACTATCCGTTCTGTCTAAATCCTTTGGTATTGTCGTGCTATCTCGTGCTTTGACCCCGGCCTGAACTGTTTACATCCCTGTCTAAGCCCTTTGGAAACTTTGTCTCATAGTTACCTTTCTAGGAGTTTTCCTGCAGCTCCCAGCTCTCTGGAGTTTAGGCCACGCCCATAGCAGTCACATGCTTCAGGTCCTGTTTGTCTGAAGCACGCATCTTCACTGCTGCTGCCCGCTCCACAGGTATCTTAGAGCACAGTTTGTCTTACTGAGGACACGCGCACTGGCTCAGTGAGCAAATGCAGTGCGGTGTCCCTGACATTATAACTGACCGTGAACTTTTTTTCTCTCTCCCACTTCTGCAGCATGGACCCAATGCATTCTTTATCTGAGCAGGTGAAATGCTTTACTCAGTCGCTGCAGAAGCTAAGTTTGGAGCACCAAACTCTGGCCCAGTCCCAACGGCAGGTTGCGGATTCAGTTCAGGGGGCTCTTTCCGCAGGCTTTCAGCAGGTTACCAGATACGCTTGCTGGTAACAAAAATGAATTTAGAGCGTTTAAGGAGGCTGTAAGCTCTTTTTCTCCTTGAGACCCTATTCCTCTTGGGATGAGAAACAGAGGGTGGTTATGTCCCTGCTTAGGGGGTCCCCACAGGCCTGGGCATTTTCACTTTCTTCTTCTGCCCTGGAGAGAATGCCTCGACTGAGTGGTTCTGTTCTGAATTTAGACGTTGGGCAGCCGAGATTTCTTGGAGTGATGCCGCCCTTCGGGGGCTGTTCTGTAGAGGCCTGTGTGAACATCAGAAGAATGCCCTGGCACTCCATCCTCCACCTGACTCCCTGGAGGAGGCCATGACCCAAGCGGTTCGCATGGATCGCAGACTGCGGGCAAGAGGTGTTATGCAACTTGAAACATAATTATTCTCTAATGGAGGTGAGGCCCAGACCCCTCCTGTGGCTATGGAGGTGAGCGCTGTCACCTGTGATGAGAAGGAAAGGAGATGCCCCCTGGAGAAGCAGTTGTGCTTCTATTGTGGGGAATCTGGACATTAGAAGAAGGACTGCCCCTCCTGTCCGTCGAGGAAGCTACCCAGACCTTCAGGTACAATTTTCCCCACTTGCAAAAATTGTGCTTCAGGTGGAACTGGAATTTGGTTATGGTCCTGTTCAGACTACTGCTTTTGTTGACTGTGGCTCTGCTGTGAACCTGATTGATACCCGATTTATGACTCTTAATAAGATAGGGACAGTTAGGCTTCAGGATCCTGTTAAACTTGTGGCAATTGACTCATCCCCTCTTACCCAGGACGGTATCTGTTTCAGGTCTGAACCTTTTTCTCTAAAAGTGGGTCCCACTCATGTGGAAAAACTAAGCTGTCTTGTGTTAGATAACTTGCCTGCAGGACTGGTACTGGGGATGCCTTGGCTTCAACGCCATAATCCTACCATTGATAGGGTAACAGGGGAGATCACTCAATGGGGATGCAAAGATAAATGTTGTAACCTGGGACCTCTTGTTAACTCTATTAAATCCGTATCTGTGTCATCTGTCAGTCAGGAAGGTATTCCGGAGTACCTGAAGGATTTTGAAGACGTTTTTTCCAAAATTGAGGCTGAGGCGCTGCCACCACATAGACCCTACGATTGTGCAATTGAGTTAGTACCCAGGGCCAAGTTACCTAAGGCTCGATTGTTCAATTTGTCCGGGCCTGAGCGCCAAGCCATGAAGGAATACATAGCTGAGAGTCTCCGCAAAGAGCATATTAGGCCTTCTGTGTCACCTGTGGCAGCAGGATTCTTCTTTGTGAAGAAGAAAGATGGTGGTTTACGGCCGTGCCTCGACTTTTGGGAACTCAATAAGATAACAGTTAGGAACACTTACCCACTTACCCTCATCCCAGACTTATGTAACCAGTTTTCTGGGGCCCAATGGTTCTCCAAGTTAAATCTCCGGGGGGCCTACAATATGATAAGGGTTCGGGAAGGGGTCGAGTGGAAAACTGCATTCCTCACATCAGAAGGACTCTTTGAAAACCTGGTAATGCCATTTGGGTTAACTAATGCACCCGCTATTTTCCAGAACTTTATCAATGTTGTGTTTTCTGACCTGATAGGTCATTTTTTTATCATTTATTTGGATGACATTTTGGTGTATTCCCCGGACAGTCAGTCTCACTTGCAACACCTACGGACAGTTCTCCATAGACTCAGGGAGAACTAATTGTTTGTTAAATTGGAAAAGTGTTCATTTTTCGTACAGGAACTGTCTTTTTTGGGGCTGATTGTGTCCTGTGAGGGGTTTCGTATGGATCCTAAGAAGGTGCTGGCAATCGCTGACTGGGTTCAGCCTCGAGATCTCAAGGAGCTCCAGCGTTTCTTAGGGTTTGTAAACTATTACTGGAGATTCATTAAAGGTTTCTCACAAGTGGTTAAACCACTCACAGATCTTACCCAGAAGGGGGCTGATGTAAAAAACTGGTCTGTACCTGCTAAGGAGTCCTTCACAGATCTTAAGAAATGTTTCATGTCCGCCCCAGTGTTGGTCCAACCAGACCCATCCAAACCATTCATTGTGGAGGTGGATGCTTCTGAGGTGGGGTTGGGGGCTGTGCTGTCCCAGAGTTTGGCCACCCTTACTAATCTCAAACCCTGTGCCTTCTTCTCCAAGAAGTTCTCTTCCACCGAGAGAAACTATGATGTAGGCAATAGAGAACTTCTTGCGGTCATTGGCATTCGAAGAATGGAGGCACTTTTTGGAAGGGGTGGCTATCCCTATCGCTGTTATCACGGATCACAAAAATTTGGCATACCTTGAGTCTGCTAAGAGGCTTACTCCTAAACAAGCTCGTTGGTCACTTTTTTTTTTCACGATTTCAATTCTCCATTACTTTTCGACTGGGGTCTAAAAATGTTAAAGCGGATGCCCTGTCCAGAAGTTTTGATCCAGTGTCTCCCCCCGATCCGCCGTCCTCCATTCTTCCCCCAGGGGTGGTAGTGGCGGGGGTCTCATCAGAGTTGGAACAAGAAATTTTGAGGGCTCAGTTCCTAGCTCCAGCAACCAGTTTAAGGTATCTTAGAGCACAGTTTGTCTTACTGAGGACACGTGCACTGGCTCAGTGAGCAAGTGCAGTGCAGTGTTCCTGACAGCTGACTCATGTTCAGTCTGTGATCTATAAGTATACCCAAGTCTTTTTCACATGTGCTGTTGCTTAGCCCTATTCCTCCCATTCTGTATATGCTTTTTTCATTTTTATTGCCCAGATGTAGTACTTTGTGTTTTCCCTGTTAAAAACCATTCTGTTAGTTGCTGCCCACTGCTCCAGTTTATTTATATCTTTTTGAATCCTCTCTCTTCTCTAGTATTAGCTGTCCCTAATATCTTTGTGTCGTCAGCAAATTTAATCAGTTTACCATCAATTCCTTCATCTAAATCATTGACAAAGATGTTGAACAATACAGGGCCCAGGACAGAGTCCTATGGTACCCCACTTGAGACTTTTTTCTAACTGGATGTGCAGCCATTTACGATCACTTTTTGGGTCCGATCAATAAGCCAGTTATGAAGCCACCTAACAGTTGCCTTGTCCATTCCATACTTAGTCATTTTTTTAATAAAGATTGTGTGAGCTACTTTGTCAAATGCTTTGCTGAAGTCAAGATAAACTATTGTATATCTACAGCATTTCCCTCATCCACCCAGTCAGTGATTCTGTCATAGAAGGAAATTAAGTTAGTCTGACATGACTTATTAGTTACAAACCCATGCTGATTCTGTTTAATCACTTAATTCTTATACAGGTACTTACATACATGTTGTTTAATAATTTGTTCAAAGATCTTAACTGGTGTAGAAGTCAGACTCATCAGCCTATAATTCATTGGGTCCATCTTCTTGCCCTTTTCGAAGATAGGAACATTTGCTCTTCTTCAGTCTTCTGGGACTTCCTCTGTTCTCCAAGACTTTTCAAAGATTATGGAGAGAGGTTGAAAAATTTCCTCAGCTATCTCCTTCAGTACTCTGGGGTGTAATTCATCTGGACCCGGAGACTTGAATTCATTTAGATTAGCCAAGTGTTTCCTCACTATCTTTAGTGCTACACTTGTAAGGAGAGCTTTAAACTAGAACAACATGGGAAGGGAAGCAAAAGACCAGAAAAAGCCATACACCTGACAAATGCTATTGAGAACTCTGCTATTAGAAGTGGAAAGGAAGAACAAAGACGAAAGAATCTAATTAATAAAAATATTGGAGAAAGAGAAACCAATCACAAACTAAAATGTTTCTATACTAATGCACAAAGCATGGGCAACAAACAAGGAGAATTGGAACTACTAACACAGGAAAAGAAATATGATGTCATTGGAATCACTGAAACTTGGTGGGACAATACACATGATTGGAATACAAGACTAGAAGGATACAACTTATTTGCAAGAAACAGACTTGATAAACGAGGAGGAGGTGTCGCATTGTATGTTAGAAACGCGTATATCTGCACAGAGATTGAAGCTTCAGAGACTGGGAGTTCTGTGGAAACTGTTTGGGTAAGAATACAAGGACAGAACAATGGAAAGGACACCATTGTAGGCATTTACTACAGGCCGCCTGTGCAAGCTGAAGCTATGGATGAACTCTTTATGCATCAAATGGCCAAGTTCTCCAAAAAATATGACATAGTTGTCATGGGAGATTTCAACTATCCAGACATTTGTTGGGAATCTCTCTCAGGCAAAACTAACAGGTCAAGGAAATTCTTATCCTCTCTTGCTGACAACTTTATCTTCCAAAAGGTAAGGGAGAAAACAAGGGGAACTGCTACCTTGGATCTAATCCTTATAAACAGGGAGGAAATGGTTGAGGAGGTAAAAGTGGCTGGGACCCTAGGAGGTAGCGACCATGCTATTTTAGAATTTTGGATAACTAGAGGCGGAAGACCTGTGAAGACTCAGACGTCAAGGTTAGATTTCAGAAAGGCAGATTTTAAGGGATTCAGAAAGAGAATTGGAGGGATCCAATGGCTGGATATCCTTAAAGACAAAAATGTCCAGGAAGGATGGGAAATCTTGAAAAATGAAATTCTCAAAGCACAGTTGTTAACAATTCCGAAAAGAGGGAAGAATAGGAAGCAGTTAAGGAAACCAGGATGGATGAACACAGAACTTAAGCACATGCTAAAAAGGAAGAAAAAAATGTTTATAAAATGGAAAGAGGGAGGCATATCTAAAGAAGAATATAATGCTGTCTGCAGAACCTGCAGGGCACAAATCAGATTAGCTAAAGCTGAAAATGAATTGAGGCTTGCAAGAGATGTCAAAAGCAATAATAAAGGATTTTGGGGATATGTCAAAAGTAAAAGAAAAGTCAAAGATGCTATAGGATTTTTACAGGATGAAAATGATGCAATGGTAAGACAGGATGTTGAGAAGGCTGAACTTTTAAATTCCTATTTTGCATCTGTTTTCTCTCAGAAAGGAAATGTAACATCAACTGTTATTCACTGTCCTATTAAGGGAATAGAAGAATCCAGGATATCTATAAACAGAAAGATAGTGAGGAAACACTTAGCTAGCCTAAATGAATTCAAGTCTCCAGGTCCAGATGAATTACACCCCAGAGTACTGAAGGAGATAGCAGAAGAAATTTTTGAACCCCTCTCTATAATCTTTGAAAATTCTTGGAGAACAGGAGAAGTGCCAGAAGACTGGAGAAGAGCAAATGTTGTTCCTATCTTCAAAAAGGGGAAGAAGGTGGACCCAGGTAACTATAGGCCGGTGAGTCTGACTTCTATACCAGGAAAGATCTTTGAACAAATTATTAAACAACATGTATGTCAATACCTGGATAAGAATGAAGTGATTAAACAGAGTCAGCATGGGTTTGTAACTAATAAGTCATGTCAGACTAACTTAATTTCCTTCTATGACGGTATCACTGATTGGGTGGATCAAGGAAATGCTGTAGATATAGTATATCTTGACTTCAGCAAAGCATTTGACAAAGTCTCTCATACAATCCTTATTGAAAAAATGATTAAGTATGGAATGGACAAGGCAACTGTTAGGTGGATTCATAACTGGCTTAGTGATCGGACCCAAAGAGTGGTCGTAAATGGCTGCACATCCAGTTGGAAGAATGTCTCAAGTGGGGTACCACAGGGCTCTGTCCTGGGCCCTGTATTGTTCAACATCTTTATCAACGATTTAGATGAAGGCATTGAGGGTAAACTGATTAAATTTGCTGATGACACAAAGCTAGGAGGGATAGCTAATACTAGAGAAGAGAGAGAGAGGATTCAAAAAGATTTAAATAAACTGGAGAAGTGGGCAGCAACAAACAGAATGGTTTTTAACAGGGAGAAATGCAAAGTACTACATCTGGGCAATAAAAATGGAAAAAGCATATATAGAATGGGAGGAATAGGGCTAAGTGACAGCACATGTGAAAAAGACTTGGGTATACTAATAGATCACAGACTGAATATGAGTCAACAGTGTGATGCAGCAGCAAAAAAGGCAAATGCAATTCTAGGATGTATTAACAGAAGCATACAGTCTAGATCACGTGAAGTCATTATTTCCCTCTACTCCTCTTTGGTCAGACCTCATCTGGAATATTGTGTCCAGTTTTGGGCACCACATTTTAAAAAAGACATCAACAAACTGGAGCAAGTTCAGAAAAGAGCGACCAGAATGGTGACCGGTCTGCAAACCCTGTCTTATGAGGAAAGGTTGCAGGATTTGGGAATGTTTAGTTTGCAAAAGAGAAGACTGAGAGGAGACTTAATAGCTGTCTACAAATATCTAAAGGGCTGTCACATTGTAGAAGGATCAACTTTATTCTCATTTGCACAAGGAAAGACTAGAAGCAATGGGATGAAACTGAATGGGAGGAGACACAGATTAGATATTAGAAAAAACTTTTTGACAGTTAGAGTGATCAATGAGTGGAACAGGCTTCCACGAGAAGTGGTGAGTTCTCCTTCAATGGAAGTCTTCAAACAGAGGCTGGACAGACATCTGACTGGGATGATTTAGCGAATCCTGCTTTGAGCAGGGGGTTGGACCAGATGGCCCAGGAGGTCCCTTCCAACTCTACGATTCTATGATTCTATGATTCTATGCTTATAGATATCCTGGATTTTTCTATTCCCTTAATAGGATAGTGCAGATCAGTTGATGTTACATTTCCTTTTTGAGACAAAGGAGATGCAAAATAGGAATTTAAAAGTTCGGCCTTCTCAACATCCTGTCTTACCATTTCATCATTTTCATCCTGTAAAAATCCTATAGCATCTTTGACTTTTCTTTTACTTTTGACATATCCCCAAATTCCTTTTTTATTGCTTTTGACTAGGGATGAGCGAGCATATTCATGGGTACTCAGCGAGCAATGCGGTACTCGCGTTACTCGAATAATAGTGAGTATTTCACTACTCGCCTCGCTATTCGGTTCTCCCGCCCAGCAGTTGCCAATCACAGTAATGCCGCATCCTTCTTGGTTGTGGGCGCCATTACTATGATTGGCTGGCCACCCAGCGTCCTATGAGTCATCATAGCCTGGCTCTATGCTCTGCCACCACCATTTTCTGCACATTACATGCAGAACACAGCTAGTGTAGGGAGAGTGTGAGCAGCTGCTAGAGAGAGTTGTGTTTTTTGGTTCAAATCAGCCAGAAATCCTCTGTGAAACCCAAAAGTTCTTTTCAGAGCTGAAATTATAAGGTCAGCGACTGAGTAGTGACCATTTTCCCATCTTTTTTTAGGTCACATTTACCCCTGCAGGGCAGGTTTTTTGTGCTGTTGCCGTGCCGTGTTCACAGCAAATAGTATGCACGCATGGTACTGCACAACTGACACGCAGCCAGCACCGCTGTCTTGAGTGGTGTCTGGGCTGTGTATTCTTGCCTTAAACCTTAGGGCAGTTTTTTGTTCAGTTGCAGTGCTGTGTTCACAGTGAATAGCACGCACGGTACTGCACAACTGACACGCAGCCAGCTGTCTGTGTGGTGTCTGGGCTGCGTATCCTTGCCTTAAACCTCAGGGTAGTTTTTTAGTGGCAGCACTATTGTCTTGTGTGGTTACTGGGGTGCATAATCTCACCTTAAACCTAAGGGCAATTTTTTTCTCCTGCTGCGGTGCTGTTTGTAAAGCACCAAGCAGCACTAGGCTGTAGTGCTACCTTCCACAAAGCACTAACTGCTCCTTGTTCCCCAATATCTGCATCTGAACATCTACAACTATGGCAGAAAAATCCAAAATTCCTAAAAAGGCTGTTGTGAAGGGACAGGGACGTGGATGTGGGGTCGTTGCCCAACAAGGCACAGAGTCTGGGAGATTGAAGAAGGTTGATGCATCTAGTTTCCTGGTGAAATTTCCAGGTCTGGAACATAAACAGGCCTGGAAGCCAGAAGAACAAGAGCAGATACTGTCTTGGATGGCTGATAAGTCCTCAGCAAAATGTTCTAGCAGCACCCAATCATCCATGACAAAACAGTCTACTGTCCATAGAGATAACGCTGGGTCATCCTATTCTCAACCTGTTCCTAGTTCCCGGTCAGGAGTCACAGGAAGCATTTGACCCCAACCTTGGTCACTCCGAGGATCTGTTTGACATATTTCCTTGCATTGCCTCTGGCTTCTCATAGCGCGACATTGAAGAGGAATGTGAGGGGGTATTGTCTGTTGAAGATGGCCAAATATTTGAAACCCCACGTCCAGAAGAAAGCCACTTTCATCCACATGATATACCGGGTGAAGAGGCGGAGGCTGATTGTGATGACACACAGTTGCCATCTGGCCAGTCGCCAATATCAACACGGAAGGAGGAGGACATGGACAACGAGGTGGTCGATGATGAGACCACCGATCCTACCAGGGCCGTTGGCACGCATAGCCATCACAGCAGCACAAAGGATGAAAGTGCATACGTAGCCCCAGCAAAGGCACCAAGGGCTACTGGTTTGAGCAGAGTGCGAAGTGTGTCAACTGTTGCCAAGAGCAATCTCTCTGTGCCCCAAGTCAACACAAGTGTGCATTCAGCCGCTGTCTGGAAATTTTTTTCCAATAGTCCTTCTGAACCAAATGTTGTCTTCTGTAGCATCTGCCATAGGAAAATGAGCAGAGGCCATAGCAAAGTCAACCAAAGCACCACCAGTATGTGGAAACACATGGCTGCCAAGCGGACTGAACAATAGGGTACCAAATCAGTGTCTGCGACTGCGTGTCAAACCACTGCCATGTCGCCTGTGATACATCCTCACCAATCTGCGGGGCAGGAAGCAGGTGATCATCATGCCTCTTGCTCACAAGCTGCGGTTGCACAGACACAGGCCACAACAAGCTCATCAAATTGTTTGTCCCAGGAAAGCGTCCAATTGTCCATGCCCCAGATGTTTGAGAGGAGGTGTAAATACCAAGTCACACACCCACAAGCACAAATACTGTACGCGCACATTGCCAAGTTGCTAGCCGTGGAGATGTTGCCGCTTAGGCTTGTGGGGACACAGTCTTTCCGTGATCTTTTGGCTTTGGCTGCCCCACAATAATCGGTTCCCAACCGGCACTATTTTTCCTGGTGTGCCGTCCCCGCGTTACACCCGTATGTCTTAAACAATCTCAAGCGGGCTCTCACCAACGCCGTAACCGGGAAGGTCCATCTTACAACAAACACATGGACAAGTACTTGTTGCCAGGGATGAAACATCTCTGTCACGGCACACTGGCTCAACCTGGTCGAGTGTGGGGCAAAGTCTCAAATTGGACCATCAACACATATCCTACCCACGCCACGAATAGCGGGCCCAACCTCAATCAGGGTTTCTGCCTCATCATATACGTCCAGTCTCCCCTCTTCCTCCTCCTCCGCCTCATCATCCTATGCTGAATTACCCTCCACATCACTCCCAAGTTGGGAGCTGTGTAGCAGCGCATCGGCAAAGCAGCAAAACGCTCTGCTGAAGCTGATCTGCTTAGGTGAAACACCACACACTGCAGCAGAGCTGTGGCAAGGAATAAAACAACAGACTGATCAGTGGCTCTCCCCACTGCAACTCCAACCTGGTCTGGTTGTCTGCGACAATGGGCGTAACCTGGTGGTGGCTTTAAAGCTCGGGAAGCTGGTACACGTACCATGCATGGCTCACATGCTGAACCTGGTGGTGCAGAAATTTATAAAAACATACCCTGACTTGCCGTACCTACTTGAGAAGGTGCGCCGTATTTGCGCCCATTTCCGCTACTCCTCAACCACTGTTGCCGGTCTTGCAGTGCTTCAAAAGCAATTTAATTTGCCAAACCACAGGCTCATTTGCGACCTGCCAACACGGTGGAACTCAACATATCATAGGTTGGCAAGGGTAAGTGAGCAGCAGAGGGCACTTTCTGAATACCAGCTTAAACATGCCCGTCACACTGAGACTCAGCCAAGACACATAACAACTGTCGAGTGGGTGTGGATCGCTGATATTTGTGAGGTGCTTGATAACTTTGAGTACTGCACCAAGCTTGTGAGCGGTGATCAGGCTATTATCAGCGTAACCATCCCTATGCTATGTCTGCTGAAAAAATCGCTGCAGAATCAAAAAATGGAATCTTTGCCTGCCCAGCAGCTGGGTATGAAGCAAGATTTTGCAATGGGTGATCCTACCCAGCCCAGCCAATATCATCAGGTAACATTGGGGGATGAAGAGGGTGATGAAAATGAGGAGGGAGAGGACTTATTTTTCAGTGGCACCGAGGGGACATGTCATGCTACAGAAGGGAATCCAAACCCCAGCTTCATGTCTGTCCAGCATGGGTGGGCTGAAGAGGAGGAGGTGGAGAAGGAGAGACAGTGTGAGGAGAGGATGGGTATTGTTACTCCTTCAGGGGTCACAAAACAATTGCCTCTTTGCAGCTTGGCACACATGGCACACTTCATATCTGACTGTCTGTGCCAAGACCCTCGCGTAATCAACATTTTCAATAGCAACCTATACTGGTTGGCCATCTTTCTAGACCCACGGTACAAATTTCCTTCACTACTGTTGCAGTCACCAAGGGGTTTCACAATGGAATCCTTCAAGAAGGCCGTTGTCAATAATTTGATTGCAACAGCACCCTCAGACACCACTGCTAGCAGAGATACCAGCTCTGTGCAACACCATGCATTAATGGGAAGAGATATGACAAGCA
Source organism: Dendrobates tinctorius (assembly GCF_039654945.1). Taxonomy (NCBI): domain Eukaryota; kingdom Metazoa; phylum Chordata; class Amphibia; order Anura; family Dendrobatidae; genus Dendrobates; species Dendrobates tinctorius. Next base: position 6,293,357 of record NW_027361765.1, read on the forward strand.
GGTCCAAAAGAGGTGGTGGTAAAATGTCCACAAACTGGGCCATGTTCAATAAACCGGCTCATCACCAAGGCCTAGCTGGAACAGTAGCAATGCCAAGGAGGGAGAAGTTAAATAAGATGGTCAACGACTATCTAAGTGACCATACCTGCGTCTTTCCTGACACTTCTGTACCATTTAATTACTGGGTATCCAAGCTTCATAGTTGGCCCGACCTCTCCTTCTATGCCTTGGAGGTGCTGGCCTGCCCTGCTGCTAGTGTGATGTCAGAGCGTGTTTACAGTGCCGCTGGGGCAATCATCTCAGATACATGCACACTGCTGACAACAGAGAATACAGACAGGCTGACTCTGATAAAATTTAACAAGGACTGGATTTCGCAACAGTATTTAAGCCCTCCAGATGACAGTATCCCAACCTAAAGTCACACCAACACGTTTTTTTTTATCAAATTGGTGATCACATCCATCCCTTCCCATACAAGCCCCTTCCTTCTTCTTACACATGTTTTCAAAACCTGCTTCTGACACATGTACCTCATGGTCAATAAGCTAAAAACAATTTTACGTTAATTAATATTTCCCATCGGAGGCACTTGTGATGAGAGTGAGACCCTTCTTCTTTCATCAACCATTGTATCATTCATGCCCCTTGGGCTAATTTTTGGAGACACTATGGCTATGCCTGGACACTGGGCACGGCCACCTCCATGCTAGAAGTCCTAGCTTTATCTTAATTGTTTGGCCCTTCAGACCTGCCTTGCTTCCTTCATCAACCATGATATAGCCCCTAGGGCTAATTTTTGGAGACACTATGGCTATGCCTGGACACTGGGCACAGCCACCTCTATGCTAGTAGTCCTGGCTTTATCATAATTGTTTGTCCCTTCAGACCTGCCTTGCTTCCTTCATCAACCATGATACAGCCCATAGGGCTAATGTTTTGAAGACACTATATCTATACCTACACATTGGGCAGTGGCACAGCAAGGACAGTAGTCCAAGCTTTATAATTGTGAATCCCTTGTGATGATGATGATGATGGATGGCTTCTTCCTGTGTTAACCACAACACAGCCCCTAGAGCAGATTGCTCTCCTTATATCACTTACACACTTAGCTGTCAGAAGATCGCCTCCATCATCAGTCACTCTTACGGTACTTCTGATATATCACTGGCACTGTGTAAGTGGCATACAAGTCTCGCTCTTCCACAGGACTTCAAATAGTGTTTGTACATTCTAGTGAAGCAGTGGTGTAAAAACAATCATGCAGCCGCTGACCAGGTGCCCCCATGTTATATACATTTGTTTACAGCATACATTTTTTAACATTTACACATTTTTTAGCCTTTTTCTCAGCCCCCAGGCCACTTTGTAGGGTCCAGCAGACAATTACTCACATTTTCCATTGACTATCATTGGACTCGCTATTCGTACCGAATATCCGAATATTAGGGTATATTAGGTACGAGTATAGCGAGTCCGAATATTTCAGTACTCGCTCATCCCTACTTTTGACATCTTTTGCAAGCCTTAATTAATTGTCAGCTTTAGCTTATGTGATTTGTGCCCTTCAGGTTCTGCAGACAGTATTATATTCTTCTTTAGATATGCCTCCCTCTTTCCATTTGATAAACATTTCTTTCTTTCTTTTTAGCATGCATTTAAGTTCTATGTTCATCCATCCTGGCTTCCTTAAATGCTTTCTCTTTTTGTAATTGTTAATGATTGTGCTTTGAGGATCTTATTTTTCAAGATTTCCCATTGTTCCTGGACATTTTTGTCCTTAAGGATATCCAGCCATTGGATTCCTCCAATTCTCTTTCTGAGTCCCTTAAAATCTGCCTTTCTAAAATCTAACTTTGACGTCTGAGCCCTCATAGGTCTTCCTCCTCTAGTTATCTAAAAGTCTAAAATAGCATGGTTGCTACCTCCTAGGGTCCCAGCCACTCTTACCTCCTCAACCATTTCCTCCCTGTTTATAAGGACTAGATCCAAGGTAGCAGATCCTCTTGTTTTCTCCCCTACCTTTTGAAAGATAAAGTTGTCAGCAAGAGAGGATAAGAATTTCCTTGACTTGTTAGTTTTGCCTGAGAGAGATTCCCACCAAATGTCTGGATAGTTGAAATCTTCCATGACCACTATGTCATATTTTGTGGAGAACTTGGCCATTTGATTCATAAAGAGTTCATCCATATCTTCAGCTTGCACAGGCGGCCTGTAGTAAATGCCTACAATGGTGTCCTTTCCATTTTTCTGTTCTTGTATTTTTACCCAAACAGTTTCCACAGAACTCCCGGTCTCTGAAGCTTCAATCTCTGTGCAGATATACGCATTTCTAACATACAATGCGACACTTCCTCCTCGTTTATCAAATCTTGCAAATAAGTTGTATCCTTCTAGTCTTGTATTCCAATCATGTGTATCATCCCATGAAGTTTCAGTGATTCCATTGACATCATATTTCTTTTCCTGCGTTAGTAGTTCCAATTCTCCCTGTTTGCTGCCCATGCTTTGTGCATTCTTATAGAAACATTTTAGTTTGTGATTGTGTTTTCATAATTTTGAAATCAAATCTCTGTTTTATCGAATAGCACTTTGACCAATGTTATTCTATGGGGCAGTGAAGATTTGCTATTTTTTCCATGCCGATCTGGCATGAGAAAAAAATTTCAGCATGGTGCAGATGGCTTCGTATTTCGGATCACTCTCACCCATTCAAGTCAATGGATGCATGTAAAACGTCTGACTGCACTTGGATGTAATCTAAGATAATGGTGAAGATGGAGAAATGAAGCCCTCCATCTACTCCAAGCCTGTGATACAATTATTATGAGAATCGGATCACAGTAAATTGACACTCGGCTCAATCTCGATCTGATTCACTCGCATGAGAAAATCATCGTTCGAGTGACCCCGACCTAAGCTGGTGTCTAACTGGAAGTAAAGCTGCAGATAGAAAATCAAGTAATATTCAAAATAAAATATTCTCCCTATAGCCTATTCTCCCTAAAACCCTTGGTGAGGCTGTATGTTAACTATTCACAAGAAGATTGTCATAGTGGAGGTGCTGGGGATGTGAATAGCTAGCATACAGTACACATTAATCACTGTGTAATTATTTCCCCTGTGCCTTGACTAACATCTTTCTTTCAACATATGTTGCAGAGCAGATAGTCAGTTAATGGATCAGGGATGTGATTACAGGACGGTAAAGGTACTGTCACACTTAGCGATGCATCAGCGATCCCGACCAGCAATATGACCCGGTCAGGATCGCTGGTGCATCGCTAAGTGGTCGTAAGTGAGCTGCCACACAGGCAGATCTCACCAGCGACATAGCAGGGGTCGGGGGTCGTTACTTACCTGTCAGACGAGGCGATCCTGACGTCCTCCCGCCCGCGTCCACGCGTCGCTCGTCTCCACAGCAGGAATCCCCAGCAGGAAGCTGACGACGAGAAACGGTCCAAGACGTTCTTGCGCGATCAGCGATAACCAGCGGGGGAGTGGTCGGAGGTAAGTATCAGACATAGCGATATCGCTAGCAATATCGCTATAACGTCACAAAAACCAGTGACGTTATAGCGATATTGCTAGCGATATCGCTTAGTGTGACAGGCCCTTAACTGTTTAATGCGCAGTAACTTACAGCTCTAGCTCCATCCCATTGACTGAAAATGAGTGGATGTAGGGAGAATATAACTTCATTTTCTCCCTGTGCCGCAGTTCCAATTAGACTGCTGCACATGTTTAAAATGAGGTTTGTTTGCAGATTTCTCCTAAGGCAGCAAGTAAATGCTGTTTTTTTTTTCGGACCGGTTCCCCAAGCAATTTTGCTCCATGCAGGATGTGCATGGACTTCTACAAATCCCACACAAATAAATAAGACAGTTCCAAAATTTCTGCATTAAATCTTCCGCATATGAACATATTCTTGTGATAAAATGCAGAGTGAGCAAAATACTCCATATACAGGTGTCATAGGCTGCTCCTTTCGGGCATAAATTTTCCCTGTGGCAGTCTTTTTACGGAAAATGATGAAGTTGCAAATTAATACCTTTTAATTGGTGATCATTAGTTAAAGCTCTATGTTGAACTAGGAGAGCAGAGCTGTAGTGAGAAGATCAACTTGTAAATTAATGACTAATAAACAAACACTGTGACTGGCACCATTCAATGGACATGTTAGTGTCTATAGTTCTTGCATTCAAATGCAAATGATCTGCAGTACTCAGCAGCAACCACTAAGTGATGTACAGAGCTGTAGTGTGCATTGCTCATCATCAGTGGTAGTGTTGGTTGTTGGACCCCCATCCACTCTCATAATGTTGATATATCTTAAATTCTTGACAACCTCTTACATTTGTAATTCATGCATTGTTGTTATCATGGGTAAAATAGTTATATAAGATTTTTTCTCCTCTTCATTTTGTCCACTGAAGTTGGATTTAGTTGGTTAGGGATTTTTTAATCCATATTGAGGTGGGTTTTAATTCATATTGGGATTTATATTAACGTTACGATTATTTGTTTTTTACTTTGTCTTCTTTTTTACCATTTGTAATGCTTTAAAAAATATTTTAAAAAAAGCAGTAGGGGTCAGGTAGAAGTAAGCATGACTGCAGGATATGCTGGATTTGTTTGTAAACTTTTACTATTAAGATAAATATGTATATAACTAGATGGTTGCCCGATTCTATCGCATCGGGTATGCTAGAGTCTCTGTTAAAATAAAAAATAGAAATATACTCACCTCCTGTTGGCCCCCAGACTCTTTCTCTTATCTCATCATGCTCCCAGCATCTTCCGGGCCCAGTAATGCTTAGCGCGAAACACTGCTGATGACGTCGCGCTCTCGCGAGAGTGATGTCATCTCCGACCCTTCTCGCTAAGCATTACTGGGACCGGAAGATGCCGGGAGCATGGTGAGAGGAGGGACAGAGTCCGGGGGTCGTCGGAAGGTGAGTATATAACTATTTTTTATTTTAACAGAGACTCTAGAATACCCCATACGTTAGAATTGGGCCACCATCTAGTGTATTATACTCCTGTTACACCCAAAGCTGCTGTCACTGTTCTGCTCTTGCCTAATATATTGTAGTCCAGTTACACCCAGAGCTGCAGTCACCGTTCTGCTCTTACCTAATGTATTATACTCCTGTTACAGCCAGAGCTGCAGTCACTGTTCAGATCTTACCTAATGTATTGTACTCAAGTTACACACAGAGCTGCAGTCACTGTTCTGCTGTTACCTAATGTATTGTACTCCAGTTACACCCAGAGCTGCTGTCACTGTTCTGCTGTTATCTAATGTATTGTACTCCAGTTAATCCAAGAGCTGCAGTCACTGTTCTGCTTTTACCTAATGTATTGTAGTCCAGTTACACCCAGAGCTGCAGTCACTTTTCTGCTGTTACCTAATGTATTGTACTCCAGTTACACCCAGATATGCAGTCACTGTTCTACTGTTACCTAATGTACTCCTGTTACACCCAGAGCTGCAGTCACTGTTCTGCTGTTACCTAATTTAGTGTACTCCAGTTACACCCAGATCTGCAGTCACTGTTCTGCTGTTATCTAATGTATTGTACTCCAGTTACTCCCAGAGCTGCAGTCACTGTTCTGCTTTTACCTAATGTATTGTAGTCCAGTTACACCCAGAGCTGCAGTCACCTTTCTGCTCTTACCTAATGTATTATACTCCTGTTACTGCCAGAGCTGCAGTCACTGTTCAGATCTTACCTAATGTATTGTACTCCAGTTGCACTCAGTGCTGCATTCACTTTTCTGCTGTCACCTAATGTATTATACGTAAGTTACACCCAGAGCTGAAGTCACTGTTCAGATCTTACCTAATGTATTGTACTCCAGTTACACCCAGAGCTGCATTCACTTTTCTGCTGTCACCAAATGTATTGTACACAAGTTACACCCAGAGCTGCAGTCACTGTTCTACTCTTACCTAATTACCTAATGTATTGTACTCTAGAATATGTACAGGACTGTGCCTGTGTAATGAGCAATGCAGCTGTGATGCCTTTAACGGCTGTAATGTGCCTGTATAATAAGCAATGTGGCTGTGTTGCCATGACAACTAAGCAACTGTCGCTGATTGGTCATGGCTTAGCTGCCGTGACCAATCAACGAGGTGGGATTTCCATTACAGACAGACACACAGAATTAGACAATTATATAGTATTGTACTCCAGTTAATCCCAGAGCTGCAGTCACTGTTCTACTTTTACCTAATGTATTGTAGTCCAGTTACACCCGGAGCTGCAGTCACCGTTCTGCTCTTACCTAATGTATTATACTCCTGTTACAGCCAGAGCTGCATTCACTGTTCAGATCTTACCTAATGTATTGTACTCCAGTTACACCCAGAGCTGCATTCACTTTTCTGCTGTCACCTAATGTATTGTACACAAGTTACACCCAGAGCTGCAGTCACTGTTCTACTCTTACCTAATTACCTAATGTATTGTACTCTAGAATATGTACAGGACTGTGCCTGTGTAATGAGCAATGCAGCTGTGATGCCTTTAACGGCTGTAATGTGCCTGTATAATAAGCAATGTGGCTGTGTTGCCATGACAACTAAGCAACTGTCGCTGATTGGTCATGGCTTAGCTGCCGTGACCAATCAACGAGGTGGGATTTCCATTACAGACAGACACACAGAATTAGACAATTATATAGTATTGTACTCCAGTTAATCCCAGAGCTGCAGTCACTGTTCTACTTTTACCTAATGTATTGTAGTCCAGTTACACCCGGAGCTGCAGTCACCGTTCTGCTCTTACCTAATGTATTATACTCCTGTTACAGCCAGAGCTGCATTCACTGTTCAGATCTTACCTAATGTATTGTACTCCAGTTACACCCAGAGCTGCATTCACTTTTCTGCTGTCACCTAATGTATTGTAGGGGTGATTAAATCCTAACCTTTAATTACTCTGATTAAAAATATCCTAACTGCATAAGAAGAATATACACATAAAAACTATAAGAATCAATTAGCAATAAAACCAAGACCCTCTTGGTGTTAGGAATATCCTTACCAGGGAAAGTGTTTAAACAATCTCATATATAAGATGCCATTTAAAACAGGTACAGCTTGATAATAAAGTAACCAAGAACAATCTTACCCAAATTTATCAAGGATATTGCAGATGTTCAAAGTTGATCCTCTGAGTCTTTTATGGGAAGGAGACTCAGTCCAATACCTAAATGTTCACTTGTTAGAAGGATTCCAACCATATATCTCCCAACATATCCCTTCTATCGCTTCCTTAAGAGAGTCTGATGGTCACTGCAGTGATCTGCCATAGTCCTGGTCAGGTCAAATGTGTATGCAGTATATAATGGCCGTTAGTTAGCTCCTTGTGGGTTGGTTCATATAGATTTTATGTGTACATAGTTCTTACGTAGTTAGGATATTTTTAATCTGAGTAATTAAATGTTACATTTTAGTCACTCCACTGTTTGCTATACCACCTCAGGTGCATATGTGCAATGGGAGCCTGAAATGCAAAACGATACATTAGTTTTTTAAATAAAGACTATTGCAAAGTTGCTGCATTTTTCATTTTAGGTACATTGGAACAGTAATAGGTTGTGTGTGAAATTGCCTTAAAAAGTATTCTGCATTAAAACCTTTTATAGTATACTGCTATGATAACCCATCAATGTTTGATCTGTGGTCATCTGGTCGTTGTGAACCTTGCCAATTACTAAAAAACTGGTTCTAGAAAGGCACCATGCCACTTTTTCTTTTGTCAGTTCTCCTCACTTTTTCTAGATGTGGCATGGTCACCAAGTGATAATAATGAGCCAACCACATGGAAAATGTAAAAGTAATATTTTGTAAATAGTGTGACAATAAAATCGAATGTCTTTTTAAGATTTTTCTATGATCACTTGAATGCCATGACCCATAAAAAACAACGTAATACCTATTTGTAGAAATTATGTTTTAAATTCTTCCCTTACTAACTTCAAAATAGTTTCTTTTTTGTGATCATCTATACCAAAGAAATATTGCTATAATATTTTGATCATAGCACTAACTTGTAATAGTATTACCACGGTACATAATCAGGTGTTCATGGTAATATGAAAGTGTGACTCAATAAAACAAAATCATCTCAGCCAAGAAATGTAATGATAATTTAATAGTAAAAAGGTTTGTTGGTCAAAGTGGCAATTTTCTGGTTATTTAACCAGTTTAATGAAAAGCACAGTATATGCTTACATCTGCAGATTGTACATGAAGCATAAGATTCCCTTCAGTGTTAAAAAAGCAAAATCTTTCCAGTAAACCATTAAACAGGTGATGAAGAACATTTTGAATTTTATGAGCATACAATCATACAAAGACACATTCCAATTTCAATGGTAAGGTATAAATATGAGCGCTAAACAATTTGAATTTAGTCAGTCTCACCAATCCAAAAACCTCTAATCATCTTATAACCTAGGGTATTTAAATGTTCCTGATAGATTTGTATTTTTAACATTTGAATCAAATGTAGGTTTGTTTCACTTTCAACCCTAAAGTACTATATATTTTGTATATTATCCAATTTCAAAATTATATTGTCATCCAGTTAACAGACCCCATTACTGTCACATCTCCTCTGGGACCTGCTCTAGTGATGTCTGCTTCTGTCATCAGGTGCTATCGTATAAGGGCTGAGGTTGGAGGACATGTTGAGATCAGAAGCTCTGGGTGGTGCAGGGTTCATCCAGCCATGGAGACTAGAATGTTTGCTACCTTTACTGCCATCCAGTCTGGTCATATAGGTGTGTGTACTGTCCAGTTGGAGCAATTAGCTCCTTTGTTTGGTCATTGGGACAGCACCAGACCCTACTAAAACTCCCAGCTTACTGCACGGAGTTGCCAGATAAAGTTTTAAAAGGTCTCTTTCTTGTCTGTAGTCCACCACCACCACCTCCATGTTGAGAGGAACAGAGGCCGCAATCTGTAGCCAGGATATAACCTCAAGAGAAATGTGCTGTCTTCAAGGTGCAAAAATTAATGATGTGTCTGACAGGATATTAGGACTCTTCAGACGCACAGATGACCACCCATTCCTGCTAATAAGTGTGGGGACAAATGACACAGCAAGAAAGGACCTGGAAACCATATGCTGTGACTGAAAACTTAGGTAAGAAAGTGAAAGAACTGGGAGCGCAGGTGGTCTTTTCATCCATCCTCCCAGTGGATGGCCATGGAACAAGGAGGTGGAATAAGATTCTGCAGGTGAACAACTAGCGACATCGATGGTACCGTCAGCAAGGATTTGGATTTCTGGATCACGGAGTGAATTAAATATAAGATAGACTTCTTGCTAGCTATGGGGTGCACCTTACGAAGACTGGAAACCATGCATTTGGAAATCGCCTTGCTACACGCATCAGGACAGCTTTAATCTAGAACCATGTGGGAAGCAAAAGGACAGAAAAAGCCATACACCTGACAAATATTATTGAGAGCTCTGCTATTATCAGTGGAAAAGAAGAACAAAGACAAAAATATCTAAACAATAAAAATATTGGAGGAAGAGAAACCAATCACAAACTAAAATATTTCTATACGAATGCACAAAGCATGGGCAACAAACAAGGAAAACTGGAAATACTAACACAGGAGAAGAAATATGATGTCATTGGAATCATTGAAACCTGGTGGGATGATAGAAATGATAGGAATACAAAGCTAGAAGAATTATCGTATCATACTAGAAAAAGACAGCAGGATGGCACTCACTGTTCTCTTGAAATAATTCACTTTATTTCATGTTAATAAAGCATAGGCGTTGGCACGGGAGAAATGCAAAAAGACAGACGACAGCCGTTTCGTGCACAATGCACTTCAACAGGTCCCCAGTGCAGTGAAGTGCATTGTGCACGAAACGGCTGTCGTCCAACTTTTTGCATTTCTCCCGTGCCAACGCCTATGCTTAATTAACATAAAATAAAGTGCCATCCTGCTGTCTTTTTCTACTACGATAATTCATGTTTTTTCTTCACATGGATAGAGCACCCGTTCAGCAAGGGTTACAGGTGTCACACTGATAGCGATTATAAGTGACTTTGCGGGTATTTCTTTCTCAGGGACAGTGCCGGATGTTTTTTTTCTTTGACTGACTAAAGCTAGAAGAAGACAACTTATTTGCAAGAAATAGACGTGATAAACGAGGAGGAGGTGTCACATTGTATGATAGAAAAGCGTATATCTGCACAGAGATTGAAGCTTTAGAGCTTGGGAGTTCTTTGGAAATTGTTTGGGTAAGAATACAAGTAGAGAACAATGGAAAGGACACCTTTGTAAGCATTTACTACAGGCTGCCTGTGCAAGCTGAAGATATGGATTAACTCTTTATTTATCAAATGGCCAAGATCTCCAAAAAATGACATAGTGGTCATGGGAGATTTCAACTATCCAGACATTTTTTGGAAATCTCTCTCTTCAGCAAAACTAACAGAGCAAGCAAATTCTTATCCTCTCTTGCTGACAACTTTATCTTCCAAAAGGTAAGGGAGAAAACAAGGGGATCTGCTACTTTCGATCTAATTATTATAAATAGGAAGGAATGGTTGAGGAGGTAAGAGTGGTTGGGATCCTAGAAGGCAGCAACCATGCTATTTTAGAATTTTGGATAACTAGAGGAGCAAGACCTGTGAAGGCTCAGACTTCAAGGTTAGAATTCAGAAAGGCAGATTTTAAGGGACTCAGAAAGAGAATCAGAGGGATCCAATGGCTGGGTATCCTTAATGACAAAAATGTCCAGGAATGATGGGAAATCTTGAAAAATTAGGTACGAAGTATTTAAGGAAACCAGAATGCATGAAAACAGAACTTAAACACATGCTGAAAAGGAAGAAAGAAATGTTTATCAAATGGAAAGAGGGAGGCATATCTAAAGAAGAATATAATGCTGTGTGCAGAACCAGCAGGGCACAAATCAGATAAGTAAAGCTGACAATGAATTAAGGCTTGCAAGAGACATCAAAAGCAATAAAAAAGGATTTTGGGGACATGTCAAAAGTAAAAAAGTCAGTGATGCTATAGGATTTTTACAGGCTGAAAATGATGAAATGGCAAGAAAGGATGTTGAGAAGGCCAAACTTTTAAATTCCTATTTTACTTCTGTTTTCTCTCAGAAAGGAAATATAACATCAACTCATATTCACTGTCTTAATAAAGGAATAGAAGAATCCAGGATATCTATAAATAGAAAGATAGTGAAGAATCACTTAGCTAACATAAATGAATTCAAGTCTCCAGGTCCAGATGAATTACACCCCAGAGTACTGAAGGAGATAGCAGAAGAAATTTTTGAACACCTCTCCATAATCTTTGAAAATTCATGGAGAACAGGAGAAGTCCCAGAAGACTGGAGAAGAGCAAATGTTGTTCCAATCTTCAAAAAGGGGAAGAAGGTGGGCCTGTGAGTCTGACTTCTATACCAGGAAAGATCTTTGAACAAATTATTATACAACATGTATGTAAGTACCTGGATAAACATGAAGTTATTAACCAGAGTCAGCATTCGTTTGTAACTAATAAGTCATGTCAAACTAACTTAACCCCTTCATGACCAAGCCTATTTTGACCTTAATGACCAGGCCATTTTTTGCAATTCTGACCAGTGTCCCTTTATGAGGTAATAACTCTGGAACGCTTCAACGGATCCTAGCGATTCTGAGAATGTTTTTTCGTGACATATTGGGCTTCATATTAGTAGTAAATTTAGGTCGATAATTTTTGCGTTTATTTGTGAAAAAAATCAGAAATTTGGCAAAAATTTTGCAATTTTCAAATTTTGAATTTTTATTCTGTTAAACCAGAGAGAGGTATGTGACACAAAATAGTTACTAAATAACATTTCCCACATGTCTACTTTACATCAGCACAATTTTGGAAACAAATTTTTTTTTGCTAGGAAGTTAAAAGTTGACCAGTGATTTCTCATTTTTACAACAAAATTTACAAAACCATTTTTTTAGGGAACACCTCCCATTTGAAGTTACTTTGAGGGGTCTATATGGCAGAAAATACCCAAAAGTGACAACATTCTAAAAACTGCACCCCTCAAGCTACTCAAAACTACATTCAAGAAGGTTATTAACCCTTCAGGTGCTTCACAGGAACTAAAGCAACGTGGAAGGAAAAAATGGACATTTTAATTTTTACAACAAAATTTTTCTTTTAGCATCACTTTTTTCATTTTTACATGGGCAACAGGATAAAATAGATCCTAATATTTGTTGGGCAATTTCTCCTGAGTACACCGATACCTCATATGTGGTCATAAACCACTGTTTGGGCACATGGCAGGGTCCAGAAGGGATGGAGCGCCATTTGACTTTTTCAATGGAAAATTAGCTCCAATCGTTATCGGACAAAATGTATAGTTTGGAGAGCCCCTGTGTACCTAAACAGAGAAAATCTGCCACAAGTGACACCATTTTGAAAACTAGACCCCTTAAGGAACTTATCTAGATGTGTAGTGAGCACTTTGAACCCTCAAGTGCTTCGCAAAAGTTTATAACGCAGAAGAGTGAAAATAAAAAATAATTTTTTTCCTCAAAAAATATTTTTTAACACGCTATTTTTTATTTTCACATGGCTAACAGGAGAAATTGGACAACAAACATTGTTGTTCAGTTTGTCCTGAATATGCTGGTATCCCATATGTGGGGGGAACCATTGTTTGGGCACATGGCAGGGCTCAGAAGGGAAGGAGCGCCATTTGACTTTTTGAAATGAAAATTAGCTCCAATCGCTAGCGGACTCCATGTCGTGTTTGAAGAGCCCCTGTGTGCCTAAACTGTGGGGCTCCCCCACAAATGACCCCATTTTGGAAATTAGACCCCCTAAGGAACTTATCTAGATGCAAAGTGAGCACTTTGAACCCCCAGGTGCTTCACAGAACTTTACAACACAGAGCCGTGAAAATAAAAAATATTTTTATTCCTCAAAAAATTATTGTTTAGTCCGCAATTTTTTATTTTCACAAGGGTAACAGGATAAATTGGACCCCAAAAGTTGTTGTCCAGTTTGTCCTGAGTGCGCTGATACCCCATATGTGGGGGGACCACTGTTTGGACACACGTCGGGGCTTGGAAGGGAAGTAGTGATGTTTTGAAATGCCGACTTGATGGAATGGTCTGCGGGCGTCATGTTACATTTGCAGAGCCCCTTATGTACCTAAACTGTAGAAACCCAAAAAAAGTGACCCCATTTTGGAAACTAGACACCCCAAGGATCTTATCTAGATGTGTGGTGTGCACCTTAGACCCACAAGTGCTTCACAGAAGTGTATAACGCAGAGCCGTGAAAATAAAAAATATATTTTTCCTCAAAAAATTATATTTTAGTCCGCAATTTTTTATTTTCACAAGGGTAACAGGATAAATTGGACCCCAAAATTTGTTGTGCAGTTTTTCCTGAGTACGCTGGTACCCCATATGTGGGGGGACCATTGTTTGGGCACACGTCGGGGCTTGGAAGGGAAGTAGTGATGTTTTGAAATGCCGACTTGATGGAATGGTCTGCGGGCGTCATGTTACATTTGCAGAGCCCCTTATGTACCTAAACTGTGGAAACCCAAAAAAAGTGACCCCATTTTGGAAACTAGACACCCCAAGGATCTTATCAAGATGTGTGGTGTGCACCTTAGACCCACAAGTGCTTCACAGAAGTGTATAACACAGAGCCGTGAAAATAAAAAATATTTTTTTCCTCAAAAAATTATATTTTAGTCAGCAATTTTTTATTTTCACAAGGGTAACAGGATAAATTGGACCCCAAAATTTGTTGTGCAGTTTTTCCTCAGTACACTGGTACCCCATATGTGGGGGGACCACTGTTTGGGCACACGTCGGGGCTCAGAAGGGAAGTAGTGACGTTTTGAAATGCCGACTTGATGGAATGGTCTGCAGGCGTCATGTTACGTTCGCAGAGCCCCTGATGTACCTATATTGTGGAAACCTCCCACAAGTGACCCCGTTTTGGAAACTAGACCCCCAAAGGAACTTATCTAGATGCAAAGTGAGCACTTTGAACCCCCAAGTGCTTCACAGAAGTTAATAACGCAAAGCTGTGAAAATAAAAAATCATTTTTTCCTCAAAAAATTATTTTTTAGCTCGCAATTTTTTATTTTCACAAGGGTAACAGGAGAAATTGGACCCCAAAATTTGTTATCCAGTTTGTCCTGAGTACGCTGGTACCCCATATATGGGGGGGACCATTGATCAGGCACACGTCAGGGCTCGGAATGGAAGTAGTGACATTTTGAAATGCAGACTTTGATGGAAAGGTCTGCGGTCGTCGTTACATTTGCAGAGGCCCTGATGTGCCTAAACAGTAGAAACCCCCACAAGTGACTGCATTTTGGAAACTAGACCTTCCAACGAACTTATCTAGATGTCTGGTGAGCACTTTTATCCCCCAAGTGCTTCATCGAAGTTTATAACGCAGAGACGTGAAAATAAAAAAATCATTTTTTTTCCACAAAAATAATTTTTTTGGCCCCAATTTTTTTTTTTCCCAAGGGTAACAGGAGAAATTAGACCCCCAAAGTTGTTGTGCAATTTTTCCTGGGTACGCTGATAACCCATATGTTGGGGTAAACCACTATTTGAGCACACGTCAGGGCTTGGATGGGAGGGAGCACCATTTGACTTTTGAATGCAAAATTGGCTGGAATCAATGTCGCGTTTGGAGACCCCTGATGTGCCTAAACAGTGGAAACCCCTCAATTCTAACTACAACCCTAACTCCAACACATCCCTAACCCTAATCCTAACCCTAATCATAGCCCTAACCCCAACACACCCCTAACCTAATCCCAACCCTAACCATAACCCTAACCACAAACCTAACCCTAATCCCAACCCTAACCAACAGACCCCGAACTCTAATCTTAACGCTAATTCCAACCCTAACCCTAATTCCACCCTAACCCTATCCCTAATTCCACCCTAACCCTATCTCTAATTCCAACCCTAACCCTAATTCCAACCCTAACCCTAATTCATACCCTAACCCTAATGGAAAAGTAAAAATATTTTCTTTATTTTATTATTTGTGCCTACCTATGGGGGTGATAGGGGGGTTTATTTACTTTTTTTTTATTTTGATCACTGTGAGAGTTTATCACAGTGATCAAAAAGAATGAATGGAATCTGCAGCGGCAAATTCGAGCAGGCGCACTGCGCATTCAACTGCCATTTTCCAAGATGGTGGCCCATGATCCGGGACTGTGGGAAACCGGGAGCGACAGTGGCACTTGGAAGGTACCGGGGTGTGGGAGGGGAGGTGATCAGAAGCTGGGGGAGCAGAGGGAAGGAGGGGGAGCAGATTTTGACAGCGGTGGCAGATCGCCGCTGTCATGCAGTGGTGGGGGGTCGATCTCCAGTGGGGGGTCGGATCGGTATCTCCAGCCATGCCCGATGCTATCGCAGCATTGGCCATGGCTGGATTGTAATATTTCATCAAATTTCATTGATGAAATATTAATATCACTCTGATTGGCTGCTTCACTTTTAACAGCCAATCAGAGCAATCGTAGCCATGTGGGGGCGAAGCCACCCCACTGTGGTGAAGTACAAAGCCCCCTATGTGTGCGGGTCGGGTGACCTTTCAGTGACCCTGGTCACCCGACCTGCAGGAGGGCAATTAATTCATGACGCCACATAGGCGTCACTGGTCGTATTGGCACGACTTTTCATGATGCCTATGTGGCGTCATTGGTCGGGAAGGGGTTAATTTCCTTCTATGACAGAATCACTGACTGGGTGGATCAGGGAAATGCTGTAGATATAGTATATCTTGACTTCAGCAAAGCATTTGACAAAGTATCTCACACTATTCTTATTGAAAATAATACTAAGTATGGAATGGACTAGGCAACTGTTAGGTGGATTCATAACTGACTTAGTTAACGGACCCAAAGAGTGGTCGTAAATGGCTGCACATCCAGTTGGAAGAATGTCTCAAGTGGGGTACCACAGGGTTCTGTGCTGGGCCCTGTATTGTTCAACATCTTTATCAATCATTTAGATGAAGGAATTGAGGGTACCTTGATTAAGTTTGCTGATGACAAAAAACTAGGACGGATAGCTCATACTAGAGAAGAGAGAGAGAGGATTCAAAAAGATATAAATTAACTGGAGCAGTGGGCAGTAACTAACAGAATGATTTTTAACAGGGAAAAATGCAAAGTACTACCTCTGGGCAATAAAAATGAAAAAAAGCATATACAGAATGGGAGGAATAGGACTAAGCAACAGCACATGTGAAAAAGACTTGGGTATACTAATAGATCATAAACTGAACATGAGTCAACACTGTGAGTCAACACTGTCATGCAGCAGCAAAAAAGCAAATACAATTCTAGGATGTATTAACAGAAGCATACAGTCTAGATCACGTGAAGTCATTATTGTCCTCTACTCCTCATTGGTCAGACCTCATCTGGAAAACTGCGTCCAGTTTTGGGCTTTACATTTTAAAAAAGACATCAACAAACTGAAGCAAGTTCAGAGAAGAGCGACCAGAATGGTGACCGGTCTGCAAACCATGTCCTATGAGGAACGGTAGCAAGATTTGGGAATGTTTAGCATGTAAAAAAGAAGATTGAAAGGAGATTTAATAGCTGTCTACAAATATCTCAAGGGCTGTCACATTTAGAAGGATCATCTTTATTCTCATTTGCACAAGGAAAGACTAGAAGCAATGGGATGAAACTGAATGGGAGGAGAAACATTAGATATTAGAAAAAACTTTTTGACGGTTAGGGTGATCAATGAGTAGAACATGCTGCCACTAGAGGTGGTGAGTTCTCTTTCCATGGAAGTCTTCAAACTGAGGCTGGACAGACATCTGTCTGGGATGATTTAGTGAATCCTTCTTTGAGCAGGGGGTTGGACCATATGACCCAGGAGGTCCCTTCCAACGCTACCATTCTTTGATTCTATGATTCTATAATTCCTCTCTAGACTGCATTATTTCTGATCTGATCTTTGTCCATTTTCTAATTATTCTTCCTTCTTTTAATTTTATTCCTTGTCTCTTGGTTTTGAGCCAAAAGCCTGATTATTTGCTGTCAACTCACTTCCACGACCAGGAACTACTTTGAAAACTCAACCCAGGTGCTCAGTTTGAGTCCACTTATTTGTACAAAAGTGAGTGATGAAGGTCAGGGGTAGCCTACTGTAGAAACCATATAAAAAGCTGACAGGTGGTGTGGTGTAGTGACCACTAGGGGGCGCTGTGTGGGTGTCCCAGGATGGACAGATAGCCTTGTCCAGAGTGGTAACAGGAGCAGGGTGCTAAAGGATCATTATGTATCTTAAGGTGGGTGGCCTTGGGATGGAGGCTTGATTATGTGCTGATCAGCAGAGTTGATATTTCCTTCCAATTTGTCAGGGAGAAGCCTTCAGATGATTGATGAGATGGGCGGGATCAATCATCTACAAATCCACCCAGGGGTGGGTCTAGAATGACATACTAAAGAATGTATGAATGCTTGTAGGACCTGTGATGAGGTCATAGCCATGTGACCCGGTGGGCGTGGCTACTGACCATATAAGGTGGCCAGTGTAGGTCACATGAGTGAATGCCTGGACCTGGTTGGTCCGTTTTGGAAGGTCCCACTGGGAGATGTGTCTACCTTCCTAACTACACGTGGAGTGCCTGATAGTTCCCTGGAGGGAATTAATATCTGCACTGAGAAGCAGCCATGAGGTAAACCCGGACAGGGGATATAACTCTGAGGCTGAAGAGCCTGTGTACTGGACATTGCACAACCTGTGTGACCACAGGATAAGCAGAGTGAATCTCTGCTATGCTGTTTATATGAACTTTCTGTTGCTGCTCCTGGTTTATGGTACCTAATAAACCGCATGGACTGTTGGAGTTATGTTAAGAAACCTGTGCCGGATGTGATTTATTGCCTGCCAAGCGAGTGTCCCCAACTATGAATGACAGCGCTACCTTACAATTGGTGGAGAATGCTATGGGCAGTTTTGTAGCCTTGTTGCTAGGAGCAACGGAAGAGGACTACAAAATTCGGTTGCTAAGGGCAACGGTTTCCAAAAGTACATGTTGCAGTGCTGGCAATGCTGAGCCAGGAGGGCAGGGGTCAGTGGAAAAGACTGATAGGACACCTCTGCGGTAGAGGGGTCCGAGAACCTGCGTGGCCGGCAGGTGATGGTCATGAAAGCCGTGTGATGTGCTGACCGGGGTCAGAGAAAGAGACTGGTGATTGCTATAGGGTGCCTCTGTGGAGAAGAGGTACCCGAGGACCTGTATGGCCAACACAGGTAACGCACAGGTGTTCGTGTTGTACTAACCTGGGTCAGTGAGAGAGACTGTGTACCTGGAGGGTTCAGTGAGAAAGGTCCTGGAGGGTCAGTGTTGGGAGGTTGTGGGAGAAAAATCGGATCCCTGGAGCACGTGGTATGACCTTGGACCTGGCGAGGTGTGAGTGTTGGGCAGTCTAAGGCGGAGATGGATGTCCTGAATAGCACCCGCCGAGCCCCTGGACCTGGTGAGGCCTGTGTGTTGGTAAACCCTGGGAGGAGAGTCGGCTCCCTGAATAGCACCCGGTGCGCCCTGTGTGTTGGACGGTCTCAGGAGAGGAGACGGCCGTCCTGAAGAGAACACAGACAGGACACGTGAGTTTTGTATTGCATGTGTGTTTTTTTCTTTTCCCTTTCAAGTCAGCCTGCAGTGGCTCAGTGGGGCTACGAAGGTGACAAGCGGCTTGCTGTAACTCTACAGGGTTACGAAGGGGACAAGCGGCTTCCTGTAACTTGGCGGGGTTACGAAGGTGACACCAGCAGCTGTGTGTGAAAGGCAGCCGGAGGTGTCAGAGATCGGTGACAGCAGGAGCTGTGGTGGTGCCAGCAGGGACTTGTGTGGTATCGTAAAAGACATAAACTGTTTTGGTGTGAACTATGGTCTAATGAGACCTGTAGAATGGACATGGGGAGATCCCAAAAGGGGGCAGTGACCCAAATTGGGGTGGTAGCCAAAAAAGGGGGTGGAGTCCCAGAGGGAGGCGGTGACCCAAATTGGGGTGGTAACCCAAAAAGGGGTGGAGTCCCAGAGGGAGGCGGTGGCCCAAATTGGGATGGTGGTCCAGGAAGAGGCCGAGTTTGCAAAAAGGGCAGCACTGGGTACCTCAGTGGACATGTCTGGGGAACCGAAGTGTGTGTGTATGTCTTTTGAGGAGTGTGGCATGTATTTTCCAGATAACAACGGGCCACAGGTGTGTACCGTGATGCTGCACTGGGAAGGAGTCTCTTGTAGGCTGGACTCAAAGAGTCAGGTGACTCTGACAGGAACTCCTCTAGTTTTATCTCTGACCGAGAAAAACGTCAGGGTTCGCTGTGAACATGGGGTCATTATGAACTATACGGTGGACAGAGTCATGATTGAGATGACAAAGGGGGTTAAGTGCCAAGGTGGTAGCATGCCACCAAACTTAGTGCATCCCTTTGAGAGGGGCCGGGACTTTGTCTTGTTTGATGATATATGGCAGGAGGATGGAGACGTTCCTACTGTTGGGTTATCAGACATTGTGACGGTGACGCCTGCTAAGCTGGACAGGTCAGTTGTAGAAGTGACCAGAAGAAGGGGTACATCTGCCAAACTTACGGACCTTACGTCTCGTGATCTGATGGTTAGTTGGCTGGGAGATGAGAGGACTGGAGTGGACACACAGTCAGAGGGTAACTGGAGGTTTCTCTTGGAAGATCGGCGTGACTCAGACTCTAGGAGTGACTGGCTCTGAGGGAGAGGGAACACAGACTAGAAGAGCTAGAGAAAGAAGTCTCCGAGCTCAAAGGTCACCTGGCAAGGTCTGAATAAGTCCCTCAGAGAAGAAGTAGGAGTACTAACAGAAACTGTAAGAGGTCTTCTGCGGGAGAAGAAGTGGGACGAAGACTTACAGTGGCCACGTCCGAGTGATGAACAGAGTGAAGACAAGAAGAAACTGGAGAGTATGGAAGCAGAGATGATCCATATGCAGGAGAAGCTTGCAGCTGCAGAGTGTGCTAAAAGGCAAGCACAGCAGGAAAGAGATGAACTGGCTGATGTTATTGCCAACAACAGTGGTAAGGATGCTCTGGCTTTGGAAGAAAGGAGGCATCTAGAGTCTCGCATTGCACAGCTTGAAGAAGAATTGAAGGAAGAACACGGCAACGTTGAATTAGCCAACAACAGGCTGAGAAAGGCCACACTTCAGGATGACCAGATGAATACTGATTTGAATGCAGAACGTAGTAATGCTCAGAAGAACGAGAATGCCCGTCAGCAATTAGATCGCCAGAATAAGGAGTTAAAGGCAAAGGTTGCACAACTGGAGGAACAGCTGAAGGCTGAAATTAAAGAGCGACAATCTGCAAGCAAGCAAGTATGTTGTGCGGAGAAAAAGCTGAAGGAGGTACTAATGCAAATGAATGATGACTGGCGTAATTCTGAGCAGTACAAAGGCCAGGCGGAGAAAAATTTTGTTTGGCTGAAACAGCTGAAGCGCCAGGTGGAAAAAGCAGAGAAAGAGGCTCAACGTGCCAATACATTGTACCGTAGATTACAGCATGAACTGGAGGATGCTACAGAGACAATAGATGCAATCAACCATGAGGGTAATGGGCTGAAAAGCAAACTTACACGTTGTGATGTACCATTTGTTACAAGACGCATAGATAGAGAAAGGATGGAGACTAAGCAGTGTCTGATGATGCAGACAGACCGTGACTGGAAGGCCAAAGACCAAGGCCGATATGCTGACCGCTGGGGGCGGGGGAGGCCTAACGTAGGGATGAGGCCATATGACAGACAAAACAGATGGAGGCGGTTCTCTCGACCTGTTGGGCAAGTTGACATGGGTGCCCGGTCTTGAGGTCCCTGGGTGATGTCGTGTGTTCAACCCCACAAGTTTGAACAGAGGGGGGAGGTATGTGGTGTAGTGACCACTGTGTCCGCTAGGGGGCGCTGTGTGGGTGTCTGGGTGTCCCAGGATGGACGGATAGCCTTGTCCAGAGTGGTAACAGGAGCAGGGTGCTAAAGGATCGTTATGTATCTCAAGGTGGGTGGCCTTGGGATGGAGGCTTGATTATGTGCTGATCAGCAGAGCTGATCTTTCGTTCCAATGTGTCAGGGAGAAGCCTTCAGATGATTGATGAGATGGGCGGGATCAATCATCTACAAATCCACCCAGGGGTGGGTCTAGAACGCCATACTAAAGAATGTATGAATGCTTGTAGGACCTGTGATGAGGTCATAGCCACGTGACCCGGTGGGCGTGGCTAAGGATCATTTAAGGTGGCCAGGGTAGGTCACATGAGTGAATGCCTGGACCTGGTTGGTCCGTCTTGGAAGGTCCCACTGGGAGATGTGTCTACCTTCCTAACAGCATGTGGAGTGGCTGTGGTTAATGGCTGCAAGTGCCTGATAGTTCCCTGGAGGGAATTAATGTCTGCACTGAGAAGCAGCCATGAGGTAAATCCGGACAGGGGATATAACTCTGAGGCTGAAGAGCCTGTGTACTGGACATTGCACAACCTGTGTGACCACAGGATAAGCAGAGTAAAGCTCTGTCATGGACGCTATGCTGTTTATATGAACTTTCTGTTGCTGTTCCTGGTTTATGATGCCTAATAAACCGCATGGACTGTTGGAGTTATGTTAAGAAACCTGTGCCGGATGTGATTTATTGGCTGCCAAGCGAATGTCCCCAACCTTGAAAGACAGTGCTACCTTACAGTGGATACAGAGAGAGACACATTTTAATTGCCAATGTAATTTGATACTCTGTTTATTTTTGTTTTAGATGAATAAAGGAACTATTTAACCCCATGCATTTGCTTGCAAACAACCACCATTAGTCTAAAATAATAAAGGAGTAAAGATGTATTTACACGGCACAATTTTTGTGAACAAGCATTCCTATAATTTTGCGATAATCATGCAGTCTACAGAGGTCAACAGCATATCAGTCAACCAACTAATGAAACAAATAAAAAACTGTAGACCAGAAAATATGTTGCCAGTCAGTGGCAGTGGCAAGCTTGTCAACTTCACTTTTTTCTTTTCTGTACAGCTTACCAAATAATCTGGGACAGAAAAAAAAATTATGGATACGTTTGAAAACCATAACAAATCATAATGATTATAAGTGATGCATTACTGCTGCCCACAATTCTAATATGAAGACATCAACTGCATTCATTGTAAACTAATATGATGATAATTGTAGAAAATATATAAAAATAATCTGTATAAGTTTCTTCAGCTTAAAAATATTCACAGACACCTTAACATTTCTTTACGGACAGGGCAAAAACAGTGCCCAATATTTACAGACTGTCCTGGAATTTTTGGACTGTTGGCAACTCTGGTTGATTGTTGTCTTCTGCTTCACATCACACAGTCTAAAATGTATCCTAATAATCTGCAGCTACCATGCTGATTGCTGTCCAGTTCTCCATCGTTCCTCATTCAATCACTGATGAGGTGGTGATTAATATGGTTAAGATAAACTGAAATGGAGTGTTTTCTTTCTGGTGTATTCCCATGCACCCCTTCCCACCCAAACATGGGTATTTCATCTTTTTTTGTGTAATTGTCCTCCTCCTCAACCACAATATCAACAGGGTGAATATGCTCCCTTCACAATAATGTTTTTAAGGGTATTTATGATGCCCGCATTGGCAATTTGTAGAGGCCTACCTTGAACATTCTTTTTAATTTACAGTAAGTTTACCCCCCAGGGTATACCCCACTTAGTGCATGGGCATTACCAGGCTAGGATACCCACTCCTTAATAATGGAAAAAAAATGTTTCATGAGATCCTCCACTACATCTCTTCAAAGGGGTATTGGAGTGCTACCTTATCATTTTTGACATCCTTTGCACTTAGAGCCTACACTTTACCAGTGTAGGAGATCCACTCCTCAGTAATGAGAAACAATGCTTTTATGAGGATCTACCTTCTAGTTGAAGGAATTTTTTTAAAAAAACAAAAGAGCCAATGAGTTGTGTTAGTATATGATCCAGTACCTTGTTGTGGGCTGTCAGGTGGTCGTCACATAGGGAGTTCTCACACTGCATACAAGATTTCACAGCCAGGACAAAACAGTTTGTACAATAAGTACAGAAGATCCTGGTATCCTCTATATCAGGCTAAGTAGATTCAAAACGCTATGCTAAAGTCCCAGCAGGGATGATGAAAAAACAGTCCTTTATGCTGCTCCATTAAACAAATTGCTTTTTTCAGGGTTAATTCAAATAGATTATATTCTGTTATAATACCGCCCTTATGTTCACTTCGTCTATGGTGAGGTGTTACCTTAGGTATAGCGTATGACAAGCATCTAGTCAGAGATTATTACCTTATAAATTCTAAGCCTTGCTGCTGCTTTTTTCCATGGACTCATTTACTGATTCTTGTTTTTTACAGTGATCTGTAATCAGAAATTCATCAAACCTGCCAGTGTTACTTGCATTCCTCCACAGAATGTTGCTGCCAGGTACAAGAAAAAATCTTTTCAGAGCCAGTTCAAATCCTTTCTATATTCCACAATTATATCACTCTTACCTGCAATTTGTGTAAGGTAAAGGTGAGGTACGGCAGTAGGTATAGCCTATGACTGGCATCTAGGGATTATTGACTTATAAATTCTAAGCCTTCCTGCTGCTGCTTTATTTCATGGATTCATTGACCAATTCATGTTTTTTACAGTGCTGTGTACTCAGAAATTCGTCAAAGCAGGCAAAAACTGATTTAATGTGTCCTTTCACAGATTCTCTCTAACATCTGTGTGTTAGAAGTAGTGGTGAGTCACTTTACGCTACTGGAGCTGGAATTACCAATTCTGAACTCATGAGTGCCTTGTTTCCATCTACTTCTGGGTGCTTCTTTAACCCTGCTGTTCTGCTTGCATCCACTATACACTTGTACTGCTCCAGTCATTTTTGACCGGACCTATTAAAATGCTGTTTTAGCTACTTAAGAAAAATTTTTTGAATACCTGTTGTATGTTTGGGGTCATTGTCCTGCTGGAAGACCCATGACCTAGCATACAAACCCAGCTTTCAGACCACAAAAGTTGGCAGCCAAAAATCCTTTGGGAACCTTCACATTTCATGATGCCTTGCGCACAGCCAAGGCACCCAGGGCCAGAGGCAGCAAAACACCAAAATTTATTTGACCCTCCACCATATTAGACACCAACTACTATGTTATTTTATTTTTAGACCTCATTCATTTTACATTAAACAGTAGACTAATGTGCTTTACCAAAAAACTCTATCTTGGTCGTTAGAAGAATGGCAGAGGATCCCCAAAATCAGGTGTGAAAAACTTGTTGCATCATTCCCAAGAAGACTCATGGCTGTAACTAGCTCAAAAGGGTGCTTCTACTCAATTCTGAGCAAGTGGTCTAAATACTTATGACCATGTGATATTTCAGTTTTTCTATTTTAATAAATTTGCAAAAATATCTACATTTCTGTTTTTTCAGTCAAGATGGTGTGCAGAGTGTACAGTAATGAGAAAAAAAATGAACTTTTTTGAATTTCCCAAATGGCTGCAATGAAACAAAGAGTGAAAAATTTAAAGGGTCTGAATACTTTCCATACCCACTGTATGTATGTATGAAGATGGTAAATATAAAAAAATGCCAATATAGCAGAACATCTAAAGGGACAAAAGTAAAGAGACATATCAAATATGTCAAATGACACATATAGAGGCTATGAAAGTCAAAAATTAGAATAGAAGATCAAAGAAGACAGGAATGCAGGTAAGGAGCTATAGGAGCAATAACCTTGGAATTATAAAACAAAATAAACCAAAAGAAGAAAATTAATAGAAAAAAAATAGAAAAAAAAACAAAAGAAGAAAATTAATAGAAATGGTTAATGATGGGTATGATTTTTCACTGTTTCTTTTCCAAAGCACCCATTTGTTTTTTTACACTTATTTATATGCTCAGTTTATTATCCAAGTATTTGAAATATTTTATATACCTTTGTCTCTCTTTTTTTCGATTTCCTTCCATTTTTCTATTAATTTTTTGTTAATTTTCTTCTTTTGTTCTTTTTTTCTATGATTTTTTTTCTCTATCAATTTTCTTTTTTTGACTTATTTTGCTTTATACAGGGTGGGCCATGTATATGGATACACCTAAATAAAATGGGAATGGTTGGTGATATCAACTTCCTGTTTGTGGCACATTAGTATATGGGAGGGGAAAAACTTTTCTACATGGGCGATGACCATGGTGGCCATTTTGAAGTCGGCCACTTTGGATCCAACTTTATTTTTTCCAATGGGAAGAGGGTTATGTGACACATCAACCTTATTGAGAATTTTGCAAGAAAAGCAATGGTTCAATTGGAGATACTTTATTTAAATCCAATAATTATGCATCAAATCACTTGTGTAATTAAACAAAAGGTATTGTGACTTTTCACACAAAACGTGGCTGTCAAACTTGATGTTTCGGCCCAAGCCTCATTTACAAATTGTCACTAAAAACCAAGATACGAACATTAGCAACATTTGGGATATAAAGTTATTCAGAGAACAATGCATGCACTTATAGTTGCCAAGTAAAAATGACTTAAAAGTAAATCTAGCTGGACAAAAAAGCATGTGCAATATGTCCAGAGTTTGATAAAGAAAAAGTAGGGGAAGGAGATAATAAATAAAATTAACGGCACTGAGAAATATTTGTATAGCTCCCCCCAAAGTTGGAATTTCTCTGGGATCTTGGCTACTGGGGCTAGCTGAGACACCAGAGGACATGAATCAGCTTGGTTTTTACCAAACCCAGTGTTGCGGTTGCTATTATTAACAGAATAACGGCAACCGCAAAAGAAAAAAATCCAATTTCCCTTTTAATTTCTCTCTCCACTGATATGATTGCACATTAGAAGAGAAAGAAAGGGGTCCCCCGATTCCCCCGTAACCTCAGGAATCTCTTCAGCCCCCCTGTGAAGTCCCCTTTCTGGGAAGAAAATGGCGTGCGCATGCGCAGAGCATCTGCCGAGATCTTCCGTCCGGCACCCGGCGATAATAGGAAATTTTTCCTATTGGTTCATTTTGATCACTGTGATAATTTTGCGTTCAAAAAGTCAAACAGTGCTCCCTCCCTTCTGAGCCCTGCCATGCACCTAAACAGTGGCTTTCTCCAACCTATGTGGTATTGGCGTACTCAGGAGAAATTGCACAACAAATTTTGTTATCTATTTTCTCCTGATACCCTTGTGAAAATAAAAAAAATGGTTCCAAAGTAAATTTTTTGTGAAACAAATAAAATATTAATTTTTTTCCTTCCACACTGCTTTAGTTCTTGTGAAATACCTGAAGGGTTAATAAACTTCTTGAGTGTAATTTTGTGCATCTTGAGAGTTGCAGTTTTTAGAATGGGTATTTTCTGTTATATTGACATCCCTAACTCACTTCAAATGTTCAAATGTGATAAGATCCCAAAAAAAATGGTTTTGTAAATTTTGTTGGAAAAATGAGAAATTGCTGGTCAAATTTTAACCTTTATAACGTCCTAACTAGTGTTGAGCATTCCGATACCGCAAGTATCGGGTATCGGCCGATACTTGCTGTATCGGAATTCCGATACCGACTTCCGATATTTTTTCAATATCGGAATTCGGCATCGGAATCGGAAGTTCAAAGTTGATTGACAGCCTGACGTCATCATGATGCGCGGTGTGTGCGCATCATGATGCGCCGTCATTTCGGGCCTTCCGGGGGTCTCTGCCGGCCTGCCGGGGGGCTGTGTGGACTGCCCGGGGTCTGTACCGGCCTGCCGGGGGGCTGTGCTGGCCTGCCGGTGGTCTGTGCACCCTGTGGGGGTCTGTACCGGCCTGCCGGGGGGCTGTGCCGGCCTGCCGGTGGTCTGTGCACCCTGTGGGGGTCTGTACCGGCCTGCCGGGGGGCTGTGCCGGCCTGCCGGGGGGGCTGTGCTGATGTCCGGGGGTCTGTGCAAGCATCGTCCGATGGGACTACAAGTCCCATCTGGCGATGCCTGCTACCATAACAGTGATTGACACATTAGCCAATGATGGGACAGTAGTAGTCCCATCATCCGGCTAATGTGTTAAATGTTAAAAAAAAAAAAAAAAATACTACATACATACTACATGCATGCTACATACATACTACATGCTACATACATACTACATGCTACATACATACTACATATATACTACATGCATGCTACATACATACTACATGCTACATACATACTACATATATACTACATGCATGCTACATACATACTACATGCTACATACATACTACATGCTACATACATACTACATATATACTACATACATACTACATATTGTGGCACCTAAAGTAAAAAATAATTATCATTATCAGTAGCAATGTCTCCTATGTTACCTGTCATTAGGAGGCTCATCAATGTGGGCAGATACCGAGTCATATGACCGGGTAAGAGAATGTGAAACTACACTATTTGCATCTTAGTAAGGCATGTCTGAAATTAGATGGTATGACATGGACTGCATCAGCCAGGGATGTATCATGACGATAGTCACCATAGCAATGCTCATTGCATTGCCAGGAGGCTCCATTGCAACAAGACATTGTGAAAAAGTAGAGCGCATCATGTCAGCTGCAGTTTAGTAGAACATATCTGAAAGAGGATAGGTAAAAGACAGGCCCACAAGGGATAATAATGGCTATAAATGTTACTGTTTGGGAAGATTATCGTTATATATTATAGAACAGTGAAAGATGATTTAAAAAGAAAACAACAATAGAGTCTGAATGAAAAATGAGTTGAACGGGAATAAAGGAAAGGAGAGGAGAAAATAAAAAAGTGAGGGGGTCAAGAAAAAGTGACACTAAACAGTCTAGAAATAAGAAAGAAAAGCTGAAGAAAATATCAGTGTAAGGCTGGGTCGCATTAGCGTATGGCATCAGGTGATTCTCTCTTTCAAGAGCATAGGATGCGATATAATAAGGACACTCGGCTCCTGCTCTTCTGCGAGTGAGAGCCAAGTGTCAGTGCTCTGTGTGCCGATCCTTTTGCATGAGAAATTTGCAACACAGCTGTGGAAGCAATGTGGAAAGTAATTTCTCCATCTCTTCTGCTGTCAGTGTTGGTGGGAATCGCACTGCACTAGACTTATATGGGTGCGAGGGATCCAATTCTCGGGTGCAATCTCATCATGCTGAGATTGTTTTCGCATGCTGAATCGGCATGAGAAAATAATCGCAGATGTGAGCTGCACCATAGAGAAACATTGGGACGAGTTGCAATCCAATTTTTTATCTGGTTGCACTTGTCTGATTGCATTGCAAGTGGGAATGAGCCCTAGGAGAAGAATCAGCACAATAAAAGCCAGAGGACCAGGTAATGGTTATACTACGTGTTATGCCTGCCATGTCCATTATGCCTGTCATGCCCGCCATGTCTGTTGTGCCGCATGACCCCTGGAGCAGTGTGCACGTGCACTGAATTCTCATGCCCGTTATGTCTCATGCTGCAAGATCCCTGGAAGCAGTGTGCACACGCGCCTTACCTCATGGCTGCACGCCGTTGCTAGGTAACCATCCGTCTCTGCTCTGATTCTGCAATCCTCTCTGTATTCCTGGAGCCCCTGATCATGTGATCTTTCCTGTGTTCCAGCACTGCCTGACGCAGCTAACCTCTCAGTGTTTGTGGAGCCGCAGATCATGTGACCTCCTCTATAGTCCAGCCCAGTCTGATCTAGCAACGCTCTCTATGATCCTGGAGGAACTGAACTGGAAGTTCTCTCCTGGTCCTGACCCGGAAGTGCAGGTGCTAATGCCCTATATCAGACTGCCCCTTCCTATGGTCGGGGCCTGAGTATCATGTTGCTTCCCTGCATGACTGCTTGGTCTGCTCGGTCGCTGTCTGTATTCTGTGCCCCTGCACTCTGCCCTGTAGTGCGTCTCTGCACACACTCTGTGCTTGTACTCTGCCTCTTGTCCCGTGCCTTGTCTTGTGTTTGTCCTCTGTGCCATGTTTTGTCCCTGTCATGCTTGGACTTGTAGTCCTTCCTTTGTTGTCTGCCTTGCTTGTTTTGCCATGTCTGGCCTTTGCTATTCTGAGCCTTGTAGTACTTCCACATTCTCTGTCTCTGCCTGGTTTTCCGTACTCTGTCTTATAGTGCTCTCTTGCACATTCCATGGCTAGTCTCAAGGTTCTCCCTTGACCCAGCTCTGGACTTCGGCCTACACTCCGCTGCTAGTCCTATGCTCTCTCTGACCCCGCTCTGTGCTTCTGCCTACGTTCCGCTCCTTGTTCGGTAACTTGTCTAGCTTTGCCTTGTTTTTTGCCTTGCCTTCTTTCTTCGTGTGCCCTTTGCAAGCGCCTGGACTTCCTAGCCTCCTGTTTGTGCCTCAGCCGTGCCAACCCTAGCCGTGCCCACCTGCTTGTGCCTCAGCCGTGCACATCGGCCAGTGACAGCTGTGTTGCCTGTTATGCCCCAGTCGGGTTCGCTGGAGTCTTGCCTGCCTGTCTGTGCTGCAGCCCGACAGGCTAGCCAGTGCCCAGCCATGCTCTCTGTGCTTCCTTGCTCCCACACTGTCTCTGCACTGTGCTTTGCGTGCTTCTCTAATAGTACGCGCAGGCCCTCGCCTGCCCCGTGGCATACCTCCCCGTGCTTCTGTAAAGGTATGCGTAGGTCTTGTCATGTACCCTGTCCTGCCCTCTAGCACGCACAGGTCCTAGCCTAGACCCTGGCGTGCCCCTCTGCACGCACAGGACTGTGCCTCGAACCCTGACCCTGGCGTGCCCCTCAGCACGTGCAGGACTCTGCCTTGAACCCTGTCTCTGGCGTGTCCCTTGGCACGCGCAGGACCTTGACTTGTACCCTGACCCTGGCGTGTCCCACGGCACACGCAGGACCTTGCCTTGGACTTTGATCCCTGGCCTGTCTCTACACATGCACCCTGTCTCATATGTTGAACTTTTGAACCCTGGCGTGTCCCCTATACACGCACCGTACTTTGTATGTTGAACCTGGCGTGTCCCCTACACACGCACCTTGCACCCTGCCTGGAATCTTGCCTTGGACCTCGGCGTGTTTCCTAACACGCACCATGTCGGGAGATCTGTCGTGCCTCCTTGCCTGTACCCTGGTTTGCTTGCTGGATTCCTGGAACCTGCTATCACTGCCAGAGATCGCAAGCATGAAGACTGTGGCCTGATGTCCGGAGCTGGTGTCCGCAGCCTGATGCCCTGATCCTTGCCAGCTGTCCGGAGTCCGATGCCATCGTCCTTGCCGCTAACCGGGCTTACCTTCTGGCACGTACCATGCCATGGACCTTGGCGTGCCACGCACGCACCTTGCTGTGTTTTGCCTGTTATCATGTTTTGAACCTGATGTTACCCAGAGTTTGTCTTAATGAAGATACCTTGAATTCACGTCTTGTCTTGTTTCCTGCACGTCCTTTGTCGTCAGACACTCGTACTTAGTGTCTACCTGAGCCGGCCGTCTGGTCCCAGCAGTCGTGGTGGCTCACCCCCTTGGTCTTGCCCCTGACACTCCCTGTATAGGGGGTGGTTCCTCACAAGGTCTGCTCACCCTAGGTGGGTGGGTGCCACGACCCAGAGGGTCCACTCTAAAGAAATTGACTCAGCGTAAGCTGACCTCATCACTCTACCTGAGTGTAACAATTACATAGGTTCAAAGGAATCTGATAGCGTGGGATAAAACCAGTCTGAGAACAAAGCTGCAGCAAAAAGATGCATTTAAACAACAGGAATGCAAACAGAACTAACACAGATATTCCTGCAATTGTAACGAGATGCTCAGCACAATATAGCTAATACAAATCAGTCCAGCAAGGATATGACGCAGGAGTGCGTTAGACACTTAAAGAGGACGTCCATTAAAGATATCATTGGGTATCCATACAGTACTTAAACGTGGTTATCCAGCAAGGGGTTAGTGGAAATGCTCACAGTCCTTAAATAAGGGTGTTCTGCCCTCACTAAATGAAGCAGAATTCATGTAGCTTATACAGGCAGCTAAACCGCTATACTGGGGTCCAATAAGGAGACTGTAGGTTGAATCTGTGCTTTATTGAACATGATGGTATATTGATGCGGTGAAACTACAATACAAATATATATGCACTCAGTCAGTACGGGGTACATTGGAATACATACATACATTGTAAATCAACATCTGCACTACTAGCTGAGCAGGGGAAAACTAACTAATCAGGCTAATATGGGACAGAAATTAGATACAGGAAGCATGATTACATACCAGCTATGCGCTCACAAGGGGAGAAGAGAAATGAGATGCTTCCAGGATGCAGGCTGAGGGAAAATGGGGAACTGGAGGGAAAATGAGGCCTGGACTAACCATAATTCTTTGCAAAAGCTTACCAGAATGCATTGCGATGGAGGGGAAAAAGATTAGAAAGTGAAAGTAAAATACAATAACACTGCGGTTATGACTTTGGTCACTAGATTGAGCCAGAAAACACTGTAGACATTTAACAAGCATATAATAAATCAGATATTGAATTAAATGTCTGAGACAGAACAAAGGGATTCCAGCAATAAATTGATCACACGAGGGTACGGCACTTTTTTGTGGGAGTCAAATAAGAAGTATAGACAGGTGAAGGTCTCTAAAGGTACCTCTAAGGGCTGACAAGTCCCACACCACAGCCCAACATACGTAGTCCAGAAGATATGAAGTTTCACTTCTTACTGACCGCAGCAGCTTCTGAGGCGAGAGGCAGCACCCGAGTATTCTGGTCAATAGGCAACCCAGGTCAGGATCCAGAGCACACAGAAAATGGAAGGCAGCTGAATGAGGCAAGGCAGACCACTAAGTAATGAGCAGCAGTAGCAGAGAGTTCACCAGCACAACGGACAGGAGCTCTGGAGCAGACAGCAGAAAATACTCAGGCAAGGAGGAACACATGACCCGGACTTAAATAACAGGACAGACTGGAAGTTCCATGACAGGGCGAGATACAAGAGTCCATCTTGGATAAGAGCAAACAGGCACAAACGAAAATCCGGAATCCTTACACTGAGGGATTGACAAGGCTATCAGCGATTAGAGGGAAGGAAGAATCTTTATTTTTATATAGCGCTAACATATTCCACAGCGCTTTACAGTTTGCACACATTATCATCGCTGTCCCCGATGGGACTCTGTTGTGAATTTCCTTGCTCGGAGTTCTGAGCCGAAGTTCCCTCTGCTCCCTCTGGTGGTTACTGATGGTACTGGAGCTGGCCAGGTTGATGGAAGTTCCCCACCTGACGACGATAATTGGGAACCTGGTATTACTGGCTGGGAGCATATAATTGAGCTGGCTGCTCTTGAAGGTTGCTGGTGATTTTTCCTCCTTGTGCATTTGGAGTTCTTTTGTCCCCTGCCTGATCTGCATGGTTCAGTTAAGTGATTCTTTTGCTAATCCTTTGCATCTAATCTGGTTGTGTCTTTTTTTTGCTTTCTGCTTTGTTGCTAGGGTTCAGCGTGCTCCCTGCTGGGGGCAGCGCTGGGCCCTGCTTCATATGTTACAGCTTGACAAGTCCCCTGTTATGTTAGTATCTTTTTGCTTTGCTTCCAGTTTATACCAGAGTGCTGATCTAGCAGGGGTGAGGTTGTGTGGCCTCAGGTTTTTTGTATATCAGAAGTGTTGGAGTTTTTTAGGGTTTTGTGCATGATTGCAGACAGTATTTTTTCTGTCCTGTCCTGTCTAGAGATCTTGGGCCCCACTGTTTGCTCCGTCTGTTCTCTGCCTGTGTTTGTGTCTCATCTTGTCTCACCGACAATATATGTTTGGGGGCTGTCTTTTCCTTTGGTGATCTGCTCCGGGGCAGTTTAGATTTCACCTTTCTGTCTTTAGGCTTAGTTAGTTCTCCAGCTGGGATGAAGTGTCTAGGGCATCGTAGGAACGCTCCACGGCTACTTCTAGTTGTGTTGATAGGATTGGGGGTCTGCAATCTGCTTAGTTACCAACCTCTCTGGTCTACTGGTGGCTTAGCCTGTTCCTGCCATCCTCCTCGGTGACCCATTCATAACAGAATCACCAGCCCAACCGCAGACTCTAGGGTACTCAAAAGAAGGAAAGAATTTAAAAAAAAAAGTGTCAGAATTTTTTTATATTTTTCCCTCTTTTTCTCTGGGGCTATAGGAGGATTTTTTCTCTAATGGAGACTAAGCAATTGTCTGATCGTGTTGAGCAGCTCGCTGCTGAAGTGTGGGGAATTTCTTCCTATCTCGCTCAATCATCTGCTGTAGAACCAAAGATCCCTACTCCTGATGTGTTTTCGGGGCATCGGTCAAAATTTTTGAATTTCAAGAATAACTGTAAACTATTTCTTGCTTTGAAACCTGATTCATCGGGGAGCTTGGTGCAGCAGGTTAAAATTGTCATTTCCCTGCTGCGTGGCGATCCCCAGGATTGGGCTTTTTCTCTGACACCTGGAGATCCTATTCTGGCTAATGTAGATGTGTTTTTTCAGGCCCTGGGGTTGTTGTATGATGAACCTAATGCTATTGATCAAGCTGAGGAAACCTTATTGGCATTGAACCAGGGTCAGGATGCTGCGGAGTTATATTGCCAGAAGTTCCGAAAGTGGGCGTTTCTTACTAAATGGAATGATGATGCACTAGCAGCTCTCTTTCGGAAAGGTCTGGCAGAAACCGTAAAAGATGTTATGGTGGGATTTCCTGTCCCCTCTGGTCTTAACGACTCCATGTCATTAGCCATTCAAATCGATTGACGTTTACGTGAATGTAAAAGTATACAAGAGGCGGTGCTGTTTGAACAAACTTCTGAACCCTTGCAATGTGATAGAGTTGTCGTGGTTTGGACAGTGTTCTTGCCCTGCACTCACAGGGTTAAGTGTACGTGGCCTCTTTCTGGATCTGGGAGGGGTATTTATACTCACTCTTTACCAGGGTTGTCTGTCAGCTATACTGTTGTTCTGATTGTGTGTCTGACCCCCCTGGTGTGCATATGCACTGCATTGCTTGTTTGCTTCCCGTTTATGACCCAGTCTGTCCCCTCACTCTGTACTCCGTCTATAGTTTTGGTATTATTTTCTTTTCCGGTTCTGACCTCCTGGCTTGGCTATCATTACTCCGCTACAGTTTGTCCTTATTGTACCGTCTATTGCCCGTTCTGGTTTTCTGATCTATTGCTACGTCCTGACTATCCATTCTGCCTAACCCTTTGGTACTGTCATGCTATCTTGTGCTTTGATCCTGGCTTGATCTGGTTTCTGTCTATGCCCCTGGTAACATTGTCCTGTAGTTACCTTTCTAGGAGTTTTCCTCAGCTCCTAGCTCTCTGGAGTTTAGACCATGCCCTCAGCAGTCACATGCTTCAAGTCCTGTGAGCCTGGAGCATGCATCATCACCACTGCTGCCCCATTCCACAGGTATCTTTGTGCACAGTTTTGTACTCAGGACATGCATACTGGCTCAGTGAGCAGGTGCAGTGCGGTGTTCCTGACAAGAGTTTTGTCTTGGGCGCAACATCAAGAGTTCAGAAGGCGTAATAAGTTATGCTTCTTTTGTGGGGACGCCTGTCATGTTATTTCTGTCTGCCCTAAATGAGAAAAACGTTTGCTCACGCATTTGCGGTGGGCAGTGTACAGCCTAAGTTCCTGTTGGCAGTTACCTTTATCTGCTCCTTGTCTACATTTTCTGCTAAGGCCTTTGATGATTCAGGAGCAGCTTTCAATCTGATGGATCTTGACTTTGCAAAGCATTGTGGTCTCCCCATGGTGCCCCTGAGAACACATATTCCCTTGAGGGGGATTGATGCTACCCCTTTGGCGGAGAATAAACCCCAGTTTTGGACCCAGGTGGTAATGTGGGTCGCCCCGGACCATCAAGAGAATTGTAAATTTTTGGTGTTGCATAATTTACATGATACTATTGTACTGGGTTTTCCTTGGTTGCAAACCCATAATCCTATTTTGGATTGGAAATCTCTGTCTGTGGTGAGTTGGGGTTGCCAATGTGTTCCTAGTGACACTCCTGTTTTCTCCACCTCTCCCCAGTCTCAAGATGTTCCTGACAATTTGGCTGATTTTTCTGATGTGTTTAGTGAGAGTAATTCTGCGTCTTTGCCTCCTCATAGGAGTTATGACTGCGCATTTGAGTTTATGCCTGGTTGTAAGTTTCCCAAGGGTCGGCTTTTCAAATTATCTGTACCTGAACATGATGCTATGTGATCTTATATCAAGGAGTCATTGGAGAAGGGTTATATCAGACTATCCTTTTCTCCTTTGGGTGCTGGTTTTTTCTTTGTGGCCAAAAAAGATGGCTCATTAAGGCCATGTATTGACTATCGTTCCCTTAACAAAATCACTGTTAAAAATCAGTACCCGTTACCCCTGATTTCTAATTTATTTTCCAGAGTTAAAAGTGCTTGTTGGTTTACAAAACTTGACATCAGGGGGCGTATAATCTTATTCACATCAAGCACGGGGATGAATGGAAGACGGCGTTTAATACACCGGAGGGACATTTTGAGTACCTGGTGATGCCTTTTGGGCTCACTAATGCCCCTTCCGTCTTCCAATCTTTTATGATCGATATTTTCCGGGACCTTGTGGATAAGTTTTTGATCATTTATCTGGATGATATTTTGCTTTGTTCCAGTGATTGTGATTCTCATGTGGAACATGTCCGGACTGTGTTCCAGATTTTGAGGGAAAATACTCTGCATGTTAAGGGATCGAAATGTCTTTTTGGTATACAGAGGATTTTGTTTTTGGGATTCATTTTGTCCCTGTCTGCTATTGAAATGGACCTGGCCAAGGTACAGGCCATTTATGATTGGGTTCAGTCCACGCCTCTGAAGGCTCTTGAGAAGTTTTTGGGTTTTGCTAATTTCTACAGTAAATTTATAAGTAATTTTTGTGGTATTGTTAAACCTCTGACGGATTTGACCAAAAAGGGCGCTGATGTGGTGAATTGGTCTCCATAGGCAGTCTCGGCATTTCAGGAGCTTATGCAGAGATTCACTTCTGCTTCGGTTCTATGGCAACCTGATGTTTCACTCCCATTTCAGGTGGAAATAGATGCTTCTGAGATTGGTGCAGGAGCCATTTTATCTCAAAGTGATCCGGTAACCTCTAAGATGAATCCCTGTGCCTTCTTTTCTCGAAACTTTTCTCCATCTGAACGTAACTATGATGTGGGGAATCGTGAATTATTGGCCATGAAGTGGGCATTTGAAGAGTGGAGACATTGGTTGGAGGGAGCTAGACATCAAGTTGTGGTCCTCACTGATCACAAGAATTTGATTTATCTTGAATCAGCCAAGCGCTTTAATCTTAGACAGGCTAGATGGGCCTTGTTTTTAACAAGTTTTAATTTTGTGGTCTCCTTTCTTCCGGACCAGCAGAGGAAGAGAGTGATGTCTGAAATTCATTGCTCCGCGTTGGCTGGTCATCCAGGTATCTTTGGTACCAGAGATTTGGTGAATCGGTCTTTTTGGTGGCCTGCCTTATCTCGTGATGTCAGGAATTTTGTGCAGTCATGTGGGACTTGTTCTCGGTCTAAGCCCTGTTCTCATGCAAGTGGTTTGTTGATGCCCATGCCAGTGCCCAGGAGGCCGTGGACCCATATCTCAATGGATTTTATTTCTGATCTCCCTCTCTCAGAGAATGACTGTTGTTTGGATGATCTGTGAAAGATTTTCTAAGATGCCATCTTCTTCTGAGTTGGTGCCCTTATTTTTACAACAAGTGGTTCATTTGCACGGGATTCCTGAGAACTTTGTGTCGGACAGAGGGGTCCAGTTTGTTTCCAGATTTTGGAGAGCTTTTTGTTCCAAACTGGGAATTCAGTTGTCTTTCTCCTCTGCATTTCATCCTCAGACCAATGGGCAGACTAAGAGAACAAAGCAGACGATGGAGTCCTACTTGAGATGTTTCATATCTGCTGATCAGGATGACTGGGTCTCATTTTTGCCCTTGGCTGAATTCGCGCTAAACAATAGGGCTAGCTCTGCCACTTTGATGTCTCCTTTTTTTGTAACTTTGGGTTTCATCCTCGATTTTCTTCGGGGCACGTGGAAGCTTCTGCCTGCCCAGGGGTGGATACTGTGGTAGAGAGAATGCAGCAGGTTTGGGACCAAGCAGTGGATAAGTTGTCCAACTCTCAGGAAAAGGCCCAATGGTTTTCCAACCGGCATAGGACCATTGGTCCCCAGTTTAAAGTGGGTGATATGGTTTGGTTGTCCTCAAAAAATATTTGAAAATCCTCAACCCCATTTCTTTCCGTTTGGCTCTTCCAGTTACGTTTAAGATTCATAACGTCTTTCATAAATCTTTGATAAAAAGGTTTGTGGAGCCAGTCGTTCCCATGGCAGTGCCCCTGACCATGTACTGGTTAAGGTTAATTTGGAGTATGAGGTATAGAAGATATTGGATTCTTGTCTGGCTAGACGGAGACTCCAGTACTTGGTCAAGTGGAAGGGTTATGGCCAGGAGGATAATTCTTGGGTCTCTGCTTCTGACATCCATGCCAAGAGATTGATTTGTGCCTTTCACTGGGCCCATCCTGATCGGCCTGGTGGCGTGGATGAGGGTTCGGTGACCCCTCCTCAAAGGGGGGTACTGTTGTGAATTCCCTTGCTCGTAGTTCTGAGCCAAAGCTCCCTCTGCTCCCTCTGGTGGTTACTGAGAGAAGTGGAGCTGGCCAGGTTGATGGAAATACCCCACCTGACGACGATAATTGGGAACCTGGGATTACTGGCTGGGAGCATATAATTGAGCTGGCTGCTCTTGAAGGTTGCTGGTGATTTTTCCTCCTTGTGCATTTGGAGTTCTTTTGTCCCCTGCCTGATCTGCATGGTTCAGTTAAGTGATTCTTTTGCTAATCCTTTGCATCTAATCTGGTTGTGTCTTTTTTTGCTTTCTGCTTTGTTGCCAGGGTTCAGCGTGCTCCCTGCTGGGGGCAGTGCTGGGCCCTGCTTCATATGTTACAGCTTGTTCAGCCCCCTGATATGTTAGTATCTTTTTGCTTTGCTTCCAGTTTATACCAGAGTGCTGATCTAGCAGAGGTGACCTCGTGTGGCCACAGGTTTTTTGTATATCAGAAGTGTTGGACTTTTTTATGGTTTTGTGCGTGATTGCATACAGTATCTTTTCTGTCCTGTCCTGTCTAGACAGCTTGGGCCCCACCGTTTGCTCCGTCTGTTCTCTGCCTGTGTTTGTGTCTCATCTTGTCTCACCGACAATATATGTTTGGGGGCTGTCTATTCCTTTGGGGATCTGCTCAGGGGCAGTTTAGATTTCACCTTTCTGTCTTTAGGCTTAGTTAGTTCTCCAGCTGTGATGAAGCGTCTAGGGCATAGTAGGAACACTCCACGGCTACTGCTACTTGTGATGATAGAATCGGGGGTCTGCAATCCGCTTAGTCACCAACCACTCTGGTCTTCTGGTGGCTTAGCCTGTTCCTGCCATCCTCCTCAGTGACCCATTCATAACAGGGCTCACAATCTAAATTCCCTATCAGTATGTCTTTGGAATATGGGATGAAACCGGACTACATGGAGGAAACCCACGCAAACACCAGGAGAACATACAGTACAAACTCCTTACAGATGTTGTCCTTGGTGGGAAGAAAATATTTATGTAAAATTGTTCATATGGAACAGTACACAGAGCAATAGCAGATTACTAATCATATTCTCTATTGAGTCCCTTGGAAGAAACTGTTTGTAAAGTATGGATCCATAAAGACTCTCATTTTTTCAGAGATCTAATATGATTTCCACCCTGCATAGCAAAGGGGACCTGTTCAATGATTTGAAATCTCAGTTGAGAGACAGAATGTTTAGCACTAAGGAAAACTGTTGCTGTGTTTTTTATTGATAATATTCCCCTCTATATTTAGCAGCAGACTGCAAAGCCCTAATCCCTACA
Organism: Dendrobates tinctorius; assembly: GCF_039654945.1. NCBI lineage: Eukaryota > Metazoa > Chordata > Amphibia > Anura > Dendrobatidae > Dendrobates > Dendrobates tinctorius. The sequence continues at coordinate 6,332,326 of NW_027361765.1, forward strand.
GACTGTATTCAGCCACTCTCCATGCTCCTGCAATTCTCTCTCTCTCCCTAGGCTAAATGCAGAATGTATCTGATATAAGCAGCAATGCACAAAATTAGCTCTTACAAAGATTGTTAGTATGATGGTCCAGATTAGGCATCAGTATGAACACTACAAGACTCTGATTAGTTTAAATGTGCACACACACACACCTGGACAAGCACTCTCTTCCTCCATTAACCATCACAGAGCTGTGTAATGGCATCAGTGTGCCGCCCCTGGCAGTGCATGTACTTTTATATCCCCTGATGATGTCACACTGCCAGCCAATCACAGTAATGCCACTACCTAGATGACTACATCATTACAGTGACTCACAGGCAATCCCTGCATGCTTATTGGCTGTGTAATAGGCACCAAACATGTGGGGCGGGTATTTTGGGTTTGAAATCAAGAACTGGCAAATGCTCGCCAAGTGCAAAGCACATCTGAGCACCCAGATATTCAAGTGATATCCGAGTATCACCGAGCATGTTTGCTCATCCCTATTAGTCTTGGCTTAAAAAAAATTACAATGCTGAAATGTTGTTTCCTGTAACTTTTAAAACTGAAATAAATAATTGATATATTTTCTTTGGAAATCTCATGCCTTGAACGTTTTCCAGGAAGTAATATGGTAATAGCAATTCAATGCTTGATATAGAAGAAAAAAAAGGTATTCAGCTCACCATTAGATGAATTCCTGTGGCTTTGGGTGTGGACTCCAGGATGGTGCTAGGAAAAAGTGGCTGTGGTAATCAAACAAAAAAGTTCCAGCAACAAACATCCAAATCAGATTGTTGAATAGACGTTAAAACTTAATCTTTATTGCAATGTCTTTAAAAACATACAGTTAGAATTGTAAATCCAGGAGATTATGCGTTTCGAACAAAAATGTTCTTAGTCGACATGGCTATGACTAAGAATATTTTTGTTCGAAACGCGGAATCCCCTGGATTTACAATTTTAACAGTATGTTTTTAAAGACATTGCAATAAAGATGAAGTTTTAATGTCTATTCAACAATCTGATTTGGATGTTTGTTGCTGGAACTTTTTTGCTTGAAATTCAATGCTTGAGTATTTAGGGCGACCTAGAACTTTGTATAATACATTTCCAAAATTTATTGAAATTGAAAGTGTCCATTATATTTGAATTACACTAGTCAAGCAGTTGTAAAATACATATGTCTCTTAAGACCAGTATGGTATATAATATTACAATTTTTACATTTTTTTTAGCATTTTCACAGGAACAGATTTTGTACTTTTATTTTAGTTTGTATATAATGCAAATGATTTATGTTATCTGTATAGCTGATTCTATCCTTAATTTATTTTAAAGTACTAATTTTACATAATAGCAAAAATAAAGTGAAACGTTAAACATGATTTGCTGTCTAACTTGCTTTGTATACATTAAAAATTGATACTATAGGTCCCACGCACATAAATTTAAATTTGCTAATGCAATTGTGCTTTACTGTTTGATAATGTTACATATTGCAGTTTTACACATGGTGAGCCTTATTATTTTCTTACGTAAAATAATAACTACTAAATAATTATCCAGCAATTTTACTCTCAATTTATTACATATTTAGGCCTTTGCCATTAGATAGGCATTCTGATTTCTTTGCTGTAATTGCAGAATGTAAATTATTAAATGTGCTTGTTTACAAATCTGCATATTTTACTGATTTCCAAAAAAACCTATCTGGAAACGTATTTACATTTCAAAGAAAGTGTTAATTTTTATAGCTAAACAAATATAATCTGTATCTTCTAGAAACATCTGTAAGCCTTGTTTTTAGCTTGAATTCCCAATGTTGAATTTACATTCCTACATAGTAGACCACTGAAATTACAGCAGACATTCGCATTATGTTCTTACATGGTTCATGTAGAGGGTAATGCTGCTTGGCATCGTAAACTATCGTTACACCTCCCCAATCCCTGAGGGAACAGTGAAGACAAGAGAAATGTGAAGTAATGAGGAATCAAATTGCTGAACACATTTGCAAATTTGACAAAGGATCAATACTCTGAAGACAGTTTTATATAATTATCTAAAAATGAGAGATACAAAGCAATTCTTCTTTCAAGTAAACCTACAGTGGGGCAAAAAAGTATTTAGTCAGTCAGCAATAGTGCAAGTTCCACCACTTAAAAAGATGAGAGGCGTCTGTAATTTACATCATAGGTAGACCTCAACTATGGGAGACAAACTGAGAAAAAAAAATCCAGAAAATCACATTGTCTGTTTTTTTTTCATTTTATTTGCATATTATGGTGGAAAATAAGTATTTGGTCAGAAACAAGCAATCAAGATTTCTGGCTCTCACAGACCTGTAACTTCTTCTTTAAGAGTCTCCTCTTTCCTCCACTCATTACCTGTAGTAATGGCACCTGTTTAAACTTGTTATCAGTATAAAAAGACACCTGTGCACACCCTCAAACAGTCTGACTCCAAACTCCACTATGGTGAAGACCAAAGAACTGTCAAAGGACACCAGAAACAAAATTGTAGCCCTGCACCAGGCTGGGAAGACTGAATCTGCAATAGCCAACCAGCTTGGAGTGAAGAAATCAACTGTGGGAGCAATAATTAGAAAATGGAAGACATACAAGACCACTGATAATCTCCCTCGATCTGGTGCTCCACGCAAAATCCCACCCCGTGGGGTCAGAATGATCACAAGAACGGTGAGCAAAAATCTCAGAACCACGCGGGGGGACCTAGTGAATGAACTGCAGAGAGCTGGGACCAATGTAACATGGCCTACCATAAGTAACACACTACGCCACCATGGACTCAGATCCTGCAGTGCCAGACGTGTCCCACTGCTTAAGCCTGTACATGTCCGGGCCCATCTGAAGTTTGCTAGAGAGCATTTGGATGATCCAGAGGAGTTTTGGGAGAATGTCCTATGGTCTGATGAAACCAAACTGGAACTGTTTGGTAGAAACACAACTTGTCGTGTTTGGAGGAAAAAGAATACTGAGTTGCATCCATCAAACACCATACCTACTGTAAAGCATGGTGGTGGAAACATCATGCTTTGGGGCTGTTTCTCTGCAAAGGGGCCAGGACGACTGATCCGGGTACATGAAAGAATGAATGGGGCCATGTATCGTGAGATTTTGAGTGCAAACCTCCTTCCATCAGCAAGGGCATTGAATATGAAACGTGGCTGGGTCTTTCAACATGACAATGATCCAAAGCACACCGCCAGGGCAACGAAGGAGTGGCTTCGTAAGAAGCATTTCAAGGTCCTGGAGTGGCCTAGCCAGTCTCCAGATCTCAACCCTATAGAAAACCTTTGGAGGGAGTTGAAAGTCCATGTTGCCAAGCGAAAAGCCAAAAACATCACTGCTCTAGAGGAGGTCTGCATGGAGGAATGGGCCAACATACCAACAACAGTGTGTGGCAACCTTGTGAAGACTTACAGAAAACGTTTGACCTCTGTCATTGCCAACAAAGGATATATCACAAAGTATTGAGATGAAATTTTGTTTCTGACCAAATACTTATTTTCCACCATAATATGCAAATAAAATGAAAAAAAAACAGACAATGTGATTTTCTGGATTTTTTTTCTCAGTTTGTCTCCCATAGTTGAGGTCTACCTATGATGTAAATTACAGACGCCGCTCATCTTTTTAAGTGGTGGAACTTGCACTATTGCTGACTGACTAAATACTTTTTTGCCCCACTGTATTTATGAAATTGTAGACTCCCCATGAATAGTTTAACACTAGTCAAAAACCAAGACGTCTATCGTAATACTATATCCAATGTTGTCAGTACTTAGTCCACAGAAGATAGCAATGACTCATTTACGGACAAATTACAAGAGATGATAATCGGCAAATGAGTGATCATCAGAATTCTCATTCCTGATCATCGGCCCTTTTAAACATTCTACTGGTCAGCCATCAAATTACTAAAGCACTCGTCAACTGATCATTTATGCAGAAAAGAAAATCAGCAGCAGCACATAGTCCTGTAGAAACAGGGGATGACTACATGTATGCTGTATGAGGACAGAACAATCCTATTAATGATCATTTTGTCCACATCAGTTCACATTGGCCCACGTGAAAGGACTTTTCAACGAATGCTGATTGACTTGCACATAGTGGATCGACACTTGTTTCATTGGCCAAAATTGTCAAGTGTAAATGGGCCTTAGAATCAGTCAACTTAACATATGCTTTGATAAACATCATATTATACTTTTTGTATAACATCATGGAGCCAGAAATTGTCAGAAATACCGTGCATCTTCGGATGTTGCCTGAATCCATATTTGCTGATTTATCAAGATGAAAGAAACATGGCACATCTGAGTTTCCCGTTTCTGGACTTCTAAATCAGTAATGCAGCTTTTCACCTCTCTTTTTGCCCTTTCATTACTTTTGTAGATTTTTGTATGAGATGTAACATTTTAGAAAGCTATACATTCTGGCATATTTTATGTTCTACTTTGTCAAATAGCAATGCCTGAAACCACATAGCATTTTATACATTTCAAGAGATTTAACTTTCTCTAAAGTGGACATATGGAATATAAAACATCTATCCTCCATTCCCTCTACCTTTGAGCAAAATAGAAGCATCATTAAGTATAGTATTCACTTCCGAAATTATAACATGCATCTTATGATACCTAATTGGATGTGTTGAAATTTAATAGTGTAGAGGAACTTTTTTAAATCTGTATTTTTGGCTTTAAAATAAGTAATTTTTGCCAAAATATTTAAGAGTAAATAAATTGGTTTAATTAGCAGCAGCATATTAGCTTTAACCAGTGTGTGCTGATTTCATGCTTTGTGAATAACTATCCTAAAAGCTATAATTATGCAAATTCATCAGCTTAAAATATTAAAATAGGAATAAAAGTCAGAGTGATTAAAGGTCAGCATTCAAGAAGATTGATTAATGTAATATAATTGTTGTACTGTACATCTGACAGCGGAGGCTTAAATGGGTTGTCTGGTCTTAAACTGCAAGTCTGCAGTCATTCTATGTTACTGCAGACTTGTGAATCCTCACAACACGCACACTCTGTGCTATCAGGATTCTCCAATGGCGGTGTCTGCAATAGTGGGGGCGTGACAGCAAGTATGTAATTTTCAAGAATGCGGTCACGTGCCAACTAGACTGTATCCAGCCATGTTCAATGCAAATGTATTGCGCAAGGTCAGATACAGCCTAGTCGGAATGTGTCTAGAAGTAAGCAAATTGCATGCTTGCTGTCACACCCTTCCAGGGAATCTTCACAGCGCGCAATGAGCGCAATGTGAGGATTCACAAGTCTGCTGTCACAAAGAACGACTGCAGACTTGCAGCTAAGACTGAACAACCCCTATAAAGTATAAAAAAGGGTGGTTCTTGAAGCTACAAAAAGTTGATGGAAACAGTAAGAAGCTTATTTTTATGGTTTGCTACATTCAAATTCTGCCAATTGGCTTAGCTTAACATATACTGTAATATATCAACTATATCTCTTGATTTGCTAGGTTAGCAAGCCTTACAATTAACCTCAAAATGGGCCCCTAAGCATCTGCAACTATTGGTCATATATAAGGATATAACTATGAGTGATATTTTCAAATCAGCAGCTTTACCCTATCACATGCTCAAAAAAAGAAAATCTAGAACTTAATTTATAGAAACAAATAAATCTGCCTAAACAAGTACTTTAATTATTGCCTTATTAGTAGCTCATTAAGAAGGCAATGGCAAATGCTTTTTAGACTCATTGTGCTTAATGCTATGAGTGTATTAAAGCTTCATTAGAGGCTAATTAAACAATAATTAATTACTTTGAGAACCAGTGCATAGCCACTGCTTGTAGATACGCTATGGATATTAGCCTAGCATGGGACCAAGTTTCTCAATACGGTGTGACAATAGTCACTATTTTCATAAATATAAGAGTCTATCATACTTATTAATATTTTTTTTTCTAAAGTTATGTAAGTACATACACAAGAAATGACACAAATTACCCCTCATAGTGCAAACAAGAGCAAAACGAGGTCAATAGTATTTTATACAAACCTATCAATTCATTGAAAAAATAAATAAATCACAAAAATTATATCAATTCAGAGTATTGCAAAACAAGGAGGAATATAGGGGATTTCTACCAGGATATAGCAGAGTACATCTGTAGATTATGCAATAGAAGATTACCATGACAAAATTATATCATGAAAGTAAACTAATAAATTAATTCAAATGTATCTATTGTTTTGACTCCAGTTATCCCAAGGAAAATATCATTAGCTAGTGCATAGGATTCTCACTACAATAGACCAAAAGAAATTGTGCTAAAGTGCATAGTGCACTAAAGAATGTCATGAAAAATCAGCACCAAAAGCAAAAAATAATATGCACTGATAAAGATCAATTGAGATACTCCTATTTGTTTACACCTTTCTTTAGCGGTCTCCTATTATGGCTCCTTTTGCTCTTTTGCATTGACATATTGTTTTACAATGACAGCAGTTACTCTCAATAACACCGAGTTAGTTAGTTTGTTATCAATCTTTAATCTTCATTAAAAATTCTTTAGTGTCCAGTATCACCAAGAAAAATATTTAGAATTGTGAGTCCTCAGTGGTTGATACCTTTTAATGGCTAACTGAAAAGATGGTAACTCATTACAAGCTTTCGAGACTACTCAGGTCTCTTCATCAAGCTAAACTAATACAACAGCCTGATAAAGAGACCTGAGTAGTCTCAAAAGCTTGCAATGTGCTAACATTGTGGCGCCCCTAAGGGTTCAGTTGCCACAGAGGTATTGCACCTCACCCAGAGGTGTGGTATCTCACGACCAGGTAAGATGGGGACACCTGACCACACTCCACACCTGCATCTCACACACACTTTGAACAGAAGAACACCCTCTATGGCCCCTGCTTCATTCATAAAGAGTGTTTGGAGGTGGGCGGAGCTTAGGAAAAGAGCAGGTGATTTGTAGTGAGTTGGAGAGTTCCCTCAGAGGGAGGGGAAGTGACAGGACGTGTTTGGAGCAGCTCCTGTCAGGAGGAGCTGCTGGATGGATTGACTTTGAGGGAAAGCTCCCTGAAGGAAAGAGTGGTTCTTCTAGAGGCACGGGTAGAGAGTGCACCCTGTGGGGCTCATCCCATGCTGATATACGTCAGGTGGGGGAAGAATACAGGTCGCAGAAGGGTCTCAGCACCTAGCCTAGTGGAGTGTACATCATGACTTAACTAGCAAGCTGACAGCTGTGGCTACTTTATGGGCCACAGCGAATTACAGCAGTTATCTTCGCCAGAAAGGCAGCCACATAGGATCAAAGAAACGCCTGAGTCATGTTATCTGACAGGATCCACGGCAGCTGGCCTGGGACACTGACTGTGAGATGCTGAAAAGAAGGAAAGTGGAAAGCAGCATTGTGGAGATGGCCTGGGAAGGTACATACTTTCAGGGAGTGTTGGAAGGGTGTACTCATTTGCCTGGGAGTTGACTGGACCCTTCACCTAAAGGACACAGCACTGAGGTGGGCATCTGTACTGCAGAACAGAACAGTGAGTAAAGTCTTGGAAGTACATTCAACTGCGTCATATGTTTCTTCCTGTGTCATCAACCCGGCACTGCTTGCATTTTCACTCCACATTACATCACTGCCTCTAAAACTACTCTCAATGGCCCTGGGACTACTGCTCTACCTGTGGAGAGCCATTTTCATTTCAGCTGCGTCATACCAACGGTCCCAGGGGAACGGCATTGCAGTGCTGGTTGCCTCTGACAAGAATACCACAGGTGGCATCACGAATCACATATAAACTTTATTATCATTTAATTACACACCAAATTTACATGACCGCCCGGGGCCACGGACCAGGTCACTGCCACTGTGACAAGCTCCATTAAAGTTAACGGGCCATTTACCGTCACCATCTTTTCAGTTAGCCATTAAAAGGTATCAACCACTGAGGATTCTTAATTCCAAATATTTTTCTATCCACTGGCTAACAAGGTACAAAGATACATATCTTTCCTGTATCCCCAAGAAATTTTTTGGCCTAGAATGGTACAGTCAGTGTTAGACCTCTCCCAAGGTTTGGTAAATATCCTGGACACAGCATCAGCCTTGCCATTTCTTGAATCAGCCCGATAAGAAATGATAAAATTAAACATGGAGAAAAATAAGGTCCAATGTGCTTGTCTTGAAGACAACCTCTTAGCTGTATGAATTCATTTTAAATTTTTGTGGTCAGTAAGGACAGTTACTGGATGATTGGCCCCTTCCAAAAGATGTCTCCTTTCGGAGAAAGCAAATTTAATATTTAAAAGTTCTTTTTTTCCCAATATCATAGTTTTTTTATGCAGATGACATGGTATGAGAAAGGAATGCACGTGAATGAAGCTGCATCTTGTCTCCAACCCGCTGTGACAAAACGGCTCCCATTGCAGAGTCTAAGGCATCTATTTGAATGAACTGGTAATGGTGCAGAAGTAAAAAGAGTCTTTAGTTAGTCAAAAGCCACTTGTGCCTCTGGAGACCAGAAAAACTCTCTGGTTTTCTTTGTGAGTGAAGTAATTATCAAAATGATTTTTGACAAGTTTTTAATGAATATTCTGTAGAAATTTGCAAATCCTATAAATCGCTGGAAATCTTTTAAGTTTCTTGGGGTTGACCAGTCAACAACCCTTTTGATTTAACTGGGATCCATGCTCAGACCTTCTGGAGAGATGATATATAGCCCAGAAATTGAGTCCTGGTTTGTTTAAATTCACATTTTTTGAGTTTAATATAGAGATGACTCTCCTGTAGACATTCCATAACTAACTGGACAGACCTGCAATACTCCTCCAAGGAATTTGAAAATATAAGAATGTAATCATGATAAACAACAACAAAGCAATCCAAGAAATCTCAAATAACATCATTAATGAAGTGCTGAAAGGTGGCAGGGCTTTGCTAAGGCTGAAAGGCATAATCAGGTATTCAAAATGTCCGCATTTAGCTCTGAAGGCAGCTTTCCACTCATCTCCCAGGCTAATTTGTATGATATTATAAGCCCCTCATAGATCAAGTTTGTTAAAAATCTTGGCAGAATGCAGTCTCACCAGCAACTCAGAAATTAAGGGGAGAGGGTAGTGTTTTTTAATGGTAATCTTATTTATTTATGTATAATCAATACACGGCAGCGGGGTTGAGTCCTTTATTACTACAAAAAACAAGGGTACTCCAGCTGGTGAGGAAGAAGGTTGAATGAAAACTTTCTCTAAATTTTCATCTAGATATTCTTTTGGTACTTTTCATTCTGGTTCAGAAAGATTGCAAATTCACCCAAACAGAATGGATGCTTCAGGAAGCAAGTTGATGGGACAGTCATAAGAACTATGAGGAGGCAGTTGATCGGCTTTCTTCTTACTGCAGACCTCACTGAACTGATGGAACTGAGGTAGTAGTTTATCATAATTCTGATGAGGAATCTTGGATACTTGAATTTGTTTGGGAACAGATAAACTAGCTTGGCAATTGTTCATACAGTACTCAGAGGGAAAGGTAATGGTCTTCGATGCCCAGTTAATAGAAGGGTTATGAATTGAAAACCAGGGAATTCCTAGAATAACTGGAAATTTTGGAGAGGAAATAAGATGAAAATTAACCGCTTCACGATAATATGGTTCAGTACAGATTTCAAGTTCAATTGTCTTGTGAGTCATGAAGATATGTAAACCGTTTCCAAATCGATTGGCATGGATTTAGTCCTACTAGCAATGCTATTATCAAGTATAAATTATAAGTCCATTAAATTTCCTCCTGCTCCAGTATCTAACATGGCAGAGCATGGCATTTTTTGTTCCGAATGATGACCTGTATGGGAATGACAAAATGAGAAGATGGAGATTGCTCTTTGCCCTTATCTTGCATTACAGATGAGATGGTCTACATAACCTGATCTAGCTGTTCAGAAAGGTCTGAATTGCTTGCAGTTTGGCATTTGAGAAGACTTTCGTCCTTTTATTAGGACAGTTAATGGCAAAATGTCCAGAGCCCCCACAACACAGCATACATCTTCTGCTTGTCGCCTCTCATTCTCTCCTTTTCTATTGCAGAGAGGTTTTTGGATTACATCAAGATGCATAGGTCCAGGCATACTTTTTACTCCATGTTGGTTTTTTAATGCTGATTGAGTAAAGGAGGAGTTAGGGTTATTTCCAAATGCACACTGCCTTTCCTTTCTTTGTTCAGTGAGTCTCTGATTGATTAGGATGCACAATTGAGTAAAGTACTCTTAATTATCAGGGGTCTAAATCCTCTGGGCAGCTAAATTTCATGTGGTGTCTGCCACCGAGCGGCGGAATTTGGAGGCATATTTCGCTACAGAGTGCAGCCATTGAAGTAGGCTATGCAACTTGGTTTCAGCTGTAGAACAAAGATTTGGGTCACTAAACGCTTGATCCATAGCCGTGATGAAGTAAACTAATTAATTAAGGAGGTCACAATTCTTTTCCACATAAGGTGAGGCTCATGCAAGAGCATTCCAATGAGTGTGGGAATGTCACAAGATAGAATGTAAGGAAGCCAGGTGGCAAAATGATCCAGAAACTGTCAGGGGGAGTTTGAAGGGCAATCCAATCAGGTATCAGACAACTGGAATTCATGTAGCTACTTTTGTATAGGATAATCTAGTGGGTGCAGTTTAAGAGATCATCTAGTTTTTATTCTAAGGATCCCCAGGTTTCAGCCCCCAAAATTGTCACCATATGGCAGTGGGACAAAGCAGCAATGAAAGAAAAGGACCATGTGTGGATTGTGGAAAAACATGAAGTTAGTAGAATGGGATCATGGTCACAGGAGAAGAATGTGGTCACAGAACTGCTAACTGTTCAGCAGGCAGAATATGAGCCAGAATCAAAAAGAGACTAGAACATGTACGTCCAATATTACCTCCCTCTGTTTGTTGCGGGCTCTGGTGATTAGCCCGCAACTTTTCTGGCACATGTCAGCTGATTTCATCAGTTGACATGTGCCCCTAAAAACCGCGGGTGGATTGGCAAACCACACACAGTTCTTAATAAGTTAAATATCGCAGTCAAACTCTGACAGTGGCATTTAACATGCACATCACATGACCTCGGGTAGCCAATGGGTTGGTATGACAACCCGCAGTCTGCAGGATACCCCTGTCATTGTCATTGCCAGATTGCTATGAGGGCTGCCTAGCGGTCAGCGCTAATAGCAAGTGAGCAGTTCTGCAGTTGGGTTAAAACACCAATCTGTCCTTGGGTTATTCAAGCTCTGCTCCAAGCCATGAAGGTCGTTTTCCCTATAAGCACTGCTTCTCTATTGATTTTCCTGTGGACCTATACTATTGGTGAACTACTTACTTTGTATTTTCTTTACAGCACAGTGCAAACAGTCGGATATATCAGAACTTGGTGGACATGTTGATCGCCATTCTATACATTACCCACAAAGGAGGGACTATATACATCATAACATTTGTTTATGTTCTCTGTTGTATGTTCCCTATGTGTCTATTTGAACAGTTGCTCCTTTTGATTTTTGGAACAACGCATTATACACAAATATCAATATGTCAATATTTTGCCTATTAAATCTGTTAACATTGATTTTGCCAGTATTCTGTCATCAATATTTCTGTTTCTTAATATATTTACCGTTTGCAAAGAATTTCCTGAGCACCTACATTATCTAGGAGTGCCATATTTTTTCATTACCTGCAATTACATAGCATCATAGTCAGTGTGCATTTATTCATAGTAGCTGTGCATACACACGCTATGGGTGCAGGATGATAATGCAGGACTGGGGATCAGTGAGTACAACACTGACAGTGCTAATTAACACATTGTAATATTACGCTACTCCATTTCCACCACTCACATAGGTTATGTTACAAAGCGTGGTTGCTAACTTAATATTTTTTGTAGAATCAATTTAAACTTCATGGAGAGAAGGCTAACTAATCCCTTTTAAAATAGTTACTGTCAGGGAGTCTAGCAATACAATTATCAGTTTTTAATGCTATAAACTTTGCTGTCTTTCAATGGTTCTTTTTCAAAAGATTTACCTTAAAATAGAAAAATAGTCAATTTGTTATTGTGTAGACAAAGAATAGAATTATTTTCACATTTCTGCATAAGCAGCAATATAACCGTCAGGTAATCTTTAATGCTACCATTTATATCCAACTGAGCTAGCACATTTTAGTTTAATGTAATAATACATGTTTATCTGAGACATCAAGACTGCAGACAGTCTTTCATTTTTTATTTCCTTAAAATAAATTTTCTTTACATACATATACAACTAGGATTACAAATAAGTCAGGATCAGTATTTTTTTACAGATTTCCAGACCCTGCTAAAGAATATAGCACATCCAACTCATTCAGGTCAGATTTATTAAATTCTTTTGCAATAAGCATGGAATGAAAATATAATTTTTGATTCTGAGTGCAGATATAGCCTACTGTAATAATTTAACTACATCTGTGCACAACTTCTGATTTCAGTAAGAATTCTCTGACATATACAGTTGTGGCCAAAAGTATTGACACCCCTGCAATTTTGTCAGATAATACTCAGTTTCTTCCTGAAAATGATTGCAATCACAAATTCTTTGGTATTATTGTCTTCATTTAATTTGTCTTAAATGAAAAAACACAAAAGAGAATGAAGCAAAAAGCAAAACATTGATCATTTCACACAAAACTCCAAAAATGGGCCAGACAAAAGTATTGGCACCTCTGCCTAATACTTGGTTGCACAACCTTTAGCCAAAATAACTGCAACCAACCGCTTCCAGTAACCATCAATGAGTTTCTTACAATGCTCTGCTGGAATTTTAGACCATTCTTCTTTGGCAAACTGCTCCAGGTCCCTGATATTTGAAGGGTGCCTTCTCCAAACTGCCATTTTTAGACAGGTGTTCTATGGGATTCAGGTCTGGACTCATTGCTGGCCACCTTAGAAGTCTCCAGTGATTTCTCTCAAACCATTTTCAAGTGCTTTTTAAAGTGTGTTTTGAGTCATTGTCCTGCTGGAAGACCCATGACGTCTGAGGGAGACCCAGCTTTCTCACACTGGGCCCTACATTATGCTGCAAAATTTGTTGGTAGTCTTCAGACTTCATAATGCCATGCACACGGTCAAGCAGTCCAGTGCCAGAGGCAGCAAATCAACCCCAAAACATCAGGGAACCTCCGCCATGTTTGACTGTAGGGACCATGTTCTTTTCTTTGAATGCCTCTTTTTTTCTCCTGTAAACTCTATGTTGATGCCTTTGCCCAAAAAGATCTACTTTTGTCTCATCTGACCAGAGAACATTCTTCTAAAACATTTTAGGCTTTTTCAGGTTAGTTTTGGCAAACTCCAGCCTGGCTTTTTTATGTCTCGGGGTAAGAAGTGGGGTCTTACTGGGTCTCCTACCATACAGTCCCTTTTCATTCAGACGCTGACGGATAGTACGGTTGACACTGTTGTACCCTCGGACTGCAGGGCAGCTTGAACTTGTTTGGATGTTAGTCGAGGTTCTTTATCCAACATCCGCACAATCTTGCGTTGAAATCTTTTGTCAATTTTTCTTTTCCGTCCACATCTAGGGAGGTTAGCCACAGTGCCATGGGCTTTAAACTTCTTGATGACACTGCGCACGGTAGACACAGGAACATACAGGTCTTTGGAGATGGACTTGCAGCCTTGAGATAGCTCATGCTTCCTCACAATTTGGTTTCTCAAGTCCTCAGACAGTTCTTTGGTCTTCTTTCTTTTCTCCATGCTCAATGTGGTACACACAAGGACACAAGACAGAGGCTGAGTCAACTTTAATCCATGTCAACTGGCTGCAAGTGTGATTTAGTTACTGCCAACACCTGTTAGGTGCCACAGGTAAGTTACAGGTGCTGTTAATTACACAAATTAGAGAAGCATCACATGATTTTTCGAACAGTGCCAATACTTTTGTCCACCCTCTTTTTTATGTTTGGCGTGGAATTATATCCAATTTGGCTTTAGGACAATTCTTTTTGTGTTTTTTCATTTAAGACAAATTAAATGAAGATAATAATAACAAAGAATCTGTGTTTGCAATAATTTTCAGGAAGAAACTGAGTATTATCTGACAAAATTGCTGGGGTGTCAATACTTTTGGCCACAACTGTAGTGGCATGTAAAAGTTTGGGCACCCCTTGTCAAAATTATTGTTATTGTGAACAGTTAAAGAAGTTGAAGATGAAATGATCCTTAAAAAGCCTAAAGATAAAGACACATTTCATTTGTGTTTTAGGCAAAATAAATAGCTAAATATATGCATAAATATATATATATATATGTTATATATATTCATCTTTTACATTTTAAAAATTACAAAAAGGAAAATAGGACAATGTAAATGGTTGGGCACCCTTGCAGATTTGTGTGCTCAGATAACCTTGACCAAGTTTTCAGACCTCAATTAGCTTGTTACTCTTATGTCTTGTTCACTATAATTGTTAGGAAAGGCCAGGCGATGCAAATTTCCCATTTTTTTTTTTTAACAACCCAGCCTCCTCTATCCTTTTGCCAACAAGAGCAGCCATGAGTTTTTCTTAGCTGATGCCTAGCATTCAGAAAATGAAAATGGTAGATGCCCACAATACAGGAGAAGGCTATAAGAATTATAGCAAAGCTCTTTGAAGTTGCCCTTTCCTCATGTCAAATTGCATTTAAGAAATGGCAGTTAACCAGAACAGTGGAGGGAAGGATAAGGTCTGGAAGACCAATCAAAATTTCAGTGAGAGCTGCTCATAGGATTGCTCAAGAGGCAAATAAGAACCCCACTTGACTGCAAAACATACTTGAGAAACATTTAACAGACTCTGGAGTTGTGCAACATTGTTCTAATCTTCAGAGACACCTGCACAAATATGGCCTTTATGGAAGAGTTGTCAGAAGAAAACCTCTCCTGCGTCCTCAGCATCAGAAAAGTGCAAAAGAAATTATAAACAAGCCTGATGCATTTTGTAATCAAGTCCTGTCGACTGATGAGGCTAAAATAGAACTCTTTGGCCACAATGATCAAAGGAATGTGTGGAGAAAAAAAGGCACATAATTTCTGGAAAAAAACATCTCACCAACCATTAGGCATGAATCAATCATACTTTGGGGTTGTGTTGCTGTCAATGGCACGGGGAACATTGCATGGGCAGAGAGAAGAATGGATTCAATGAAATTTCAACATATTCTTGCAACTTAACACCTTCTATAAAAGGCTGAAGTGGAAAAGAGGATGGCCTCTCTAATGGATAATGTTCCCAAACACACATTAAAATCCACAATAGACTACCTCAAAAGTCGCAAGCTGAAGGATTTACAATGGCCCTCACAGTCCCCTGATCTGAACATCATTGAAAATCTGTGGATAGACCTCAAAATAACAGTGCATGCATGATCACCCAGGAATCTCACAGAACTGGAAGAATTTTCCAAGGAAGAATGGATGACAATCCCTTAAACAAGAATTGAAAGACTCTTGGCTGGCTACAAAAAGTGTTTACAAACTGTGATATTTTTAAAGGGATGCTATTAAGTACCTAACCATGAAGGGTGCTAAACCTTTTGCATTGGCCCATTTTTCTGTTTATAATGTAAAATGTGAAATGATATATATAAGGAAATGTTTCATCTTCAACTTGCTTAACTGTTCACAATAACAGTAATTTTGACCAGAGGTGCCAAAACATTTACATGCCACTGTATAAACTCGAATTAGTAAAGATCAATGTACTGATTTTACAAATTTGGTGTTTATCTGGTAAATTTTGCAGACAATTTGATTTTGGTCTTTATTTTATTACATTGTTAAAATTGTTATACTACTATTCCACAGGACACATGGCAAGGGTATCTTCTTTTACCCTTGCAATTTGCTTTACAGCTCAATCAGACACCTGATATCACATATGAAAAGAACAGTCCTAGTTTTATTAGTGAATTTTCAGATTTTCATTTGGATGTAACCTGACTTTTATCTGAGTTTGTTCTGACTTTCACCAGTTTTTTTTATGATGAGAAAAAAAATCTACCTACCTAATTCTATCAAGCAAGCCATGGGTAGACCCCTGGATGTTCGGGTCCGGTGGGTTTTGCTGAACAGTTACAAAAAGTTTGGGTTTGGGTACCAGAACAATACCTGGACCCCAACCCCAAACCGATCCCTGACCTCATTCACTTGAATGGGGGCCCAAACATCCAGTGTTTGCCATGCTGTCATGTGCATGACAGCCTGGCAAACACCAGTTTTGATCGGTGGTGAAATTGTCCCAGCCGGTCACAGAGCCACAGTTCCCATGCTGTGAAAAGACAGCGTGAACACTCAGCTGTGATTGGAGGTATAAAGTTTACCTCTGGTCACTGGTGTCAGCTAATGGTACTACTGATCCCATCATCCGACACCTGCTGCTTATAACAGTGAGAGCAGGAGTGGCAGATGGGAGTATTCATCTGCTGATCATGCGCTGTAAATAAATAATTAAAAAAAAATGTTATGAGCTCCCCTGTATTTTTGATAACTAGCCAGGCAAAACACAGCTGGGGCTGCAATCCTCAGCTGTCAGCTTCATCAAGGTTGGTTATCAAGGATAGAGGGGTCCCAAAGCTGTTTTTTTATTATTTAAATAATTTTAAAAAATGGTGTGGGGTCCCCCCATTTTTGACAACCAGCCTTGCTATAGCAGACAGCAGGGGGCTGGTATTATCATGACTGGTATTCTCCCATGGATATTAGCTACCGCTCTATTTTATTACAAAGGACATGGATATTGACAATATTCTAGCCTGCAGTGCTTACTTAGACTACAGCATTAATGGGGTATCTACTGAAGTATACAGAGGTGTTCAGTGGAGCAGCCCATTGCACTCACATGGTCTTTAAAGTGAACATCATGGTGTATAGTTCAATAACTGGGTTCTACCTAGTGGGTTTAGAGTTGTTTTGTTAAGCTTGTAAACTGCTGTGCTACATCACCACAAGGCCACCCCTGGCATTCATTTTCCAGGTAAATGCTCAGTAGCCTCACTAGGCAGGTGCTCAACTAGGTAAATTATAATAATGTAGTCAGCCTTTCGTAGCCTACTGACTGACCCAGCACAGTGGGCCTGGGTGTGGGTGGATTAACCTATTACATTTTGTTGGTAGGGTTGGTGGAAGCATACTCATTCTGAGTTTAACAGTAAAAGTTCATTTGACAACTTTTGTGTTTACTGTTTTTCTTGTCCACGATTTTGCTGCATCCCTGGGGGGTCCTCTCCGGTTAACGGCTTACAACTTGCTTGAAGATGCCTTGGGTTTCAAGACATGACAGAGGTAAGAAGAGGTGCTAGGACTGACTGTAAGGAAGACAGCGAGCAGCGGAGATGAGAAGTGAGGTATTTGTTGTTTTTTAGGGAAGGGTTCTACATTTTATGTTTATTGTGCCCTGGGGTCTCTCAAGACCCAGGAACAAAATAAGGGGCATTCAGTTTGCGGAAACTAAATTTGCTACAAGTTGAATTTTCATATAAAATCTACATGGCTTGGCAAATGTTAATATCCTCTGATCCAGTGATTTCTAGTCACAATAAATGAATAGTTTGAAGTGCTGTGAAATTGATTTAAACTTAAAAACATTGTCTTAACCCCTTAATGTCCAATGACGGACACAGTCCGTCATCAGACATTTCCCTGCTTTGATGAGGGCTCCGGCGCTGAGCCCGCATCAAAGCCGGGACATGTCAGCTGTTATGAACAGCTGACATGTGCCCGCAATAGGCGCGAGAGGAATCGCCATCCGCCCGCGCCTATTAACTAGTTAAATGCCGCTGTCAAAGCTGACAGCGGGCATTTAAATAGAATTTTCGGCCGCCGGGCCGGAAATGACGTCATCGCCGACCCCCGTCACGTGATCGGGGGTCGGCGTCACGTTGCCTGGACAACCAGAGGTCTCTTTGAGACCTCTATGGTTGTTCCAGGCATAAGGCTTTCAGCGCCACCCGGTGGTCGGCGCTGAAAGCACAGCAGTAAATCTGCTACATATGGGCGATCTGCTCATCGCCCATATGTAGCAGAGCCAATCGGGTTGCGCATGCTTCTAGCCTCCTATGGAGGCTATTGAAGCATGCCAAAAGTAAAAAAAAAAATGTTTAAAAATAAAAAAAAATTTAAAAAAACTAAAAGTTCAAATCACCCCCCTTTCGCCCCAATCAAAATAAAACAGTAAAAAAAAATCCCACATACACATATTAGGTATCGCCGAGTTCAGAATCGCCCGATCTATCAATAAAAAAAAAGCATTAACCCGATCGCTAAACGGCGTAGCGAGAAAAAAATTCAAAACGCCAGAATTACGTTTTTTTGGTCACCAAGACATTGCATTAAAATGCAATAACGGGCGATCAAAAGATCGTATCTGCACAAAAGTGGTATCATTAAAAACGTCAGTCCGGCATGGAAAAAATAAGCCCTCACCCGACCCCAGATCATGAAAAATGGAGACGCTACGGGTCTCGGAAAATTGAGCAAATTTTTATTTTTTTTTTAGCAAACTTTGGAATTATTTTTCACCACTTAGATAAAAGAGGACATAGACATGTTTGGTGTCTATGAACTCGTAATGACCTGGAGAATCATAGTGGTAGGTCAGATTTAGCATCTAGTGAACCTAACAAAAAAGCCAAGCAAAAAACAAGTGTGGGATTGCACTTTTTTTGCAATTTCACCGCACTTGGAATTTTTTTCCCGTTTTCGAGTACATGATATGGTAAAACCAATGATGTCATTTAAAAGTACAACTCGTCCCGCAAAACATAAGCCCTCACATGGCCATATAAACGGAAAATTAAAAAAGTTATTGCTCTGGAAAGAAGGGGAGGGAAAAATGAAAATGTAAAACCAAAAATACCCCTGGTCGTTAAGGGGTTAATATATTTATTTCTCAGTGACTACACTATCAGCACATATACAGTATAGTGATATGTTGCTCTGCGGCTGTGGCCATTTTATAGGTGATTATTCAAAATTATAACTTGTGTCACAAAGAACAAACCCTGAAACAGTTGTGACAGGAACATAAAAAAGTTATGGCTCTTGGAAGAAAGGGAGGAAAAAGCAAAAGAGCAAAAACTATAATTGCCGAAACCCTTAAATGAAATTTGTCAACTGGAGAGCAGTATAATATAGGGGCAGAGCCCACTTCCAGGGATGTCAGAAACAGGACATGTGGTTATATCCTGAGAAAGAAGTATGTAAACTTCAAAACACATAGATATTAAAAAATGAAATTACATATTCATATGCAGACCATCCATGTTTTTTCCTTTATCCATTGTATCGGTTGGATGACCTGTGGACCTGTCACAGCTGTAATTCTATGCCTCTATACTGTTGTGCTTACACAACCATATCAGGTTATTATAACCTTTTATAAATCTTAAATTTTATATTGTAAACTAAACTATTTGGTCTTTTTTGCTCTCCAGAAACAAGATAGGAAGTACGAATGTTGCTTCACTGCTGGTGTTTTTTACACTCGCAAATACTGCACCTAAGAGCTCATAATCATTTGCGAGAAAACCGGACCACTGCACTTGGATAAAAAAATCGGATTGCACTCTGCCTAATGTTATTCTATGATTCCCTGCTCATCTGCAATCTTTCTCAGCTTAGATCAAACTGAAAAAAAATTGCAGCATGCTTCGATTGTCCTCTATATCAACGAGACTCGCCAATGCAAGTCAATGGGTGCAAGAGAAAAACAATCGCACAGCACACAGACCATGCGTGTGCCATGTCTCCTGTATAAGAATTAAAGTAATAAACAACCATATTCTTCACCTTTCTGACGAGAAGTTAATCCATTTGTCCCTTGACAAGTCTAGCTCTGTTACATCTAGTTGCCAGGCTAAATACTGCAATGATGCCAGCATTCAGTCAGCAGAGACACTGAACTGCTCACCATAGCACAGCATCAGTGCCTTGTGGTAACATGAGAAAGATGAGCGGAGTTCTTAGCAAATGAACGCTATTCATCTCAATGGTGTCAGTGCTAATGTGACAACTTTCCCATGCACCCTAGCGGTGACATCAGTGAAGTGAAGGGAGTTCATGAGCAAAGAACTTCGCTCACTATTTATGTCACTGAGAGACACTGATGTACTACTCACTTTCCCAGGTTATAAACATGAGTCCCCAGCTATCTGCTTTACCTCTGCTGGCTAATAAAATTTTGGGGGATCCCACACAATTTTTTCAGATATGTATTTTTATTACTAAAATGCATGTACAGTAAGGCACACATGCAAAGCAGTGATTATATAGCTCAATTACATATTTATATCTATCTATCTACATATATATATTCGAGTGTAGTTTGGATGCTAGGTAATAAAAATCGCATTGTACTCACATGAAAAGCACATGCCACTTGCATGCCATTCATTTGACTTTTCAGGAATAACATTGGATCGATTTTTTTTAACGGTGATGGGTATGAGCCCTTGTACTACAAATGCTGCATTTACTTAACACTAGGGATGATTGAACCAGAATGGTAAAGTCGGTAAAAGCCGCTGTGCCTTTAAGCCGCTGTGTGTACTCTGCCTTCTGCCTGTGGGAGTACTGTGCCTTTAAGCTACTGTATGCACTCTGCACACCTGCCTGTGAGAGTATTGTGCCTTTAAGCCATTGTGTGTACTCTGTTCCGCAGAATGCAGGAGTACTGGGCCTAAAAGCTGCTGACTGTACTCTGCCCTTCTGCACGTGGGAGTACTGTGGGAGCACTGTGTGTACTCTGCCACGCCTGTGAGAGTACTGTGCCTTTACATCGTTGTATGTTTTTTAGTTGTCTTGGAAGTAAATAATTGGCATTAGTCATCTTGTTGTCATTTATGTTTTTTTAGTAGTCTGGGAAATAAATGATTGGCATCAACTATCTTGTTGCCATTTGAATGCTAAATAATTATTTTTACTAAACCCGTTTGTGTTTTATAGTAGACTGGGAAATAAACAATTGGCATCAACCATCTTGTTGCCATTTCTAGGCTAAAGAAATAATTTTTCTAAACTGGTGTGTGTTTTTTAGTTGTCTTGGAAATAAATAATTGGCTTTAGCCGTCTAATTGCCATTTCTAGGTAAAACAAATAATTGTTCTGAACTGCTGTGTATTTTCTAGCAGTGTTGCAAATAAATAATTGGCATCAACCATCTCATTGCCATTAGTAGGCTAAAAAAAATATTTTTCTGGACGCTGTGTGTTTTGTAATACTGCTGCAAATGTACAGTATTATGTAGAAGAACCACTTCCAAAAATGAGAAAAGCATTAAATAGGGACGTGGGTTTGTTCATGGTGTTGCTGGTGCAGCTGCTGAGGGTGGTGGAGATGTAGCTGATGCAGAGAGTGGATGTGGTCATTCTGTACCTGCCACATGCCCAAATACACCTTCCTCTGGTGCACACAGGTGATAGGACGTTATGCGTCCTTTTGTAGACCCGAATACGGCTGCATGAATGTTAAGGCCACAAAGTGTTGAATAGGTGTTAGACTTGATGGCTGTGAGTGGCTCCACTTCCTTCACATTATCTTCCACCCAATCCACTGCAGAAACTCCTCAGTTGGCACCTGAGGACCATGGTCATTCATCTTGCACCTCACCCCCTTGCAAATCATCTAAGTTGTCTGAGCCAAAAAAGTCATTCAGCAGTCTTTTCTGCTTTTTGATAACTTAGCTGACTGTGATTCCATGGCCCACCTATCTGGACCTCTCAGAGAAACTGAAAAGACTGAGTGCACTGATGCCAAACCACTTGTTATGTTGGAAGATGTGCACATGGGAGGGCTAGAGCACACAGTCAGTGGACCACCCCAGGACATTTCAGATGATGACAAAACTCAGTTGGCACATGCAGCCTCTTTCTGCCATTAGAAAACTTTCAAGGAGGGTAGGGTTGAGGAGCGGAGGCCATCCTAGTGACATGCGCAGTTTGGAGGAAGAAGAGGTGGCCACTCTGCCACAGCACAGCAAAAGAGGGAGCATAGTGCAAAGGTACAGTGGGTGCCCCCTAGCCAGTACGTCGGCTGCTACTGCCTACTGCGCTGCTGAAGTTAGCACACCAAAGACAGCTGAAAAGAGCTCCCTGACATTGCATTTCTTCAGGTATTGTGCTGCCAACAAGTGACAGGTGGTTTACACGTAGTACCATCATACCCTGAGGGGAGGAATAAATGTTCTGAACCTGAGCACCACCTGTTTGATGAGACATCTGAATTCCATGCATGAGGTGAGGGAGTGCAAACCTTTAAAAGGATGATCTGAGCCTCCTCCTGCTCCCTCATCTGCTGCCGTCTTGGCCTCTTCTTCCCACTCATGATAAACAGGGCCACCTGACTCCACGCAAAGAGTGGATGTGACTGCATCACCATGACCATCAATGAGCATCTCCCCACTGTACTATGGAAGTGGTCAGCTTTCCATCCCCCAAACCTTTGAGAGAAAGAGGAAATACTTCCCTAGCCACCTACGAGCATTGGTCCTGAATTACAGCATTTGCAAATTACTGGCCTTTGATATTCTGACATTACGGCTGGTGGAGATGGCCAGTTTTAAATACTTGATGTTCTTAGCTTCCACTACATTTCCAGGAGGGAAAAACCTGACCTGCACAAACATTTTGTGGACTAAATCAGATGTGCACTGTGCAACATATTCAATGGAAGGTCCACAAAACCACCAATATGTGAACCACTAAGCATGGCCAGGGACGTTGCATCTCAATAACTGCCCACTGGGTAAATGTAGTGGCAGTTGGGACAGAGGTGGAAGGCATTGTAGCCCATGTCCTGAGACCACCGAGGATTGATGTTTATCTATTCAGATTTGCTCCTCTACCGCAACTTCCTCCACCGCCTCCTCATCTGGTCACAGTAAAACCTGCACCAACAACTTCAGCACAGCCAGGGGGAAACAATAGCAGTTCTGAAATTCATCTGTTTGGGGGATAAATCCCACAACTTGCAGGAGCTGTGGACTGGGATCAATCAGCAGACAGATGAGTGGTTGGAGTCAGTGAACCTCAAGCTCGGCCTGGTGGTGTGAAAAAATGGGCAAAATCTTGTAACAGCTCGGGGCCTGGCTGGTTCAATTCACATCCCTTGCCTGGAGCATGTGTTGAACTTGGGGGTGTAGAGTGTCCTGAAAAACTACCCACACATGTCGATCCTACTACTGAATGTGAAGCTGTGTGTGCGCTGTTTTGAATTTCTCACACTGATGCTGCTTGACTGTCTGCGCTGCAGTGTCACTTCTCCCTTCCCACAAACTGGCTTATATGTGATGTACCAACAAGGTTAAACTCCACCTTGCATATGCTGGAGACACTGTGCAAGCAGCAGTCTGCATTATTGGAGTTTCAGCTGTAAGACGCATAGCTGAGTTGTTCTGCACAACAACACCAGTTCACCACGAATAATTGCAGGACATGTGTGCCGTCTTGTACTGCTTTGAACCAGTATTGCCATCATCAGTGTTACTCTACCACTTATATGCCTGATTCAGATAATGATGGATGGAGTGATGGCACTGGAGGAAGAGGAGCAAGAGGAGATAGGTCAGTTCACACTGTTATCAGGCATGTCGCCAACAAATGGCTCGGAGAGTGGGTTACTGTCCAAACAGTGGCCAGGTACCCAAATGTCTAACCAGGGGACAGTTTGTGAGGTTGCTATGAGGAAGAGTAGGAACAACCATGTTCAGAGCAAGGTGACACTCAGATCAGCTTCACTGAGCATGGTTGGGGGGATATTCACTGGTGCGGGAGCACCAAATGTGTGAAAGAGAAAATACTGTTGGCATTCCCACCTGACAACGGGAGCTCATTGGAACAACAAAGGCAGAGGAGGAAGTTGCCAACGCAGTTGGAATACCACCAACACCTTGGAAGACAATGTTAGAATGGCCGAAATGTGGCAAAACTTTGTAAGCTAGCCACAACATACAGCACCACCATGTAGTACTGTAAGTCCATATTTGCAGGAGCCAGCAGTACAACAACATGTTGGAAAAGTATGTTTCCACATGTCTCCATGTACTAACAGATGGGTCTGCCCCATTTAACATCTGGGTCTCCTAATTGGACACATGTTATGAGCTTGCTCTTTTTGCCTTGGAGGTGCTGGTTTGCCCTGCAACAAGTTTAATGTTGCAATGTGCATTTAGCATGGTAGGTGGACTGATCACAGACAGGAGCATCCACCTGTCCACATCCAACTTGGGGAACCTAACATTCCTTAAAATGAACCAGGCATGGATCCCACAGGACTTGTCTATATCTTAGGATGAATCAACTATGCCAGCTACACCCAGCCAGTATTCAACTCTATTTGCCATTGGTTTAATTTGGATGCCTCCTCCCCAATAAAAAAAAAAAACAAACAACTGTGTTGGCTGCTTCCTCCTCTGTCTCTTCCACTTTTACCACCAAGTTCACCTATTCTTCCACTTGGACCTATGCTACTAAACAGAAAGGATAATACAAAATAACAAAAGAAAATATTGGATTACTCTTCCCTTGCATCTTCCACTCATATCACCACATCCACCTCTTCATACTCTTGAATCTACGCTTCGTCGTTCTAGATAGCTAATCTTAGCATTGCAAATTCTAGGTTGTTTTAAGTCAGTTACATAATAAAAATAAAAAAAATAAAGAAAAAAGAAAAGATTTAAAAAACTGTTGAATTACTCCTCCCTTGTTTCTTCCACCTATACCGTCTTGTCCATCTCTTCCTCCATTTGGACCTACGATTTCTGGTTATAGATTCCTAGTTAAAGATATGTAATTTCTAGGTTGTTTTAAGTCAGTTCCATAAAAAAAGTAAAAAACAGTAACAAAAATAAAGAAAAATACAAAGCTGGTGTTGAATTACTTCTCCCTTGACTCTTTATATATCTATATTACTCAATTATTTAGCACCATTAATTCCACTGTACTTTACAGACATTTTTTAAACTATCCCCATTGAGGCTCACAATCTAACTTCCCTATCAGTTTGTCTCTGGAGTGTTGGTGGAACCCCGAGTATCCAGGGGAAACTCATGCAGACATGGGGAGAAGATACAAACTCCTTGCAAATGTTGTCTTTGGTTGACATTTATCATTATGAAAGCAGGTTTCTGTATACTCAATCACTTTATACAATGTATTGGGCTATTTCTCACTTATATTTTTTTTTTTTTTATTTCATTAGTAAATTGTATTCACAGTTTGTTCTAATCATGCTTCTAGGAATTCTAAATTTCATGTATTTACTAACCACACTACCACTTTAATTATATGTGGATTTAGCCATGATTTTTTTTTACAGTATTTAATCATATATATTTGATTAATCATTCACATAACAATAATAGAGAAGCAGATATATATAGACAAACTATGATATTATAATTGCTGTTATTTGATACTAGAAATAGGCCTGATGCTAAAGCAACCGGAGTGTGGTGAAATGAACATCCGAAGGCGGGCGGCTCAGCCAACGAGCGTTGCTGTGAAACACACAAAAAAAAAAGCAATGGAGCCTAAAATCCATAATGAAGAGTCTGCATAATCTCATAAAGTATGAAAAATCTTTTTAATTCTATAAATACACATAAACAGACTACAATTATTTAATTCATGTAAGAACCAAAACAGAGATAAGATGGTATAGATCAAGGTGCACTGGTTAATAACAAAGCATCCTGTTGCATAGTCTCACAGCATGGGCAAAAAATCCCCACCCTAAAGTATATCATGGTAAGTTCATATCCTATATATAATGCCAGTGCCATTTTGAACATACCAACTAGAAGACGGGAGGAATAAATAGGGGGGGGAGACCACACAATACTTAATCCCTACCAAAATAATTCAATTTTATAGCTCATGACAAAGTATAAACTCCCATCAGGCATTTCTGCTGCTGAAACTGCCGGTGCACCTTGATCTATACCATCTTATCTCTGATTTGGTTCTTACATGAATTAAATAATTGTAGTCTGTTTATGTGTATTTATAGAATTAAAAAGATTTTTTATACTTTATGAGATTATGCAGACTCTTCATTATGGATTTTAGGCTCCATTGCCTTTCGTAATGAAGACTAGGAATTTGCCATTTATCATGTGTTCTGTGCTCGAGTTTCTGTTTCTTAATGAGCGATGCTGTGCAGCTTTGGCGGGGGGCATTCGAATCCCCTGCCGGCTGAGCCAATGAGCGGTGCTGAGCGGGATTTGAATCCCCTGCCAATGCCACGTGCCACGTGCCACGTGGCACTGCACATTGGCTGAGCGCCCCCGGCGCTCAGCCAATGAACGGCACGCAATTCAAATCCCCCGCCCCGCTGGCTGAGCCAATGAGCTGTGCCACACGGGATTTGAATGCATGCATGGCCCTCTCACCCCCTTATCCTGGCATGCATGGTCCTCTCACCCCCCTATCCTGGTATGCATGGTCCTCTCACCCCCCTATCCTAGTATGCATGGTCCCCTCACCCCCATTTCCTGGTATGCATTGCCCTCTCACCCCCCTATCCTGGTAGGCATGGTCTTCTCACCCCCCTATCATGGTATGCATGGCCCTCTCACCACCCTATCCTGGTATGCATGGTCCTCTCACCCCCCTTTCCTGGTATGCATGGTCCCCTCACCCCTCAATCCTGATATGCATGGTTCCTTCACCCCCTATCCTGGTATGCATGCTACCTCTTACCCCCCTATCCTGATATGTATGGTCCTCTCACCCCTATTAAACTGCATACATACAAAAAAGAAAACATTTATACTCACCCTTCTTCCCAGTCCGCCAGCGCTGTCCCAATGCTCCTCCCGGTCAGGTGAGTATGTAAGTAAGTAATCCCCTGCCAGCTGAGCCAATAAGCAGTGCCCTGTGGAATTTGAATGGAAGCCTCAGCGGATGATTCAAATTCCGCACGGCAACGCTCATTGGCTCAGCCGGCAGGGCGGAGAATATGAATCCCGGCCGTCATATCGGAATACCCATAACTTGGGTGTTCCAATATGGCAGTCGGTGTAGTTCCAATGCGAGCAGCCGGGAGATGAGAGGCTGGCGCCGACAGTGACCTCCCTGCAGCGTGAGATGAGCAGCGGCTAGCGCCGCTGATCTCCCGATGGAATAGCAGTGCCGTTTTTGTCACAGCGGTAGATTGTGGGATAGCGACACAATCGCCGGAAGCTGTGACAGAGCTGATTGGCAATTATTTATGTCAGATAAGTATCCTGTTTTCCTGGCATAATGGACACTTTTTTGGTGTGGACATGCCCCTCCCCCCTCATGAACTACTTTTTATTTTTATAATCTTATTTATTTTATTATGTCAATGTATTGTGTTGGTTTTCTATTATTTAATTAATTGCTAAAAAATATACACAAAAATGTATTTGTCCTCTTCAATACCATTGTTTTGGGTGTAACTGTGCCCTATTGTCTAGGTGTGAAATTTTTAATTAAATTCTCTGGGGAACATGTGAAAACATGCTTTGTGGGTTAAAATTGTTATCAGCTTCTGTTGGAGTACTGTGCCCAAAAGCCTATGTGTACTCTGCAGCCATATCTGTGTGAGTAGTGTGCCTAAAAGATAATTTTACTCTACCTTTGTGGCTTGGCCTAATGCTTATTAAAGGATTAAACTACTCATTCTAATTACTGAGCCTCTAAAATGTAGCTGATGGCTTTTTTGTGTCGCTATATATGCTGCTGACTCAGTTGAGAAGTGGTTAATTTGCTTGACTGATGTTTTCCTTGGATGTGTTACCCGTTTATCAAGCTGGCTCTCCGGAATAGAACCCCAATTCTCAGTTTGGGTACTCTGCAGCCCTGTCTGTGTGGGTACTATAACCCATTGTCTGGATGTGAAATTATTTATCAGCTTCACTGGGGGAAATGTGGAAACATTCTGTGTGAGTGAAATTTTTAACTGGACTGCACGTAGCAAGCCAAGAAACGGACTGCCAGCTCAATATTAGGTCATACTATAATCTTATCATTTTTGGCATCTGTAATCTTCTCTAATGGAGCTGACCATTTGGAGCTGTGGGGATACTGTGCCCCATGCTCTCTGAATGAAATTTGTAAGCTGCTTCTGTAGGGGTATTATGCCCCTTGCTCTGTCGGTGAAAATTTAAACTGGACTGGCGGAAGCAAGCCTCAGTCTCTGTGGGGGCACTGTTAAAATATTAATGTTATTCATTTACTTCCTTTTTTACCAGTATTGCTATGGTGAAAGAACCACTTAAGCCATTTCCCTATCTACATTTGTTTTCAGGGCAATTGTCCTTCTCTTACCCCCATTTTTTCCTTTTGCAGCCCCTAAGCCCTTATTCTGTCCATTTTACAACCATTTTACAGCACTCAAGTTCAGGTCCCTATTCACTTATATAGTGTTTGGTATCCTGGGTCAAGATTGTTTCCCGAACTGGACTTTTTGAAAAGTCCAGGCAAACTTGAACATCCACAGGATCACTCATTACTAGTTAACACCTGTATCTAGATAACATCATATGTGCACTTTCTGTCAATGTTTTAGCTTGATTGATTCCAGGCATGTGTCACTTATTAGGCTGTGTACTGTAGTTTCTATAGTATTTTTATGAGCAGGAGATTATCATGTGCAAGCCAGTCATTCTAATCTGTGTAACTGCCCACCACCACCAATGATGGTCAGCTTTCTGACAATGCGCAGTGTACACAGGAAGCTACCAATCAGGGGTGTGTGTGGGGTTATACACAGCTCAACATTCTGAACACTGCTTCATCTACAACAGAGATAACAGGGAAGAAACTGACGTAATAAACTGCTTATCTGCTTTGACGTGTAGTGCATCTAAACAGGTTTTAGCAGAAGGAGAGCTGGCCAGCAGAAATAAACGCAATAGGGTCTTATCTAGTGGAAAGTGGTAATTTAGTGCAAAAAAATTGCTCTCCTTGTAAATTGGTGTGATACACAACAATAATTAAGGCTTGGAGGTAATCAGCTTCTGCAGACACCCATGGGATAGAAAACCATAAATGCCAAAAGGAGAGATTAAATGGATCCCCTGTAGTAATGAGTGAGTATACTCATTGCTCGGGTGATCTCCGAGTATTTTGGCATGCTCGGCGATTTAGATTTCGTCATCTCAGCTGCATGATTTGTGACTGTACACAAGCTGAATACATGCGGGAATTCCCTAACAAACAGGCATTCCACATGCATTCAAGCTGTCTAGCAGTCGCAAATCATGCAGCTGAGACAACGAAATTTAAATCTCAGAGCACGCCAAAATACTCGGAGACCACCTGGAAAACCCGAGCAACAAGTATACTCGCTCATCACTAATCCTCTACTCTCCTGATAAAAATCTACCGGAATAATCCAGGAGATTCGATAAAATGGATTTGGCTTTTAATATCTTTGTGTTTCAAAATCATACGACTTCTTCATCAGAATATAAGCTCAGTCTAAAGAGATTTTGGCAGCATTTTGCTTCCAAACAATTCAATGCCATGACTTTCAGCACTTAGGAAATGTCATTGTTTAGCATTGTATATGCAAATATGTAAGAAGAGTTATAACTTTTAAGATGATCCTAAAAGCCTATATTCCTGCATGTAATAGGTTTTTAAGCCAAGAAAAATGTAAATTTAAAGTGCAGTTTGAGCATAGACACAATGAAGCACCGCACATAATGCTACTTGACACATTTACCTTTAATTGCGTAAAGAAATTAAAGTGCAGTAAATATGAAATAGCTTTGTACGAAGCCGAAAGTGCTGCTTTCATGAAAATTTGACTTCGTGTTCTTTGTCATTAGTAACTTGTGGTTTGCAGGCAAAATTCGGTGGTGTTGAAAAGTTGCCATCGATCGGAGAAGTACGTCTCTTGAGTCATTCAATTCTGCATTTATAAAGACAGTTTGACATTTCCTATATGTTCCTCCCAGGAAAAATTGAGAGCTTGGCAGCCATATCTTCATGCTGGAAATGGCAAAGGGAAAATACAATTAGCTAGGTAATTCTCGCCGCTGTCTATGTTATGTGGTCAGTAAATAATTAAGTTATCACATGAATAGATAGATGGAAAACAGAAACCAGTTATGAGATAGTGGAATATTTAATAGTATTTTTATACTTAGAAATGTTTTTCACATAGTCACAAATAGCCTTTATTTTATCTCTTCAGCCAGATACCTACCATTAGTGTTCCTGTTGTCATCAATCAGTTTGAGCCTTGCCGAATTGTCACTGCAGGACTTCTGAAACCATCAAATGCCTTTTAAATCACACATCATGTAGGCAAGCCATATATGAACTGCATGAGCAGCACAGCTTGCGATCAGCTTTCCACATAGATTAACATCTCTTCCTGCCATAGTGTGGTCAGGTAAGTTAAGGGAAGTCACAGCAGATTTGTCTGCAGCTGGGATAAAGTGAAAAAATGAACCGATATTTAAGCCAAGTAAAAATATGCGGTAACTGCTGTCCAAACTCAAATATGTGAAACCTATGATTGAGAAAATAATGTAGAATTTAGCAGCAGGTATGTTACACCCATGAGCTACAGAGTCACCATACCAAATGGAATTAAATGAAAAATATATTTAGGTCCTGCTTCTAGATTGGAGTTGCTATCGTCAGTTTTGATGAGTGGGTGTGATGGATTGAGATACGCCTGGTTCATTAATGAGAGCATGACTCTTAATTAATTAGGTGCATTTTAAAAGTGTCTCTGAGCTCCTTATCACAAATCTCACTCCAGTAATGGATTGGAGTAAAATTTGTGGCATAAGCTATGCCAAAACTCATCATGTCCCGCAACTGTTTTAACCCAGCTCCAACCATTTTGGCAGAGTTGGTCGAAATGAGTGAAAGCAACAAATAATTTGCACAAAAATTTTGAAAATTCACCTCCAATTTCATGCAGTTTATCTTTCATCTGAAAATGTCTGGGCTTCAATAGTGGGGTGCAAATAAATAATATACTTATGCTCAAACTCCCCAGATGTGCAAAAAAACCCTCTATTTAAAAAAGTAATATCTTATACTTTCAGTATTGCAGAGATTGGTTATCTAACCGTGATTACAGATTTTGACTGAGCATATACATTGAAGCAGAAACAAACCTTGGAGGAGATGCATGTGTCAAAACATTTCCATTTATAATTTATAAAAGTAGCAGATTCTATCATCAGAATTCTACTTTAGCAGTATGTCATCCCTGGCCAAAGGCTCTGAGCATCATATAGTCATCATCATTCATTTAATAAGCACAGTACCTGCAAATAAATCATGTTAGTGTAAGATACCAAAGCGAGATAGTCATGGGCGAGGTTTGTTCCCCACTCGCTCTGGCACCCTACAAGACAAGGTGTGTCCCAGTCCCAGTGTGCTGCTGTGTACGTGGTGCTACCCATTTACAGTGGGTACAGAAAGTATTCAGACTTCTTTAAATTTTTCACTGTTTGTTGCATTGCAGCCATTTGTTAAATTAAAAAAGTTCATTTTTTTCTCATTATGTAAACTCTGTACCCCATCGTGACTAAAAACAACAGAAGTGTAGAAATTTTTGCAAATAAATTAAAAAAGAAAAACTGAAATATCACATGGTCATAAGTATTCAGACCCTTTGCTCAGTATTGAGTAGAAGTGCCCTTTGCTCAGACTCTCAGATTGTCGTCACATGCTGTCCATTTCCTTGTGCTCCTCCTTGAGATGGTTCTGCTCCTTCATTGGAGTCCAGCTGTGTTTAATTAAACTGACAGGACTTGATTTGTAAAGGCACACACCTGTCTATATAAGACCTCATAGCTCACAGTGCACGTCAGACCAAATGAGAAACATGAGGTACAAGGAACTGGCCAAGGAGCTCAGAGACAGAACTGTGGCAAGGCACACATCCTGCCAAGGTTACAAAAGAATTTCTGCAGTACTCAAGGCTCCTAAGAGCACAGTGAACTCCATAATCCTTAAATGGAAGACATTTGTGACCACCAGAAGTCTTCCTAGACCTGGCCGTCCAGCCAAACTGAGCAATCGTGGGAGAAGAGCCTTGGTGAGAGTGGTAATAATAATATTAATCTTTATTTTTATATTGCGCGAGCATATTCC
Source organism: Dendrobates tinctorius (assembly GCF_039654945.1). NCBI lineage: Eukaryota > Metazoa > Chordata > Amphibia > Anura > Dendrobatidae > Dendrobates > Dendrobates tinctorius. The sequence goes on from NW_027361765.1 coordinate 6,364,516, forward strand.
GCAGTACTTTACAGTTTGCACACATTATCATCACTGTCCCCAATAGGGCTCACAATCTAAATTCCCTAACAGTATGTCTTTGGAATGTGGGAGGAAACCGGAGTACCTGGAGGAAACCCACGCAAACACGGGGAGAACATAAAAACTCCTTGCAGATGTTGTCCTTGGTGGGATTTGAACCCAGGACTCCAAGGCTGCAGTGCTAACCACCGAGCCACCGTGCTGCCCAAGAGGTAAAGAAGCCAAGTTCACTGTGGCTGAGCTCAACAATTGCAGTAGGGACATGGGAGGAAGTTCCACAAAGTCAACTATCACTGCAGCCCTCCACCAGTTGGGCGTTTATGACAGAGCGGCTCAATGGAAGCCTCTCCTCAGTGCAAGTCATGTCAAAGCTTGCATACAGTTTGCTAAAAAACACATGAAGGACTCCCAGATTATGAGAAATAAGATTCTCTGGAGTAATGAGACAAAGATAGAACTTTGTGGTGATTATTCTAAGCGATATGTGTGAAGAAAACAAGGCACTGCTCATCACCTGCCCTATACACTCCCAACAGTGAAACATGGTGGTGGCAGCATCATGCTATGGGGGTATTTTTCAGCTGCAGGGACAGGATGACTGGTTGCAATTGAAGGAAACATTAATGCAGCCAAGTGCAGAGATATCCGGGATGAAAACCTCTTCCAGAGTGCTCTGGACCTCAGACTTGGTTGAAGGTTCACCTTCCAGCAAGACAATAACCTTAAGCACACAGCTAAAATAACAAAGGAGTGGCTTCAAAACAACTCTGTGACCATTCTTGACTGGCCTAGTCAGAGCACTGACCTAAACCCAATTGAGCATCTATGGTGAGACCTGAATATGGTTGTCCACAAATGTTCACCATCCAACCTGACAGAACTGGAGCGGATCTGCAAGAAACAATGGCAGAATGTCAGGGTCTTGACAGCGCCGGCGAGCAGCCTCTGCTAAGCAGGGACTCACCCACACCGCAGGGACCCCCGGGGACAAGAATAGCCGGAAAATGCACTAAGAAGACTAGAAAGCAGGCACAGGACCTTCGGTCATGTGAACGGTCATGTGGCTGCAAGGGGGCGGGGCTTAGCATCAGAGAAGCCAGAGAACTCAGATTATGGCAAAGCAGAAGTCATGTACAGTATAGACCAGCGAGGTACAGGAGGGATAAACAGACGGGAGGTCAGACAAAGCCAAAGGTCATACACAGGATCACAGTACAGTACCAGGGACGAGACAGAGCGGATAATCAGGGCCAAGCAGAGATCAAAACCAAACAGACATATAAGGTACCAGGCAGAATCCAAAGCGATATCCAGTGAACAGACCGAGTCATACACAGAGAGTCAAGTAACCAGAACACAGCACAAACACACTCAGGGGTCACCACACAATGCCAAGGGCGAAAGTATAACTGACAGGGATGGGAGCGTCCTGAGGCTATAAGAAGCCTCCCCCAGAACCAGGGAGAGGCCACAATCATAGCCCCAGGTGTGCAGGTAAGCCTGCACCGGGATCACAACCTTTAACCCCAGAAATGCCAGTCATCAGCACTGGTTCCAGATATTAACCCCACGTGTGCGAGTCAAACCCGCACTGAGATCATGACAGTACCCCCCTCTCAACGGGGGGCCTCTGGACCCCTGGGCTTTCCATGCTAAGTACCCGGGCAAGTCTAGGGGTCCAGAGGCCCCCCGTTGAGAGGGGGGTACTGTCATGATCTCAGTGCGGGTTTGACTCGCACACGTGGGGTTAATATCTGGAACCAGTGCTGATGACTGGCATTTCTGGGGTTAAAGGTTGTGATCCCGGTGCAGGCTTACCTGCACACCTGGGGCTATGATTGTGGCCTCTCCCTGGTTCTGGGGGAGGCTTCTTAAAGCCCCTGGTGTGCAGGTAAGCCTGCACCGGGATCACAACCTTTAACCCCAGAAATGCCAGTCATCACCACTGGTTCCAGATATTAACCCCACGTGTGCATGTCAAACCCGCACTGAGATCATGACAGTACCCCCCTCTCAATGGGGGGCCTCTGGACCCCTAGGCTTGCCCGGGTACTTAGCATGGAAAGCCCGCACCAGGCGATCAGCATGCATCAACCGGGCCGGTACCCAGGACCTGTCCTCCGGTCAATACCCCTTCCAATGAACCAGGTACTGTACCGACCGCCGTACCAACCTGGAATCTACGATATGGCCAACCTCGTACTCCACCTTTTTGTCCCCTGAGAAAAGGTCTGGCAATTTGACCGGAGATTCGGGGGACGCTAATGACACATCCCTACCCCCAGAACTAGAAGCCCCTGCATCGACAGCCCACTGCACAGTAACCACCAACTGTTGCTGGGTCTGGGCCATCGTGCGTTGTTCCACATTGAGCTTATGGAACATTTGGGTCAGGTGCTTGACCTGATCAGACAAGGCTTGTATGGGATCCATGAGGATAACACACACTTTTTTTTTATTTCTTCAGAAAAAAAAAAAAACTGAAAGGGTCAGTTATAATGTCAGGGTCCTGACAGCGCCGGCGAGCAGCCTCTGCTAAGCAGCGACTCACCCACACCGCAGGGACCCCCGGAGACAAGAATAGCCGGAAAATACACTAAGAAGACTAGAAAGCAGGCACAGGACCTTCGGTCATGTGAACGGTCATGTGGCTGCAAGGGGGCGGGGCTTAGCATCAGAGAAGCCAGAGAACTCAGATTATGGCAAAGCAGAAGTCATGTACAGTACAGACCAGCGAGGTACAGGAGGGATAAACAGACGGGAGGTCAGACAAAGCCAAAGGTCATACACAGGATCACAGTACAGTACCAGGGACGAGACAGAGTGGATAATCAGGGCCAAGCAGAGATCAAAACCAAACAGACATATAAGGTACCAGGCAGAATCCAAAGCGATATCCAGAGAACAGACCGAGTCATACACAGAGAGTCAAGTAACCAGAACACAGCACAAACACACTCAGGGGTCACCACACAATGCCAAGGGCGAAAGTATAACTGACAGGGATGGGAGCGTCCTGAGGCTATAAGAAGCCTCCCCCAGAACCAGGGAGAGGCCACAATCATAGCCCCAGGTGTGCAAGTAAGCCTGCACCGGGATCACAACCTTTAACCCCAGAAATGCCAGTCATCAGCACTGGTTCCAGATATTAACCCCACGTGTGCGAGTCAAACCCGCACTGAGATCATGACACAGAGGATCCCCAAATCCACGTGTGAAAAACTTGTTGCATCATTCCCAAGAAGACTCATGGCTGTACTAGCACAAAAGGGTGCTGTACTAGCACAAAAGGGTGCTTTACTCAATACTGAGCATAGGGTCTGAATACTTATGACCATGTGATATATCAGTTTTTATTTTTAAGTAAATTTGCAAAAATTTCTGCATTTCTGTTTTTTTTTCAGTCAAGATGGGGTGCAGAGTGTACATTAATGAGAAAAAAATGAACTTTTTAGAATTTACCAAGAGTAAAAAATTTAAAGGGGTCTGAATACTTTCCGTACCCACTGTACTTCTGGCCTGCAGGCTCCTTCTGAGATCAAAAATCCTTCTTCTGGAACTAGAGGCCCCTTTACATTTAGCGATGCAGCAGCGATCCCGACAGCGATACGACCTGGTCAGGATCGCTGGTGCATCGCTAAATGATCGTTATTGAGCTGCCACACAGGCAGATCTCACAGCGATGTAGCGATGCAGCAGCGGTCGTTACTTACCTTTCAGACGCAGCGATCCTGACGTCCTCCCGCCCGCGTCCACGCTTCGTTTGTTGGCGCAAGCAGGAAGCGCCCGATGAGAAATGGAGCCGCACGATCTCACGCGATCAGCGACAGAAAGCGGGAGAGCCGGTCGGAGGTAAGTATCACACATAGCAATATCGCAAGCAATATCGCTGCTGCGTCACAAAATCGGTGACGCTTTAGCGATATCGCAAGCGATATCGCTATGTGTAAAGGCCCCTTAGGGCTACAATCAATACAGGGGATATAAGGTTTATAAAAACAAGCATTTACTTTGTGCATGGCAGCATGTACAGTATTTACTGGCAAATGCAAAAGATAAGACCCAGCTGTTTGTCATCTTTTCCACAGGAACAGTACACAACTTCATCCCAGGTTCTCGGTATTTGTGGCATGTCCCTCTCACTGGCTTTCCTAGTGCTGGGGAATCTTCCTCACGTCTTGCAGCATGTATAGATTGCAATACCTTCTGCCTCTTGTTGTCTGAGTCCGTCTTTCCCTGTAGCTTCACATGCTGAGTGTGCCTTCTGCTCCCAAAGCCATCTCAAGGTTGCCCCAGGTCATTAGATGGAATCACATGGAAGGGTATTTGAAGCAATCCACTGTCTAGAGTATTATGCTCATGCTGTTCCTAGCAAACTAGGCCTGCAACATTACTCACTGCTGCCCACACACTGACTGGCTCTGAAACTTCCTGGACTTGCCACTGAGGCCAGGGTCACATTAACCGACGCAAAATACGGTCCTTATTTTACATGTATAATACGGATGAATGACCGCTAAATAGTGCGCCGTATGTCATTCATAATCAAAGTGTGGTTGCGTATTTTGCGCATGTAAGCATCCGTATGTAATCCGTATGGCATAAGTATGCCAAGATTTTCTCGCTGGCCTGCAAAATGGACATATAATGGAGCCCTATGACAGGTTTTCTAACACAAACGAAAGAATAGATATAGAAACAAAGAATGCATATATATACAGTATATATATATATATATATATATATATATATGCACGTCATTGAGACAAACATATATATATATTTTTTTTTATTTCAAAGAGTTCTTCATAGCAGAATAGCCGCTAATTCAATTGCCGGCTTCTGTCAAATTATTCCCCAACCCGACATGAAATGACGCATGGTTTACATACAGTAAACCATTTCATTTCATGTTTTTTTATATGTCCCTGACTAATAATTAGATGAGGGTTTGTGTGCAAAATTTGGGAGTTGTAGGTGATATTTTAAGGGGTTAATTCGTTGTAAAAAAATGCGTGGGCTCCCACTGTAATTTGTCAACCAGAGAGGTTAAGCAGGAGAGTGAGGGCAGATTTTAATAGGCATGAGAGGGACCATTTTTTTTGCCCCCCCTGGCTACAAAAATCTGCCCCCAGACATCCCAGAAATGGCGCATCTATAAGATGTGCCAATTGTGGCACTTATCCTCTCTATTCCCACTGCCCTGTAGCGGTGGTGAATGGGTTAATATAACAAAGGGTTAATGTCACCATTCGATCGTAAGGTGACATTAAGCCGATTATTAATGGAGAGGTGTCAATAAGTCACCGATCCATTATTAACCCTATACTAAGAATGGGTTAAAAACCACACACAGATATTAATTAAAAAGTCATTTAATGAAATAAATATACCAAGTTTTTGACAAATTTTTATTAGTCTGCAATCCATCAGAAGGGGTTAAATAGTTTACAATGAGGACCGGTGCTAATGCGACCAGCCCCACTGTAAACTACTACAAAATGAATTGATTCAGCTCTGTGCAGCCTCAATGGCTGCCTGTAGATGATCAAGTTACCATGGGAAAGTTTCTGACTTTTTTCCCACGGTCATTAGTTCATTCACAGATCAGCCGGGGGGGACTCCCGCTGACGTCACTGAGGCTGCGGGGAGTCCCCGGCTGATCTCTGAATGAACTAATGACCTTGGGAAAAAAGTCAGAACTGTTGTTCTGGTGTGTCTCACCCCTGGTGTGCGTGTATTCTGGGTTGCTTTTTTGCTTCCTGTGTATGACCCGGTCTGTTCCCTCACTCTGTACTCCGTCTCTCGTTTTGGTACTATTGTCTTTTCTGGTTCTGACCTACTGGCTTGGCTATCGCTACTCCATTACAGTTTGTCCTTATTGTATCATCTATTGCCTGTTCTGGTTTTCTGATCTATTGCTACGTCCTGACTATCCATTCTGTCTAACCCTTTGGTACTGTATTGTTATCTCATGCTTTGACCAGGCTTGATCTGGTTTCTGTCTTTGTCTATGCCCCTTGGTATCATTGTCCTGTAGATACCTTTCTAGGAGTTTCCCTGCAGCTCCTAGCTCTGTGGAGCTTAGGCCACGCCCCCAGGAGTCACGTGCTTCAGGTCCTGATAGTCTGAAGCATGCATCTTCTCTGCTGCTGCCCTGCTCCACAGGTATCCTTGAGCTGTAGGGAAACTCCTAGAAAGGTAACTACAGGACAATGTTACCAAGGGGCATAGATTTTATGTTATTTTTTTGCAGGTCATGGCTTTTTTGGGATTACCAGACTAATAAAAATTTTACAAAAATTTGGTGTATTTATTTCATTAAATGACTTTTTAATTAATGTCTGTGTGTGGCTTTTAACCCTTTCTTAGTATAGGGTTAATAATGGATCGGTGTCTTATTGACACCTTTCCATTATTAATCGGCTTAATGTCACCTTACAATCGAATGGTGACATTAACCCTTTGTTATATTAACCCATTCACCACCTCTACAGGGCAATGGGAATAGAGAGGATAAGTGCCAGAATTGGCACATCTTAAAGGTGCGCCATTTCTGGGGTGTCAGGGGGCAGATTTTTGTAGCCAGGGGGGGCCAAAAACAAAGGTCCCTCTCATGGCTATTAAAATCTGCCCTCACTCACCTGCTTAACCTCTCTGGTTGACAAATTACAGCGGTAGCCCACGCATTTTTTTCAACGAATTAACCCCTTAAAACAACACCTACACCTCCGAAATTTGCACACAAACCCGCATCTAATTATTAGTCAGGGAAATATAAAAAAAAAACATGAAATGAAATGGTTTACTGTATGTTAACCATGTGTCATTTTATGTCGGGTTGGGGAATGATTTGACAGAAGCCGGCAATTGAATTAGCGGCTATTCTGCTATGAAGAACTCTGAAATATAAATATATATATATGTCTCAATTACATGTATACTGTATATATATATATATATATATACACTCACTGGCCACTTTATTAGGTACACCATGCTAGTAACGGGTTGGACCCCCTTTTGCCTTCAGAACTGCCTCAATTCTTCGTGGCAGAGATTCAACAAGGTGCTGGAAGCATTCCTCAGAGATTTTGGACCATATTGACATGATGGCATCACACAGTTGGCGCAGATTTGTCGGCTGCACATCCCTGATGCGAATCTCCCGTTCCACCACATCCCAAAGATGCTCTATTGGATTGAGATCTGGTGACTGAGGAGGCCATTTGAGTACAGTGAACTCATTGTCATGTTCAAGAAACCAATCTGAGATGATTCGAGCTTTATGACATGGCGCATTATCCTGCTGAAAGTAGCCATCAGATGCCTGTTCTTAGCTGAGAGGAGTGGTACCCAGTGTGGTCTTCTGCTGCTGTAGCCCATCTGCCTCAAAGTTCGACGCACTGTGCGTTCAGAGATGCTCTTCTGCCTACCTTGGTTGTAACGGGTGGCAATTTGAGTCACTGTTGCCTTTCTATCAGCTCGAACCAGTATGCCCATTCTCCTCTGACCTCTGGCATCAACAAGGCATTTCCGGCCACAGAACTGCCGCTCACTGGATTTTGTTTCTTTTTCGGACCATTCTCTGTAAACCCTAGAGATGGTTGTGCGTGAAAATCCCAGTAGATCAGCAGTTTCTGAAATACTCAGACCAGCCCTTCTGGCACCAACAATCATGCCACGTTCAAAGGCACTCAAATCACCTTTCTTCCCCATACTGATGCTCGGTTTGAACTGCAGGAGATTGTCTTGACCATGTCTACATGCCTAAATGCACTGAGTTGCCGCCATGTGATTGGCTGATTAGAAATTAAGTCTTAACACACAGTTGGACAGGTGTACCTAATAAAGTGGCCAGTGAGTGTATATATATGTATTCTATGTGTATATATCTATTCTTTCATTTCTTTATTTAACCTGTCAGTGGGAGTTTACTGTATAGCGCACTGAATTGCCGGCTTTTCTAAAAGACACCGGGTGCGTATTTCTCGCAAGTCACATGTGTGGTCCGTGTGTAATGCATATTTTTAGCGCACCTATAGACTTTCATTGGCGTACTATGGGTGTAGAATGCTGACAATCGCAGCATGCTGCGATTGGCACGGACCACAAAATACGGACGAGATATATACGGCTGTTGGGAGCTGCCTCATAGAGAATCATTTATCCATCTGTAATGCGTGCTTTTAATGCCTCTCACTCGTCCGTAGTCCTCTCTAGTGTGGCCCCGGCCTTACACTCAATTACCCCTACAAAAATCTTTGCTGGCTGTTAACCCTAAACTAACTCTATAACTTCACCTGCATTCTAGACAGTGACATCTTGTGGCCGTTATTTATTACAGCAGCCCACAGGGGAAATACAATTGTTATAACAAGGAAACATATCAGGAACAAAACATTATTCACTTTCTGCAACACAGTTGCATTGATGTCTTCAGGGGGAACATGGCAGCTGGTCCATCTCCTTACATTAGCTTCTGACAGTCCATTGCACAGTACATTCAGTAGCTAGATTTAATACTATGTGTGACAAAGTCACTGGCAAAGTACTGTAGGGGAGATGTGTGTCACTGAGATTGTTAGCTTCAGTGATGTGAACCTAGAAATATGCTCCAGCACACTAAGTGCTGAGACGGGTTTTTGGCCATGTTAATTAAAAGCTGAAGAATGGATAGGAGGCTGTTCACCATTTTGTCACCCCACGGTGGGGTCCAGAAGGTAAATACACAGCTTTGAGGCTTATTCAGTATTGGGTGTGCCTGGAGATGATAGCTCCAGAGCTATGTTTCATGATAAGGAAAGGTGAACCTTTTTATGTTTGTTTCCTGAGCAGGGGGATCCCTACAGCAACTATGCCATAAGTTATGTTTTGTTTTGCCATTAGGCCAGAGAGGCCATGTTTATTTTGCTAACTCTGCACTAGTTTATGCAGTACACTTAATAAACCAGTGGAAGATTTAAATATACAATGTTCCTGTGTCTACATCTGTTTGCTGCCAAGTGAGCCGATCTACCACAAATGGTATATAACACCAACATCTGAAGTGCCGAGTTACTTTGATTTGGAAACTACAGTAGTAACAGCTTAAAGTGAACTTGTCACATTGTAAATGTACTGTAGTCTAATCTGCAGGTAGAATGATATCTAGGAGCACTTTTTAATAGGAAAGGTCAACATAACATGTTTTATTTATTTAAATGCCATCCTATCTCAGTGGTTGAAGGCTATCTCTGCATGCATATCCCTGAGTAGTCCGGTCCACTCCACTGAAAAGCATAGTATGTGCAGAGAAAAAAAAATGAATAAATCACAGGTTTTCCACAAAACTATATATGATTCTGATCACTTCCTCCTGCTCTGTATTTTCCTGCCTTCTGACTGACCTGCATTTTCAGTGTGATAGGTTCCATTTAAGCTCAGCTTCTTTGCCAAAGGCATGTGTCTCACCCAGAGTGGGGTACTCAGGTCGCCAGGCAGTGTTAGATTCAGGAGGTCACGGGGGTGTCGGTCATGCCTAGTGCCCGTGCTTCAGGGACAGTGAAATGGGGATTGAAAAATAAAGTAAAAATAAAAGAAATTGGAAAAAAGTGTATGTGGTGCCAGTTGGAGTGGTTGACTGTAGTATAGCCGGCACTGCAGATGATCCCTGGGGGAGTAGATGGTGATGGCAGTGCAGATGTTTAACCCTCTCCAACCAGGGCTGACTCCCAGAGATTGTGATGGAAGTAGAAGGCATGGAGTAATAAGGCAGGAGACAAGGAAAGTCACTTTATCATTTACTGTAGTTCAGATGCAGTTCAGAGGAGATATTGCAACTCTCATAAGGTTACAGTCTACTCTACCGAATGGAAGTTGTCCTTCTCTCTGCTGTGACTCGGTGTAAGATTCCTGCTATTAGAATCCCTTCAGGGACCAAGGCTTCCCAGAGTTTGAAACTTCCAGTAAAGCCACTACTCACTGTGTTTTCCTCCTCTGGCAACTTGCAGCTTGGATCCTGTGTGAAGCTCAAGTTCCTTCCTGGACAATCCTGCACTGATCCTAGTTTGCTGCAGTCTTCCCAGGGGGAAACACTCTGCTGTTGGTTGTATAAACCCACACAGTCTTTCAGCTTACCACCCTGCTCTAAAAGCATGGATGGCCTAGGGACTGACTCCCTGATTCTTCTTAGCTTTACTCCTGGAGGGAGCACATGTCATGGCTTTTAGAAGCATTCTCCATCTTCCTCCACCTTCTTCTTCACTGAAAAACAACAACTCTACTCCTCCCCCTCTCAGTTAGGGTATGTCTGCAAAGCTCTGAGCTTCAGACAAGTAAGGGAGTGAGGTAAATTATGTGTGTGTGTTGTGGTCTCTAGCAGAGAAAGTATAACTCAAATTGCTCACAAAACACATACAAAACAGTACATATTTAACCCTTTTGTGGCGGTAAAGATGCAGGGTGCCACACATGACTCTGAGGATATATTTACATGTTGTTTTTAGGCTTCATTTTTTATTTTTTCTGAAGCAAAAACTTGATCTTTCGGTAGCAAAATAGCTGATGTCAAACCATAAGTTTTGCTATCTTTTTTTCTGCTTTCCTTATTGTGCTTTTGCTGCATTTTTCCAGTTCCCAAAGTTCAGCTTTGCTTTCACCATGCAAGCATGAAAAAAACAAGGTGTTGGTCCACTAAGGCAAGATGTATGTGAAACTATGAAACGCTTTGGGAAAAAAGAGAATATTTTATCAAATTACTTAGGGGAAAAAGTTTTTTAGGTCTGTAAAAATAGTGACTATTCTGAACAAAAAAGCTGGATTCATCTATGAAGCGCAGATTTGAACAAAAGTTATGAATAGGGATGAGCTTTCCGATATTGAAATATCGGAAATCGGCCCGATATTTGCGATATCGGAATTCCAATTTCCGATTCCGATATTTTTTTCACATCGGAAATCGGAAAGCAGAAGAAGAGTAAGCATGGTTTAAAGGGAGTGTATCCGTTCCTCCACGTGGTACTCCTGGAATCTCCCTGCAAAGCAAGGTGAGCTGAACGCAGACACATGTCAGTCAAAGGGTATATTGACACCACCACTGGCAGTTTTAATTTAATAATGTAAACTCACTAACTCTAACCCTAACTATCCCTAACCCCTAACCCTTACCATTAACCCTAACCCTAACTAACCCTAACCACTAACCCTAACCCCTACCCTAACCCTACTAACCCTAAACCCTAACCCTAGCCCCTAACCCTGCTAACCATAAGCATAACCATAACCCTAACCCTACTAACCCTAACCCTAATAATCATAAGCATAACCCTAAACCCTAATCCTACTAACCCAAACCCTACTAACTATAAGGATAACCCTAACCGTAAACCCTGACTCTACTAACCCTAACCCCTAACCCTTACCCTAACCCTACTAACCCTAACCCCTAACCATAACCCTACTAATCCTAACCCCTAACCCTAACCCTACTAACCCTAACCCTACTAACCATAAGCATAACCTTAACCTTAACTAACCTTAACCCTAATAACCATAAGCATAACCCTAACCCTAGCTAACCCTAACCCCTAACCCTAACTCTAACCCTAACCCTAAACCCTAACCCTACTAACCATAAGCATAACCCTAACCCTAGCTAACCCTAGCCCCTAACCCTAACTCTAACCCTAACCCTAAACCCTAACCCTACTAACCATAAGCATAACCCTAACCCTAGCGAACCCTAACCCCTAACCCTAACCCTAAACCCCAACCCTAACCCTACTAACCATAAACATAACCCTAACCCTAACTAAACCTAACCCTAACCCTACTATCCATAAGCATAACCCTAACCCTAACTAACCCTAACCCCTAACCCTTACCCTAACCCTACTAACCCTAACCATAACCCTAACTAACCCTAACCCTACTAACCCTAAACCTTACCCTACTAACCATAAAACCTAACCCTACCTCAACTAATACTAACCCAAAGAAAAAACACCGCTGTTATGAAGATGGTGACCAGTTTTCCTGCTACAGCTTTCGCTCTGTGCATTTTTTTGCTCCTCTGCCTCTGCAAACTCCTTCCCCATTATCCTGAGGTGTTTCCCTCCATTTTATCCATTATATAGCACTGTAGTGGTCATTTTGTAATTCCGAATTTTTTCTCCCATTGACTTGCATTGAAATCGGAAATCGGAAATTCCGATATCTGATATTTTTTCAATATCGGAAATCGGAATTCCGATACGATATTGGGCAATATCGTTCATCCCTCGTTATGAATGAAATAATACACAATTCCTCATGCTGCTGTATTAAATAGAACAGTAAATTGAGCAGCTCCATAAAGCATCAAATCTCCAAATAAAGTCCAAACTGACCTCTGTGTAGTGAACAAATGTCTATTGATCTGCAGTATTTAGCATCTGCACCAGAAGCAGTATGGGGAACGGACACTGTGGACACAGTGAGAAAGCAGTCTAGCCTTCCAGATAAACCTGTAAAAGTCTTCTTTAAAGTTGCAAATTATACCTTCTTCAATACATTGCTAAAACGACTGTTCATGGGTTAGTTATTTGCGATTCTATCTCTAAGAAAGTGGATTTGAAGCAGATTTAGAATTTTTAATCTTATCACTTTATAGCATCTATGAATCTCCAAAAAATGAGCCTACAAGGGTGAGAACATTTGCTCTATACTCATGGTTTAGCAATAAAAGCGGTGTTGTTTTTATGGTTGCAGCTACATAGTATACTGAATATAACTTCAGATGTGGACAATGTACATGCTCTCAAAGATTGCAGGAGACAAATTGTCACTCTGCGCCCTTATAATGCTCTTTTGTAGCAGATAACTTGCCAAAAATGAAATGTAGAGAGCTGAACCCAGCTGTTGTTCTTTTATACCCTTGTATCTAACTGCGCAGCTACAATACCAATTATTTCTTTGACTTTGGGGGGCATTTTGCACAAGGTTATATAAAGTTCACTTGTTCAGCATGTTTGAATCTGTAACAAGAGAAGAGACAGAAAGCATACAGTTGTGGCCAAAAGTATTGACACCCCTGCAATTTTGTCAGATAATCCTCAGTTTCTTCCTGAAAATTATTGCAAACACAAATTCTTTGTTATTATTATCTTCATTTAATTTGTCTTAAATGAAAAAACACAAAAGAGAATGAAGCAAAAAGCAAAACATTGATCATTTCACACAAAACTTCAAAAATGGACCAGACAAAAGTATTGGCACCCTCAGCCTAATACTTGGTTGCACAACCTTTAGCCAAAATAACTGCGACCAACTGCTTCCGGTAACCATCAATGAGTTTCTTACAATGCTCTGCTGGAATTTTAGACCATTCTTTTTTGGCAACCTGCTCCAGGTCCCTGATATTAGAAGGGTGCCTTCTCCAAACTGCCATTTTTAGATCTCTCCACAGGTGTTCTATGCAGGGGTGTCAATACTTTTGGCCACAACTGTATGTGGCGCCCCTGAGGCTCGGTCGCCACAGAGGTACTGCCCCACCATCCAGGTAGGTTGGAGGCTCCTGACCACGCTCCAACACTCGCATCCCACACAACACGGTAGTTCAGCAAAGCCACATTGCGGCTCCCTGCTTGGAGTGTAGCAGAGCACCTTTGGTGGCTCCCTGCTTGGAACACGAAACGTGCTGGGAGGTGGGTGGAGTTTAGAATACATAAAAGAGCGGGATGGTTTAGGATTTCTGAGGAGTCTGTGAGAGGAAGCCACTCAGAGAGGAGTGAGGAAAGAAGATCCCTGAGAGAGAGGGATGGAGGAAGGAGGTGCTGCAGCAGACCTCAGTGACCTGGGTCTGCTGACACGGGAAAGGAAAGGAGAAAGACATTGAACTGAAACCTGATCTTCCATGAGAAGGAGAGATTAGTATGGAATGAAGGAGTAAAAGGGAACAGAGGACGTGGGTTAGGAGAGAACCCTGCCTAGAAGTTTTAAGTGCAAGGTCGGGGCCCGGTCCCTGAGGTTGTATGGTCACTAATGGTTCTGCAGCAGACACCGGTGGAGTAGTGGGCTGTAATGCACTACTCCCATCTAGGACTTGGGGGCACAACAGCAACATTGATAGTGAGCCGGGATTCAGGAGTAAGGAGTGCCCGAAGCAGGCTACAGCTGTCTTCCATACAAGTAGAGTTCTTGGGAACATCTGTCAGGAGGAACTCCAGTGTAACTCAGTAATAGGAGATCTTCACACTTAAAGGCGCTATAAGAGGAGACGTTCAGAAAGGTACATGTTGGCGGAGCGTTGGAAGGGAGCACTCCATCTGACCTGGAGGTTGATTGAGCCTCTGGCCCGGAGGACACAGTATGGAGGCAGGCACCTGTGTGTACTACAGACTGTGAGTAAAGCTTTGGAACTACAAGCCCTGGTGTCCTCCATTCACTCTTGCGCCAACACACCTGGTACCACTACATCTGGGTACCAGCTTCTACACTGCCTGCGCCTCTCAGCTACCCCTACATCCACACTGCCCTGGGACTACAGCTCCACCTGTGGGGAGCTTCACCATCTTGGCTGCAACACACCACCAGTCCCAGAGGATCTGCATGCAGCGTCGGCTTAACATCTCACTTGCCGAACACCACAGGTGGCGTCACAAACTATTCCATTAACTACATTCCACCATTCAATCTCCCCTAATACTTGGGCGCCCAGGGCCACGGTCCGGGTCACCACTGCTGTGACACATCCCGCTGACACCGGCCCGGTACTGAGTACCCCACGGCCCTGGGAGGGCGACCCACATATATGTAATTTAACTCTATAAACAGATCTAAATGAAGAAATGATAGACTTGTTCTAAGAAAAATTCTGTCATAAATGTCTATACAGATACTGGATTCATATCACATTGTGCATTTAGAAGGAAAAGTTTATGGTTCTAATTGCTTTTACCCCTCTATCTTTTCTTTGTATTTATAAGATAAAAGGGAATCCTTGGGCTATTCCACCCTTTTTTGCAGGTGAAGATAAAGTAAAAGACTCTAGGGTGGGAGAATGAGACCAATTCAGTTCAGAAATTGTACAACAGCTCTAGAGTTTAGCTGCATTCACACACATCCACCCTCCTGGCATTAACTCTCTACATTCCATCCATATTGGCCCCTCACTCCTTTCCTCTCCTATCTATAGCACTCACGCTCTTTTCACAATGCTAAATTGCACAGATCCATTCAGTCCCACCATTCAACATCAGAGACGCTCTCACAAATCACTTAGCCATCTGCTCTCTCTTTCTATCCTCCTCCTAGTCACAGGAGACATTGCTCCCAACCCTGGTCCCCCATGTTATAGAAAGTCAAACCCCCCAACTGCTACAAACCCCTGTAATCTTATTAATATTCCCTGCATGCCATCTGTCTCTCATAATTGTGCCCTTTGGAATTCTCGCTCAGTTTGTAGCAAACTCTCCTTCATTCATGACTTTTTCCTTTCTAATTCTCTTAACCTTCTGGCTCTTACTGGATCCAGCAGTCAGACACTACCGCTGCTCTTTCATATGGTGGACTACGCTTCTCCCATAATCCAGGTAAGGTGGAAACACCTGACCATGCTCCAACACCTGCACCCCACACCACAAAGTAGTGTAGCAAAGCACCTTCGGCGGCTCCCTGCTTGGATTATAGCAAAGCACCACTTGGTGGCTCCCTGCTTGGAACACAAAATGTGCTGGGAGGTGGGTGGAGTTTAGTTCGCACCAAAAGAGCTTGAAGAGTTGAGTCAGTCAGTCAGTCTTCCACTCAGTCAGTGAGTGAGGATGTAGAAGGACAGAGTGTGAGATAGAGAAGATCCCCGGGAGAGGGATGGAAGAAGGAAGTGCTGCAGCAGGCCACAGTGATCTGGGTCTGCTGGCACAGGAAAGAGACAGAGAAAGGAAGCTTGATTCTCCATTGGGAAGAAGGATTAGTACGGAACGTAAGGAGAATAAGAGAACAAGGACCAGGGTTAGAGGAGAACCCTTTTCAAATTCTAAGCGCAAGGCCGGGGTCCGGTCCCCGAGGTTGTACGGATACTAATGGTCCTGCAGCAGACACCGGAGGAATAGAAGTAGTGACCACTTTATACCCACACAAGACTTGGGGGCACAACAGCAACATATTAGTGATCCGGGACTTAGTAGCGAGGAGTCCCCGAAGCAGGCTACAGCTGTCTGCCGTATAGGTAGAGTTCATAGGAACATCTGACAGGAGGAACTCCAGTGTAACTCAGTACTAGGAGTACTTCACTCAAAGGCGCTATAAGAGGAGACATTCAGAAAGGCACATATGTTGGCGGAGTGTTGGAAAGGAGTATTCCATCTTGCCTGGAGGTTCACTGAGTCCCTAACCCGGAGGACATGGCACGGAAGCAGGCACCTGTTTGTACAACAGGCTGTGAGTAAAGGTTTGGAACTACATGCCCTGTTGTCCTCCACTTATTTCCGCGCCAACCTGTCCAGCACTGCTACATCCCTCATGCCTGACACTACACCATCTCAGTGTCACTTCACCTACACTGCCCTGGGACTACAGCCCTGCCTGTGGAGGGCTATAACATCACTGCTGCACCACACCATCTGTCCCAGAGGATCTGTCTGCAGCGTCGGCTTACATCTCTATTGCCGAATACCACAGGTGGCGTCACGAATCACTTATAAACTTTCACTGCCATCAGCACACTGAACATTCTTCTTTTTACAATGGGTGCCCAGGGCCACGGGCTGGGTTCCAGCTGCCGTGACATCTCCCATTGAAGCTCATCGGGCCCGGTACCGAGTACCCCACAGCCCTGGGTGTGAGGGCGCCCCAGATGATTTTGCAAACTCCCCTCTCCCTCTCTCTGACCTCAACCTTCTTTCATTCTCTATCAAGAATTGTCAGGCCGCTCAGGTCACCCCTACACTCCAGACTTATAGAAACATACAGGCCATTAACACGCAGAAACTTATGAAGAACTTGCAGTCTTCATT
Organism: Dendrobates tinctorius; assembly: GCF_039654945.1. Classification (NCBI taxonomy): domain Eukaryota; kingdom Metazoa; phylum Chordata; class Amphibia; order Anura; family Dendrobatidae; genus Dendrobates; species Dendrobates tinctorius. Next base: position 6,381,507 of record NW_027361765.1, read on the forward strand.
GGCCTTTATCTCCTCCCTCTTATGTCCTGATTCTGCATTGCAGCATTACAAAGAAACACTTCAACGTGCCCTCGATGAATTTGCACCTCCTATAAAGAGAATACCCCAACACAGACTACAACCCTGGCACACCCTGCAAACACGTTTCCTGCAGCCGTGGTCCAGGTGCGCTGAACGTCTGTGGAGAAAATCCAATCTAAACGAAGATTTCATCCATTATAAGTTTATGCTTAGAACATACAATACTGCCCTTCACCTCTCAAAACAAACCTATTTCAACACCCTCATCACCTCACTGTCCAATAACCCTAAACGTCTCTTTGACACTTTTCATTCTCTACTCAACCCAAGAGTACAGGCCCCAACCACGGAGCTTCGAGCTGATGATCTGGCCAATTACTTCAAAGAAAAAATTGACCAGATCCGACAGGAAATTATCACCCAATCACATCATACCATGCACTGACCTCCCTCCCCCACTGCATCTAGCTCATTCTCTGATTTTGAACCAGTCACAGAAGAAGTGAGCAGGCTCCTTTCATCTTCTCGCCCAACCACTTGCACCAGTGACCCATTTCCATCACATCTCCTCCAGCCCCTTTCCCCTGTTGTCACCCCTCACCTAACTAATATATTTAAACTCTCTCTCTCTTCTGGTATCTTTCAATTCTCATTTAAGCATGCCATCATACATCCACTACTTAAAAAACCATCCTTTGACCAAAACTGTGCCGCTAACTATAGACCTGTCTCTAATCTTCCCTTCATCATTAAAAAACTCCTGGAACACCTGGTCCACTCCCGTCTTATCCGTTATCTTTTTGATAACTCTCTTCTCGACCCTCTCCAATCCGGTTTCCGCTCTTTACACTCTAACTGAAACTGCCCTCACTAAAGTCTCTAATGATCTACTAATAGCTAAATCAAATGGTCATTACTCCATGCTAATTCTCTTGGATCTCTGCAGCATTCAACACTGTGGATCATCAGCTCCTCCTCACTATGCTCCGTTCCATTGGCCTCAAGGACACCGTTCTCCCCTGGTTCTCCTATCTCTCTGACCGCTCCTTTACAGTATCTTTTGCTGGTTCCTCCTCCTCTCATCTTTCCCTTACTGTTGGGGTTCCTCAAGGATCAGTCCTAGGCCCTCTACTCTTCTCTTTGTACACTGCCCCTATTTGTCAAACAATGAGTAGATTTGGTTTCCAGTACCATCTCTATGCTGATGACACCCAATTATACGCTTCTTCTCCTGACATCATGCCAGCCTTTCTAGAAAACACGGGCGATTGTCTAAACGCTGTGTCTAACATCATGTCCTCACTATATCTGAAACTGAACCTGTGAAAGACTGAACTCCTTGTGTTTCCTAATGTACCTATACCTGACATTGCCATTTCAGTGTGTGGTTCCACTATTACTCCCCAGCAACATGCCCGCTGTCTTGGGGTCATACTTGACTCTGAGCTTTCCTTTGCCCCACACGTCCGATCACTGGCTCATTCTTGTTATCTGCACCTCAAAAACATTTCTAGAATTCGACCTTTTCTTACTTTTGACTCCGCAAAAACTCTTACTGCTTCTCTTATTCATTCTCGCCTTGGCTATTGTAACTCTCTTCTAATTGGTCTCCCTCTTACCAAACTCTCCCCCCTCCAATCTGTCTTGAATGCTGCAGCCAGGATCATATTCCACACCAATCGTTACACCGATGCCCCTACCTTGTGCCAGTCATTACACTGCCTACCCATCCACTCCAGAATTCAGTATAAACTTATTACCCTCACCCACAAAGCTCTCCCTGACTCAGCACCACCCTACATCTCCTCCCTTGTTTCAGTATACCACCTTACCCGCGCCCTCCATTCTGCTGATGACCTGAGGTTAGCATCCTCAATAATCTGAACCTCCCACTCCCGTCTCCAAGACTTTACACGTGCTGTGCCAATTCTTTGGAATACACTTCCCAGGTCAATACGATTAGTCCCCAATCCCCACAATTTTAAGCGTGCCCTGAAAATGCATTTATTCAGACTGGCCTACTGCCTCAACATATTAACCTAATCTATCCCTGTGTGGCACAGCCAAAAGTTTTCCCATAACCAGGTTCCCCGCATCGTGTTTCCATATGCTTTATGCATCCGTTAGCCCTCTGTGTCCGTACTGTTACACACTTAACATTATGGCTGGTCCATACAATCAGGGCAATTGTTACCACCCACCTTTCGTGTCTACCTTTTCCTCATAGATTGTAAGCTTGCGAGCAGGGCCCTCATTCCTCTTCGTATCTGTTTTGATCTATGTGATTATTGTTATGCTGTAATGTCTATTGTCTGTAGAAGTTCCCTCTGAAATATAAAGTGCTGCGGAATATTTCGGCACTATAGAAATAATAATAATTATTATTATTATGATAGCTACTGAGGAAGCAAGAGGGTGGTCGCCCTGGGCACAGGACTGATGCTTGGGGGGCTGGACAATGGGTGGGTGGTTACAACCATATAATGTGACTGAGGTCTGGTCACATGGTTAGAGTGTATGTACCTGAATGGTTCAGGGTGCAAGGTCCTGGAAGGTCTGTGTTGGAAGATCCTGGGAGTAGGATCGGATTCCTGGAGCATGTGGTGAGACATTGGACCTGGAGGCCGGTGTGTTGGGAGATCCTGGGAGTAGGATCGGAGCCCTGAATGACACCCGGTGAGGCCCTGGACCAGGTGGCCTGGGTGTTGGACGAATGACCTGAATAGCACCCGGACAGGCTATGTGTGTTGTTGGAGTCTGTGAAGGCACTGCGTCTGGGGGAGCTACCTTCCGTCTGAGGATCTGGACTGTCGGTTGGGCAATGGACACAAAGACGGTGATCCAAGTTTGGCAGCTTCCCCAGGAATCAGGACTGACAGGAGGTCAGTCTGTGGAGCAGGAGCTCCTGAGAGGTAACCCTGGGTATGGGGAAAGAACTGTATGTGCTGGCAAAGGTCAGTGACTGAACTGTGTGGTCACCCGGTGACTGGAGAAAGTCAGGTGTGACTAGTGAATGCTTGGTAAAGCCTATGTGATAAAGTAAGGGACTATGTGTAAGCCAGTGATGTGCAACCTGGCTTATGGCACGGTTTATGGTGCTTAAATAAACCGTAGGGATGGTTTTGTGTGAAAAACCCATGCCTGACTATGTTAATCCGCTACCTAGCACGTGTTCCCCAATACGTGCAGTGAACGCTGCACTACAGTGTGTAGAATTATTAGGCAATTGAGTATTTTGACCATATCATCATTTTATGCATTCTTTTTTAACTCTAAGCTGTATAAGGTTAAAGTTTAACCACTTCAGTGTCCAAAAACTCTGAAGCAGTTAAAAGAAGTTACATAAGCATCCTTCATGTGGCTTCTGCTGGGAAGTCACTTATTCTGTATACTTTTCAGTATAGAGTAAAAGTGGTGGAGAATTCAGCAACACTGATGGCAAAGCTGCTTCAGCAAATGACTGTGCTAATTCATTGTAAAAGCCTTCAGAAGACAGAGAACTTTATCTCTGTCACCGCCTATTGGATGTAGCAATCCTAAAATTTAATAGTGCCCCTTTAGTAAGCCTTGTCACATGACTAAGAATAAGAAGCCAAATCAGAAATTCCATGTTTAGACACATTTTTCAGGGTGTTGATTTGGCTAGGTGAGAGGCCTCTGATTCGGTGTCTAACGGGGAACGTTTTTCCTTGTAGAGAGTGCCAAGCTGTGGTAAGGAGACTTTTAGGCAATGCAATGCTCCTCTAGGAATATAACCATCATTTTAATTTTTATTTCATTAATCAATAGTACATGTGAAAATAAGAAACTTTGTAATATATGTTATCAGAAAACTATGCTTTGTTCTCTGCCAAAATTGATCATCCATTACCAAAATTCTCAATTCTGAGGTAAAATGAATACAGAACTTCTCATTACTGAGATAGGAGAAGACAGTTGTATTTATTTATTTATTTATTTCACTCAGTTATACAGTGCTATCAATTCCACAGCGCTTTACAGACAATATCATCACTGTCACCATTTGTGGCTCACAATCTAAATTCCCTATCAGTGATGGTTACTACTGTTAAGAGTATCTAGCTACGAGGGTGAGGAGGAGCTCTGTCTCTAGCTCCTCCCTCCTTCAGTCATCATAGCATCTCATTATTAGCAACTGCAATCTCCTATCTCAACTATGGGTGAAGATAAATCACAATGAGTGTCTTTATAACATGCAAAGAACATAAAGGGAGAACGCTTCAAATAACAGTTTTATACACATACAGCCGTGGACGATATAATTCCCAGAACAAAAGAAGTGAAAGAAGCTCCAAAATTAAAAATAAATATTTTATTAGCAATAACAGTAAAGGCAATTAAAAATCAGAAAAGGTGCCTACTAGTGATGAACGAATATGCTCAGATATCATATGCAAATTGCCTCTTCAGAGAAAATGAGGACTTGAACTCTATAGCGCCACCTGTTTGTAGTAGCGATCCTACTAGTCACAATCAACCCTTTACCGAGTCTTGTAATATGACTAAGGATAAAAGCTAAATCAGAATCTCAATTTGCAGACACAGTGTTTCGTGCTATTGGCCCTCGTCAGTGCAAAGTATGAGAACTGATTTGGCTAAGTGAGAGGCTCTGGACTGAGGTCTAAGAGGTAAGGTTTCTCCTTGTGGAGAGTGACATAGCAGCTCTGGCTTCTCAAGGTAAGGAGGCTTATTTGCCGTGCAATGCTCCTCTGGGAAATTTAATATGCAAGTTGCCTCTTCAGAGAAAAAGAGGACTTGAACTCTATAGCGCCACCTGTTGGTAGTAGCGATCCTACAAGTCACAATCAATCCTTTAACGAGTCTTGTAATATGACTTAGGATAAAAGCCAAATCAGAATCTCAATTTGCAGACACGGTGTTTCGGGCTATTGGCCCTCGTCAGTGAAAAGTATGAGAACTGATTTGGCTAGGTGAGAGGCTCTGATATCATGTTATCCTAGCACGCTCTTGTGTTATCCGAGCATCTGGGAGTGCTCATATATTATGTTCGAGTCCCTCCGGCTGCATGATTTGTGTCTGTTAGACAGCATGGGGACTATCACTTTTTCTGGGTGAACTCAAGAGGCATTATTACTATAAATGAGGGAACTCAAGGGGCATTATTACTACATTGTATATATGGGGGACTCAGAGGACATTTTTATTATATGTGGGGAACTCATGGGGACAATATTACTTTTGAGGGGAATTCAGAGGCATTATTACCCTGTGGGGTGTAACAACCCTGTCGGCATCATTGCATGGCCTCCCATCCCCCACACACCAACTTACTCATTGCTCCAGGCCATGCTGGGATTTCTGTCTGTCTACCCTCCAGGAGGCAGAATATCCTGGTTCCTGTGCTATCGCTTATTGTCTCGTCTTGTACCTGTCCTCTCTTCCCTGGCACCTGTGTCTTTGGTTCTACACTTTGTCTCATACCATTACTTTTTCTGAACTCAGACCTACCTCTGTCTGTCAGTTTTCTTGTCTGTGGCTAGTTTCCCTGCTGTGTCTTTCTTTGTGTCCTCTCTGTCTGCCTGTGCTCTGCACTCTTGCAGCTCTGCTTGTGCTCTGCACTCTTGCAGCTCTGCTTGTGCTCTCCACTCTTGTGGCTCTGCCTGTGCTTTGCACTCTTGCGGCTCTGCTTGTGCTCTGCACTCTTGCGGCTCTGCCTGTGCTCCGCACTCTTGTAGTTCTACCTGTGCTCCGCTTTCCTGCAGTTTTGCCTGTGCTCCGCAGTCCTGTGGTTCTGCCTGTGCTCTGTACTCCTGCGGTTCTGCCTGTGCTCCGCACTCTTGTGGTTCTGCCTGTGCCCCACTTCTGCCGCTGCAGAACCTCTTGCTGCAAACTGCAGCTCCTCTCTGCAGTCTTGCGGTTTTCCAGTGTGAACAGGTCCAAACCTTTTCCCTCATATCTGTCCATATTTCCATCCTACCTGTACCAGTTCCTACACCTCCAGTGTGAACAGGTCCAAACTTGTTCCTCATACCTGTCCATATTTCCATCCTACCTGTACCAGTTCCTACACCTCCTGTGTGAACAGGTCCATACTTATTCCATACACCTCTCCTCCCTGCCCATGTCCCTGTGTCTTTCAAATTAGTCCCTGCCTGCCAGTGTCTCAGCCGTGCCTGCCTGCCAGTGTTTCAGCTGTGCCCACCTGCCAGTGTCTCAGCTGTGCCCGCCTGCCAGTGTCTCAGCCATGCCCGCCTGCCAGAGTACCAGTCGAGCCTGCCATGTTCACCTGCCTGTCTGCTAGTCTAGCCTGTCACCTGCACCTGTCCTAGCATTCTGTTCCCCAGTGGGATCAGCAGCCACAGCCAGACACCACCCTGGAGTGGCATCTGGCAGCTACCTGCCGCACAAGCCTGACCTCACCATCAGAGGTTCCAGAGAAGACCAAGGTAGCTGCATTAGTTATGCCCCTTCCAGGGTAGTCTGGTTTGCGGTACAGTGGGTCCACAACCCCTGGCTCACACCCACCAGTCAGGGCGTGAGCGTGATATGGGGCAATTGAGAAATTGTTATTTATTAAAAAGACACTCAGGGGGTATTTTTTTTAGAGGAATTCAGGTAACAATATTAATTGTTAAGTGGCCACTTAAGGGATATTTAATATTTAAAGGGAACCTGTCACCAGTTTTTTATATCTATACAAATTCCACCACCAACATCACCTGTGCTGCATTCCACAAAGTTGATATTATCCCTTTACTCCTCCTGCATACACCCCAAAAAACTTTTTGAATTGTTCCTGTGCTGTATGGAAATCCAGACAGATACATCAAATTGGCGTTATTGCTGCAGTGTTAGTCGCTCATCTCCGCTACTAATCAGCTTCTTCTGTCTTGGACTGATGAGGGTGATGCGTCCTGCATCATACACATAGACAAACGAAATTTGGCGCCTTCACAGGAGCATGGCTGACTCGTGCAGGCAAACCTTGATCTACCCTACTGCAGGCAGAGCATAAAGCATAACTGCACAAGCACCGGCACAGTTCACAATCAGGGTATTATAACTGTCAAAGGGGATAACAGATGTTATTATTACTTTCTGGTTCTGGGAGGAGGCACTCACATATGTTCTTGGGGCAATTTGCTGTTTAAGGCATACTATGGGGGTATCATAACTCTGTGGGACACTAAGAGAAGCACTGAAACTGTGCCACACAGCAGGTGTAGTAATAGGGATACAGTATATATGGCAAAGACAGGCTCAGTCTTGGGTATCACCATGATGGAGAGATTGTGTAGATTGGGAATAGCTATGGGGATATTAGAAATGTAAGAAATGTTTCTGGTAAACTCTCCAGATGAGTTGTGGATGGAAGATATCGCAAAGTCAGTTGGGGTAAGATGAAAGCGGAGGAAACAGTGAGCAACCTCATCAAAAAGAACATCAAATATCACTACGTATAACTGTACTGTAATATTATTGAGGTAATCAATGGAGGTAATATCGGTGTTAGTCATTGTATAGTGAATTTTATTCATAAATAGCATTGGCATCCACTTCATGCACTAGACCACTAGACTAATAGGGTGTTTTAAAATTGGCAAACTACAGGTATAAGAAAACGTACTTTGGATCATGGCACAAAAAAGTGAATTTCGACACCTAAATTAGCTTGTTAGATTACCTTAATCCTCTTAAGCGAGAAACTTCTGTGACAAAAGGTGAAGATGGTGTGTTGTGAGTCATCATAAATTTTGCTGCATCTTTATGGTTGCACTCAGGTGCATTTTACCTCCTCCTTTACTGAAACACTAGCAATGCCCCTGGCTGTAGCAGTTACTTCTATACTGGGCCACTCTTATTCAAAACTGTCATATTAGTAAAACTGTCCTAGGTCGGGTTCCCACAATCCGGAAGATGCAGTGCTTTGGACACAGCATATGTTCGCTGCGTCCAAAGCGCTGCCATCTATTGAATGCAGGTGAATCCGCATGTGTTCACTGTGCGGATTTACCATATCCAATACACTCTATTGTTGAAATTTCTCTTGTGGATACTAGCTTGTCCGCAATACAAATTGCCATGCTGCTTGAGAGATGCTCTGCATGTCTGTCTCCGCGGGTGAACCACAGGTGTTTTTGCACCCATAGTGGACAAGGGATTTGTAGAAATCCCATCCATTATGCTGTCACAGCTGACTGCTGGGGGTCTGACTGCTGACGCTTGCAACGTCATCCTGCAGCAGTTACTGATCGTGGGCAGCTACCCTAAAAGTCAGTTTTAATTATGTAATCTGCAGCATGAAACAGCCATCAATCCATACATATTTGTCAATTGATGGCTGTTCTGTTTCCGTTTTAGACAAGCAGATCACATATAAGATGAGCACAGAACGATCAGAGTAAGTTCCCATGTACAGGAATGGCAGCGGGTTTGACCCATTTATGCAGCATCAAACCTGCAGCGGCCAGATGTTATAGTATAGTGGATTGGATTTCTAGAAATCCCATGTCCACTGCGCCTCTGTGTACCTGTGGATCATCCGCAGAGTCTGACATCGGGAATGTCTTTCAAGACTGCAGCTTGTCAATATCTCTTGCAGAGATGCTAGTCTCCGCAACAGAAATGTAATCAAGACAATGTATAGAATGTAGTAAATCCACACGGTTCAGTGAACAGATACGGATTTACCTGCATTCAATAGAAAGCAGCATTTTGGTAGCAGCGAACATGCACTGCGTCCAAAGCACTGCTACTAACGGATCGTGGGCACATAGCCTCAGTAATAGATTAATCTATGTACATGCACATACAGGTCTGGCAAAAATTAAGACACCACTTCCAAATGTTCAGTTTGTCCAATTTTTCTCTTTATAGTTATATTTTTGAGTAAAATATAAATTGTTCTTTTAGTCTACAAACTTCTGACAACATGTCTCAGATTTTCCAAGCAATAAATGTTGTTGTTTTTCTGAAAAGGAGAAAGGGTCAAAATAAAAAAAAACAGTGCTTTCAGACCTCAAATAATGCGAAAAAAACAAGTTCATAATCATTTAGAAACAACAATACTAATGTTTTATCTCAGGAAGAGTTCAGAAATCAATATTTTAAGGAATAACCATGGTTTTTAAAAACAGCTTTTGTGTCGCCCCTCACACCCAGGGCAGCGGGGTTACTCGGTACCGGGCCGGTGTCAGGGGAATGTGTCACAACAGTGGTGACCCGGTCTGTGGACCTGGGCGCCCAATATCAATGGTGTTGATGTTAATGGTGTTAAAGTTTATTTAAAGAGTTTGTGACGCCACCCCTGGTGTTTGGCAAGGGAGATGGTAAGCCAACGCTGCGTGCAGATCCACTGGGACTGATGGCGTGGTGCAGCAAAGATGGTGTAGCTCCCCACAGGTGGAGCTGTAGTCCCAGGGCAGTGTAGGTGCAATGGATGAGGAGAGGCGCAGAATGGTATAGATGCTGGTACCCAGATGTAGCGGTGCTGAAGGTGTTAGCGGCGAATGAATGGAGGACACCAGGGCTTGCAGTTTCAACGCTTTACTCACAGTTCTCGGTAACCTCTGGTGCCCGCGTCCATGCCGTGTCCTTCGGGGCAGAGACTCAATCAACCTCCCAGGCAAGTCAGGCTTCTCCTCTCCAACACTCCGCCAACATGTGTCTTTCTGAACGACTCCTCCAATGCGCCTTTGGGGCGAACCACTCCAGTACTCAGTTACCCAGGAATGCCTCTTTCTAGGTGTTCCTAGTCTCTACTTGCATGACAGACAGCTGTAGCCTCTATCGGGGACTCCTCTCAGAGTCCTGGCTCATGAATCGGTTGCTGTTGTGTCCCAAGTCTTTGATGGGAGTAGTGCATTTACAGCCAACTACTCCACCAGTGTCTACTGCAGAACCATAAGTGTCCATACAACCTCGGGGACCGGGCCCCGGCCTTGCGCTGAGAACCTATAGGCAGGGTACTCTCTCTCAACCCACAACTCTCTGTTCTCCTTCTCCTTCGTTCCGTGCTGTTCCTTCTCTCTCTTATGGAAGCTTAGGTTGCAGTTTTACGTCTTTCTCCTTCTGTTCCGTTCCCCGGGAGATCTTCCACTAAGACCAGTCCTCAGCATCTCCTGACTGACTGTCTTCCTCCGCCTCACTCCCGTCAGGCTGACCTGCTGTCAGCCTGCTCTCTCTCTCTCAGACCCTCGTCTCACTGACCACCTTCTCTGGGACTCTCCCCCAGACTGACCTGTAATTCTAAACTTTCCCTCTCTTTTATACTAACTCCACCCACCTCCCAGCACATCTCGTGTTACGAAGCAGGGTTCCACGAAGGGGTCTCTGCTACCCCCAGCCTGAAGCTGCTAGGTGGACCTACTGAACTATCCTGTGTGTGGGATGCAGATGTTGGAGTGTGGAAAGGATTTCCCAACTTACCTAGGCAGTGGGGCACTACACCTTAGGAGAAGGTGCAGTACCTCTGTGGCGACTGAGCCTCAGGGGCGCCACACTTTCATGCGTCTTGGCATGCTTGCCACCAGTCTTTCACACTGCTTCTGGCACAAAACTTTAAGCTTCTGGCACAAAACTTCTTTGTTTGATTGCTTGTGACTAGCCATCATCCTCTTGATGACATTCCAGAGGTTTTCAATGGGGTTCAGGTCAGGACAATGGGCTGCCCATGACAGGGTTTTGATGTGGTGGGCTCTTAATTTTTGCCAGAGCTGTAGTCTGCCATTCTTATCAGCAGAACAGACGCTATTTACACGGGACAATGTGCTGTTGAGAATGATAATCTTTTAGACATACCAAAATATAGCTTCACCTGACAAATGAGCTATTACATAACCCGAGTTTTGGGAAAGAATATTCCTAGGAATGGTTGTTCCTAATAATCATGCAGTGTAAATGCCCATTTAGAAAAAATCACAGCACAGCTTTCAATTATTAAACTGATCTGACAAACTGAAAGCAATTATGTAATTTGTTACTACAGTATGAACAAATAAGTGTTTTTCTTTTAGAAATTGTGATAAATCTACCCTATTTACTGTGCCTCCAGAACAGTTTTTTGCTGTTCTAAACTAACTGGAAATATAGAGACAGGCTGTTAGACAACAGATAGAAATAGGCAAATTTATTCTAGTACAATTACATTTCTAGTTGAATTTTCCAAAAATCTATATGCTCAGAATTCTTTTTTTTTTCTCTGCACTAATTCAGCAAAATGGCATTTTACTGAAATGTCGTGGCTTGGCAAAAGGTGAAAAAATATTCACATCAATGCTTACCTTTCCTCGTGGTTTCCCAGTCCTATACTACTCTTCTTTCTGCCGTTGTGTGCCTCATCTCCAGTCTAAGATGTGACTTCTGGGCACTACCAAGCCTCAGAGGTCTGTGTTTTGTGAGGCTGCAACGTATGCCACAAAATCACAACAAAACTCCAAGATAAAAACCAGGATGGGGCATTAATACAAGATGGGAACCAGGATGAGGACATTGCTTCGAGAAGGGGACCAAAATGGAGGACATTACTACAAGATAAAGACCAGGATGGGGGACATTACAGCAAAATGAGAACCAGGATGGGGACATTATTACAAGAAAAGTACCAGGATGGGAACATTAATCCAAGATGAGGACCAAGATGGGGCATTACTACATGAAGGAGACCAGGATGGAAGACATTACTACAAGATGAAGACCAGGATGGGGACATTACTCCAAAAAGAGGACCAATATGGGACATTACTACAAGAAGGGGACCAGGATAGGGTATTACTACAACAAGGAGACCAGGATGGGGCATTACTACAAGATAGGAACCAGGATGGGGACATTACTACAAGATGGAGACAAGGATGAGACACTTTACTACAAGAAGTTTGCCAGAATTACTATATGGTGTTAATTGTAAGACAATATTACTGTATGTAGACAATTGAGGGAAATAAAATTGTAAAAATGTAAAAAAAATCAAAATAAAGCATGAAAATATATTTTGTCCCTAAAAATGCTGTTTTATACTGTATGTAAACTAAAGTAAACAAAAAAGTACATGTTTGTTATTGCCACATCCATATCGACTCAAGCTGTTAAGAAACAAAATAAACATGACAAAAATGTTCAAAAGGTATATAGAAAATAAAATGGTATCACTGAAAAAGTGTCATTTTGACCTCCAAGGAAAACTTTTTCTGTGTGCGGCCTATTTACCCAGTCAAGTTTGAGACTCCTCGTCTATAGGATTACTGCATCAATAACTTTACATAGCAAGAAATGAACAATAATTCCATACAATAATGAAATCAGAAACAATTTTCCTGAAGATCACATGTCCAAAGATTTTTAGATAGTATGCAAAAGAAAATCTTTTTCCTTTAGTTCTCTTATTCTGTCATTTTGTTAGAACTGTTTAACTTTGTCTTATCAGCAACTGGGCGATCACATGAGCCCACTATTAGAGAGAATGAATATTCACTGCTCCTCACGCCCACAGTCCCACTCACTTTTATCAGCTGAAGCCAGTGACAAGAAGTGGGTGGGACTATAGGAGTAGACAGCAGGGAATATTCATTCTCTTTAGTAGCGGGCACGCATGATCACCCAGCTGCTGCAGGAACTGGCAACTCTGGCTAATGGTGTGCCTACTTTTAGAGAAAATGAATATTCACTGCTCTCCACTCCCATAGTCCCAGGCATAGGGAGCATTGTATATTCGGGTAGCTGACCTCAGTGTGTAGGTGTGCCTGGCAATGAAGTTATGCTCTATTTACACACTGAAATCAGCAGCTGGCATCAGAACAGGACACAGTGCTGCAATGGGAGCAAAGGGAAGGTGAGCATAATCATTTATCTTTTGTGCGCAGCATGATGAGTGTCATATATACCAGGATGAGGAGGCCATGTATACCAAGATGGGATAGGGGGGCCATATATACCAGGATGGGGGTGGGGCCCATATAAACCAGAATGGAGATGGGGGTCCATGTATACCAGGATTGAAATTGGGGGCCATGTATACCAGAATTGATATGGGGGCTATATATACTAGGATGGAGGACCATGTATACCAGTATGGGGTGTCTTGTACACCAGGAATGGGGCCATGTATACTTGAATAAGGATGGGGGCAATGTATACCAGGATGGGCATGGAGGGCCATGTATACAAGGATGGTGGCCATGTTTACCTGGATGGTGGGCCTTGTGTACCAGGATGGGAGGCTATGTATACAAAGATGGGGTGCCATGTATACAAGGAGGGGGGCCATGTATACCTGTATTGGGGGACATATATTCCTGGATGAAACATATATATCAGGATGGGGGGCATATATACCAGGATTGGGACATATGTATACCAAAATGGGGGATATTAGTACAGAATTGAGGATACACGGTGGTTTCTCCCTGTACACTGTCAGTGACTAACAGGTCTCTCCCTGTATTGGCAAGCAGGGAAAGACCTATCACTCCTGGACAGTGAGCGAGGGGAAACACCCAGTGACCAAGACGCACGGGAGAATTGTTGGACAGGCAGGCCCCCCCGATGGCTATGAAACTATGCATAAAGATATAATTACAAGAAAACTTCAAACGCAGATAAAAAAAAGTCCACAAAACAGATTTCTTCACAGCAGGTATCATTATAATAAATACAATAGCACCAATATGGTCATGTCTGTACTTTACTTTTGCAAAACCCTGCTGACAGATTCTGTTTAAGTACCTCACCTCAACAGACTTTAATTATGTTGCACAAGTTTTATGATGTTTATATCAAATTTTTACAATTTGAAAAGATTTAATTAAGTAAATTATATAATACACATAATAATGATGGTATTCTTGACATCTTCTTCACAATTTGCATAATAATTAAGTGGTTCCATTCCTATAGAAGTATTTTTATCATTTAACTTTCATTTTAGGAAGTGTAAATGCAAAATACATCATACTTAATGCCACTGTATTAAAACCATCATTAAATATGCTTGAAAAAGCACATTTTTATGTTTGTTAATAAATAACTACAATTTTGCCATGAAATAATTTGCATTTTTAATAAAATAAAAAAAATAAAAAAATACTTCAGTCTTTACTCTTCACTCTCTGGTTCTCAGGCTACACCTTCAGCAATAGCCAGTATTGAAGTAGGGAGACTTTTAAATCAATTTTCCTGGTTTAAGTTAAGCAACAGTTCATTACAAATGTTGGATGTTAATATTTGATGCTAATATCAGCTCCAGAAGCTTAGAACGATAAACAATTTGGGCATGATCATAAGAAGACACCATCATTTGGAATTTGTGTGAAGGCTTCTAAATTAATTTAGTTATGTTTGTTCTGTAATGTGTCCTAATTTTAGAGATTTCAGTTTTTCACAATTATTTTCACACCACTGAATTAATACACTTCTATAGATCGAGTACAAATCGTGTAGTGATCTTCAAAAGTCCTCCAATTTTGATCCCTAAAAAGATTATTAAGATACCAAACTATTTCTCCATGGAGGACAATTTAATGGGTTACAAACAATGTAAATTTTATTTATTAGAAAATTTCTTTGTGCTGAGATAATTTTATAAAAGTGCCCCTGCTATATATTGTGTAATGGCTGTGTCCAGAAGTCCATGCATGTGTCCATCCATAGCTTCTCCAGTTGATAGTAACCACATAACACAGCTCCAGGGAATCATAAGTCATTTATGATAAGTGAGTATACAGACAAAAGAGCAGGAGCTTGTAGAATCTTCTTTCTGAGGTAAGATTGATCACTGGAGCTCCTACAGGACAGGACCGCCCCGACCACAGAGTCACCTTGTCGATGGTGGGACGGCTTTTATGCTATGTTTGATCAAATACAGTATTACTAAGAACTCTGTATGATTTAAATGCACTTTTGCTTTTTACTTATTTAATTACAGCAGGGTTTTTTTCATTTTGTCTTTTGTAGGTTTTGTATGCTTTTTGGCCATGTGAACATGCATTTATATGCTGCATGTATACCAACTCAAACCAAGCTCAATTTTTGTGTTTTTTCACTATTCACACTAGGTAGGTTTTAACCGTTAGTGTAGTTGCTGTCTCAAATGGGTACACGTTGCCGTAACTTTATACTTTTTTGATCAAAATAGTGTTTACCAAGTACCCTATGTTATTCAATGCACTTCCTTTTTTACTTATTTATTTTCATTAGGGTATATACACACATTGTTTTTTCCTTTGGTTTTCTTGGATGTAAATGGTGCTTCAGTATCAGACTGAATATAGCAGTTCATATATATTTTATAGGAAACTAGATTTTTATAGATTTTTATGGACTTTGCTTACTTTCAATTCCAAAACCTCAAAAACAGTTAACATAGAAAAATTGAGAGAAACATACCATAAGGAAACAGCCTTTACCAAAACCTGTCAGATGATAAATGCACTAGCAGGATGCAGCAGGCCCCCACTGATATAGGCAAGGGCAGCACAGGTGCAAACTACTTCGAGAAACAGCCGCTCATACACCTACCAGATTATGGAGGGGTTGGCTGCCTAGTAGAAAAAATGCACACAAATAAGGCTGGAGTAGAACGCCACACAGGTATGTGTGGTGCAAAGTGTCCGGCTAACAGCCGATTGATGATGCCCATAGTATTATCAGGAGGGCTGCCCAGCACTATATACATGCACCCCACAGGGACAGATGCCCCAATACACCAAACCAACAAAAAGTGGCCTGGCTGCATCCTGCAAAAAATGATAAAAGGTGCACCTGTGCTGCCCCTGCCTATATTAGTGGGGGCCTGCTGCATCCTGCTAGTGCATTTGTCATCTGACAAGTTTTGGTAAAGTTTGTATATTATGTTTTTCACTACCAAAACTTGCTAGCTTATCACTTACATCAACATCTTCCCTTGCGTTTCTGTAAGAAAGTAGCACTGATAGCTCGTACAGTATAATGCATTAAAGCAAACCTGTCAGCTGTTTTGGCCGCTATAAGATGTGGCCACTGCCTTTCAGGGCTTATCTTCAGCATTTTGTTATGCTGTACATAAGCCCGCGATCGGACCTGCAAGATAAGAAAAATAAGTTTTATTATACTCACCCGGGGGGGCGGTCCGATGAGTGTTGCAGGTGCGGGTCCTCCCATCTTCTTGCTGCCCTCATGCTTGCTTCATGCCTCCCTGGCATCGTGCTCCTGTGCCCAGGCATATTTCTCTGCCATGTTGAGGGGGGAGCAAAGTACTGCAGTGCGTAGGCACCAGGAAAGGTCAGAGAGACCCAGCGCCTGTGCATTGCAGGAATTTGCACTGCCCTCAACAGGGCAGAGAAGTATGATTAGGCAGGAGCACAATGCCGAGGAGCCATGAAGCAATCAGGAGGGCGGTGTTGCAAGAAGATGGGAGGCGCCGGACCCAGACCTGCAACACCCATTGGACCAGATCGCACCGAACTGCGCCCCCGGGTGAGTATAATAACACTTATTTTTTTATCTTGCAGGTTGGATCAGGGGCTTACTGTATCTACAGCATTATAGACAGTGGCCACATCTTATAGTGGCCAAAACAGTTGGCAGGTTCCCTTTAAATGAAATGGTGAACAAAATATACAAAATAGATATAATCCTATATGTGACATTAATGACATACCTCATTGTGAAATATTGAACAACAAAAAATATCATATCATATCATATATAAATATCATATAAAAATATTTGCTCCAAAAACTACAACAATCCTTTCACCATTCTGAGAAAAGTGATTATGCCTCAGTTTCTTTATCCCATGGTGTGAAAGAAAGTCTTGTCTTCAGGTAATAGAAAAAAATAGCTATTGGTACATTTCATTTCAAGACAGGCTGCACTGTGCTAAATCTTAATGTGACATCTACAGTAACTGAGAATGTTGGCAGGGAAAATAATCCTGAAGTATGGGTTGGAGTAAAATAGGCTGGTAATGGTGTTGTCAGATATGACTGCATCAAAGCACCACTGTCCAGGTTCCAGAGAAGATAAGAGAGTAGTAATCTGGGAAATCATAAAGCCTGGTGGTTTATGTTGTACAATTTAGTAATTCCCTAAAGGCAATTTAACGCAGTTCTACTCAACAACAAACCATTTTTCCAGTGTTTGGTAAAAATTATACTCTAAAGTTATCAGGCATTGTCACATTAGCCATAAGGACACCCATAAAAGAAAATTAAGCAGTGGGTCTCCTATATTACATTCTGTCTAATTTTGGTACTAAAATTCATTTGGCTTTAAGCCTCAGTGGAAATGATGACTGCAGGGATGGCGGGTTAGATTGTACACTGTATTCTAGAAGTCTTCAGACTTATGAAATGTATGCATGTAGAGAGCAAATATATTAAAAAGTGAAAACAAAATATAGTATAGGTATATACAGTCATGGCCAAAAGTGCACCCTTGATATTGTTCCAGAAAATGAAGCACTTCTCTCATAAATTATTACAAATACACATGTTTGGTTATACCCATGTTTATTTCCTTTGGGTGTATTGGAATAACATAAAAAAACAGAAAACAAGGTGAATTGGACATAATTTTACACAAAATCTCCAAAATTTGCCAGACAAAATTGTTGGCACCTTCAACGTAATATTTGGTTGCACACCCTTTGGAACAAATAACTGCAATCACTTCCTATAACCATCAACGAGCTTCTTACACCTCTCAACAGGAATTTTGAACCACTCTTCTTTTTGAAACTGCTCCAGGTCCATTGTATTTAAAGGCTGCCTTCTCCCAACAGCAATTTTCAGATCTCTCCACAGGTGTTCAGTAGAGATCAGCAAATTTGTTTGGATTTTGGCCCCGAATCTGATTTTTACATATTTGGGCTGTATTTGATCACTATTCGTGCCGAATGTATGTCTTATGATCGGTTTCGAACATATTCGACAACTTTTACTCCCTTTGACTCTAATGACGTTTGGCTGTGTTTGACGAATATTGCAAAAGTAATATTTGAGTCCAAACAAATTCGCTCATCTCTAGTGTTCAGTGGGATTTAGATCTGGACTCATTGCTGGCCACTTCAGAACTCTCCAGTGCTTTTTTTCCATTCATTTCTGCATGCTTCTTGATGAATGATTTGGGTCATTGTCTTGCTGGTAACAAATAAAGTTGCACTCTGTAGCATTACAGCATGCAAACATGAAATATATGAATAGCATTACTGCTCTAGAAAATAGGAAAAAATAATAATACTTAGCACATAAATTGGCCAATTCATGTATACCTAGCAAACACAATAAGGTGATTCTTTTTGCTGGGACCTAACCAAATATGATTCCTCTTCTGGGCTTAAGTTAGGCCCTAGCAAAGAAAACTGCCTTATCGCGGCTGCTGGTATATATGAACTGGCCAATTTAGTAGTATTGTTTTTTTTCCCTATTTTCTTGAGCAGTAATGCAATTCAATTTTCATATACCGCATATCATGTTTCCATGCCATAGCGCTACAGAGTGAAAATTTATTTGTTAGTCATATATGGAGATGGATACTTAGTATGCACCTGTACACATCTGTTTTTTGTTTGGCAGTGAAGGCTGATGTTTTGTTAATTGTCCTGCTGGTAGATCCATAACCTAGGGGGCAAACCTAGCTTTTTGACACTGGGCACTACATTGTGGCCCAAAATCCTTTGCTATTCTTCACACTTCATGATGTCTTGCACTAAGTCAAGGCACCCAGTTCCAGAGTGTAACGCTAATGCTAGCATCTCTGCGTGTTACCTCACCCTCCTTCTGGCAGGGATGCTGACATACTCACTGCCCAATCACGGCATTGTCCCTGTCAACCTGCTTCTCTGGTCCTGTGCATGCTGTGCAGGTCTCCAGGCATTGTGCCTAGTGTGCATACTCCCCAATCCTTAAAAGGTTAGTGCGCAGGCTTTGGAAATGCCCCAGCCAATTGCTCAGAGGAATCAAGTATATAAGGCACACTCCTCAGAAGTGAAGTACCTGAGCAACACCTGTTGATTCCCTGCTGTGTGTGTATGTGCAACTAGTATGTTGTCAGGTGCCTGTCCTTGAATTATTGTTTAATCCTGTACTTGTGTTCTGAGACTCGTGCAGTCCCTGAAGCTGAAACAGCATTGGTGGTCCCCATATGTGAAACTGCATGGATGGTCCCTGAAATTGAAACTGCATCGTTCGTCTCTGAATCTGAAACCCCATTGGTGGTCCCTGAGCTTGAAGCCATTCAATCAGATCCTGAGCCTGAAGCCACAATGGCACTACTTTTACCCTAAAGCCACTCCAGCAGTACCTAAATCTGAAGCCGCCCCAACAGTACCTGAACTTTAAAACCACACTGGCAGTGCCTTAGCCTGACACTGCTCCATCGGTACCTGAACCCTGAAGCCGCACATTTTTGAACCTCCACCATATTTGACTGTAGGTACTGTGTTCTTTTCCAGAAAGATGTGCTTTACCAAAAAGTTCAAGCTTGGTCTAATCTCTTCACAAGATGCATTCCCAGCAGGATTTTGGCTTACTCACATATATTTTGGGAAACCACAGCTTAGTTTTTTATATCTATGTGTCAGCAGTGGAATCCTCCTGGGTCTCCTACCATAGCATTTCATTTCATTCAAATATCAATGGATAATTAGCTATGACACTGGTGCATTCTGAGCCTGCAGGACAGCTTGAATTTCTTTGGAACTTGCTTGGTGCTGCTAATCCACCATCTGGAGTATCCTGCATTGCAACCTTCCATCGATTTTTTTCTATTGTCCACGTCCAGGGAGATTAGCTATAGTTACATGGTTTGCAAATTTTTTTATTATGTTGCACACTGTGGACAAAGGAACATCAATCTCTTTTTAGATGGCTTTATAACCCTGAGATATTTTTCAACAAATGCTTAGTGTGGTACACACCTACACTCAATGCAAAGATTGAGTCAACTTGTCCACTATTTATATGACTTCAGGTGTAATTTTTATATTGAATACACCTTTTACTTGCCATAGGTGAGCATCACATTCTTGAAACAAGTTATTTATCCACAGCTTTGGAAAGGTGCCAACAATTTTGCTCACCCATTTTGGGGATTTGAGTGAAATTATATCCAATTTTCCTTTTTTCTTTTTTATTGTGTTGTTCCAATTCACACAAAGGAAATAAACATAAGTATAACAAAACATATGTAATGGCAATAATTTTCTGGGAGAAATACTTCATTTTCTGGAACAATTTAAAGGGTGTGCCAACACTTTTGGTTATGACTGTATATTTATATATATATATATATATATATATATATATATATATGCATATATATATATATACTGTATGTATGTGTATATATATACATATATAATAAACCAGCTGCAGCAGGTGACTTACACAAAAAGCGTTCCAGTATCTTCCTTTGCAAGCAGCCGAGTAAATCAACCCCTCATACATTTATCATATTTATTTATTTATATGTGTGCATATTAAGTGTGTCCATAAAGTCATGGTGCATGCACATTTGGTGCCCTTTCTCTTGCTCATTCATATCAGAACTGTTCATGAGGAGAGATAACAAGAACCAATCAAACAACACAAACTCATTTAGGCTGTGTGCCCACGTAGCAATTTTTAAGCGTTTTTGCCGCGATTTTCGGCGCGAAAACGTTTAAAAATCGTGTACAGAACGCCCCCCTTGCATTCCTATGGCATTCCGCACATGCTGTTCTAATGCTGCGCTTTTTTCCACAGCGGAATCGCATCGCGGAAAAAATCTCAGCATGCTCATTCTTTTGTGCGGAATCGCAAAGAATTGCCGCGATTCCGCACCCATAGGAATGCATGAGAATCGCTTACTTCCCGCATGTGACTTTGCCCACCATGCGGGAAGTTAAGCGTCTCATGTGCGGTTGGTACCCACGGTGTGGAGGAGAGGAGACTGTCCTCCAGGCCCTGGGTACCATACCCCTGTAAAAAAAAAGAATAAAAAATCGGGGTATATTTACCTTCCGGCGTCCCGCGCTGCATTCCCGGCCTAAACGTTCCCAGTAATGCCTTGCGGCACGGTCCTGTGATGACGTAGGTCTCGCGTGACTCTAGCGGTCTCGCGAGATCGCTATAGCAACGCGAGACTACGTCATCACAGGTCTCGCAAGGCATTACTGGGAACGCTGATGCCCGGGATGGCAGCGCGGGACGCCGGAAGGTAAATATACCCCGATTTTTTTTAGTTTTTTTAGCATTTTAACATTCTATCTTTTACTATTGATGCCGCATAGGCGGCCTCAATAGTAAAAACCTGGTCACACTTGTCAAACACTATGTTTGACGAGTGTGACCAACCTGTCAATCACTTTCCAAGCGATGCTTCAAATCGCTTGGAAAGTGCTTGAATATTGCACACAAAAATCGCGGCAAAATCGCGGTGAAATCGCGCGGAAAAAAACGCGCGATTTCTGGGAAGGAGTCCAGTTTTTGGTGTGCTTTTAAACACGCAACGTGGGCACATAGCCTATAGCTGCTGCTGAGCCCCCAGTCAGATTAACCCCTGATAAACTGAAATCTGATTAATACACTGCCAGACCTGTGACATCATGCACTTCACTATCGTTTGGATGTGTGTAGGGCAACAAATGGAGCCCACATCGAACTGTACTGAATAGCTATGAAACTGGGAGACTTTTTCTTTTATTTGGAGCAGATTTCACATTTCTAATGTCTTTTGTTGCTTTCCAGTGACTGGGCAAAATTGCACCATGACTTAATGGACACACTGTATATATGGACACTGATGTCACTCCCAGATTAAGCCTACAATTTATGGGCAGGTAGATTACGGCCACCTGCCAGTCAATGGGAGGAGTGCAAAATCAGGCTGGAGGCAGCCAGCATTCAATAGTTAAATATATAGAAAAACCTGACCAGCACCTCCTAATGTGAACACGTGTAAGCTGCCAAACTGCAGCCTGGAAGTGACATGAGTGTCCATAATTGTAGGCTGGTAGCCTAAAAGAGGAATATACAGTAGAGCAGGGACCCATCAGAGGGAGGCCACTTTGCCGTGGTTGATGGGCATACATGAATTGGCCAATTTGTGCGCTAAGAACCTTCATTTTCATCTATTACTATAAGTTAAAAAAAATTTGGAAAAAAAAATCTTTTTGAGGAGTATAATCTAAATTGAATGTTTTTAATGTTTTCCTGTGTTTTCACATGGCCTAAATTTATGCACAGCGCTGCTGTCCATTTTTGTCAATATAATGCAGTTTGGCAGCTTGCATGTGTTCACATTAGGAGGTGCTGGTCAGGTTTTATATATATATATATATATACTGTATATATATATATATATACTGTATGTACAGTATATATATATATATATATATAGTGAGACATTGACCGGCGTGATTGTAAATGGTCGGTATGTGTCGCAGAGGAGGAGGTCCTCTGCGCTGTAAGCCTGAAATGTTGCTCTGAGACCTGTAGTTCCACAAACTTTGCTTAGCTTATAAAGGGCTGGGCTTATAGGGTCTGGCCAACCATCTACCTCCCATCAAGGGGTGTATCTCATGCGATATAATGAGACAGAGGCATAGTCACATGGTCTCTGTGTTGGAAGGTCCTGCAAAAGGAAAGAATTCCTGAATAGCACATGGTGAGACCATGTACCTGTGGAGTCTGATGGCTGCTGCGTTGGGGGAAGCTACCATCCTTCTGAGGGTGTTGTGAATTCGCTTTCTGGCCTCCCTCTGGTTATTACTGAAAGTAGTGGAGCTGGTAAGATTGACAGAGGGGTTGCGAGTTCTCTTTCTGGGCTCCCTCTGGTGGTTACTGGAGGTAATGGAGCTGATCTGATTAACGGAGGCTTGCCACCTGATAATGAGGATGACGATTGGAGATCTGGAGTTTCAGACTGGGATTTAAGACAGCCGACTCCCTCTATCCCTGCTGGTGATTTTCTTCTGCCTCCTGAGGTCTGATGTTTCCAGCTCAGTCCCTGCATGTTCAGCTAAGTGTTTATTTGCTATTCTGTTTGCATTTGATCTGGTTTTGTCTATCTCAGTTTTGTGTTGGTCAGCCAGCTCCGGCTGGGGCTGTGCTGAATCACCGTCCATATGTTACTGCTTGTGCCAGTTTGTTTTTGTCCCTTATTAGATTGGCCTCTTTTTGCTCTGCTTTCAGAATATACCAGAGTGGTGATATAGTGGGCGAAGTCATGTGACTTCAGTATTTTTTGCATCAAACGTGTTGGACCTTTTGCTGTTTTTTTTGCGTGATTGCAGACAGCGTCTTTCTATTCCTGTCCTGTCTAGTCAGTTTGGGCCCCGTGATTTGCTCAGTCTATTTTCCTGCCTGCGTTTGTGTTTTCACCTTGTCTCACCGACAATATATGTTTGGGGGCTATCTATTCCATTGGGGTCTGCTCTGGGGCAGTTTAGATTTCCCCTTTCTTGCATTAGGCTTTGCTAGCTCTCCAGCTGTGCCGAGGTGTCTAGGATCATCGTAAGTATGCTCCACGGCTACTGCTAGTTGTGTGGATGGGATAAGGGGTCTGCAATCTGCTTAGTTACCAACCTCTCTTGTTTTCTGTGGCTTAGCTTTGGCTTGCTCTCCTCCTCGGTGACCCATTCATAACAGAATCACCAGCCTAACTGTAGACTCTAGGGTACTCTAAATTAGGAAAGAATTTAAAAAAAAAAAGGGTGTCAGAATTTTTTTTTTCATGTATATTTTTTACTCTTTTTTTTCTGGGGCTGCAGGAGGAGATTTTCTTTTTTTCTTTTTCTAAATGGAGACTAAGCAATTGTCTGATCGTGTTGAGCAGCTCGCTGCTGAAGTGTGGGGAATTTCTGCCTATCGCGCTCAATCATCTGCTGTTGAACCAAAAATCCATACTCCTGATGTGTTTTCTAGGGATCGGTTTAAATTTTTGAATTTTAAGAATAATTGTAAACTATTTTTTGCTTTGAAACCTAACTCATCGAGGAGCTCTGTGCAGCAGGTTAAAATTGTCATCTCCCTGCTGCACGGCGATCCCCAGGATTGGGCCTTTTCTTTGACACCCAGAGATCCTATTCTGGCTAATGTGGATGCATTTTTTCAAGCCTTGGGGTTGTTGTGTGATGAACCTAATGCTATTGATCAAGCTGAGAAAACCTTATTGGCATTGAACCAGGGTCAGGATTCTGCAGAGTTATATTGTCAAAAATTCCAAAAGTGGGTGGTCCTTACAAAATGGAATGACGATGCCTTAGCAGCTCTCTTTCGGAAGGGTTTGGCAGAAACCGTAAAAGATGTTATGGTGGGATTTCCTGTTACTTCTGGTCTAGACGACTCTATGTCATTGGCCATTCAAGTTGATCGGCGTTTACGTGAACGTAAAACTACACTAGAGGAGTTGCTGCCTTTCGAACGAACTTCTGAACCCATGCAATGTGATAGGGTTTTGTCTAGGGTGCAACGTCAGGAGTTTAGAAGGCGTAATAAGCTGTGTTTTTTCTGTGGGGACGCCTCTCATACTATTTTTGTCTGCCCTAAACGAGAAAAGCGTTTTGCTCACACATTTGCTGTGGGCAGTGTGCAGCCTATGTTCCTTTTGGCAATTACCCTGATCTGCTCCTTGTCTACATTTTCCACTAAGGCTTTTGTAGATTCAGGAGCAGCTTTGAATCTGATGGATTTAGACTTTGCTAAACATTGTGTTTTTCCCCTTTGAGGGGCATCGATGCTACTCCTTTGGCGGAGAATAAATCCCAATTTTGGACCCAGGTGATAATGCGGGTCGCCCCGGACCACCAAGAGAATTGTAAATTTTTGGTGTTGCACAATTTTCATGATATTATTGTACTAGGTTTTCATGGTTGCAGACCCATAATCCTGTGTTGGATTGGAAATCTGTGTCTGTGGTGAATTGGGGTTGTCAATGTGCTCTTGGTGACACTCCTGTTTTCTCCAACTCTCCCCAGTCTCATGATGTTCCTGACTATTTGGCTGATTTTTCTGATGTATTTAGTGAGAGTAAGTCTGCGTCTTTGCCTCTTCATAGGAGTTATGATTGCACAATTGAGTTAATGCCCGGGTGTAAATTTCCCAAGGGTCGGCTTTTCAACTTATCGGTACCCGAACATGATGCTATGCGATCTTATATCAAGGAGTCGTTGGAGAAGGGTCATATTAGAACATCCTCTTCACCTTTCCGTGCTGTTTTTTTTTGTGGCAAAGAAAGATGGTTCATTAAGGCCATGTATTGACTATTGTTCCCTTAACAAAATCACTGTTAAATATCAGTATCCATTACCCCTGATTTCTGATTTATTTTTCAGAGCTAAGAGTGCCTGTTGGTTTACCAAGCTTGACCTCAGGGGGGCATATAATCTTATTCGCATCAAGCACAGGGATGAATGGAAGACGGCGTTTAATACTCCACAGGGACATTTTGAGTACCTTGTGATGACTTTTGGGCTCACTAATGCCCCTTCTGTCTTCCAATCTTTTATGAACAATATTTTCTGGGACTTTGTGGATAAGTTTTTGATCATTTATCTGGATGATATTTTGATTTTTTCCAGTGATTGGGATTCTCATGTGGAACATGTCCGGACTGTGTTCTGGATTTTGAGGGAAAATTCTCTGTATGTTAAGGGATCGAAGTGCCTCTTTGGTGTACAGAGGATTTCATTTTTGGGTTTCATTTTGTCCCTGTCTGCTATTGAACTGGACCCAGCCAAGATACAGGCCATATATGATTGGGTTCAGCCCACTTCTTTGAAGGCTCTCCAGAAGTTTTTGGGTTTTGCTAATTTCTACCGTAAATTTGTAAGTAATTTTTCTGGTATTGTTAAACCTCTGACTGATCTGACCAAAAAGAGCGCTGATGTGTTGAATTGGTCTCCAGAGGCAGTGTCGGCATTTCAGGAACTTATGCAGAGATTCACTTCTGCTCCGGTTCTACAGCAACCTGATGTCTCACTCCCATTTCAGGTGGAGGTAGATGCTTCTGAGACTGGTGCAGGAGCCGTTTTGTCCCCAAAAGATCCTGTGACTTCTAAGATGAATCCCTGTGCCTTCTTTTCCCAAAAGTTCTCCCCATCTGAACGTAACTATGAATTGGGGAATCGGGAATTGTTGGCCATGAAATGGGCCTTTGAAGAGTGGAGACATTGGTAGGAGGGAGCTAGACATCAAGTTGTGGTCCTCACCGACCACAAGAATTTGATTTATCTTGAATTGGCCAAACGCTTGAATCCTAGACAGGCTAGGTGGGCCTTGTTCCACGCATTTTAATTTTGTGGTCTCTTTTCTTCCGGGCACTAAGAATGTTAAGGCAGACGCCCTTTCTAGGATTTTCTTTGCGGATTCTCTTAATGTGACCCAGCCTACTACCATTCTAAATGAGGGTGTAGTCCTTTCCGCCATCTCACCCGATTTGAGATGTGCCCTGGAGGAATTTCAGGAGGACAAACCTGAACGTTGCTCTATGGGAAAATTGTATGAACCTGACCAGTGGAGGAAGAGAGTAATGTCTGAAATTCATTGCTCCGCATTGGCTGGTCATCCAGGTATTTTTGGTAACAGAGATTTGGTGAGTCGGTGTTTTTGGTGGCCTGCCTTATCTCGTGATGTCAGGAATTTCGTGCAGTCCTGTGGGACTTGTTCTCGGTCCAAGCCCTGTTCTCATTCTAGTGGGCTGTTGATGCCCCTGCCGGTGCCCAGGAGGCCATGGACCCATATCTCAATGGATTTTATTTTTGATCTTCCTGTCAGAGAATGACTGTTATCTGGGTGATTTGTGATAGATTTTCTAAGATAATCCATCTTGTACCACTCCTAAAGTTGCCATCTTCTTCTGAGTTGGTGCACTTGTTTTTACAGGTGGTTCGGTTGCACGGGATTCCTGAGAACATTGTGTCGGACAGAGGAGTTCAGTTTGTTTCCAGATTTTGGAGAGCTTTTTCTTCCAAACTGGGAATTCAGTTATCTTTCTCCTCTGCATTTCAATTTGCATGACAATTTGAGATCTGGGGTTTCAGACTGGGATTTAAGACAGCCGACTCCCTCTATCCCTGCTGGTGATTTTCTTCTGCCTCCTGAGGTCTGATGTTTCCAGCTCAGTCTCTGCATGTTCAGCTAAGAGTTCCTTTGCTATTCTGTTTGCATTTGATCTGGATTTGTGTATCTCAGTTTTGTGTGGGTCAGACAGCTCTGGCTGGGGCTGTGCTGAATCATCGTCCATATGTTACTGCTTGTGCCAGTTTGTTTTTGTCCCTTATTAGATTGGCCTCTTTTTGCTCTGCTTTCAGAATATACCAGAGTGCTGATATAGTGGGCGAAGTCATGTGACTTCAGTATTTTTTGCATCAGACGTGTTGGACCTTTTGCTGGGTTTTTTGCGTGATTGCAGACAGCGTCTTTCCATTCCTGTCCTGTCTAGTCAGTGTGGGCCCCGTCATTTGCTCAGTCCATTTTCCTGCCTGCTTTTGTGTTTTCACTAGTGTTGAGCGATACCGTTCGATACCCAAAAATATCGTATCGGATGGTATCGCCATCCGATACGAAAAAATATCGGGTATCGCCGATTCCGATACCGGAAGTCCCATTCAAGTCAATGGGACTTCCGGTATCGGAATTAAAAAAAGGCCTTTATTTCCTTGTTGGCTAATTCTACATAATTGAAAACAAATAAGAATCATGTAGAATGTATTGTGGGAGGTGGAGGAGACATTAAAAGCAAAGTGGTTTATTCAAATCACATGGCATAGCATTAATTCCAATTTTTTTTTTCAAGACGTTCGGAGTTAAAAAGATATTGACTATGTTAACTTTTTTATATTTAGTCAGATATGTATGTTTCGCAACTTCCATGCTCTTCACCTTCTTTTGTACTTCTCCCACACTTTCTCCTTCATGATCCGCAGCAGTAGCATTTTTTTCATCAATTTTTTCTTCACCTTATTCATCTTCTTCTTCTTCACCTTCTTCCCATTAATTTTTTTTTTCCATTCTTCATATTCTTCTTATTCAGCTATTATTAATTTTCATATGCTATTTCTTCATCTTCTTCCTATTCTTCTTTTTCTTCATTTTCTTATGGTGACAGGCATTCCTGTAGTACTTATCTATAAAAGTTATAAGATTACACCTTACGTTCTACCTGTCACTAAAGATTTACAACAGGATTTGTCCGCGTTCAGTTTGGCCTGCAGCAGCAGGCATTTTCCAGGGGCACCACGAGGAGGAACGGACTCACCCCCCTTTACTGCTTAGTCTTCTTCTGCTTATAATTTTGATTTCTTCTATGCTGATTTTTTGTCTTATGCTTAATGTTCTTCTGCTTTCTGTTCTTCTGCTTTTGCTTCTTCTGCATCTTGTTCTTCTGTCTTTTGTTCTGTATCTTGGTGGTTGTCTTCATGCGAGAACCAGCTGACAGTACTGGAACCCGTAGTGGCAGCAGAAGGCACAATAGCAAATGGCACTACTGAGGAACAGCTGACGGTGCTGGACCCCGGTTACTATGCAGGAGGTACCTGTGCTAGAAACCACTACCAAGGACCAGCTGACGGTGCTGGACCTCGGATACCGAGATGGAGGCACCTAGGCCAAAGGCTGTGGCGAGAACCAGCAGACAGTGCTGGCACCCGGATGGGTAGCAGAAGGAACAAGAGCCAATGGCACTACCGAGGACCAACTGACGGTGCTGGACCACGGTTACTAAGCAGAAGGTACCTGTGCTAAAAAGCACTACCAAGGACCAGCTGACGGTGCTGGACCTCGGATACCGAGATGGAGGCACCTAGGCCAAAGGCTCTGGCGATAACCAGCAGACAGTGCTGGAACCCGGGTGGGTTGCAGAAGGTACCCATTGAAAGCAAAGTAGCCAGGCCGCAAGCTGGCCGCAGTTACCGAAACCCACAGTCCTACAGGGGGTCCCTGTCCCATTGGCACTACGGATCCAGCCTTCAGTGCCAGTTCCCGCAGCCCACATAGGAGTCACCTAAACTGCAGGCACCGTAGAGTCGGCTAACCCGGCCGCAAGACGACAGGACAACGGATTGGTGGCATAGTGACCTTGACACTACCCGGAAACAGCAGGCGTGCTGGAACCAGGCTGGGCAACAGGGAGTCCCCGTGCCAAAGACACTGCCGAGAACCAGCTGACGGTGCTGGAACCCAGATGGGTATCAAAAGCTACAAGAGCCAATGGCACTACCGAGGAACAGCTGACGGTGCTGGACCACGGTTACTAGGCAGGAGGTACCTGTGCTAGAAAGCACTAACAAGGACCAGCTGACGGTGCTGGACCTCGGATACCGAGATGGAGGCACCTAGGCCAAAGGCTCTGGCGAGAACCAGCAGACAGTGCTGGAACCAGGGTGGGTAGCAGAAGGTACCCATTGAAAGCAAAGTAGCCAGGCCGCAAGCCGGCCGCAGTTACCGAAACCCACAGTCCTACAGGGGGTCCCTGTCCCATTGGCACTACGGATCCAGCCTTCAGTGCCAGTTCCCGCAGCCCTCATAGGAGTCACCTAAACTGCAGGCACCGTAGAGTCGGCTAACCCGGCCGCAAGACGACAGGACAACGGATTGGTGGCATAGTGACCTTGACACTACCCGGAAACAGCAGGCGTGCTGGAACCAGGCTGGGCAACAGGGAGTCCCCGTGCCAAAGACACTGCCGAGCACCAACTGGCGTTGTTGGAGCCCAGGGACAATCATGGTGTAGGCCGAGGCCTACTTGGTGGTAGTCTTAGATTGTTTGTAGGCTACAACAGACTGTCAACGTGCTCCAATTAGGCATCTGTCTCCACTCTGTTTCCAGAATTTCACGTGACCACCAACACCGCCAGTTTATGCGTACAGCAGCCGTCTGCCTAATCCACACATGTTGCTGTGTTACTGGGATTCTGTAATGTCAGCAGATCCCCTGATGTTTGTCTGCCAATGTCTCCTGCTCTGTCCACATTGCAACCACTTGCAGTGGGAAGGTGGACAGCGCAGGAGACAGTGGCGGACACACATTGGGGGATCTGCTGACGTAACAGAACCCCAGTAACACAGGAACACGTGTGGAATGCGTGGACGGCAACTGTGAGCAGGAACTGGCGGTGTTGGAGGTCAGGGGAAATACTAGAGACAGAGTGGAGACAGAGGCCAAATCAGAGAATGTTTAAATCTGAAGTAGTTACAATTTGGAGGCAGCAGCAGTTTGCCCTCCACACAGCAGGGGATCAGCTGACGTTACTGAACCCCACTTTCACATGAACGAGTGTGTTTTTCTGTGTGGACAGCACTTCCGAGCAACAACTGACGATGTTGGAGCCCAGGGATAGTCATTTTGTAGGCTGAGGCCTACTTGGAGGCAGTTTAAGATAAGACGTTGTTTGAATTTGGAGGCAGTAGCAGTTTGCCCTCCACACAGCAGGGGATCAGCTGACGTTACTGACCCCCACTTTCACATGAACAAGTGTGTTTTTCTGTGTGGACAGCACTTCCGAGCACCAACTAGCATTGTTGGAGCCCAGGGAGAACCAGGGTGCAGGCCGAGGCCTACTTGGTGGCAGTTTTAGATTGTTTGTAGGCTACAACAGACTGTCAACGTGCTCCAATTAGGCATCTGTCTCCACTCTGTTTCCAGGATTTCACATGACTACCAACACCGCCAGTTTATGCGTACAGTAGCCGTCTGCCCAATCCACACGTGTTCCTGTGTTACTGGGATTCTTTAATGTCAGCAGATCCCCTGATGTTTGTCTGCCAATGTCTCCTGCTCTGTCCACATTCCCACCACTTGCAGTGGGAAGGTGGACAGCGCAGGAGACAGTGCCGGACACACATTGGGGGATCAGCTCACGTTACAAAACACCAGGAACACAGGAAAAAGTGTGGAATGCGTGGACGGCAACTGTGAGCAGGAACTGGCGGTGTTGGAGGTCAGGGGAAATACTAGAGAAAGAGTGGAGACAGAGGCCAAATCAGAGAATGTTTAAATCTGAAGTAGTTACAATTTGGAGGCAGCAGCAGTTTGCCCTCCACACAGCAGGGGATCAGCTGACATTACTGAACCCCACTTTCACATGAACGAGTGTGTTTTTCTGTGTGGACAGCACTTCCGAGCACCAACTAGCGTTGTTGGAGCCCAGGGAGAACCAGGGTGCAGGCCGAGGCCTACTAGGAGCCAAGTGTAAAGCTGAGGTATTTTGACTTTGGAGGGAGCAGGACACTTTGCCCTCCACACAGCAGGGGATCAGCAGACGTTACTGACCCCCACTTTCACATGAACGAGTGTGTTTTTCTGTATGGACGGCACTTCCGAGCAACAACTGACGATATTGGAGCCCAGGGATAGTCATTTTGTAGGCTGAGGCCTACTTGGTGGCAGTTTAAGATAAGACGTTGTTTGAATTTGGAGGCAGTAACAGTTTGCCCTCCACACAGCAGGGGATCAGCTGACGTTACTGACCCCCACTTTCACATGAACGAGTGTGTTTTTCTGTGTGGACAGCACTTCCGAGCACCAACTAGCGTTGTTGGAGCCCAGGGAGAACCAGGGTGCAGGCCGAGGCCTACTTGGTGGCAGTTTTAGATTGTTTGTAGGCTACAACAGACTGTCAACGTGCTCCAATTAGGCATCTGTCTCCACTCTGTTTCCAGGATTTCACGTGACTACCAACACCGCCAGTTTATGCGTACAGTAGCCGTCTGCCCAATCCACACGTGTTCCTGTGTTACTGGGATTCTGTAATGTCAGCAGATCCCCTGATGTGTGTCTGCCACTGTCTCCTGCTCTGTCCACATTCCCACCGCTTGCAGTGGGAAGGTGGACAGCGCAGGAGACAGTGGCGGACACACATTGGGGGATCTGCTGACGTAACAGAACCCCAGTAACACAGGAACACGTGTGGAATGCGTGGACGGCAACTGTGAGCAGGAACTGGTGGTGTTGGAGGTCAGAGGAAATACTAGAGACAGAGTGGAGACAGAGGCCAAATCAGAGAATGTTTAAATCTGAAGTAGCTAAAATTTGGAGGCAGCAGCAGTTTGCCCTCCACACAGCAGGGGATCAGCTGACGTTACCGAACCCCACTTTCACATGAACGAGTGTGTTTTTCTGTGTGGACAGCACTTCCGAGCACCAACTGGCGTTGTCGGAGCCCAGGGAAAATGAGGTAGTAGGCCGATGCCTACTTGGAGCCAGGTGTAAATCTGAGGTTGTTTGACTGTGGAGGGAGCAGGACACTTTGCCATACACACAGCAGGGGATCAGCTGACGTTACCGAACCCCACTTTCACATGAACGAGTGTGTTTTTCTGTGTGGACAGCACTTCCGAGCACCAACTGGCGTTGTCGGTGCCCAGGGAAAATGAGGTAGTAGGCCGAGGCCTACTTGGAGCCAGGTGTAAATCTGAGGTTGTTTGACTGTGGAGGGAGCAGGACACTTTGCCATACACACAGCAGGGGATCAGCTGACGTTACCGAACCCCACTTTCACATGAACGAGTGTGTTTTTCTGTGTGGACAGCACTTCCGAGAACCAACTGGCGTTGTCGGAGCCCAGGGAAAATGAGGTAGTAGGCCGAGGCCTACTTGGAGCCAGGTGTAAATCTGAGGTTGTTTGACTATGGAGGAAGCAGGACACTTTGCCATACACACAGCAGGGGATCAGCTGACGTTACCAAACCCCACTTTCACATGAGCGAGTGTGTTTTTCTATGTGGACAGCACTTCCGAGCACCAACTGGCGTTGTCAGAGCCCAGGGAAAATGAGGTAGTAGGCCGAGGCCTGCTTGGAGCCAGGTGTAAATCTGAGGTTGTTTGACTGTGGAGGGAGCAGGACACTTTGCCATACACACAGCAGGGGATCAGCCGACGTTACCGAACCCCACTTTCACATGAACGTGTGTGTTTTTCTGTGTGGACAGCACTTCTGAGCACCAACTGGCGGTGTCGGAGCCCAGGGAAAATCAGGTAGTAGGCCGAGGCCTACTTGGTGGCAGTTTGCGATTGTTTCTAGACTACTACTAACTGTCAACGTACTCCAATTCAATTAGGCCTCTGTCTTCACTCTGTTTCGAGTATTTCCGCTGGCTTCCAACCACGCCAGTTGCTGCTCTGAAATGCCGTCTGCACAACCCACACTTGTTCCTGTGTTACTGGGGTTCTGTAACAGCAGCTTCTCCCTAGAGATGAGTCAGGCAATGTCTCCTGCTCTGTCCACATTTCCACTACAAGTAGTGGGAATGTAGACAAAGCAGGAGACATTGCCGTGCTCAACTCTGGAGATGAGCAGATGTTACAGGACCCAGGTACCACAGGAAGAAGTGTGGATTGTGCAGACGGCACTTGAGAGCAGAAACAGGCGGTGTTGTAGGCCGGAGGAAATACTCAAAACAGAGTGGAGACAGAGGGCAAATCAGAGAACATATTAAATCAGAGGTAGTCAGAAGTTGTAGGCAGCTGGAGAGTTTGCCGTACACACAGCAGGGGATCAGCTGACGTTACCGAACCCCACTTACACATGAGCGAGTGTTTTGTCTGTGCGGACAGCACTTCCGAGCACCAACTGGCGTTGTCGGAGCCCAGGGAAAATGAGGTAGTAGGCCGAGGCCTACTTGGAGCCAGGTGTAAATCTGAAGTTGTTTGACTGTGGAGGGAGCAGGACACTTTGCCATACACACAGCAGGGGATCAGCTGACGTTACCGAACCCCACTTACACATGAGCGAGTGTTTTGTCTGTGCGGACAGCACTTCTGAGCACCAACTGGCGGTGTCGGAGCCCAGGGAAACTCAGGTAGTAGGCCGAGGCCTACTTGGTGGCAGTTTGCGATTGTTTCTAGACTACTACTAACTGTCAACGTACTCCAATTCATTTAGGCCTCTGTCTTCACTCTGTTTCGAGTATTTCCGCTGGCTTCCAACCACGCCAGTTGCTGCTCTGAAATGCCGTCTGCACAACCCACACTTGTTCCTGTGTTACTGGGGTTCTGTAACAGCAGCTTCTCCCTAGAGGTGAGTCAGGCAATGTCTCCTGCTCTGTCCACATTTCCACTACAAGTAGTGGGAATGTAGACAAAGCAGGAGACATTGCCGTGCTCAACTCTGGAGATGAGCAGATGTTACAGGACCCAGGTACCACAGGAAGAAGTGTGGATTGTGCAGACGGCACTTGAGAGCAGAAACAGGCGGTGTTGTAGGCCGGAGGAAATACTCAAAACAGAGTGGAGACAGAGGGCAAATCAGAGAACATATTAAATCAGAGGTAGTCAGAAGTTGTAGGCAGCAGGAGAGTTTGCCGTACACACAGCAGGGGATCAGCTGACGTTACCGAACCCCACTTACACATGAGCGAGTGTTTTGTCTGTGCGGACAGCACTTCTGAGCAACAACGGGCGTTGCTGTAGCCCAGGAAATAAAGTTCAGGTCATAGAAACATGAACACAACAGGGGACCTGGATCCTGTTGCCAGCCAATTATTTATTCTGGAAGAGGACTGGCAAATTCAGGTGAGATCCAGGCCTTGTTCATTTTCACAAAAGTAAGCCGGTCAACACTATCGGCGGATAGTCGCGTGCGACGGTCTGTTACCACACCACCTGCAGCACTAAAGACACTTTCCGATAATACACTGGCAGCAGGGCAAGCCAGCACCTCCAATGCATACTGGCTAAGCTCTGGCCATGTATCCAGCTTAGAGACCCAATACTTGAACGGGGAAGAGCCATCTGGGAGAACACTAACAGGGCACAACAAGTAGTCTGTCACCATCTGACGGAAACGTTGCCTCCTGCTGACTGGAGCCGTCTGTGATGGTGTAGCCGTTTGTGGCGGTCCCACAAAACTTTTCCACATTTGGGCCATACTGGCCTTGCCTTGTCCTGCGGCACTGCCTCTGCTACCTCTTTGTGCAGAGCTTCCTCCACTGCCTCTACCCACATGGCTGGTTTGAAAAGCACTACCAGCAACACTTGTGGGGGGAATGGAGAACATGATGGCCTGCACAAGTGTTTCTTGGTACTCCCGCATTTTTCGCTCCCGGTTCAACTGTGGTATGAGGCTTTGTAAGTTGTCCCGGTAGCGAGGATCTAGGAGGGTGTACACCCAATAATCAGCCGTGTGGAGAATGTTGGCGATGCGGCGGTCATTTAACAAGCACTGCAGCATGAAATCAACCATGTGCTGCAGACTGCCAACTGGACCGGAAACGCTGTCCCCAGCTTGAGGCAGCATCTCTGCCTGCTCAGCATCACCCCACCCTCGCTGTACACACTGACTACTAGAGCCTTGTGTACCTCCCTCCTCTGGAGAGATGTGTTCCTCCTCCTCCATTGACTCCTCGTCATCCTCCTCACTAAGTGTCCCCTGCCTGGGCCTTTGTGTGGAAGCATGTTGCGCAGACTTGCCAGAAGCAGATGGCATTTCTGTCTGCTCATCCTCGACCTCTTCAAAAACCTCCTCACTTAGTGCTTGTAAGGTTTTTTGAAGCAGACAGATGAGGGGGACAGTCATGCTGATTAGTGCATCATCTGCACTGGCCATCCGCGTGGAGTCATCGAAGGCACGCAAAACTTGGCAGATGTCCCTCATAGTGGCCCACTCAGTGGTGGTGAAGTGTGTCCGGCGCACAGTGCGACTTGTTTGCGCCTGATGCAGCTGGTACTCCATTACTGCTACCTGCTGCTCACACAACCGCTCCAACATATGTAACGTTGAATTCCACCTGGTGGGGAGATCACATATGATGCGATGTTCTGGCAGGCGGAATCGGCGTTGCAGAGATGCAATGCGCGATCTTGCCATGCTGGAACGCCGCAAGTGAGCACACTCTAGGCGAACCTTGTGCAGCAGTGCATCAAGATCCGGATAGTCCCTCAGAAAGCTCTGCACGACCAAATTGAGCACGTGTGCCAGACATGGTATGTGAGTGAGGTTGCCTAGGCCCAGAGCTGCCACTAGATTTCGGCCATTGTCACTCACTACCAAACCTGGCTGGAGATTCGCTGGCACAAACCACACATCGCTCTCCTGCTTGATGGCATTCCAGAGCTCCTGTGCTGTGTGGCTCCGATTCCCCAAAGAAATTAATTTAAGGACGGCCTGTTGACGTTTGGCCACACCTGTGCTCATATCTGGCCTAACAGGCTCACGCAGTGCTGATTCCGAGGAACTAGAGTAGGAGGAGGACTCAATATGTACAGACTGCATTCCTGCAATCCTTGGAGTTGGCAGAATACGTACAGAGCCACTCTTCAGATCTGTACCCGGCTCCACAACATTGACCCAATGGGCAGTGAGGGAAAGGTATCGTCCCTGTCCATGGCTACTGGTCCACGCATCGGTGGTCAGGTGGACCTTGCTACTGACGGCATTTAGTAGCGCATTTTTAATTTTTCCCTCCACATGCTTTTGCAGGGCAGGGACGGCTTGCCTGCTGAAATAAAAGCGGCTGGGCACATTGTATTGTGGAACTGCCAATGTCATAAAGTTCCGGAATGTGTCAGTCTCCACCAGCCTGAATGACAGCATCTCAAGGGCCAGTAGTTTGGCAATGCCGGCATTCAGTGCCAGTGCTCGGGGATGGTTTGCCGAGTATGGCCGCTTTTTCTCCCATGCCTGTGCTACCGATTGCTGGAGAGTGGCCTGGGAGGGTGCTGATGACTGCGAACGTGGTTCAGTGGGTGGAATTTCACTGGGTCTCTGGACAACAGTGGCACTGGTTCTTCCATGGCGTTCCAGTGAGGAAGCCGAACCAGCTGTGTGTGAGCTGGAGGAAGAGGCCTCAACACGAGCTGAAGAGGTGGTAGGTGCTGCTGAAGGTTGGCCTACATCTTCAGTGTGTCTGTGTAACTCCACCTCGTGCTTGGTACGCACATGTTTCCACATATTTGTGGTATTGAGGTTGCTCACATTTTTCTCTCATTTCACTTTCTGATGACACAGCTTGCATTTGACAAAGCAAATGTCATCTGCAACTGTGTCAAAAAAAGACCACGCACTGCAAGTCCTGGGAGCGCCCGTTTTGTGTTTTGGAAGAGGATTGCTCCTAAAGGGTGCCAAAGTGGAGGCTACAGGCAACCAAGTCTGCCCCCGCCCTCTCCCTCCTCTTTTGGCCGTTCGGGGAATCTCTTCCTCAGAGCTGCTCCCACCACCTTCCTGTGGCTGACGCCATGATAGGTCAAGGACCTCAGCATCTCCACTCCCCTCTTCAAGCACAGGCTGGTCCTGGGTTGTCTCGCCAGCACCGTGCGCACCAGAAATGGGCAACTGAGTCTCATCATCATCTGATGCATACTGAGGTGTGCTGACCATAGGCACTGGCCCACCCGCCTCTTCAGATTCAGAGGGACAAAGCAGTTGCGCATCACTGCACACTCCCTCTTCTTCACGCTCTAGAATGCTGCTTGGCTGGCCACCTCTTTCCAAGCCAACAGATTCTGAGAACAGAAGTAAAGATTGAGATGGCTCCAGTCCAGGGCTCTCAGACTGCCTGGGCAATTTAGCAGGTGGTGAAGAGACAGATGGTTGCTCTTCAGTGCTCTGGCCTTGGGAGGATGCGGAAGTCATTGAAGTGGATGCGTTAGCTGCCATCCATCCGACAACGGCTTCAATTTGTTCGTCACGCAGCAGTGGGGTACGGCGAGGTCCTACAAAGCTGCGCATGAAGGACTGTTGCCTGGTATAAGTGGGGGATGCCGGGTCACTGGTGGCCGCAGCAGATACCGAATCCCCACGTCCTCTCCCTGCTGAATCCCCCCATCCTCTCCCTGCTGAAACTCCACGGCCACGACCATGTGCCTTACTCCCTGCCTTCTTCATCTTGGTAGACTGATAAAGATAGGCAGAAAAGTAAAAAAGGGGTGGCTTAGTGTTCTTATTCCTGAACACCTGCTAACCAGTATAAGAAACACTAATTTGGCTAAGAGTGTGTGTACTACACTTTAATATGATCTAATGTGGCCTAGACAACTGTAAAGTGGAGTGTTTGGTGAACTTTATTTCCTTTTTTTTTTTGGGTGGGGGGAAAGGAAAGGAAAGGATGTGACCAAAGTTTGAAAGCTATAGTATCACAAACTTTTTGGAGCGATTACAATGCAGGAAGCTAACCTACAATGCAATTGATGAGGTTCCAAAAAATAGGGTGATACTAGCCTGGCTGGCCCTGAAGGGCACAAGCCAGCAAAAAGGCTCCTCTATCTAATCCTATATAGTGTTTGCAACCAACCAATGACAATGGATGCGGTTGGAAGCACACTAATATAGGAGCAAAAATCTGGCTAAATTTGCTGCAAAAAAAGGACTATGTATGAGGCAGTGACGCACACTGAGCGGACTACAGCTAGCGGTGGCTGTAGAACACACTGCAACGTGAGCTGCACTCACACACAGAGAGACCTATCAGACAGCCAAAAACAGTGCAGAGAAATTGGCTATAGCACTGAAAGGCTGCTGAAAGGCTCCGCTGTCCACTCCTTTAGTGTTTGCAACCAACGTATATGGATACGTATGGAAGCACACTATACAGGAGGAAAAAAAAGCAGCAATAAAATAAAAATGTGTATGAGGCAGAGACACACGCTGGCCGGCCTACAAGCAGACGTGCCTGCAGGACACACTACACAGCGTGGGTCTGCACTCACACAGCCCTTGCAGACAGCTGTGAAAACAGCGCTGCTAGGGAAAAGCAAGCTACAGTGGTGGTTTATAGCCTG
Organism: Dendrobates tinctorius; assembly: GCF_039654945.1. NCBI lineage: Eukaryota > Metazoa > Chordata > Amphibia > Anura > Dendrobatidae > Dendrobates > Dendrobates tinctorius. The sequence goes on from NW_027361765.1 coordinate 6,420,180, forward strand.
GGTTAAGCACTATATGTTTTGTGGAATTGCTATTTCTAACTGTCCCTCACAGTCTTCAACAGCAGCCTGTCCCTAACTGAATTCACAGCAGAGTGACCAGAAATGGCAGCTGCAGCGCTTTTTATAGTGCATCATGACATAATTTCAGCAGCCAATCACAGCCATGCCAGTAGTTAACATGCCTACATGCCTAACAGGATATGACCACACTTCTGAGGATCCCCATTGGCTGAATCAAATCGAGCGGGCTCCTAGCATTATGGGAACTTCCGATTCCGATATTCGATATGAAAAAAGTATCGGAACTAAGTATCGGAATTCCTATACAGCTAATATCGGCCGATACCCGATACTTGCGGTATCGGAATGCTCAACACTAGTTTTCACCTTGTCTCACCGACAATATATGTTTGGGGGCTATCTATTCCTTTGGGGTCTGCTCTGGGGCAGTTTAGATTTCCCCTTTCTTGCTTTAGGCTTCGCTAGCTCTCCGGCTGTGCCGAGATGTCTAAGATCATCGTAAGTATGCTCCACGGCTACTGCTAGTTGTGTGGATGGGATAAGGGGTCTGCAATCTGCTTAGTTACCAACCTCTCTTGTTTTCTGTGGCTTAGCTTTGGCTTGCTCTCCTCCTCGGTGACCCATTCATAACAGAATCACCAGCCTAACTGTAGACTCTAGGGTACTCTAAATTAGGAAAGAATTTAAAGAAAAAAAAGGGTGTCAGAATTTTTTTTTTCATGTATATTTTTTACTCTTTTTTTTCTGGGGCTGCAGGAGGAGATTTTCTTTTTTTCTTTTTCTAAATGGAGACTAAGCAATTGTCTGATCGTGTTGAGCAGCTCGCTGCTGAAGTGTGGGGAATTTCTGCCTATCTCGCTCAATCATCTGCTGTTGAACCAAAAATCCATACTCCTGATGTGTTTTCTAGGGATCGGTCTAAATTTTTGAATTTTAAGAATAATTGTAAACTATTTTTTGCTTTGAAACCTAACTCATCGAGGAGCTCTGTGCAGCAGGTTAAAATTGTCATCTCCCTGCTGCACGGCGATCCCCAGAATTGGGCCTTTTCTTTGACACACAGAGATCCTATTCTGGCTAATGTGGATGCATTTTTTCAAGCCTTGGGGTTGTTGTATGATGAGCCTAATGCTATTGATCAAGCTGAGAAAACCTTATTGGCATTGAACCAGGGTCAGGATTCTGCAGAGTTATATTGTCAAAAATTCCAAAAGTGGGCGGTCCTTACAAAATGGAATGACGATGCCCTAGCAGCTCTCTTTCAGAAGGGTTTGGCAGAAACCGTAAAAGATGTTATGGTGGGATTTCCTGTTACCCCTGGTCTAGACGACTCTATGTCATTGGCCATTCAAGTTGATCGGCGTTTATGTGAACGTAAAACTACACTAGAGGCGTTGCTGCCTTTCGAACGAACGTCTGAACCCATGCAATGTAATAGGGTTTTGTCTAGGGTGCAACGTCAGGAGTTTAGAAGGCGTAATAAGCTGTGTTTTTTCTGTGGGGACGCCTCTCATACTATTTTTGTCTGCCCTAAACGAGAAAAGCGTTTTGCTCACACATTTGCTGTGGGCAGTGTGCAGCCTATGTTCCTTTTGGCAATTACCCTGATCTGCTCCTTGTCTACATTTTCCACTAAGGCTTTTGTAGATTCAGGAGCAGCTCTGAATCTGATGGATTTAGACTTTGCTAAAGATTGTGGTTTTCCTGATACCCCTGCGGACTCCTATCCCTTTGAGAGGCATCGATGCTACTCCTTTGGCGGAGAATAAATCCCAATTTTGGACCCAGGTGATAATGCGGGTCGCCCCGGACCACCAAGAGAATTGTAAATTTTTGGTGTTGCACAATTTTCATGATATTATTGTACTAGGTTTTCATGGTTGCAGACCCATAATCCTGTGTTGGATTGGAAATCTGTGTCTGTGGTGAATTGGGGTTGTCAATGTGCTCTTGGTGACACTCCTGTTTTCTCCAACTCTCCCCAGTCTCATGATGTTCCTGACTATTTGGCTGATTTTTCTGATGTATTTAGTGAGAGTAAGTCTGCATCTTTGCCTCTTCATAGGAGTTATGATTGCACAATTGAGTTAATGCCCGGGTGTAAATTTCCCAAGGGTCGGCTTTTCAACTTATCGGTACCCGAACATGATGCTATGCGATCTTATATCAAGGAGTCGTTGGAGAAGGGTCATATTAGACCATCCTCTTCACCTTTCGGTGCTGTTTTGTTTTCTTTTTGTGGCAAAGAAAGATGGTTCATTAAGGCCATGTATTGACTATTGTTCCCTTAACAAAATCACTGTTAAATATCAGTATCCGTTACCCCTGATTTCTGATTTATTTTTCAGAGCTAAGAGTGCCTGTTGGTTTACCAAGCTTGACCTCAGGGGGGCATATAATCTTATTCGCATCAAGCACAGGGATGAATGGAAGACGGCGCTTAATACTCCAGAGGGACATTTTGAGTATCTTGTCATGACTTTTGGGCTCACTAATGCCCCTTCTGTCTTCCAATCTTTTATGAACAATATTTTCTGGGACTTTGTGGATAAGTTTTTGATCATTTATCTGGATGATATTTTGATTTTTTCCAGTGATTGGGATTCTCATGTGGAACATGCCCGGACTGTGTTCTGGATTTTGAGGGAAAATTCTCTGTATGTTAAGGGATCGAAGTGCCTCTTTGGTGTACAGAGGATTTCATTTTTGGGATTCATTTTGTCCCTGTCTGCTATTGAAATGGACCCAGCTAAGATACAGGCCATATATGATTGGGTTCAGCCCACTTCTTTGAAGGCTCTCCAGAAGTTTTTGGGTTTTGCTAATTTCTACCGTAAATTTGTAAGTAATTTTTCTGGTATTGTTAAACCACTGACTGATCTGACCAAAAAGAGCGCTGATGTGTTGAATTGGTCTCCAGAGGCAGTGTCGGCATTTCAGGAACTTATGCAGAGATTCACTTCTGCTCCGGTTCTACAGCAACCTGATGTCTCACTCCCATTTCAGGTGGAGGTAGATGCTTCTGAGACTGGTGCAGGAGCCGTTTTGTCCCCAAAAGATCCTGTGACTTCTAAGATGAATCCCTGTGCCTTCTTTTCTCAAAAGTTCTCCCCATCTGAACGTAACTATGAATTGGGGAATCGGGAATTGTTGGCCATGAAATGGGCCTTTGAAGAGTGGAGACATTGGTAGGAGGGAGCTAGACATCAAGTTGTGGTCCTCACCGACCACAAGAATTTGATTTATCTTGAATCAGCCAAACGCTTGAATCCTAGACAGGCTAGGTGGGCCTTGTTCTTCACGCATTTTAATTTTGTGGTTTCTTTTCTTCCGGGCACTAAGAATGTTAAGGTAGACGCCCTTTCTAGGAGTTTCTTTGCGGATTCTCTTAATGTGACCCAGCCTACTACCATTCTAAATGAGGGTGTAGTCCTTTCCACCATCTCACCCGATTTGAGATGTGCCCTGGAGGAATTTCAGGAGGACAAACCTGAACATTGCCCTATGGGAAAATTGTATGAACCTGACCAGTGGAGGAAGAGAGTAATATCTGAAATTCATTGCTCCGCGTTGGCTGGTCATCCAGGTATTTTTGGTAACAGAGATTTGGTGAGTCGGTCTTTTTGGTGGCCTGCCTTATCTCGTGATGTCAGGAATTTTGTGCAGTCCTGTGGGACTTGTTCTCGGTCCAAGCCCTGTTCTCGTTCTAGTGGGCTGTTGATGCCCCTGCCGGTGCCCAGGAGGCCATGGACCCATATCTCAATGGATTTTATTTTCGATCTTCCTGTCAGAGAATGACTGTTATCTGGGTGATTTGTGATAGATTTTCTAAGATAATCCATCTTGTACCACTCCTAAAGTTGCCATCTTCTTCTGAGTTGGTGCACTTGTTTTTACAGGTGGTTCGGTTGCACGGGATTCCTGAGAACATTGTGTAGAACAGAGGAGTTCAGTTTGTTTCCAGATTTTGGAGAGCTTTTTGTTCCAAACTGGGAATTCAGTTATCTTTCTCCTCTGCATTTCATCCTCAGACCAATGGGCAGACTGAGAGAACAAACCAGACTTTGGAGTCCTATTTGAGATGTTTCATATCTGCTGATCAGGATGACTGGGTCTCATTTTTTGCCCTTGGCTGAATTCGCGCTAAACAATGGAGCTAGTTCTGCCACTTTGATGTCGCCCTTTTTCTGTGGTTCTGGGTTTCATCCTCAATTTTCTTCTGGGCAGGTGGAATCTTCGACCTGCCCAAGTGTGGACACTGTGGTAGAGAGAATGCAGCAGATTTGGGACCAAGTGGTGGATAAGTTGTCCCACTCTCAGGAAAAAGCCCAACGGTTTTCCAACCGGCATAGGACCATTGGTTCCCGGTTTAAAGTGGGTGATATGGTTTGGTTGTCTTCAAAGAATATTCCTATGAAGGATGCGTCTCAAAAATTCAAGCCAAGATTCATTGGACCTTATAAGATTTTGGAGATCCTTAATCCCGTTGCTTTCTAATTGGCTCTTCTAGTTACATTTAAGATCCATAACGTGTTTCATAAATCTTTGTTGAAGAGGTTTGTGGAGCCAGTAGTTCCTATGGCTGTGCCTCCTGACCCTGTATTGGTTAAAGGCAATTTGGAATATGAATTAGAGAAAAAATTTGAATTCTTGTTTGGCTAGATGGAGACTCTAATACTTGGTCAAGTGGAAGGGTTATGGCCAGGAGGATAATTCTTGGGTCTCTGCTTCTGACATTCATGCCAAAAGATTGGTTCGTGCTTTTCACCGGGCCCATCCTGATTGGTCTGGTGGCATGGATGAGGGTTCGGTGACCCCTCCTCAAGGGGGGTACTGTTGTGAATTCGCTTTCTGGCCTCCCTCTGGTTATTACTGAAGGTAGTGGAGCTAGTCAGATTGACAGAGGGGTTGCGAGTTCTCTTTCTGGGCTCCCTCTGGTGGTTACTGTAGGTAATGGAGCTGATCTGAATAACAGAGGTTTGCCACCTGATACTGAGGATGACAATTTGAGATCTGGGGTTTCAGACTGGGATTTAAGACAGCTGACTCCCTCTATCCCTGCTGGTGATTTTCTTCTGCCTCCTGAGGTCTGATGTTTCCAGCTCAGTCCCTGCATGTTCAGCTAAGAGTTCATTTGCTATTCTGTTTGCATTTGATCTGGATTTGTGTATCTCAGTTTTGTGTGGGTCAGACAGCTCTGGCTGGGGCTGTGCTGAATCACCGTCCATATGTTACTGCTTGTGCCAGTTTGTTTTTGTCCCTTATTAGATTGGCCTCTTTTTGCTCTGCTTTCAGAATATACCAGAGTGCTGATATAGTGGGCGAAGTCATGTGACTTCAGTATTTTTTGCATCAGACGTGTTGGACGTTTTGCTGGGTTTTTTGCGTGATTGCAGACAGCGTCTTTCTATTCCTGTCCTGTCTAGTCAGTGTGGGCCCCGTCATTTGCTCAGTCTATTTTCCTGCCTGCGTTTGTGTTTTCACCTTGTCTCACCGACAATATATGTTTGGGGGCTTTCTATTCCTTTGTGGTCTGCTCTGGGGCAGTTTAGATTTCCCCTTTCTTGCTTTAGGCTTCGCTAGCTCTCCGGCTGTGCCGAGGTGTCTAGGATCATCGTAAGTATGCTCCACGGCTACTGCTAGTTGTGTGGATTGGATAAGGGGTCTGCAATCTGCTTAGTTACCAACCTCTCTTGTTTTCTGTGGCTTAGCTTTGGCTTGCTCTCCTCCTCGGTGACCCATTCATAACAGAATCACCAGCCTAACTGTAGACTCTAGGGTAATCTAAATTAGGAAAGAATTTAAAAAAAAAGGGTGTCAGAATTTTTTTTTTATGTATATTTTTTACTCTTTTTTTTCTGGGGCTGCAGGAGGAGATTTTCTTTTTTTCTTTTTCTAAATGGAGACTAAGCAATTGTCTGATCGTGTTGAGCAGCTCGCTGCTGAAGTGTGGGGAATTTCTGCCTATCTCGCTCAATCATCTGCTGTTGAACCAAAAATCCATACTCCTGATGTGTTTTCTAGGGATCGGTCTAAATTTTTGAATTTTAAGAATAATTGTAAACTATTTTTTGCTTTGAAACCTAACTCATCGAGGAGCTCTGTGCAGCAGGTTAAAATTGTCATCTCCCTGCTGCACGGCGATCCCCAGGATTGGGCCTTTTCTTTGACACCCAGAGATCCTATTCTGGCTAATGTGGATGCATTTTTTCAAGCCTTGGGGTTGTTGTATGATGAACCTAATGCTATTGATCAAGCTGAGAAAACCTTATTGGCATTGAACCAGGGTCAGGATTCTACAGAGTTATATTGTCAAAAATTCCAAAAGTGGGCGGTCCTTACAAAATGGAATGACGATGCCCTAGCAGCTCTCTTTCGGAAGGGTTTGGTAGAAACCGTAAAAGATGTTATGGTGGGATTTCCTGTTACCTCTGGTCTAGACGACTCTATGTCATTGGCCATTCAAGTTGATCGGCGTTTACGTGAACGTAAAACTACACTAGAGGCGTTGCTGCCTTTCGAACGAACGTCTGAACCCATGCAATGTGATAGGGTTTTGTCTACGGTGCAACATCAGGAGTTTAGAAGGCGTAATAAGCTGTGTTTTTTCTGTGGGGACGCCTCTCATACTATTTTTGTCTGCCCTAAACGAGAAAAGCGTTTTGCTCACACATTTGCTGTGGGCAGTGTGCAGCCTATGTTCCTTTTGGCAATTACCCTGATCTGCTCCTTGTCTACATTTTCCACTAAGGCTTTTGTAGATTCAGGAGCAGCTTTAAATCTGATGGATTTAGACTTTGCTAAACATTGTGTTTTTCCAGATACCCCTGCGGACTCCTATCCCTTTCAGGGGCTTCGATGCTACTCCTTTGGCGGAGAATAAATCCCAATTTTGGACCCAGGTGATAATGCGGGTCGCTCCGGACCACCAAGAGAATTGTAAATTTTTGGTGTTGCACAATTTTCATGATATTATTGTACTAGGTTTTCATGATTGCAGACCCATAATCCTGTGTTGGATTGGAAATCTGTGTCTGTGGTGAATTGGGGTTGTCAATGTGCTCTTGGTGACACTCCTGTTTTCTCCAACTCTCCCCAGTCTCATGATGTTCCTGACTATTTGGCTGATTTTTCTGATGTATTTAGTGAGAGTAAGTCTGCGTCTTTGCCTCTTCATAGGAGTTATGATTGCACAATTGAGTTAATGCCCGGGTGTAAATTTCCCAAGGGTCGGCTTTTCAATTTATCGGTACCCGAACATGATGCTATGCGATCTTATATCAAGGAGTCGTTGGAGAAGGGTCATATTAGACCTTCCTCTTCACCTTTCGGTGCTGTTTTTTTTCTTTTTATGGCAAAGAAAGATGATTCATTAAGGCCATGTATTGACTATTGTTCCCTTAACAAAATCACTGTTAAATATCAGTATCCGTTACCCCTGACTTCTGATTTATTTTTCAGAGCTAAGAGTGCCTGTTGGTTTACCAAGCTTGACCTCAGGGGGGCATATAATCTTATTCGCATCAAGCACAGGGATGAATGGAAGACGGTGTTTAATACTCCAGAGGGACATTTTGAGTACCTTGTGATGACTTTTGGGGTCACTAATGCCCCTTCTGTCTTCCAATCTTCTATGAACAATATTTTCTGGGACTTTGTGGATAAGTTTTTGATCATTTATCTGGATGATATTTTGATTTTTTCCAGTGATTGGGATTCTCATGTGGAACATGCCCGGACTGTGTTCTGGATTTTGAGGGAAAAACGTTGGGTTGGGTTGTTCGTTGGGTAGAACGAACAAGATGTATAATTATGTGCTTAATTGTAAAACACTGGGCAAAACAGTCACTGAAAAAGACCTGGGTGTATGGGTGGACGACAAACTCACATTTAGCGGCCAGTGTCAGGCAGCTGCTGCAAAGGCAAATAAAATAATGGGATGCATTAAAAGAGGCATAGATGCTCATGAGGAGAACATAATTTTACCTCTATATAAGTCACTAGTGCGACCACACTTAGAATACTGTGTACAGTCCTGGTCTCCGGTGTATAAGAAAGACATAGCTGAACTGGTTCGGGTGCAGAGAAGAGCGACCAAGGTTATTAGGGAACTAGGGGGTCTGCAATACCAAGACAGGTTATTACATTTGGGGTTATTTAGTTTGGAGAATCGAAGGCTTAGGGGTGATCTTATTACAATGTATAAATATATGCGGGGACAATACCAAGAGCTTTCTAATGATCTTTTTACTCTTAGACCTGTGATGGGGACAAGGAGGCATCCTCTACGTCTGGAGGAAAGAAGGTTTAAGCATACTCACAGACGCGGATTCTTTACTGTAAGAGCAGTGAGACTATGGAACTCTCTGCCATATGATGTTGTAATGAGTGATTCCCTACTAAAATTTAAGAAGGGACTGGATGCCTTTCTTGAAAAGTATAATATTACAGGGTATATACACTAGTTTCCTTAATATTGCGTTGATCCAGGGAGCAAGTCTGATTGCCGTATGTGGAGTCAGGAAGGAATTTTTTTCCCCAATGTGAAGCTTACTTGTTGCCACATGGGGTTTTTTTTGCCTTCCTCTGGATCAACATGTTAGGGCAAGTTAGGATAGGATATGGGTTGAACTAGATGGACTTAAAGTCTCCCTTCAAATTAATAACTATTTTACTATGTATGTTAAGGGATCGAAGTGCCTCTTTGGTGTACAGAGGATTTCATTTTTGGGATTCATTTTGTCCCTGTCTGCTATTGAAATGGACCCAGCCAAGATACAGGCCATATACGATTGGGTTCAACCCACTTCTTTGAAGGCTCTCCAGAAGTTTTTGGGTTTTGCTAATTTCTACCGTAAATTTGTAAGTAATTTTTCTGGTATTGTTAAACCACTGACTGATCTGACCAAAAAGAGCGCTGATGTGTTGAATTGGTCTCCAGAGGCAGTGTCGGCATTTCAGGAACTTATGCAGAGATTCACTTCTGCTCCGGTTCTACAGCAACCTGATGTCTCACTCCCATTTCAGGTGGAGGTAGATGCTTCTGAGACTGGTGCAGGAGCCGTTTTGTCCCCAAAAGATCCTGTGACTTCTAAGATGAATCCCTGTGCCTTCTTTTCTCAAAAGTTCTCCCCATCTGAACGTAACTATGAATTGGGGAATCGGGAATTGTTGGCCATGAAATGGGCCTTTGAAGAGTGGAGACATTGGTAGGAGGGAGCTAGACATCAAGTTGTGGTCCTCACCGACCACAAGAATTTGATTTATCTTGAATCGGCCAAACGCTTGAATCCTAGACAGGCTAGGTGGGCCTTGTTCTTCACGCATTTTAATTTTGTGGTCTCTTTTCTTCCGGGCACTAAGAATGTTAAGGCAGGCGCCCTTTCTAGGAGTTTCTTTGCGGATTCTCTTAATGTGACCCAGCCTACTACCATTCTAAATGAGGGTGTAGTCCTTTCCGCCATCTCACCCGATTTGAGATGTGCCCTGGAGGAATTTCAGGAGGACAAACCTGAACGTTGCCCTATGGGAAAATTGTATGAACCTGACCAGTGGAGGAAGAGAGTAATGTCTGAAATTCATTGCTCCGCGTTGGCTGGTCATCCAGGTATTTTTGGTAACAGAGATTTGGTGAGTCGGTCTTTTTGGTGGCCTGCCTTATCTCGTGATGTCAGGAATTTTGTGCAGTCCTGTGGGACTTGTTCTCGGTCCAAGCCCTGTTCTCGTTCTAGTGGGCTGTTGATGCCCCTGCCGGTGCCCAGGAGGCCATGGACCCATATCTCAATGGATTTTATTTTTGATCTTCCTGTCAGAGAATGACTGTTATCTGGGTGATTTGTGATAGATTTTCTAAGATAATCCATCTTGTACCACTCCTAAAGTTGCCATCTTCTTCTGAGTTGGTGCACTTGTTTTTACAGGTGGTTCGGTTGCACGGGATTCCTGAGAACATTGTGTCGGACAGAGGAGTTCAGTTTGTTTCCAGATTTTGGAGAGCTTTTTGTGCCAAACTGGGAATTCAGTTATCTTTCTCCTCTGCATTTCATCCTCAGACCAATGGGCAGACTGAGAGAACAAACCAGACTTTGGAGTCCTATTTGAGATGTTTCATATCTGCTGATCAGGATGACTGGGTCTCATTTTTTGCCCTTGGCTGAATTCGCGCTAAACAATGGAGCTAGTTCTGCCACTTTGATGTCGCCCTTTTTCTGTGGTTCTGGGTTTCATCCTCGATTTTCTTCCAGGCAGGTGGAATCTTCGACTTGCCCAAGTGTGGACACTGTGGTAGAGAGAATGCAGCAGATTTGGGACCAAGTGGTGGATAAGTTGTCCCACTCTCAGGAAAAAGCCCAACGGTTTTCCAACCGGCATAGGACCATTGGTTCCCGGTTTAAAGTGGGTGATATGGTTTGGTTGTCTTCAAAGAATATTCCTATGAAGGATGCGTCTCAAAAATTCAAGCCAAGATTCATTGGACCTTATAAGATTTTGGAGATCCTTAATCCCGTTGCTTTCTGATTGGCTCTTCTAGTTACATTTAAGATCCATAACGTGTTTCATAAATCTATGTTGAAGAGGTTTGTGGAGCCAGTAGTTCCTATGGCTGTGCCTCCTGACCCTGTATTGGTTAAAGGCAATTTGGAATATGAATTAGAGAAAATATTGGATTCTTGTTTGGCTAGACGGAGACTCTAATACTTGGTCAAGTGGAAGGGTTATGGCCAGGAGGATAATTCTTGGGTCTCTGCTTCTGACATTCATGCCAAAAGATTGGTTCGTGCTTTTCACTGGGCCCATCCTGATTGGCCTGGTGGCATGGATGAGGGTTCGGTGACCCCGGATAGCTGGGCGGGTCTGGCCACCACCTACCTCCCATCAAGGGGTGTGTCTCATGCAATATAGTGAGACTGTGGCTTGGTCACATGATCTCTGTGCAGGAAGGTCCTGCAAGAGGACAGACTTCCTGAATAACACATGGTGAGACCACGTACCTGCAGAGTCTGTGACAGCTTCTGCATTGGGGAAAGCTACCGTCCTTCTGAGGGTCTGGAACTGTCGGGTTTGACTTGTTGAGCATGTCATCATCCGTGACAGTGATCCCAGTTTTGCAGATTCCCTGGAAGCCAAGACTGACAGGATGTCAGCGTGTGGAGCAGAGCTCCTGAAAGGTAACCTCAGACGAGGGTTGCAAAAAGGCAGAGAGGTACATCTGCTACATGAACAGACTGGTGTCTTATGATGTTTTGTGGCTGTAACAAATAGGCTGTGAATCAGGCACTGTGCAGTACCCTTAAGTGAACAGTGCCCTATGCAGGGCTTCATTGTGCAAATGTATACTAAGCAGTAGTGTTGAGCTCTCCGATACCGCAAGTATCGGGTATCGGCCGATATTAGCTGTATCGGAATTCCGATACTGACTTCCGATACTTTTTCGTATCGGATACCAGAATTGGAAGTTCCCATAAAGCTATCAGCCTACTCGATTTGACTCAGCCAATGGGAATCCTCAGAAGTGTGGGCACATCCTGTTAGGCATGTTAACTATTGGCATGGCTGTGATTGGCTGCTGAAATGACGTCATCATGATGCGCGGTCTGTGCCGACTGTCGGGGGTCTGTACGGGCCTGCCGGGTGCCTGTGCCGGCTGCCAGTGGTCTGTGCGGGCCTCTCAGGGGTCTGTGCCGACTGCCGGGTGCCTGTGCCAGCTGCCGGAGGTCTGTGCGGGCCTGCCGGGGGTCTGTACGGGCCTGCCGGGGGGCTTTTGCCGGCTGCCGGTGGTCTGTACGGGCCTGCCGGGGGTCTTGTGTGTGTGCAGGCATCGTCCGATGGGACTACAAGTCCCATCGGGCGATGCCTGCTACACTGACAGTGATTGACACATTAGCCAATGATGGGACAGTAGTAGTCCCATCATCCGGCTAATGTGTTGAATGTAAAAAAAAAAAAAAAAAAAACATACTACATACATACTACATACATCCATACTACATACATCATACATATATACTACATACATACTACATACATGTTACATATATACATACTACATACATACTACATATATACTACATTCATACAACATACATATATACTACATACATAATACATACATACTACATACATGCTACATATATACATACTACATACATATATACTACATACATGCTACATACATGCTACATATATACATACTACATGCATACTATATACATACTAGATACATACTACATACATACTACATATATACTACATTCATACAACATAAATATATACTACATTCATACAACATAAATATATACTACATACATACTACATACATGCTACATATATACATACTATATACATACTACATACATACTACATATATACTACATTCATACAACATATATATATATACTACATACACGCTACATGCATACTACATATATACAACATTCATAGAACATACATACATACTACATATATACAACATACATATATACTACATACATGCTACATATATACTACATTCATACAACATACATATATACTACATACTACATATATACTACATACAACATACATACATACTACATACTACATACATGCTTCATATATACTACATTCATGCAACATACATATATACTACAAACTACATACATGTTACATATATACTACATTCATACAACATACATGCATACTGCATACTACATACATGCTTCATATATACTACATTCATACAACATACATACTGCATACAACATACATACATACTACATACATGCTGCACATATACTACATTCATACAACATACATACATACATACTACATGCATGCTACATACAGTGGGGCAAAAAAGTATTTAGTCAGTCAGCAATAGTGCAAGTTCCACCACTTAAAAAGATGAGAGGCGTCTGTAATTTACATCATAGGTAGACCTCAACTATGGGAGACAAACTGAGAACAAAAAATCCAGAAAATCACATTGTCTGTTTTTTTTTCATTTTATTTGCATATTATGGTGGAAAATAAGTATTTGGTCAGAAACAAAATTTCATCTCAATACTTTGTGATATATCCTTTGTTGGCAATGACAGAGGTCAAACGTTTTCTGTAAGTCTTCACAAGGTTGCCACACACTGTTGTTGGTATGTTGGCCCATTCCTCCATGCAGATCTCCTCTAGAGCAGTGATGTTTTTGGCTTTTCGCTTGGCAACACGGACTTTCAACTCCCTCCAAAGGTTTTCTATAGGGTTGAGATCTGGAGACTGGCTAGGCCACTCCAGGACCTTGAAATGCTTCTTACGAAGCCACTCCTTCGTTGCCCTGGCAGTGTGCTTTGGATCATTGTCATGTTGAAAGACCCAGCCACGTTTCATCTTCAATGCCCTTGCTGATGGAAGGAGGTTTGCACTCAAAATCTCACGATACATGGCCCCATTCATTCTTTCATGTACCCGGATCAGTCGTCCTGGCCCCTTTGCAGAGAAACAGCCCCAAAGCATGATGTTTCCACCACCATACTTTACAGTAGGTATGGTGTTTGATGGATGCAACTCAGTATTCTTTTTCCTCCAAACACGACAAGTTGTGTTTCTACCAAACAGTTCCAGTTTGGTTTCATCAGACCATAGGACATTCTCCCAAAACTCCTCTGGATCATCCAAATGCTCTCTAGCAAACGTCAGACGGGCCCAGACATGTACAGGCTTAAGCAGTGGGACACGTCTGGCACTGCAGGATCTGAGTCCATGGTGGCGTAGTGTGTTACTTATGGTAGGCCTTGTTACATTGGTCCCAGCTCTCTGCAGTTCATTCACTAGGTCCCCCCGCGTGGTTCTGGGATTTTTGCTCACCGTTCTTGTGATCATTCTGACCCCACGGGGTGGGATTTTGCGTGGAGCACCAGATCGAGGGAGATTATCAGTGGTCTTGTATGTCTTCCATTTTCTAATTATTGCTCCCACAGTTGATTTCTTCACTCCAAGCTGGTTGGCTATTGCAGATTCAGTCTTCCCAGCCTGGTGCAGGGCTACAATTTTGTTTCTGGTGTCCTTTGACAGCTCTTTGGTCTTCACCATAGTGGAGTTTGGAGTCAGACTGTTTGAGGGTGTGCACAGGTGTCTTTTTATACTGATAACAAGTTTAAACAGGTGCCATTACTACAGGTAATGAGTGGAGGAAAGAGGAGACTCTTAAAGAAGAAGTTACAGGTCTGTGAGAGCCAGAAATCTTGATTGCTTGTTTCTGACCAAATACTTATTTTCCACCATAATATGCAAATAAAATGAAAAAAAAAACAGACAATGTGATTTTCTGGATTTTTTTTTCTCAGTTTGTCTCCCATAGTTGAGGTCTACCTATGATGTAAATTACAGACGCCTCTCATCTTTTTAAGTGGTGGAACTTGCACTATTGCTGACTGACTAAATACTTTTTTGCCCCACTGTATATACTACATTCATACATACATTCTACATACATGCTACATATATACTACATTCATGCAACATACATACATACTACATACATGCTACATATATACTACATTCATACAACATACATATATACTACATACATGATACAGACATACAACATACATACATACTACATACTGCATACATACAACATACAAACATTCAAACAATACATACAGTCATATGTAAAAGTTTGTGCACCCTATTAATGTTAACCTTTTTTCTTTATAACAATTTTGGTTTTTGCAACAGCTATTTCAGTTTTATATATCTAATAACTGATGGACTCAGTTATATTTCTGGATTCAAATGAGGTTTATTGTACTAACAGAAAATGTGCAATCTGCATTTAAACAAAATTTGACCGGTGCAAAAGTATGGGCACCCTTATCATTTTCTTGATTTGAACACTCCTAACTACTTTTTACTGACTTCCTGAAGCACTAAATTGGTTTTGTAACCTCATTGAGCTTTGAACTTCATAGCCAGGTGTATCAAATCATGAGAAAAGGTATTTAAAGTGGCCACTTGCATGTAGTTCTCCTATTTGATTCTCCTATGAAGAGTGGCATCATGGGCTCCTCAAAACAACTCTCAAATGATCTGAAAACAAAGATTATTCAACATAGCTTTTCAGGGGAAGGATACAAAAAGTTTTCTCAGAGATATAACCTGTCAGTTTCCACTGTGAGGAACATAGTAAGGAAATGGAAGAACACAGGTACAGTTCTTGTTAAGCCCAGAAGTGGCAGGCCAAGAAAAATATCAGAAAGGCAGAGAAGAAGAATGGTGAGAACAGTCAAGGACAATCCACAGACCACCTCCAAAGACCTGCAGCATCATCTTGCTGCAGATTGTGTCACTGTGCATCGGTCAACAATACAGCGCATGCATAACGCCTTTTTGTATGACCAAACAACTCAATCTTTGTTTCATCAGTCCACAGGACCTTCTTCCAAAATGTAACTGGCTTGTCCAAATGTGCTTTTGCATACCTCAGGCGACTCTGTTTGTGGCGTGCTTGCAGAAACGGCTTCTTTTGCATCACTCTCCCATACAGCTTCTCCTTGTGCAAAGTGCGCTGTATTGTTGACCGATGCACAGTGACACCATCTGCAGCAAGATGATGCTGCAGGTCTTTGGAGGTGGTCTGTGGATTGTCCTTGACTGTTCTCACCATTCTTCTTCTCTGCCTTTCTGATATTTTTCTTGGCCTGCCACTTCTGGGCTTAACAAGAACTGTACCTGTGTTCTTCCATTTCCTTACTATGTTCCTCACAGTGGAAACTGACAGGTTAAATCTCTGAGAAAACTTTTTGTATCCTTCCCCTGAAAAGCTATGTTGAATAATCTTTGTTTTCAGATCATTTGAGAGTTGTTTTGAGGAGCCCATGATGCCACTCTTCATAGGAGAATCAAATAGGAGAACTACTTGCAAGTGGCCACTTTAAATACCTTTTCTCATGATTTGATACACCTGGCTATGAAGATCAAAGCTCAATGAGGTTACAAAACCAATTTAGTGCTTCAGGAAGTCAGTAAAAAGTAGTTAGGAGTGTTCAAATCAAGAAAATGATAAGGGTGCCCATACTTTTGCACCAGTGAAATTTTGTTTAAATGCAGATTGCACATTTTCTGTTAGTACAATAAACCTCATTTGAATCCAGAAATATAACTGAGTCCATCAGTTATTAGATATATGAAACTTGAAACTGAAATACCTGTTGCAAAAACCAAAATTGTTATAAAGAAAAAAGGTTAACATTAATAGGGGTGCCCAAACTTTTACATATGACTGTACATACTACATACAATACATTCATACATTCATACAATACATACATAGACATACAGTACATATAACACAGAGTACATACTCATCAAGACTTGTCACATTATTCCCTGAAGCCAGTGTCATCTAAGGAAAAATATGAAAATAACAAACAAGCCATATACTCCCTGATCCGCAGAAATCCACGCGTGTCCCATGTCGATCTCCCGTGGAGAGCAGCAGCATTAGCTGATGCGACCGCTCTCTAGGGGCTCAAGGAATCCAGTGTCGGGAGGTAGGTATCCTTCCGCACTGTATTCCTCTGCCACTGTAAAAAAATAGTCCCTAGTCTCACTATTGGCATTGCTGTGTGAAAAAGTTCCCACGCAGCATTTGCCATAAAGTGAGACCATGGACTATTTTTTTACAGTGGCGGAGGATTACAGTGCGGAAGGATACCTACCTCCCGACACTGGATTCCTGAGCCCCGTAGAGAGCGGTCGCATCAGGTGATGCTGCTGCTCTCCACGGAAGATCGGCGTTGGACACTCACTCGTGGATTTCTGCGGATCACGGAGTATTTGGTGGTTTGTTATTTTCATATTTTTCCTTAGATGACACTGGCTTCGGGGATCAAAGTGACAAGTAATGTTGAGTATGTACTCTATGTTGTATGTACTGTATGTCTATGTGTATGTATTGTATGAATGTATTGTATGTAGTATGTATGTTGTATGTCTGTGGCATGTTGTATGTATGTAGTATATATGTATGTTGTATGAATGTAGTATATATGTAGCATGTATGTAGTATGTATGTATGTACTATGTATGTTGTGAGTTCATTTTCCCCTTCACCGTCGATGTCTGATGAACTCCCTCTTCTGGTGAAGGAAGGTAGTGAGGCTGATTACCAAACTCCTGATCTTGTAGATGATGACTGGGTAACAGGAACTTCTGACTGGATATAAGGCAACCGACGCCCTTCTGAGTTGCTGGTGATTTCTCTGCTGGATTCTTGGAGACCAGTCTGATTCCTGCTTCCCAAAGATAAGTTTTCGCTCTGCTATTGAACTTACTAGTTTTGTTTTGTTTACCTTGTTTTTGGAGTTCAGCCATCCCCGGTTGTGGGTGTGGTGAGTTCCATTTTGGTCTCTAATCAGTTTGTCTCTTTGCTCTGTCTTCAGAATTTACCTGAGTGCTGATATATTCATTTTGAAGTCCTAGCGACTTCAAGGGCCTGTTTTTCCTATCAGTCGGTTGGGACATTTTTTGGTAGGTTTTTTACGGATTGCAGACAGCAGCTTTTCTATCCTGTCCTTTTTAGTCAGCTTGGGCCCCATCGTTTGCTCAACCTATCTTTCTATCTGTGTTAGTGTTTTCATCTTGCTTCACCGTCATTATATGTTGGGGGCTGCCTATTGCCTTGGGGTCTGCTCTGGGGCAGTTTAGATTTCCCCTTTCATTCTTTAGGCCTATTTAGTTCTCCGGCTGTGATCGAGGGGTCAAGGGCATCGTAGGAACCCCCCACGGCTACTGTTAGTTGTGGTGGATAGGATCAGGGGTCTGCAATCCGATAGCTACCAACCTCTCTGGTTTTCTGGACTTAGCTTGTATTTTTGTTTTTTCCTCCTTCGGTGACTCATTCATAACAGAATCACCAGCCTGTGTAATTGAGCTGAGCCCTGGGTGTAAATTTCCCAAGGGTCGACTCTCCAATTTATCTGTACCCGAGCACGAAGCTATGTGATCCTATATTAAGGAGTCGTTGGAGAAGGGTCATATTAGACCATCCTCTTCACCCTTAGGTGCTGGGGTTTTTTTCGTGGCTAAGAAAGATGGATTTTATCTCTGATATGCCTGTCTCTCAGAGAATGACTGTTATTTGAGTGATTTGTGATAGATTCTCTAAGATGGTCCATCTTGTACCATTCCCTAAGTTGCCATCTTCCTCAGAGTTGGTGCCCTTGTTTTTGCAACAGGTGGTTCGCTTGCACGGGATTCCTGAGAACATTGTATCTGACAGAGAAGTTCAGTTTGTGTTTAGATTTTGGAGGACTTTCTGTTCCAAGCTGGGAATTTAGTTGTCCTTCTCCTCTGCGTTTCACCCTCAGACCAATGGGCAGACGGAGAGAACAAACCAGACTTTGTAGTCGTATTTGAGATGTTTTATTTCTGCTGATCAGGATGATTGGGTTTCATTTTTGCCCTTGGCCGAATTTGCTTTAAACAATAGAGCTAGTTCTGCCACTTTGATGTCACCTTTTTTTTGTAACCTTGGGTTTCATCCTCGATTCTCTTTAGGGCAGGTGGAGCCTTCTGCCTGCCCAGGTGTTGACACTGTGGTGGAGAGAATGCACCAGATGTGGGACCAAGTGGTGGATAAGCTGTCTCTCTCCCAGGAAAAGGCCCAGCGGTTTTCCAACCGTCATAGGACCATTGGTCCCCAGTTTAAGGTGGGTGATATGGTTTGGTTGTCATCAAAGAATATCACTATGAAGGTGGCTTCTCCAAATTTTAAACCTAGATTTATTGGACCTTACAAGATTTTGGAGATTCTTAATCCAGCCTCTTTTCGATTGGCTCTTCCTGTTACATTTAAGATCCATAACGTGTTTCATAAGTCTCTGTTAAAGAGGTTTGTTGAGCCAGTAGTTCCTGTGGTGGCACCTCCTGACCCGGTATTGGTTCAAGGTAATGTGGAATATGAGGTGGAGAAGATACTGGATTCTCGCCTGGCTAGACGGAGACTCCAGTATTTGGTAAAATGGAAGGGTAATGGCCAGGAGGATAATTCTTGGGTCCCTCTATCCGATATTCATGCCGAAAGATTGGTTCGTGCCTTTTATCGAGTCCATCCTGATCGCCCTGGTGGCGTGGATGAGGGTTCGGTGACCCCTCCTCAAGGGGGAGTTACTGTTGTGAGTTCATTTTCCCCTTCACTGTCGATGTCTGATGAACTCCCTCTTCTGGTGAAGGAAGGTAGTGAGGCTGATTACCAAACACCTGATCTTGTAGATGATGACTGGGTAACAGGAACTTCTGACTGGATATAAGGCAGCCGATGCCCTTCTGAGTTGCTGGTGATTTCTCTGCTGGATTCTTGGAGACCAGTCTGATTCCTGCTTCCTAAAGATAAGTTTTTGCTCTGCTATTGAACTTACTAGTTTTGTTTTGTTTACCTTGTTTTTTGGAGTTCAGCCATTCCAGGTTGTGGGTGTGCTGAGTTCCATTTTGGTCTCTGATCAGTTTGTCTCTTTGCTCTGTCTTCAGAATTTACCTGAGTGCTGATATAGTCATTTTGAAGTCCTAGCGACTTCAGGGTCTGTTTTTCCTATCAGTCGGTTGGGACATTTTTTGGTAGGGTTTTTTACGGATTGCAGACAGAAGCTTTTCTATCCTGTCCTTTTTAGTCAGCTTGGGCCCCATTGTTTGCTCAACCTATCTTTCTATCTGTGTTAGTGTTTTCATCTTGCTTCACCGTCATTATATGTTGGGGGCTGCCTATTGCCTTGGGGTCTGCTCTGGGGCAGTTTAGATTTCCCCTTTCTTTCTTTAGGCCTATTTAGTTCTCCGGCTGTGATCGAGGGGTCTAGGGCATCGTAGGAACCCCTCACGGCTACTGTTAGTTGTGGTGGATAGGATCAGGGGTCTGCAATCCAATAGCTACCAACCTCTCCGGTTTTCTGGACTTAGCTTGTATTTTTGTTTTTTCCTCCTTCGGTGCCTCATTCATAACATATGTATGTATGTTGTATGTTGTATGTATGTAGTATATATGTATGTTGTATGAATGTAGTATGTATGTAGTATGTATATATGTAGTATGTATGTAGTATGTATATATGTAGTATGTATGTAGTATGTATATATGTAGTATGTATGTAGTATGTATGTAGTATATATATGTAGTATGTATGTAGTATGTATATATGTAGTATGCATGTAGTATGTATATATGTAGTATGTATGTAGTATGTATATATGTAGTATGTATGTAGTATGTATGTAGTATGTATATATGAAGTATGTATGTAGTATGTATGTAGTATGTATATATGTAGTATGTATGTAGTGTGTATGTAGTATGTATATATGTAGTATGTATGTAGTATGTATATATGTAGTATGTATGTAGTATGTATATATGTAGTATGTATGTAGTATGTATATATGTAGTATGTGTGTAGTGTGCATGTAGTATGTATGTAGTATGTTTTTTTTTTTTTACATTCAACACATTAGCTGGATGATGGGACTACTACTGTCCCATCATTGGCTAATGTGTCAATCACTGTCAGTGTAGCAGGCATCGTCCGATGGGACTTGTAGTCCCATCGGACGATGCCTGCACACACACAAGACCCCCGGCAGACCAGTACAGACCACCAACAGCCGGCACAGGCCCCCGAGAGGCCCATACAGACCACCGGCAGCCGGCACAGGCCCCCGAGAGGCCCATACAGACCACCGACAGCCACACAGGCCCCCGAGAGGCCCGTACAGACCACCGAGAGGCCCGTACAGACCCCGCCCGCACACACAGACACGCACAGTGTCCGCCCACGCACCGTCCACACTCTTCCCCCCTCCCGAACAGGCTGTACAAGGCAAGAGAGGGGTTTTTTCAATTCCGATATTTCTGTCCTATTGACTTGAATGGGACTTCCGGGATCGGAATCGGCGATACCCGATACTTTTTTTAGATCCTCCGATCCATTCCGATACGATATTTTTCAGTATCGGCTGGTATCGCTCAACACTACTAAGCAGTCACCCCCTCCAGGAATGAGTAGGTGGAGAGTGGCTGTTAATTTAGTATTTTGCACCTGTGTTGCTAACATCTTGCTATATGGGCTGGCTGCAACCTGTAGTGCATTTGTTCTAAGATCTGGGCAGATAAGCAGTGCTGCCTTTTTTCTGCTGTGTAATTAAATTTATGGAGGCTTTAGTCTTCTTTTATGGCTTTGCTATTTGTTTAGTGTAGGGACTCGCTAGTATGGGGATCCTTGACGCGGATTGCGTGCTTATGTAGTTTGGCCAAATTAACAACCAATACCTCACTATTTTTTGCACTGTATTTTTCGAGGTGCAGGCAAACCAAAACTCCTCTGTTCTTGTATGAGGGGTGTTCACACTGGGATGCATTGAGGGTGTGCTGGTCAGCCCGCCTAATCGAATAGTAGGGGCATGACTAATAGGCTGTGAACCAGGCACTGTGCAATACCCTTATGTGAACAGCTCCCTATGCAGGCCTTCATTGTGCAAATGTATACTAAGCAGTCACCCCCTCCACGAATGGGTAGGTGGAGAGTGGCTGTTAATTTAGTGCTTTGCATTTGTGTTGCTAACATCTTGCTATATGCACCCTGTAGTGCATTTGTTCTAAGATCTGGGCAGGTAAGCAGTGCTGCCTTTTTTCTGCTGTGTAGTTTAAATTTTTGGAGGCTTTAGTCTTCTTTTGTGGCTTTGCTATTAGTTTTTAATTATTTTGTAATGTCTTTGCAGAAACAGACATTTCTTGATAAAGGCTT
Source organism: Dendrobates tinctorius (assembly GCF_039654945.1). NCBI lineage: Eukaryota > Metazoa > Chordata > Amphibia > Anura > Dendrobatidae > Dendrobates > Dendrobates tinctorius. The sequence continues at coordinate 6,441,962 of NW_027361765.1, forward strand.
GACTATGCCGAAACATTGATATACATGTCTGTACTACCTGTATTTTGGGCCTACTGAACTCAAAACAAGTTATTTCTCATACAGTAAACTGAATTTCTTTAGAATTCTTGTGTGCCGGAGTATATCAATTTTTGATTAACCTTTTTCTCCAGAGCACTTATTACAGTGAGCATCCCCTTTATATTTCTATTCACCACCCGTGCCCACCAGTACTTGCCTGTCTATACAATAGCTGAGCCAGACACTATATCTACAGTACTTGCCAGCACCTGTCGTTACAGTGTCCTGTCCCCTTGGGGGTCAGCTGCTACTGCCAGACGCTGCCCTGGAGTGGTACCTGGTAGCTACCTACCACACAAGCCTGACCTCACCACTAGAGGCTACATCAGACACAAAGATGGTAGGCCAGTCTAAACAAATGCGTTTTTAGGGCACGCTTAAAACTGTGGGGATTGGGGATTAATGGTATTAACCTGGGTAGTGCATTCCAAAGAATTGGGGCAGCACATGAAAAGTCTTGGAGAAGGGAGTGGGAGGTTCTGATCATTGAGGATCTTAACCTCAGATCATTAGCAGAACAGAGGGCACAGGTAGTGTGGTAGACTGAGATGAAGGAGGAGATGTAGGGTCGTGATGAGCCATGTAGTGTTTTGCGGGTGAGGGTAATAAGTTTGTACTGCATTCTGGAGTGGATGGGTAACCAGTGTAATGACTGGCACAAGCTAGAGGCATCGGTGTAACGTTTGGTGAGGAATATGATCCTGGCTGCAGCATTCAAGACAGATTGGAGAGGGGAGAGTTTGGTAAGAGGGAGACCAATTAGTAGAGAGTTAAAATAGTCCAGACAAGAATGAATAAGAGAAACAGTAAGAGTTTTTGCAGAGTCAAAAGTAAGAAAGGGTCAAATTCTAGGAATGGGTTTGAGGTGCAGATAACAAAAGCGAGCCAGGGATCTGATGTGGGGGGTGAATGGAAGCTCAGAATCAAGTATGACCCCAAGACAGCGGGCATGTTGCTGGGGAATAAAGGTGGAACCACACACGGAAATGACAATGTTGGGAATAGGTACATTAGTAGAGGGAGGAATCACAAGAAGTTCAGTTTTTGACAGGTTCAGTTTCAGATAGAGAGGACATGATGTTAGAGACAGCGGTAAGACAATCACCGGTGTTTTCTAAAAAGGCAGGCGTGATATCAGGAGAAGAAATGTATAATTGAGTGTCATCAGCATACAGATGGTACTGGAAACCAAATCTACTGATTGTTAGACCAATAGGGGCAATATACAAAGAGAAGAGAAGGGGGTCTAGAACTTATCCTTGAGGAACCCCAACAGTAAGGGGAAGATGAGAGCAGGAGGAGCCAACAAAAGATACAGTGAAGGAGCGGTTAGAGAGATAGGAGGAGAACCAGGAGAGAACGGTGTCCTTGAGGCCGATGGAGTGGAGTATAGTGAGGAGGACCTGATAATCCACAGTGTCAAATGCTGCAGAGATATCAAAGAGAATTAGCATAGAGTAGTGACTATTAGATTTAGCTGTTAGTAGATCATAAGAGACTTTATTGAGGACAGTTTCAGTAGAGTGTATAAGAGCGGAAACCGGATTATAGAAGGTCGAGAAGAGATTTATCTGAAAGATAGCGGATAAGACGGGAGTGGACCAGGACAAGGAGATTAGGGATGAAGGGAAGATTAGAGACAGGTCTATAGTTAGCGGCACAGTTTTGGTCGAGGGATGGTTTTTTAAGCAATGGATGTATGATGGCATGCTTAAATGAGGAGGGAAAGATATCAAAAGAGAGAGAGAGGTTGAATATTTTTGTTAGGTGAGCGGTGACAGCAGGGGAAAGGGACTGGAGGAGATGTGACGGAATGGGGTCACTGGTGCAAGTGGTACGGCAAGAAGATGCAAGGAGCCTGGTTACTTCTTCTGTGACTGGTTCAAAGTCAGAGAGAGTGCTAGATGCAGTGGGGGAGGGAGGACAATGCATGGTATGAGGGGATTGAAAGATAATTTCCTGTCGGATATGGTCAATTTTTTCTTTGAAATAATTGGCCAGATCGTCAGTGCGGAGATCCGTGGTTGGGGCCTGCACTCTTGGGTTGAGTAGGGAATGAAAAGTGTCAAAGAGATGTTTCAGGCTATTGGTTAATGAGGTGATGAGGGAGTTGAAATAGGTTTGTTTGGAGAGGTGAAGGGCAGTGTTGTATGTTTTAAGCATAAACTTATAATGGATGAACTCTGCTGGTAGATTGGATTTTCTCCACAGACATTCGGAGCAGGAAACGTGTTTGCAGTGTGTGCCACAGTTGTCGCCATCTGTGCCATATTGTTCTATGTGTAGGAGGTGCAGTTTCACCCATGGCACTTTGCAGTGTTTTGTTGTAATGCTTCAGTGCAGAATCAGGACATGAGAGGGAGGAGATAATGGCCAATGATGACTGCAAGTTCTTCATAAGTTTCTGGGTGTTAATGACCTGTATGTTTCTATAAGTGTGGAAAGTAGGGAAAGTAGGGGTGACCTGAGTAGGATGTCAGATCTTGATAGAGAATGAAAGAAGGTTGTGTAAGAGAGCGAGAGAGGGGAGTTTGCAAAATCATCCACTGAGCAAAGTCGGGAGAAGACCAAGTCAAGGGAGTTTCTGTCTTCATGTGTTGAAGAGTTAGTAAACACTGAAAGGAGGAGGAGGTTGAGATAAAAGATGAGTAGCAGATGGGGAGAGGGGAAGAGCAGTGGGGATGTTGAAATCGCCCATGATGAGGGTGAGAAGTCACAGGAGAGAAAGTGTGGAAGTCAGGTGGCAAAGTGATCCAGGAACTGATGGGAGGAGCCCAGAGGGCGATACACCACCACCATTCGCATGGAGAAGGGGATGTAGAGTCTGACAACATGGACCTCAAAAGAAGGGAAGACAAGTGAGGTTACTTGAGGGATAACCTGAAAAGTACATTTGGATGATAGGAGCAGACCAACGCCTCCACCTGTTCTGTTGTCCGATCTTGGGGTATGAGAGAAGTGTAGTCCACCATATGAAAGAGCAGGAGCAGCGTTGGTTTCTGACTGCAGGTTCCAGGTTTCAGTAAGAGCCAGGAGGTTAAGAGAATTAGAAATGAAGAAGTCATGGATGAAGGAGAGCTTATTACACACTGAGCGAGAATTACTAAGGGCACAATTGAAAGAGACAGAAGGCATGCAGGGAATATTAATAAGATTAGAGGGGTTTCTGAGTGTAGCAGTTGGGGGGTTTGACTTGCTATAACATGAGGGGCCGGGGTTCATAGAGATGTCTCCTGCCACTAGGAGAAGGATAGAAAGAGTGAGCAAATGGTTAGGTAATTTGTGAGAGCATCTCTTTGTGTTGGATGGTAGGACTGAATGGATTTGTGCAGTTTAGCACTGTGAAAAGAGCATGAGTGCTATACATAGGAGAGGAGAGGACTGAGGGGCCAATGTAGATGGAGTGTAAAGAGTTAATGCAAGGAAGGTGGACGTGAATGATTGCAGCAGCCAGCATATGGTAAATATTTGAGGTAGTCCAAAAGTACTGGGAATAGGTTTGTATAAATGTCTTACCTGTCTCCTGCCCTGTCAAACTGCCATGGTATAACTGCCAAGTACTTTGATGAAATGTACATAAATGCTAACCCCTGCATAAATGCTTCCCCAGGCTGTGTCTCAATACATAGGAGACTAGCTCTAAGATCTCTCACTATTTCACCTCAATAGCAATCAATCAACTAAGTAAGACAGCAGGAGGTCATAAATGAACTAACAAATAAACAACTATGCAGACCTACATGGATCATAAACCACTTTGAAAAAGTTGCATAACCTAACAGCATAAAGGGACAAGCAGAGTGAGTTTAAATGCCTAAATATCATTACATATGCTTGCAAATATGAATAGGAATAACTGTACACATGCAGGATGGACCAGTGCAGGAGTTGAATGAGATGATTACCATTACAAACTGCTTCCTGACATAGAATAGAGTGAACACATGCAGGATGGATCAGTGCAGGAGTTGAATGAGCTGATTACCATTACAAACAGACTGAGGGAGAGCAAAGCTGGTGTGAGCAATTCCATATTCATCCCCCCCTCAGGGAGCAGGATGCCAGACTACAAAGTTAAGACATTTCTGTAAGTTTTTTCACTTTTATTTTACCACTGTTTTTGCATATTTGTATGTCACTGTTTATTTCCATATTTTTATATCCTTTTATTGTAAGCACTATACCTTTTCTATTAAAGATTAAAACTTGAATAAGTTTGAACCTTGTATGCGCTAAAGAATCCATAGCTTTAGAGTGTGTGATCCTGGTGATTGGCATTTAGTAGTAGTATTTCTGGGACTCTTCCCCCCTGTGTTCGGTGAGTGGTGGCAGCATGTGTATTTAAGCGGAATGTGTGGTCTGTGTCAGGGTGTGATTTATACTCCCACTGCAGCATAGAACAGAGGTTGAATGCTGGACTGAGTGAGAGGAGATAGATTAACCATTGCAGGCGCAACCCCAAGTCACATGCTGAGAAGTGGGTACGTGACATCCATTGTGAATTTCTTGTCTGGATCTGGTGAGCTGATGTGAATACTTCTCTGTTTGGTTCAGCAATGTGAATGACAGAAAAATTTTCTGCATAACCCATATAAATGAAAGCATTGGGGTTCCTTTGATTATCATGTCTCCATTCCATTGTGTGTACATTTGTAGAATGGAAGAAAAAGTGCAGAGTGTAGAAGATGTTTCAATGGGGCACTTCTGCTTTGGTTTGCATCTGTTATGCAATGTATCCGTTTTGAAAATGAATTCCAATTCTTTCTAAATAGAATTACCAAATGCTGGTAAGAAAGTAATCATTACAGTTTAGAAAATGTTTAAAAATTCTGAAAAATAACACTTTTTGGGAAAATATCAAGACCAGATGTATTTAAGACCATAATCTTCCAAGAACAAACCAGGGCTTGCAATAGATGGAGAGTCGGCCTTTAACTCAATTGCTATGGTGGGCAAAAGTCATTTGAGTTTGACATCTCCCTAAATTGTGTCCCTTTATAAAATGATATAAGAGAAATGGCTGCACATATGAATGTCTCTTTATTTGCAATGCAGTATCACTTTAATTTTCTCAGAAACTAAATATGTGCTTGACCTATCAGCCTTTATCTGTATCATCCTTTTTTAATGTAATGGAAATCTTTCCTTTGCGCTTTGGGCTTTCTATTATTTCACTAAGAGAAATACAGACAAAACACAATTAATCTTCATTTACAGTAGAAGGCATGCGTTAATTTAGTTTGAGACAACTGAAGTCAGATATTACTCATGAAACCTTGTAGAGAGAATTGTTTGCTCAGCTAAGCAGTGAGTGTAACCGGGGCTTTATCATAATTATTCCTGTTTGTCTTTCATCATTTCCATATTGACTGAGTGTCAGTTGGGGAATTGTATAGTATTTCTAAATACTGGTTTTATTAAGTACATAGTGGCTGTTAAATTTATTTTACATTCTCTTGTACATTATTAAAAAAAAAAAATGTGTAAATTCCAATTTTTTCTGACAAAAAACTTTTCTTTCCATTATATAAATGCGGAATGCTTAAGAATACTATATGGCTAATATTCCTGGCGACATCACCTAACTCTCTGTTTGATACCTGTCTTCCTAAAGCAACCCTCCATCCTGAGACTGAAAAATGAACCTATATTTATCATATATAGTGACCCTACCTGGCACCGAGCGTTTCCTTCCCACTTCTACTCTGGTTAAACCATGACTTCTTTGCCTGTGATGGAATATGGAATAAAAACAGACAGTTTCTGTTAGACTCTACAGCACATTTTGGGGGTTCTTAAATGCTTTACCTTACCTGTTCCCATTGTCTGCTATCTGATGATAAGTTGAAATCCTAGATCATGGATCTATTATCACAGATCTACCTATTCTATCTTTAAAAATAACAAATATGGGCTAAAATTTTGCTTTATACTGTGTGGACCATGGGGGATGCATTTTACTGTACGGACCATGGCACGATGCATTATGCTGTGAGGACCATGAGGGATGCAATATGCTGTGAGGACCTTGGGGGAGATTAATTATACTGTATGGAACAAGGGGGGATGCATTATACTGTATGGACCATGGGGGGGATGCATTATACTCTATGGGACCGTGGTTGCATTAAACTTTATGCGCTATGAGGTGCATTAGGCTGGAGTCACACTAAAGCTATAAAAAATAGGTCTGTTTTTAACGGACCAGAATCACAGAAATATTTCATGAACAGTGATCCATATGTCATCCGATTGGAATGCGAGGATGAGATTTTCTCGCATCTAAGCAACCGTGTGACATCCGTATGGCGAAATTTTCTCGCCGACTTGCAAAATGGACATATAACAGTTTTTAGGCCTGAAAGTAATTTAAATCATCATCAATACCCCTATTTATTGGCTCTTCAACCTGTGGGACCCTCAAAACTTTGCAGTAGAGTCCGTGCTTGGTTTGTGTTAGTTCTGCTTGATGACAAACATGTCAGACAAACCTACTTTTAACACCACTGAGCGGGTGCTTTACAAATGGGTTTTGTCCTGACGTTTTGGGGAGTTATACCCTGTGATTGTGGATCTGAGGAGGCGGAGACGAATGTGGATCCATCCGCTTTTGAGGCGACGAATCACTAAAGGCCATTTCCACCGGCTCTTTTCATCTCTGCGTAGCCAACCGGACAAGTTCTTTAAATATTGTCGCATGAGCCTTGCCACCTTTGATATTTTGCTGGAGATTGTGCATCCTGGGATCACCTTTAAGGACACCAGGATGTATTTCTGCAGAGGAGCGGCTTATCCTTACATTACAGTATGTCTTAAACCTATATGTTGATGATGTTTTAAACAGCCTGGTTTCTTTCATGTATGTTGGACAAACCACATTTAGACATGTACATTATATGCTTGTAGAATAAAGACCAAAGCCATGGCCTGTAATTTAATGTTGTTAATGCATGGTTTCTAAGTTAGTATAGTTAGTATAACTTAAGAGCAATGCTTAAACTGGTATTTGTTGGCATGGCATCTAATTTTTTTATGTCTGCATTTAGAATTTTTAGGTCTATGTGCTCAGAAATCTGGTCCCGAATCCATCAAGTGGTCATGCCTGAGCCCAAAATGGAAAGACTGGTTACGTATAGCCCAGATATTTCAGGACACGTGCCAGTTTCCACACTGTATTGGAGCCCTGGATGGGAAGCACATCCATGTGCGTAAGCCGCCAAACTCAGGGTATTAGTTCTATAATTATAAACAATGTTTTTCTGTAGTGTTGTTGGCCCTGGTTGACAGTCGCTACAGGTTTATAATTGTAGATATTGGGGCCTATGGAAGAACTGGAGACTCCAGAGTCTTCAATTCTTCCATAATGGGTGGGCGGCTGCGCAATAATCAGTTGGACCTACCATCACCACGTCAGCTCCCAGGATCTATAATGGATGTGGTGCCTTATGTGATGATTGGAGATGAGACATTCCAATTAACCCGTAACGTCATGAGGCCCTATCCCCGTAGAGCACTGAACCACTGGCGCAGGATCTTTAACATACGCCTATCCCGCGCACGACGACTGGTGGAGTGTGCCTTTGGCATTCTTAGTGCTAAATGGCGAATCCTCCAGTCAGACATTCATTCAGCTGAGTGAAGACAATGTTAATGTGGTGATAAAAGCATGTGTGATCCTGCACAATTTCACCAGAATACATGACTGCTCATCATCTGATGCTGATGAAGTTGTGTTACCAAATGTTGTTCCCCCTATTCCACATGTAATTCCTCCCCATCATCAGCCCTCTGGGCTAACAGTGCGTGATGTGTTCACCATGTATTTTGTGACACCAGTGGGATCTACTCCCTGGCAAGAGAATGCCTTATTATTTATGTAGTGTATTTGTTTACTAGATGGTGGCCCAATTCTAATGCATCAGGTATTCAAGAATATGTATGTAGTTTATTTATGAAGTTTTAATAATAATGCAATAATGCACCCCCAATTCTGATATGCATGGTACCCCTCCCCCCTATCTTGGTATGCATGGTCTCCTCACCCCCAATCCTGATATGCATGGTCCCCTCACCCCCCAATCCTGGAATGCATGGTCCTCTCGCCCCTCTTTCCTGGTAAGCATGGTCCCCTCACCCCCCTTTCGTGGTATGCATGGTCCCCCTCACCCCCCTTTCCTGGTATGCATGGTCCCATCACCCCCCTTTCGTGGTATGTATGGTCCCCTCATGCCCCAATCCTGATATGCATGGTCCCCTCATCCCCAATCCTGATATGCATGGTCCTCTCACCCCCCAATCCAGATATGCATGGTACCCCTCACCCCCCAATCCTGGTAAGCATGGTCCCCTCACCCTCCAATCCTGGAATGCATGGTCCTCTCACCCCCCAATCCTGGTATGCATGGTCCCATCACCCCCCTTTCCTGGTATGCATGGTCCCATCACCCCCCTTTCCTGGTATGCATGGTCCCTTCACCCCCCTTTCCTGGTATGCATGGTCCCTTCACCCCCCTTTCCTGGTATGCATGGTCCCGTCACCCCTCTTTCCTGGTATTCATTGCCCCCTCACTTTCCTTTCCTGGTATGCATGGTCCCGTCACCCCCATTCCTGGTATGCATGGTCCCCTCACCACCCTTTCCTGGTAAGCATGGTCACCCTCACCCCCTTATCCTGGTATTCATGGTCACCCTCACCCCTATCCTGGTATGCAAGGTCACCCTCACCCCCCTTTCCTGGTATGCATGGTCCCCCTCCCCTACCATTGCTGGTATGCATGGTCCCCCTCACCCCCCATTGCTGGTATGCATGGTCCCCCTCACCCCCCTTTGCTGGTATGTATGGTCACGCTCACCCCCCTTTCCTGGTATGCATGGTCCCCCTCCCCCCCATTGCTGGTATGCATGGTCCCCCTCACCCCCCATTGCTGGTATGCATGGTCCCCCTCACCCCCCTTTGCTGGTATGTATGGTCACCCTCACCCCCCTTTCCTGGTATGCATGGTCCCCCTCCCCCACCATTGCTGGTATGCATGGTCCCCCTCACCCCCATTGCTGGTATTCATGGTCACACTCACCCCCTATCCTGGTATGCATGGTCCCCCTCTCCCACCATTGCTGGTATGCATGGTCCCCCTCACCCCCCATTGCTGGTATTCATGGTCACCCTCACCCCCTATCCTGGTATGCAAGGTCACCCTCACCCCCCTTTCCTGGTATGCATGGCCCCCCTCCCCCACCATTGCTGGTATGCATGGTCCCCCTCACCCCCCATTGCTGGTATGCATGGTCCCCCTCACCCCCCCTTTGCTGGTATGTATGGTCACCCTCACCCCCCTTTCCTAGTATGCATGGTCCCCCTACCCCCATTGCTAGTATGCATGGTCCCCTGTTATGAATGAGTCACCGATGGAGGAAAAAACAAAAATACAAGCTAAGTCCAGAAAACCGGAGAGGTTGGTAGCTATCTGATTGCAGACCCCTGATCCTATTCACACAACTAACAGTAGCCGTGGGGGGTTCCTACGGTGCCCTAGACTCCTCGTTCACAGCCAGAGAACTAAATAAGCCTAAAGAAAGAAAAGGGGAAATCTAAACTGCCCCAGAGCAGACCCCAAAGCAATAGACAGCCCCAACATGCATTGTCGGTGAAAAGCAGATGAAAACACAAACACAGACAGAAAGACAGGTTGAACAAACGATGGGGCCCAACTAACTAAATAGGAAAGGACAGAAAAGATGCTGGCTGCAATCCGCAAAAATTCTGCCAAAATAATGTCCAACATGTCTGATAGAAAAAAGGCCCTGAAGTCACTAGACTTCAAAAACACTATATCAACACTCAGGTATATTCTGAAGACTGAGCAAAAGATCAACTTGACTAGAGACAAAAATGGAGCTCAGCCTGTACCAACAAGGGCAGGCAGAACACAAACACTAAGTAAACAGACAATATCTCATGGAAAAATAAGAGAGCAAATACTTAGCTTTCAGAAGACAGGTACTGAACTGGTTTGCAAGAGCTCAGAGCAGAAAGGATCACCAGCACCCCTGTAGGGTGTCGGCTGCCTTATATCCACTCAGTGATTCCGGGTGTCCAATCAGGCTTCACCTGTTCAGATGACAGATTCTTCCCAACCCAATCAATTTCACTACCTCTCTTCACCAGCAGAGGGAGTTCATCAGACATCAACGGAGAAGGGGAAAATTAACTCACAACAGTACCTCCCCCTTGAGGAGGGGTCACCGAACCCTCATCCATGCCACCAGGACGATCAGGATGGGCCCGATGAAAAGCACGAACCAATCTTTTGGCATGAATATCGGATGCAGGGACCCAAGAATTATCCTCCTGGCCATAACCCTTCCATTTAACCAAATATGGAGTCTCCGTCTAGCCAGGCGAGAATCCAGTATCTTCTCAACCTCATATTCCACATTACCTTCCACCAATACAGGGTCAGGAGGTGCCACCACAGGAACTACTGGCTCAACAAACCTCTTTAACAGAGACTTATGAAACACGTTATGGATCTTAAATGTAACAGGAAGAGCCAAACGAAAAGAGACAGGATTAAGAATCTCCAAAATCTTGTAAGGTCCAATAAATCTAGGTATATACTTTGGAGAAGCCACCTTCATAGAGAAATTCTTTGATGACAACCAAACCATATCACCCACCTTAAACTGGGGACCAATGGTCCTATGACGGTTGGAAAACCACTGGGCCTTTTCCTGGGAGAGAGACAACCTATCCACCACTTGGTCCCAGATCTGGTGCATTCTCTCCACCACAGTGTCAACACCTGGGCAGGCAGAAGACTCCACCTGCCCTGAAGAAAATCGAGGATGAAACCCAAAGTTACAAAAAAAAGGTGACATCAAAGTGGCAGAACTAGCTCTATTATTTAAAGCAAATTCGGCCAAGGGCAAAAATGAAACCCAATCATCCTGATCAGCAGAAATAAAACATCTCAAATACGACTCCAAAGTCTGGTTTGTTCTCTCCGTCTGCCCATTGGTCTGAGGGTGAAACGCAGAGGAGAAGGACAACTGAATTCCCAGCTTGGAACAGAAAGTCCTCCAAAATCTAGAAATAAACTGAACTCCTCTGTCAGATACAATGTTCTCAGGAATCCCGTGCAAGCGAACCACCTGTTGCAAAAACAAGGGCACCAACTCTGAGGAAGATGGCAACTTAGGGAGTGGTACAAGATGGACCATCTTAGAGAATCTATCACGAATCACCCAAATAACAGTCATTCTCTGAGAGACAGGCATATCAGAGATAAAATCCATTGAAATATGGGTCCATGGCCTCCTGGGCACCGGCAAAGGCATCAGCAACCCACTAGAGCGAGAACAAGGTTTAGACCGGGAGCAAGTCCCACAAGACTGCACAAAACTCCTGACATCACGAGACAAGGCGTGCCACCAAAAAGACAGACTCACCAAATCTCTAGTACCAAAAATACCTGGATGACCAGCCAATACAGAGCAATGAACTTCAGACATCACTCTCTTCCTCCACTGGTCAGGAACATACAATTTTCCAATGGGACAACGCTCAGGTTTGTCCTCCTGAAACTCTTCCAGAGCACGTCTCAAATCGGGCGAGATGGCAGAAAGAACTACCCCCTCACCTAAGATGGTAGCAGGCTTGGTCACAACTGGAGAATCAGCAAAGAAACTCCTAGAGAGGGCGTCTGCCTTGACATTCTTAGTGCCCGGAAGAAAAGAGACCACAAAATCAAAACGTGTGAAAAACAAGGCCCACCTAGCCTGTCTAGGATTCAAGCGTTTGGCCGACTCCAGGTAAATCAAATTCTTGTGGTCAGTAACCAGGACAACAACTTGATGTTTAGCTCCCTCCAACCAATGTCTCCACTCCTCAAATGCCCACTTCATGGCTAACAGTTCCCGATTCCCCACATCATAGTTACGTTCAGATGGGGAGAACTTTTGGGAAAAGAAAGCACAGGGATTCATTTTAGATGTTACCGGATCTTTTTGGGACAAAACAGCTCTTGCACCAATCCCAGAAGCGTCCACCTCTACCTGAAACGGGAGTGAGACATCAGGTTGCCGCAAAACCGGAGCAGAAGTGAACCTTCGCTTCAGCTCCTGAAAGGAAGAAACAGCCTCTGGAGACCAATTCAGCACATCAGCACCCTTCTTAGTCAAATCAGTCAATGGTTTGGCAATACCAGAAAAAATAGCTATAAATTTACGATAAAAATTAGCAAAACCCAAAAACTTCAGGAGGGCCTTCAAAGAAGTGGGCTGAACCCAATCATAAATGGCCTGTACCTTGGCCGGGTCCATTTCAATAGTTGACGGAGACAAAATAAATCCCAAAAATGAAATCCTCTGTACCCCAAAAAGGCATTTCAATCCCTTAACATACAGGGAATTCTCCCTCAAAATCCGGAACATAGTCCGAACATGTTCCACATGAGAGTCCCAATCCTTGGAAAAGATCAATATATCATCGAGATAGATGATCAAAAATTTATCCACAAAGTCTCAGAAAATATCATTCATGAAGCACTGGAAGACAGAAGGGGCATTAGTGAGCCCAAAAGGCATCACCAGGTACTCAAAATGTCCCTCTGGAGTATTAAACGCCGTCTTCCATTCATCCCCATGCTTAATGCGAATAAGATTATACGCCCCCCTGAGGTCAAGCTTGGTAAACCAGCAGGCACCTTTAACTCTAGAGAATAGATCAGAAATCAGGGGTAACGGATACTGATATTTAACAGTAATTTTGTTGAGGGAACGATAGTCAATACAAGGCCTTAATGAACCATCCTTCTTGGCCACGAAAAAAAACCCAGCACCTAATGGTGAAGAGGATGGTCTAATATGACCTTTCTCCAACGACTCCTTAATATAGGATCGCATAGCCTCGTGCTCGGGTACAGATAAATTGAAAAGTCGACCCTTGGGAAATTTACACCCAGGGCTCAGCTCAATTGCACAGTCTTAACTCCTATGAGGAGGCAAAGACGCAGACTCATTCTCACTAGAGTTGAGCGACTTTTGGTTTTTTAGGGTCGCGTTTCGTTTCGTGAAACCCGACTTTTCCAAAAGTCGGGTCGAGCAAGATCGTCCGATTATAGGGAAAAGTCGGGGTCGTCCCGAAACACGAAACCCAATGTAAGTCAATGGGGAATAAAAGTCGGCAGTGAGAGGAGGACAGGAAACACACCTACAGTGCCCATTTGAATGCCAAAAGCATCAATTCTTCTTACTTAAGCTTGTCAACCTTAATTAACTTCATAATACAAGTTACGCACTGAAAAATGGGGGTTATTTGGCTAAAGTTGTGGGGGGGAGGGCTGGCTGCAGGTTTTCATGTGCCCTGGGCGAAAGAGCGCCCCTTTAACACATACCACAACTCATCATGCTCCGATACGGCAGAGAAATAGCGGTATAGTACAATGAAAAATACCTCACTTTTTTCATCTCATGACGAGGCCCATCTATTTCTCCATACAGAATCATTGGTCCCATATAATGTTTGAAACAGTATATGATGAGCTCCACATAATGCTACAGTATATGTTGGTCCCCATGGATGAAGCTCCACTGTCTTATGGGCCCAAATAATGCTCCAAACATAATGGGCCCCATTTCTAATGCTCTAGTGTATAATGGGCCCTGTAAATGCTGCTCCAGTGTCTGATGTCCACCTTTGGAATGTTCCAGTGTATGGTGGGCCCCATCTATCATTCTCCAGAGTATAGTGCTCCCCAAAAATTGCTGTCCCAACATTGAAAACAATCAAATAAGTCTCCTCGCTAGGGAATCCCTGTACTTCTCTGGATTCCTCTTCGTCCCCATCTTCCATCTCACTGCACAGTATTTCAACTTTGCAAGTGCTGTGATCCTGGGCAAGCAGGGGGGGCCCACTCGTTGGTGACGGCACTGGCACAGGGCCCATGATAGTACGGTGGTGTGTCTGATGGCGGGTGGGCCGAACCTGCACTTTCATCTGCAGCCTCCTCTTTGTCACCGTGTAAGATGGAACTGTATATGGGAAGGGTAACCTGAGTTTCATCAGGGTCAGATTCAGGTCGTGTAGCGTGCGAGGGGAATGTAGTGGTCTGGGTCAATGTACCAGCAGATTCATCGAGCAGTGGCTGGGCATCAGTGCACTTGTGTCGCCCCCAGGAGTACGGTCGCCACAGTGGCATTACCTTCTTCCTAGGGAGTGTGATGTCATGCTTGGGAGCAACGAAGGATCTCTCTAGCAGGTTAACTGATTGGGCGGCGTTATTCCCACGAGTCATGACTCTCCAAACAGCGTTCATGAAGGCAAAGTGTTTGTTTTACGTGGGCAGTATGGTTGCAAAGCTGAACCTTAAAGGAATGTCCAGAAGGGCACCACCAGGAGTGGAGCCTATGGTTAAATTCGACTCCACCTGGGAAACCTCAACCATGCCAGCTACAGAACAGATGCACACATTGCAAGCTTAATTCCGTTAACGAACGAGACTCCGTCATGCCCCGCGGTCCGAGTCCGGCTTACTAGAGGGACACGTGAGGCTCTGGCACATGAGATTGGCCAATAACTGGTGTGTCATGCCCTTACATGTCCGTGGCTGCATGTGCGCTACACTGAAAAGGCCAGCGTTTGTCGCTTACGGGTGCAGATAACCCGCTGAACAACGTTAGTGATGGGGATCACTGATTACAATTATTACCCGCGAACGATGATTTCCCAGTAAGTGCAGGTCAACCGCAGTTCCGAAATTAGGCCTAACCGTCATTCCTGAAAAAATTAAAAACTTACGTGTGCAAACCACAGGTGCTGTAGCTTGCTTAACAGCTCGCCAGCCGTTCTCACGCCCAGTATGGATTACACGTGATTGCACAAAGGTGAGAAAGGGTACCGTATCCCCAGATAACATGTATGGATAGCGTACACATTCAAAATATATGGGAAACTGGGCCTGAGCAGAAAAAGTAAATTAATGTGCATGCAAAATGTAATTGCATATGAACACATGACCTTTACACAGAGAAAACCAAAAGCAAAACACAAAACAAGGGTGTGACCGCCCTGTTTCTGAGTTGGAAAATCCATCCTGTCTGGCCTATACTATTACTGGTGGTTCAGTCCCTCTGTCCTTGTTCACATTTACGTCACTTGACAAGTGGAAAGGTTTTAAATACAAGAGTTAGGACTGTCCCACAAGGGTTGCCGTGACGTGGCGGGATGGCTTCTACATTATTTTGATCAAAATTATGTTAACTAAATACCCTTATTATTACTATTATTACTACCTTCATGCAATTTTTGCAATATATTTTTTTACTTTTTTATTCCAGGATATTTGTTTTGTGTTTTGCTTTTGACATTCAAAATATATG
Source organism: Dendrobates tinctorius (assembly GCF_039654945.1). NCBI lineage: Eukaryota > Metazoa > Chordata > Amphibia > Anura > Dendrobatidae > Dendrobates > Dendrobates tinctorius. Next base: position 6,457,400 of record NW_027361765.1, read on the forward strand.
TCTATACATCAGGAAGCAGGCTCAGACGGTGTTAGGCCCAGTATGGATTGCACGTGATTGCACAAAGGTTAGAAAGGGTACCGTATCCCCAGATAACATGTATGGATAGCGTACACATTCAAAATATATGTCTCAGGAGGCAGGCTCAGACGGTGTTAGGCCCAGTATGGATTGCACGTGATTGCACAAAGGTTAGAAAGGGTACCGTATCCCCAGATAACATGTATGGATAGCGTACACATTCAAAATATATGTCTCAGGAGGCAGGCTCAGACGGTGTCAGGCCCAGTATGGATTGCACGTGATTGCACAAAGGTGAGAAAGGGTACCGTATCCCCGGATAACATGTATGGATAGCGTACACATTCAAAATATATGTCTCAGGAGGCAGGCTCAGACGGTGTTAGGCCCAGTATGGATTGCACGTGATTGCACAAAGGTTAGAAAGGGTACCGTATCCCCAGATAACATGTATGGAGAGCGTACACATTCAAAATATATGTCTCAGGAGGCAGGCTCAGACGGTGTTAGGCCCAGTATGGATTGCACGTGATTGCACAAAGGTTAGAAAGGGTACCGTATCCCCAGATAACATGTATGGATAGCGTACACATTCAAAATATATGTCTCAGGAGGCAGGCTCAGACGGTGTCAGGCCCAGTATGGATTGCACGTGATTGCACAAAGGTGAGAAAGGGTACCGTATCCCCGGATAACATGTATGGATAGCGTACACATTCAAAATATATGTCTCAGGAGGCAGGCTCAGACGGTGTCAGGCCCAGTATGGATTGCACGTGATTGCACAAAGGTTAGAAAGGGTACCGTATCCCTGGATAACATGTATGGATAGCGTACACATTCAAAATATATGTCTCAGGAGGCAGGCTCAGACGGTGTTAGGCCCAGTATGGATTGCACGTGATTGCGCAAAGGTTAGAAAGGGTACCGTATCCCCAGATAACATGTATGGATAGCGTACACATTCAAAATATATGTCTCAGGAGGCAGGCTCAGACGGTGTTAGGCCCAGTATGGATTGCACGTGATTGCACAAAGGTTAGAAAGGGTACCGTATCCCCAGATAACATGTATGGATAGCGTACACATTCAAAATATATGTCTCAGGAGGCAGGCTCAGACGGTGTTAGGCCCAGTATGGATTGCACGTGATTGCACAAAGGTTAGAAAGGGTACCGTATCCCCAGATAACATGTATGGATAGCGTACACATTCAAAATATATATCTCAGGAGGCAGGCTCAGACGGTGTTAGGCCCAGTATGGATTGCTCGTGATTGCACAAAGGTTAGAAAGGGTACCGTATCCCCAGATAACATGTATGGATAGCGTACACATTCAAAATATATGTCTCAGGAGGCAGGCTCAGATGGTGTCAGGCCCAGGATGGATTGCACGTGATTGCACAAAGGTTAGAAAGGGTACCGTATCCCCGGATAACATGTATGGATAGCGTACACATTCAAAATATATGTCTCAGGAGGCAGGCTCAGACAGTGTCAGGCCCAGTATGGATTGCACGTGATTGCACAAAGGTTTGAAAGGGTACCGTTTCCCCGGATAACATGTATGGATAGCGTACACATTCAAAATATATGTCTCAGGAGGCAGGCTCAGACGGTGTCAGGCACAGTATGGATTTGACGGCCCAGATTACACAGCGGAGGAGCAGGGAGAGGTAAAGATTGCAAATGCTGGGGCCCTGCCCAAGCAAGGGGGGCCCACTCGTGGGCGTCGGTACTGGCACTGGGCCCCTCATAGTACAGCGGTGTGTCTGACGGCGGGTGTGCACCACCACCGTCAGAGACACTTGATTGCACTATGAGGGACCCTGTGCCAGTGCCCGCGCCCAAGAGTCGGCCTACCCACCTGTCCAGGGCAACGGCACTCGCACGGTGTCGTGCGCTAGGTGGTGACCCCGGCCATGGGGGGGAGGCAGCACAGTTAGGGAGTTTTAGAAAGTGGCATATGTTGATGTTGGACATTCAGCTGATGCAAAAGGCGAAATAGGTGAAGTCCCAGGAAGAGGTGGACCAAAGCAAGCCATTTTTCTGTCACCCTATGTGTCATCAGGGGAAGGTGGGACAAAATCCTTGGAAACCCATGCATGGTTCATTTTAATGAAGGTTAGATCATCCACATTTTGGGTTGACAGACGGGTCCTTTTTTCTGTCAGGATTGATCCAGCTGCACTGAAGACTCTTTCCGATAGCACACTTGCAGCTGGGTAAGCGAGCTCCTGTAAGGCATATTGGGCCAATTCAGGCCAGGTGTCCAGTTTAGCGGCCCAATAGTCAAAGGGGAATGACCTGTGTGGGAGAACATCGATATGGGAGGAAAAGTAGTTTGTAACCATAGTTGACAACTGCTGTCTCCTGTCACTTTCCATCGATGCAGTATTACCAGTTGTGTGAGCGGTATTTGAAAAATCAGTCCATAACATTGTCATGAAACCCCTGTCTCCAATGCCACTCTGCTGTGTGCACCACGAACACCTCTGCCAAGCTGCCCCCGGCCCGTACGGCTCGTGTGAGAACCATCACCGCTGCTGTGTGCTGGGAATGCCTCAAGCAACCGATTTACCAGAGTTGCTTGTTTATTAGCCAATATTAGGTCAAGGTTCTCCTGTGGCATGATGTTTTGTAATTTGCCTTTATAGCGTGGATCCAGGATGCTGGCCAACCAGTAGTCGTCATCATTCATCATTTTGGCAATGCGGGGGTCCCTTTTTAGGATCTGCAAGGCATAATCTGACATGTGGGCCAATGTTCCCGGTGTCAATGATGCACTGCGAGTGCTGGGTGGAGGAGCACTTTCTGGCAAATCCACATCCCTCCAGTCACACACAAACCCTGTACCAGACCTTGCCACGCCAACATTTTCACTTGCCCCACGAGATGCATCCTCCTCCCCTAAGTAATCATCCCCATCATCATCCTCCTCCTCCTCTTCTTCCTCCACCTCGTCCAGGAGAGGTCCCTGAGCAGACAATGGCTGAATGTCATCAAGGATTCCCTCCTCGTCTTCCTCCTCATCAACATTGGCTGCAGACGCCTGCTCCTTAAGGTGCGTCAAAGTTTGCATGAGCAGACGCATAAGTGGGATGCTCATGCTTAGGATGGCGTCGTCTGCGCTTACCAGCCGTGTGCATTCCTCAAAACACTGAAGGACTTTACAGAGGTCTTTCAGCTTCGACCACTGCACACCTGTCAACTCCATGTCTGCTCTCAAAGTGCCTGGCCGTGTATCCTCCCACAAATGCATTATGGCCTGCCTCTGCTCGCACAGCCGCTCCACCATGTGCAGGGTGGAGATCCACCTTGTTGCAATGTCGATAATGAGGCGGTGGTTGGGAAGGTGGAGCAATCGCTGCAGCTTCTGCATACGAACGGAGTGTACAGGCGACCGGCGGATGTGCGCGCACAGTCTTCGCACCTTCTGGAGCAGGGCTGTTAACTCTGGAAAATTTTTGAGGAAGCACTGCACCACCAGGTTCAAGGTGTGAGCCAAGCAAGGTATGTGGCTGAGTTTTGAAAGGGCTATGGCTGCCACAAAATTACGGCCGTTATCACTAACTACCTTGCCTGCCTCAAGATGTACACTGCCCAGCCATGACTCAGTTTGTCGCTTCAAGTACTCGGCCAGCACCTCGGCGGTGTGTCTGTTGCCCAAACACATCATCTGCAACACAGCCTGCTGACACTTTCCACTAGCTGCTCGATAGGGGACACATCGTGTGCAACAGTGGCAGCTGCAGATGGAGTGCTCGTACGACTGCGCTCTGTGGACGAGCTTTCGCTTCTGGAGGAGGAGGAGGAGGGTCGAACGCCTACAGCCAACTGTTTCCTATACCGTGGGCTAGGCAGCACTGTCCCACCACCGCTGTCCCCTGTGGACCCTGCATCCACCACATTAACCCAGTGCGCAGTGATGGACACGTAACGGCCCTGGCCATGCCGACTGGACCATGCATCAGTTGTGAGGTGCACCTTTCCGCTCACTGACTGCTTGAGTGCATGGACAATGCGGTCTTTAACATGATGGTGGAGGGCTGCGATGGCTTTGCGAGAGAAGAAGTGGCGACTGGGTAGGTCATAGCGTGGTACTGCATAGGCCATGAGTTCGCGGAAAGCTGTGCTTTCCACCAACCGAAAGGGCATCATCTCAGACGAGATTAGTTTGGCAATGAGGGCGTTCAAACCCAGTGTACGCGGATGAGAGACTGAGTACTTTCTTGACCTACTCATAGTGTCTGGGAGGGTGAGCTGGACTTGAGAGCTGCATATGGTGGAAGTAGCGGTGGACAGGGCAGACTGAGAGAGGGTTGATGATGGTGATGGAGTTGGTGTTCTTTCTGATGGCCTAGAATCAGTCTTTCGTTGATATAACAGTGGGATTCCCTGACTGCTGTGGCCTTGCAACGACACCTCAACATTTGCTGCTGTGATAACCGGTGGGCTTACAGTGGGGGAAACAATGTAGGGTTGCTGACTACCTTCGTTGTGATCAGTTGCACATGTGGCACTTGAGGTTTGGTGTTGTGTCCACGCTTGCAACTGCATGCTGGTTAAATGTCTAAGCATGCAACTGGTATATAAATTTTTCAGATTTTTCCCTCGGCTAAAGGTCTTTGCGCACTTCTTACAGATAACCTTGGCCTGATCATGAGGATTTTGTTCAAAAAAGTGCCACACTGCACTCTTCCTACTTTGGCAGACATTTTGCGGCCTAGCACGCTGTGATCTTTTGACCCTCTGGACAAGCTGTCCAGCAACTCTTTTGATGTTTGGAACCTGTCTTTGGAGTGCTACGGGCCTGCCAGATAACAGCTGTTGCGATGTCGATGTCTGCTGTGGATGCTCCTCATCTGAGCTATTGGAAGCAGCACCCTCTTCCCCCAATGGATGCCAATCTGGGTCAACAACTGGGTCATCCATCACCTCCTCTTCTATGTCATGTGCACCTTCCTCTGTGTCACCGTGTATGGTGGTATAGTGTGCGGGAAGGGGCACCTGAGTCTCATCAGGGTCAGAATCTGGCTCTGTACACTGCGAGGACAATGTAGTGCTCTGAGTGAATGTACCAGCAGAATCATCCATCAGCGGCTGTGCATCAGTGCACTCCATGTCAGATTCATCTTGGCCTGGGTAATTCACCATTTGACATGATAATTCAGGCATGGTATGTGAAAACAGCTCCATGGAGTAATCAGTAGTATGGCCTGCGTCATCCTTCAATCTTGGTTGGGGTGAAGGACACAAGGAAAGGTGTGGTTCATGAACATGAGCCTCCAATGACGACTCAGTGCTTTTACTTTTTACAACTGAAGAAGAGGAGGCGATAGAGCTGGAGGCTGAGTCAGCAATGTAAGACAAAACTTTTTCCTGATGCTCTGGCTTTAAAAGCGGTTTGCCAACTCCTAGAAAACTAAGCGTTCGAGGCCTTATGTAGCCAGACGATGACGCAGGCTCAACACCTCCTGCATTCGGTCCTATTTTGCTCTTGCCACTACCATCAGATCCACCACCAACACTATCATTACCAGCTGCCAACCCCCGCCCAATTCCACGGCCTCTTCAACCAGCCTTCCTCATTTTTGGTAGAAATGTAGACAAAATCCAACAAACTATATAGTAATGTAAAACAAGGTACAAGGTGTCTATAGGACAGGGGATATTTTGAATTTCTGCAGACACTTGTGGACACTGGACACTTTTGGATTGTATGAGGCCCAATGAATATCTGAGCGCTATGTGACAGGCTCGATGGCACAGCTGTGACCAAAGTGACTACAGGATAAGGGAGATTTTGAATCTCTGCACACACTTTTGGACACTGGACACTTGTGGATTGTGTGAGGCCCAATGAATATCTGAGCGCTATGTGACAGGCTCGATGGCACAGCTGTGACCAAAGTGACGAGAGGATAAGGGAGATTTTGAATCTCTGCACACACTTTTGGACACTGGACACTTTTGGATTGTGTGAGGCCCAATGAATATCTGAGCGCTATGTGACAGGCTCGATGGCACAGCTGTGACCAAAGTGACTACAGGATAATGGAGATTTTGAATCTCTGCACACACTTTTGGACACTGGACACTTGTGGATTGTGTGAGTCCCAATGAATATCTGAGCGCTATGTGACAGGCTCGATGGCACAGCTGTGACCAAAGTGACTACAGGATAAGGGAGATTTTGAATCTCTGCACACACTTTTGGACACTGGACACTTGTGGATTGTGTGAGGCCCAATGAATATCTGAGCGCTATGTGACAGGCTCGATGGCACAGCTGTGACCAAAGTGACGAGAGGATAAGGGATATTTTGAATCTCTGCACACACTTTTGGACACTGGACACTTTTGGATTGTGTGAGGCCCAATGAATATCTGAGCGCTATGTGACAGGCTCGATGGCACAGCTGTGACCAAAGTGACTACAGGATAAGGGAGATTTTGAATCTCTGCACACACTTTTGGACACTGGACACTTTTGGATTGTGTGAGGCCCAATGAATATCTGAGCGCTATGTGACAGGCTCGATGGCACAGCTGTGACCAAAGTGACGAGAGGATAAGGGAGATTTTGAATCTCTGCACACACTTTTGGACACTGGACACTTGTGGATTGTGTGAGGCCCAATGAATATCTGAGCGCTATGTGACAGGCTCGATGGCACAGCTGTGACCAAAGTGACTACAGGATAAGGGAGATTTTGAATCTCTGCACACACTTTTGGACACTGGACACTTTTGGATTGTGTGAGGCCCAATGAATATCTGAGCGCTATGTGACAGGCTCGATGGCACAGCTGTGAACAAAGTGATTACAGGATAAGGGAGATTTTGAATCTCTGCACACACTTTTGGACACTGGACACTTTTGGATTGTGTGAGGCCCAATGAATATCTGAGCGCTATGTGACAGGCTCGATTGCACAGCTGTGACCAAAGTGACGAGAGGATAAGGGAGATTTTGAATCTCTGCACACACTTTTGGACACTGGACACTTGTGGATTGTGTGAGGCCCAATGAATATCTGAGCGCTATGTGACAGGCTCGATGGCACAGCTGTGACCAAAGTGACGAGAGGATAAGGGAGATTTTGAATCTCTGCACACACTTTTGGACACTGGACACTTGTGGATTGTGTGAGGCCCAATGAATATCTGAGCGCTATGTGACAGGCTCGATGGCACAGCTGTGACCAAAGTGACGAGAGAATAAGGGAAATTTTGAATCTTTGCACACACTTTTGGACACTGGACACTTGTGGATTGTGTGAGGCCCAATGAATATCTGAGCGCTATGTGACAGGCTTGATGGCACAGCTGTGACCAAAGTGACAACAGGATAAGGGAGATTTTGAAACTCTGCACACACTTTTGGACACTGGACACTTGTGGATTGTGTGAGGCCCAATGAATATCTGAGCGCTATGTGACAGGCTCGATGGCACAGCTGTGACCAAAGTGACGAGAGGATAAGGGAGATTTTGAATCTCTGCACACACTTTTGGACACTGGACACTTTTGGATTGTGTGAGGCCCAATGAATATCTGAGCGCTATGTGACAGACTCGATGGCACAGCTGTGACCAAAGTGACGAGAGGATAAGGGAGATTTTGAATCTCTGCACACACTTTTGGACACTGGACACTTGTGGATTGTGTGAGGCCCAATGAATATCTGAGCGCTATGTGACAGGCTCGATGGCACAGCTGTGACCAAAGTGACGAGAGGATAAGGGAGATTTTGAATCTCTGCACACACTTTTGGACACTGGACACTTTTGGATTGTGTGAGGCCCAATGAATATCTGAGCGCTATGTGACAGGCTCGATGGCACAGCTGTGACCAAAGTGACGAGAGGATAAGGGAGATTTTGAATCTCTGCACACACTTTTGGACACTGGACACTTGTGGATTGTGTGAGGCCCAATGAATATCTGAGCGCTATGTGACAGGCTCGATGGCACAGCTGTGACCAAAGTGACTACAGGATAAGGGAGATTTTGAATCTCTGCACACACTTTTGGGCACTGGACACTTTTGGATTGTGTGAGGCCCAATGAATATCTGAGCGCTATGTGACAGGCTCGATTGCACAGCTGTGACCAAAGTGACGAGAGGATAAGGGAGATTTTGAATCTCTGCACACACTTTTGGACACTGGACACTTGTGGATTGTGTGAGGCCCAATGAATATCTGAGCGCTATGTGACAGGCTCGATGGCACAGCTGTGACCAAAGTGACGAGAGGATAAGGGAGATTTTGAATCTCTGCACACACTTTTGGACACTGGACACTTGTGGATTGTGTGAGGCCCAATGAATATCTGAGCGCTATGTGACAGGCTCGATGGCACAGCTGTGACCAAAGTGACGAGAGAATAAGGGAAATTTTGAATCTTTGCACACACTTTTGGACACTGGACACTTGTGGATTGTGTGAGGCCCAATGAATATCTGAGCGCTATGTGACAGGCTTGATGGCACAGCTGTGACCAAAGTGACAACAGGATAAGGGAGATTTTGAATCTCTGCACACACTTTTGGACACTGGACACTTGTGGATTGTGTGAGGCCCAATGAATATCTGAGCGCTATGTGACAGGCTCGATGGCACAGCTGTGACCAAAGTGACGAGAGGATAAGGGAGATTTTGAATCTCTGCACACACTTTTGGACACTGGACACTTTTGGATTGTGTGAGGCCCAATGAATATCTGAGCGCTATGTGACAGACTCGATGGCACAGCTGTGACCAAAGTGACGAGAGGATAAGGGAGATTTTGAATCTTTGCACACACTTTTGGACACTGGACACTTGTGGATTGTGTGAGGCCCAATGAATATCTGAGCGCTATGTGACAGGCTCGATGGCACAGCTGTGACCAAAGTGACGAGAGGATAAGGGAGATTTTGAATCTCTGCACACACTTTTGGACACTGGACACTTTTGGATTGTGTGAGGCCCAATGAATATCTGAGCGCTATGTGACAGGCTCGATGGCACAGCTGTGACCAAAGTGACGAGAGGATAAGGGAGATTTTGAATCTCTGCACACACTTTTGGACACTGGACACTTGTGGATTGTGTGAGGCCCAATGAATATCTAAGCGCTATGTGACAGGCTCGATGGCACAGCTGTGACCAAAGTGACTACAGGATAAGGGAGATTTTGAATCTCTGCACACACTTTTGGGCACTGGACACTTTTGGATTGTGTGAGGCCCAATGAATATCTGAGCGCTATGTGACAGGCTCGATTGCACAGCTGTGACCAAAGTGACGAGAGGATAAGGGAGATTTTGAATCTCTGCACACACTTTTGGACACTGGACACTTGTGGATTGTGTGAGGCCCAATGAATATCTGAGCGCTATGTGACAGGCTCGATGGCACAGCTGTGACCAAAGTGACGAGAGGATAAGGGAGATTTTGAATCTCTGCACACACTTTTGGACACTGGACACTTGTGGATTGTGTGAGGCCCAATGAATATCTGAGCGCTATGTGACAGGCTCGATGGCACAGCTGTGACCAAAGTGACGAGAGAATAAGGGAAATTTTGAATCTTTGCACACACTTTTGGACACTGGACACTTGTGGATTGTGTGAGGCCCAATGAATATCTGAGCGCTATGTGACAGGCTTGATGGCACAGCTGTGACCAAAGTGACAACAGGATAAGGGAGATTTTGAATCTCTGCACACACTTTTGGACACTGGACACTTGTGGATTGTGTGAGGCCCAATGAATATCTGAGCGCTATGTGACAGGCTCGATGGCACAGCTGTGACCAAAGTGACGAGAGGATAAGGGAGATTTTGAATCTCTGCACACACTTTTGGACACTGGACACTTTTGGATTGTGTGAGGCCCAATGAATATCTGAGCGCTATGTGACAGACTCGATGGCACAGCTGTGACCAAAGTGACGAGAGGATAAGGGAGATTTTGAATCTCTGCACACACTTTTGGACACTGGACACTTGTGGATTGTGTGAGGCCCAATGAATATCTGAGCGCTATGTGACAGGCTCGATGGCACAGCTGTGACCAAAGTGACGAGAGGATAAGGGAGATTTTGAATCTCTGCACACACTTTTGGACACTGGACACTTTTGGATTGTGTGAGGCCCAATGAATATCTGAGCGCTATGTGACAGGCTCGATGGCACAGCTGTGACCAAAGTGACGAGAGGATAAGGGAGATTTTGAATCTCTGCACACACTTTTGGACACTGGACACTTGTGGATTGTGTGAGGCCCAATGAATATCTAAGCGCTATGTGACAGGCTCGATGGCACAGCTGTGACCAAAGTGACTACAGGATAAGGGAGATTTTGAATCTCTGCACACACTTTTGGGCACTGGACACTTTTGGATTGTGTGAGGCCCAATGAATATCTGAGCGCTATGTGACAGGCTCGATGGCACAGCTGTGACCAAAGTGACGAGAGGATAAGGGAGATTTTGAATCTCTGCACACACTTTTGGACACTGGACACTTGTGGATTGTGTGAGGCCCAATGAATATCTGAGCGCTATGTGAGAGGCTCGATGGCACAGCTGTGACCAAAGTGACTACAGGATAAGGGAGATTTTGAATCTCTGCACACACTTTTGGACACTGGACACTTGTGGATTGTGTGAGGCCCAATGAATATCTGAGCGCTATGTGACAGGCTCAATGGCACAGCTGTGACCAAAGTGACAAGAGGATAAGGGAGATTTTGAATCTCTGCACACACTTTTGGACACTGGACACTTGTGGATTGTGTGAGGCCCAATGAATATCTGAGCGCTATGTGACAGGCTCGATGGCACAGCTGTGACCAAAGTGACTACAGGATAAGGGAGATTTTGAATCTCTGCACACACTTTTGGACACTGGACACTTTTGGATTGTGTGAGGCCCAATGAATATCTGAGCGCTATGTGACAGGCTCGATGGCACAGCTGTGACCAAAGTGACGAGAGGATAAGGGAGATTTTGAATCTCTGCACACACTTTTGGACACTGGACACTTGTGGATTGTGTGAGGCCCAATGAATATCTGAGCGCTATGTGACAGGCTCGATGGCACAGCTGTGACCAAAGTGACTACAGGATAAGGGAGATTGGATTGCTTTTAAAAAAGCCGTTTGCGGAGCAGTGGGTAAACAGCAATGCCAGCCTGTCAGGAAGCCTTAAAAGGCAGCCCAACAACCAACACCACTGATACACCACAATATAGCCTCCCCTTGCACTGCACACACAGTGACTTGTGTGTTGTGCAGGCCAAATTGCTAGCAGCAGAAGCAGTTTTTTTTTCTTCTCAGCAGGACAAAAAAAAAAAATTGGGATTGCTTTTAAAAAAGCAGTTTACGGAGCAGTGGGTAAACAGCAATGCCAGCCTGTCAGGAAGCCTTAAAAGGCAGCCCAACAACCAACACCACTGATACACCACAATATAGCCTCCCCTTGCACTGCACACACAGTGACTTGTGTGTTGTGCAGGCCAAATCGCTAGCAGCAGAAGCAGTTTTTTTGTCTTCTTCCCTGCCTAACGCTCTCCCTACAGAATCAGCAGCAACCTCTCCCTATACTGAGATCGGCAGAAGTAAGATGGCGGTCGGCGTGCACGCCCTTTTATACCCCCTGTGACGCCCACCAAAGCAAGCCAATCACTTGCATGACCTTCTGAAAGATGGTGGTGACCCCTGCCTATGTCATCACGTTGCCCACAGTGTCCGTGGATCCTGATTGGCTGTAAAAGAGCGCAAAACAAACTTTTGAAACGCGACTTTGGAGCGTAAGTCGCCGACCTCGTGGCCGACCTCATCCTAGGGTCGGGTTTCGTTTCATGAAACCCGACTTTGACAAAAGTCGGCGACTTTTGAAATTTTTCGACCCGTTTCGCTCAACTCTAATTCTCACTAAATACATCATAAAAATCAGCCAAATAGTCAGGAACATCATGCGACTGGGGAGAGGTGGAGAAAACAGGAGCGTCACTAAGGGCACACCGACAACCCCAACTCACCACAGACACAGATTTCCAATCCAAAACTGGATTATGGATTTGTAACCAGGGAAACCCCAGAACAATGGTATCATGCAGATTATGCAACACCAAGAATCTGCAATTTTCTTGATGATCTGGGGCGACCCGCATTACCACCTGGGTCCAAAACTGAGGTTTATTCTTCGCCAAAGGAGTAGCATAAATACCCCTCAAAGGGATAGGCGTCCGCAGAGGTGTCATAGGAAATCCACAACGTTTAGCAAAATCCAAGTCCATCAGGTTCAGAGCTGCTCCCGAATCCACGAAAGCTTTAGCGGAAAATGTGGACAGGGAGCAGATCAGAGTAATTGCCAGAAGAAACTTAGGTTGAACACCTTCCACAGCAAATGTGTGTGCAAAACGTTTCTCTCGTTTAGGGCAGACAGAAATAATATGCGAGGCATCTCCACAGAAAAAACACAGCTTATTACGCCTTCTGAACTCCTGACGTTGCACCCTAGACAAAACTCTATCACATTGCATAGGTTCAGACATTTGTTCAACAGGTGGCAACACCTCTCGTGCAGTTTTGCGTTCGTGTAAACGCCGATCAACCTGTATGGCTACTGACATAGAATCGTCAAGACCAGAGGGAACAGGAAATCCCACAATAGTATCTTTTATGGTTTCTGACAAACCCTTCCGAAAGAGAGCTGCCAAGGCACCATCATTCCAAGTAGTAAGGACCGCCCACTTTCGGAATTTTTGACAGTACAACTCTGCAGAATCCTGACCCTGGCTCAATGCCAACAGGGCCTTTTCAGCCTGATCAATAGCATTAGGTTCATCATACAACAGCCCTAAGGCTTGAAAAAATGCGTTCACATTAGCTAGAATAGGATCATCAGGTTTCAAAGAAAACGCCCAATCCTGAGGATCGCCGCGCAGCAAAGATATGACAATTTTAACCTGCTGCGTAGAGCTCCCTGATGAGCTAGGCTTAAAGGCAAAAAATAATCTACAATTATTCTTAAAGTTCAAAAATTTAGACCGATCCCCAAAAAACACATCAGGAGTAGGGATCTTTGGTTCAGCAACATGTGAATGAGCAAGATAGGCGGAAATTCCCCTCACTTCTGCAGCGAGCTGCTCCACACGATCAGACAATTGCTTCATCACCATTGAGAAGAAAAATATTCCCAATACGGCCTCAAAGACAAAGAGGAAAAAATATACACAAAAAAAAATTCTGACACTTTTTTTTTTTTTTTTTTTACAATTCTCTCCTGCTATTGAGTACCCTAGAATCTGCGGTATGGCTGGTGATTCTGTTATGAATGAGTCACCGAAGGAGGAAAAAACAAAAATACAAGCTAAGTCCAGAAAACCGGAGAGGTTGGTAGCTATTGGATTGCAGACCCCTGATCCTATTCACACAACTAACAGTAGCCGTCGGGGGTTCCTACGGTGCCCTAGACCCCTCGTTCACAGCCGGAGAACTAAATAAGCCTAAAGAAAGAAAAGGGGAAATCTAAACTGCCCCAGAGAAGACCCCAAAGCAATAGACAGCCCCCAACATGTATTGTCGGTGAAAAGCAGGTGAAAACACAAACACAGACAGAAAGACAGGTTGAGCAAACGATGGGGCCCAACTAACTAAATAGGAAAGGACAGAAAAGATGCTGGCTGCAATCCGCAAAAATTCTGCCAAAATAATGTCCAACACGTCTGATAGAAAAAAGGCCCTGAAGTCACTAGACTTCAAAAACACTATATCAGCACTCAGGTATATTCTGAAGACTGAGCAAAAGATCAACTTGACCAGAGACAAAAATGGAGCTCAGCCTGTACCAACAAGGGCAGGCAGAACACAAACACTAAGTAAACAGACAATATCTCATGGAAAAATAAGAGAGCAAATACTAAGCTTTCAGAAGACAGGTACTGAACTGGTTTGCAAGAGCGCAGAGCAGAAAGGATCACCAGCACCCCTGTAGGGCGTCAGCTGCCTTATATCCACTCAAAGAAGAAAGTTCGTTCAGCACACCGGCATAAATTAAAAAAACTTTATTAGGCTAATATGCCATATTAAAATGCAAAAAACACCTGACACGTTTCTGGTGCACAAAGGCACCCTTAGTCATAGGTAAATAAAAACAAAATGCATGAAAAATATATACAGTTTACAAACCAATCACAAAGCTTGCAATTAATTACAAAAAGTGGCAACACATGAAAGGAAGAGTGAGCGGTTCCTTGCAATGATAAAGATCACTCCAGGATTGAAGTTCCCAAAGAAAAAAAAAAAAAAAAATTACAATAATATAAATGGATATATCTAAAAGATCCTGATCCAGACATTGATAATTCCACCCGCAAAGCGCAACGCCAGCCAACAGACTCCCGCAATCCGTCTGGTGCTATGACAAAAAACGGAGATGCAGGAGAGGTGGCAGGAGGAAGAGAAAAACGCACATGGAAGCGTTATCCAACGGGCAACATGAGAACCATGTTCTAAGTCCTGTTTCCAACGTTGTAGTCCTGACTCCGTTCATTTTGACCCCAGCACAAATTGATATCTTGCAGAAAGGATTGAACTTTGTTCCCAGTAAAATATTTGAACTTTTCCAGACAATCAAAGACGTGAACAAGTTTACCAGACTTCTTACAGTGAAAAGACATTTTTTCCAGAATGATTCCAGTGACAAACTGATTGACAACTCTGATCCTGTTAATTTTCATGATGAATTATTTGCTTCGCTTTCATTCAGAGAGCAATTTGCATTAACCACTCTTTCTTCCACACGATAATCCAGATCTCATACATGACAGAGATGTTCATGTTGTGCCACACAATTCTTCATACTATCCATTGCAATCAAGAGTACCCAGCTTGGACCTTTTTCAATCCTTGATGGAGAGAGATTTATGAGAATTAGACAAGAGCATTAAATCCACTGATTTTTTTCATAATTTGAGCATCACTCAATCTCAAGCCATCAAGGATTTGCAGAATAACCCAAATTTATTAATCAAACAATCTGATAAAGGCGGCTGCACAGTCATTTTAGACACTGATTTATATATCAGTTCTGTTCTCAGTGTGTTAAATGACACCTGCACATATTCCACATTGAGCCGTGATCCTTCCTCCACTTTCAAGTGTGAATTAACTAACTTGGTACAGGATGGTCTAAAAATGAACATATTTTGTTCAAAAACAGCTAAATGGTTGTTACCTGACCATCCAGTAATTCCTATTTTCCATGGGTTACCCAAAATCCACAAAAATCAATTCCCTCCTCCACTCCGTCCTATCATTTCTAGTATTGGTTCACTAAATGAAAATTTTAAGTGTTTGGGTAGATAAATTTTTGCAACCTTTAACCCTTCGCATTCCAGGGTATTTGAAAAATTCTGCATCTGTGATTCATGCGTTTGATAATTTTATTTGGCAGAAAAATTTCAGCTTTTTCACTTGTGATGTAACCAACTTGTACTCCTCGATTCCTCATTCTCTTGCTCTACAGGCTTTATCGCACCATATGGATAATTATAGCAATTATTCAGGTGAACTAAAATCTTTCATTATCAGATCGTCCGCATATCTACTGAGTCACAATTATTTTATGTTTAATAAATCATTTTTTCTTCAAATTTTGGGTGCCCCTATGGGGTTAAATTTCTCACCTTCTTTAGCCATATTATATATGGCTTGGTGGGAAGAGCAATTTCTTTTTTATGATCTCAACCCATTCTTCAATGACATTTTTTGGTTTGGTAGATATGTGGACGATCTGATGTTCGTTTGGAAGGGTAATTCCACAGACTTGTCCCTTTTTCATTCTTATCTCAATTCTAACAATCTAAATTCAATATTCACTATTAGTGGCACAGGGAACCAAGTTTCCTTTTTGGATTTATTGCTCACAGGTGATTCTATCAATGGCAAAGTACACACTACCATTTATAGAAAGGAAACTGCAGGTAATTCACTTTTACTTTCTTCTTCATGTCATCCCCAACATACCATCCAGTCCATCCCTTATGGGGAATTCAATAGGGCTAAACGTTTATGTTCAGACAATGCCTTGTTTTTACAAGAAAGTAAAGTCATAAAAAAAGTCTTTTTGATCGAGGTTACAATAATCAAATTGTCAGCAATGCATTCCACAAAGTGATGAACAAACCAAGATTTACCAGTTTAAAGGAAAAATCCTCAGCTTGTGCTGATCATATGGTGACTTTTTCAAGGCCATTCAGCCCCCAATTCAATCAAATTAAAGAAATTGTGAAAAAATATCTGCCCGTCACAAACCAAGACACTAAATTAAGACAAATCATACAATCTGGCTGCCGTTATGTTGCCCGAAGGGGAACCAGTTTGGCCAATTATCTTTCTCCCAGTCTTTTAAAATCACCAGAAAAAATTCGGACTTGGATTACTTCCACTGGATTTTACAAATGCGCTGGTTCCAGGTGCAATGTTTGCACATATGCAATAGACAAATCTAAATTTATTTTTTCATACCAAGGTTTTTCTCAACAAATTACATCTTTTATGAATTGTGACAGTCAGTTTGTCGTTTATTGCATTTGTTGCACAGAGTGTAAGATTCAGTATATCGGCTGTACTATACGCAAACTAAAAAAAAAATAGCTGAACATATCAGAAATATAGAACAAAGAAACGCTTCCTATTCAGGAGCGGTAAAACACTTCGTTCATGCTCATCATAGCAATATGGATTCATTTGCCTTCTATGGTCTAGAAAAGGTTAAAACTCCTGCACGAGGTGGTGATAGACACAAGCTGTTAAATATACGTGAAGCTTTTTGGATATTAAAATTAGACACTAAATCTCCAAACGGTATGAATTTCAGGAACGATTTGTTCTATATTTATTAATGAAATTTATGTACTTATTAGTTTTTTCTGTCAAAAATAATTTTACAGTGATCCGTATTTAGTTTATTTTGCGTATTTATTTTGTTATAGTAGGAAAGCATAGAATTTATCTCATAGCTCCTATTTTATTCATATGTTTATCAAGCATTCTGCAATAGTTCCACCATTGATTGCTATGTGTCTATAATTTATTTTTCATTTTTTATGTGCTAAAAATTCCATTTGATTGTCACCAAGTTTATATATTGTTTGCAGGCACTCATTCACACACCTTGCATGGAACTTTTTATTCCTGCGTACCTATAATTTATTTTTCAAGTCCAAAAAAACATTTTTTTGTTTTTTTTTGTTTGACTAATTCTATATATTATTCGTAAGCACTCATTCACACTCTTTGCATGAAATATTTTAATTACGTGCATAAAACTCCATCTGACTGTTATTAATTCCATATATTGTTTGTAGGTACCTATTCATACCTTTTGCATGGAACCACTCATTCCTGCGCATCTATAAATTATTTTTGAGGTGTAAAAAATTCCTTTTGATTCTGACTAACTCTATATATTGTCCGTAGGCACTCATTCACACCTTTCGCATGGAATCATTTATTTCTGCGCAGAAAATCCATTTTCCATTGGAAGATCATTTTGGAGTTATTTAATTACTTTTAGATATATCCATTTATATTATTGTAAAATTTTTTTTTTTTTTCTTTGGGAACTTCAATCCTGGAGTGATCTGTATCATTGCAAGGAACCGCTCACTCTTCCTTTCATGTGTTGCCACTTTTTGTAATTAATTGCAGGCTTTGTGATTGGTTTGTAACCTGTATATATTTTTCATGCATTTTGTTTTTATTTACCTATGACTAAGGGTGCCTTTGTGCACCAGAAACGCGTCAGGTGTTTTTTGCATTTTAATATGGCATATTAGCCTAATAAAGTTTTTTTCATTTATGCCGGTGTGCTGAACGAACTTTCTTCTTTTTGTGGACACCTGCTGTGCTCACCAGCGAATTCGTGCACCCACCTGTGGATTAATTAACTCAGCCCAAAGTGGTTCTCATTTGGATGCGATGCAAGCTCCCAGTCCTCCCTCTCCTTATATCCACTCAGTGATTCCGGGTGTACAATCAGGCTCCACCTGTTCAGATGACAGGTTCTTCCCAACCCAATCAATTTCACTACCTCTCTTCACCAGCAGAGGGAGTTCATCAGACATCAACGGTGAAGGGGAAAATGAACACACAACAGTCCCCCTCCCCCCATTGCTGGTATGCACGGTCCCTGCTGGTATGCATGGTCCCCTCCCCCCCATTGCTGGTATGCATGGCCCCCCTCATCCCCCCATTGGTGGTATACATGGTCCCCCTCACCCCCCTTTGCTGGTGTGTATGGTCACCCTCATCCCCCTTTCCTGGTATGCATGGTCCCCCTCCCTCCCCCCCATTGCTGGTATGCATGGTCCCCCCGCCCCATTGCTGGTATGCATGGTCCCCCTCACCCCCTTTCCTGGTATGCATGGTCCCCCTCCCTCCCCCCATTGCTGGTATGCATGTTCCCCCTCACCCCCCTTTCCGATAACCTCCGATCTTCTTTCCACTCGCCCGGCCTCGCGGTCCGAGTAATGCATTGCGCGAAACACCGCTGATGACGTCGCGCTCTCGCGAGAGTGACGTCATCTCCGGTTTAAGGCGCAAGACATTACTGGGACCACGAGGCCGGGCGCGTGGAAAGAAGATGGTAGGCCGTAGGAAGGAGAGAATAACATTTTTTTTATTTTAATTCTCTTTTTTACAGATCAAGGCCTGCTGCCCCATTGAGCTCTGCGCCCGACTGCGCCCGCCGCTTACCATTACAAACAGCTGCCCCTGTCACGACCCGCGATTTCGGTTACAGACAGACATGATAAGATGATTATATATAGAGTTTTTTTGAAAAAAAAAAACATTATTAGGCCGGTTTCACATTTGCGTTTCAGGGCGCAGCGACGGCCTGCGCACGGCCGCCGCTAAGCCCCGCCCCTGCCACGCCTCCACCAGTAGCTCCGCCTCCGGGCGCATGACGCTGCAACAGGTTGCGTTTGGTGCTGGTCGGTGCACCATCAAAAGGACGCCGGCGCCGCCAAAACGTCTTTTGACGGTGCGCCGACCAGCACCAAACGCAACCTGTTGCAATTTGGTTGCGCTCGGCGCACTGTCAAGAGGACGCAGGCGCCGCCAAATGCATACTGCGCACGGCATGCGTCCTCAGTGATAAAGATAGGGGACGCATGATGCATGCAGCGTCATGCGCCTGGAGGCGGAGCTACCAGCGGAGGCGCGGCAGGGGACGGGGCTTAGCGGGCCCTGAAATGCAAATGTGAAACCGGCCTTATTGAGATTTTTGTGTGTGTGTGTGTTTTCTTACTGCTATCAGGTTTCATTTAGCTAAAGCTGCACATTGCCTACCATGTTGTAACATAAACAACCACTCAAAAAATAAATACACCATATTTTTTACATATGGCATAATGTGCCCATCATATAGGACATAAGTTATATACCCAAAAATATTAAATGTTAAATAAAAAAATATAAGCCAGTCACAAATTTAGTGACAACAATTCAAACCTACAAGTGATGGTAGGTCGGGGGTGGGGAAGGCGTGAGTCCTGATTGGGTGTTTGCCATTGGTTGCTGGCCAACCTCAATGTCACCCAGTGTGCTGGCAGAAGTTGCTTGAGTCTGTTGCATCCTGGCAGGATCCTGTTGTGGATTTGAGTAGGGGTAACCTGAATATTAGTGAGGGTATTCATGACTGTAGGGCTGCCCAATTTGAGCATAACCCCCAATATGGCCATGTCGACCATTCCCATGTTTGGACCAGCCTCCAACATTGGGTCTGGTAAAGTGGGCATATTGGGCAGGTGCGCTCTGGCCCATATATTGGACCTGTTGAGGTCAAGTTTGGGTTTGGGTGGGCTGTGGTGGAGGTGTAGGCATCTGGGGAGGAGGAGGAGGCTCAGAGCCCGATTAACCCTGCACTTCTTGGCTTCCCAACATATGTATTTGATAATCACTTGAAAGCTGCCACCTTTCGAAAAATGAAAATACTGTGTTGGGATTATTGGGTGGTGTGCAGGCATCAATGACTATCTGGATTGCCCCTCTGGAACGCAGCCTGAACTCACAGGGAATTGGCCTGAGGTACCATGCCAGACTGCAGCCATAAGCCTCCTCCCCATCATCATGAGCAGATGCTGACAAATAGTCCATGACACCTGTGTCCACCTGCCTCCTGGTTCCAGTAGCTGCTCCTTCTCTCCTGTGCCGGCCACGTTGTGGGATGGCTGGAGCCTGGGAAAAGGTATCCAGAGCCAAGGTGTCACTCACTATCCTTTCCCCTGGGCAACCTGATATGCAGCCCCGACAGTTCCGGACCCATGCAGCACAGGTACCTGCAGCCTGGTCTTCCTCCTTACACCCTGTCACAGCTGTTAGCAGTATTGGCATCCTGAGGACCAGAAATATGTGCCTTCTTGGCACGAAATGACTGTTATCCATACACTGAAGTATTCCACATGCTATCATTTTGTAATTTTAGAATTTTGGAAGAAAGTCTGCTTCATTTTTATGCAGTAGTGAGTGCCTCAATTTAATTTTTCTTTTATAATTATAGATTTTCCTACTCCCTACATCATCTGAGCTTTGCTGTACTCTTACTTCCTTTCTTCCTTCAGCAGTCAGTTTCATGATTGCATCAACTTGGGACTAACTCCCCTGGTCCTGATCTTGTCTACCTCCACAACATTGGCTCTAGCCAGAACCTGTTCAGTGAGCTCCATATTTCTTAAAATGAACCTGTCAGCTGGATTGTGCTGAGTAACCTACAGACACTGTTAAGTTGGTGCCGTTTTACTGATTAAAATGATACCTTGATTGATGAAATCTGTCTTGTGGAGCTCTGCTTACATATTCATCTGTATGGCTTCCGACAGGTCACTGATTGCAGATACTGTGTCAGCACCATTTTGAGACCCTTTTTTTGTGAATTTATTTCTAGCATCAAATAAAAGAATTATCTGCACATTATATATGGGATTATGCTGAAGCGCATGAGCCGCCGCCACCTGCCTGCTGCGAGTGATTTTTTTCCTCAATATATACAGCATAATATTTATTATGTAAAACAGAGGGGAGGCCCCTGAGGGATCAGTGACTTGCCATAAGCCATACAGATGAATAAGTAATTAGAGTGTAGGAGGAGGAGTCCCTGCTGTGTGTCCAACCCAGAACCAAGGGGGCTGTCACCAAGGTTCCTAGGGGGACTGTTTCTGGGGGACATAATTAGGGGACGGAACACAGAGACTTCTAGAACGGTTGGGGGAGGAGCTAATATAAAAGGGGCTGAGGATGCCAGCAGAGGGCAGTCGTCGGAGCAGGAGAGAAGGAATAAGGAAGCTAGATGGTGCCAGAGAGCCAGAGCGAGAGCCAGAGACAAGAGAGGAGAGCAGCGACTGGAGAGACTGAAGGGAGACTCACCATGGACAAAAAGGAGATGGCACCGAGCCGCCCAGCAGAGGAACACCCACCGCCAGTCCACTCTCCTAGCAGCTGCCACCGCCTGACTTCAGCCCACAGTAGCAGCCTGTCCGCTGCCGCTCGCGGCCGTTACCGCCTGACTCCAGCCCACAGTTGCTGCTTGTCCGCTGCCGCCGGTGGCCCCCGCAGCTCGGGCAGCTCGGCTCCGGGCTGTGGCTGTGGCCTGTTCGCCACCACCCGCGGCCGCGGCTGCCCGTCCCCATCTTGTGGCTGCGTCCTCCATTGTCCGGCCCCCAGGCAACGCCATACCGCCTCCGCCGGGGGGGGCGCTACGCAGAGGAACTCTCCAGGGGCCTGCTGTGCCCCCACCTCCCCTGGGCGTAGTAACGCCCGAAGTCTTCGCCAGATCCTCATCGGCTGGGCCCAAGCAGCTGAAACGCCGATGCATCGCCGATCAGCACTCTGCTGGATGTCTGAGAGGGTAAGTGACACGTTGTAGTTAACATTCAGGACCCGTAGTCAGCCATACCGCGGCCCTATAGTGACCAGTCTTTGCTGGGTTAGTCGTGTTTGTGTTACCAGTGTATTCCCAACTGTAGGTGTAGCAGCCGCAATGCCGAGCTCTGTTTAGGCTGGAGTCGCACCAAACGATAAAAAAAGGTCCGATTTTAACGGTCCAAAATCGCACAAAGGTTTCTTGTTCAGAGATCCGTCTGTCATCCCATTTTCTGGCACTGAACCTATTTTATTCGCATCTAAGCATTAAATTGACATCCAGTGCCAATGCCTGATGCTCTTTCCTGTTGACCTGGAGAAGTGTGGCGATTTTTTCGCAAGTCACACTTGTGGTCCGTTTTGAATGCGATTTTTAATCGCACCCATAGACTTGCATTGGGGAAGCCGATCCGAAAATCGGTGACAATCGCAGCATGCTGCGATTGTCTCGGTCCGAGGAACGGATCCGATGAAAAAACGGATGATGAGAGCAGCACCATAGAATAACACTGGGACGAATGCAATGCGATTTTTTTATCACATTGCATTCGTCCGATTTATTCGCTAGTGTGACTCCGGCCTTACTCCAATTTTTGGTTGGGTGGGGTTGCATAGATTAGATTATCAGGCCTGCATATGAAACCTAGTCAGGCAGTGATAATCTCCTGCTGATAAAACTGATTGTAATGAATCTACAGCACATATCCCAGTATTTGACACATCCCTGGAATCAGACTGTATTCCCTACTTTATACTGCTCCCAGAATAACAAAAACCTGCTGACCTTTAATATCACCAACAATCATTAGGATATTATCAGCATGGAATCATTATTGGATTAGCAGAATCATTGTTTAGTTTACTTGAAAGCTATTAAATTAATTTATCTTTGCGGCACTAGCTTTACAATAACCTAGAACTTAATGTGCATTGTACACTACAATGAAGAGATCTCATTGCATAGTAACAGAGCTAATGCAAGCCTTCATTATCACAAAAACACTAACTTTTTGAGAATTTCACTATAAAGACATTGACCGCTCAATAAGAAATGTCTAAATTTTTATTCTATTTCTAGAAGCTCAAAAGAACAATGATCTCACCAGACAGTTTATAGCAAAAAGCAATGCACTCGACTTCATTAAGTTATTAGAAGAACAGATATCAATAAAGCAATTTATCATCAGTAATGATGCAATTAGAGTATACAGCTGTATATCAGATTCCAGATTCTACAGATTTTTTTTATTTCTTGATGAACCAAAAAATAATAGATCATTCTGAAATAATTAATACATAGCAAGATTGTGCAATTTTTATTTATCTCCTGTGAATTTTATACTTTTACTGCAGCTTCAAACACTTTTTCTGAAAATGCTGCATTTTCTGTTTTTTATGGTATTTTGTATTTTTTGCAGTTAAATCTTGCTATAAAGTCTGTTTTTGTGTCCATATGCAGTCCAATTTTAAGGGCTGAAAATATGCACATTGCATTCAATCTTGGTGCACCCATGTCAGGTTTTTCATATGGACTGTTTGTCCATGTGAAAAACCTGCAGACATGTCGTTTTTTTTGCGCAGCCAACATGTGCACACTGATTACACATGGATGACACTGATGACACATGGACGACATCAATGTTAGCGTGACATGTACCGGCTCTAGTTTGTGCTGATCCCAGATGCCGGCAGCTGAAGGCAGCTCTCATCATTGTCTCTTGGTCATGCTGAGATCAGCGCAACAATGATGGGAGCTTTATTCAGCAGCAGCTGTGTATCTCCTGTGTAAAATAAAGAATTAAATGAAAAAAATGGCGTGAGCTCCCACACAATTTTCATAACCAGCAGAGGGAAAGCCAACAGCTGTGGGCTGATATTAATAGTGTGGGTCAAGGTACAATACCCCATAACGTTTCCAGGCTATTAATAACAGCTTACAACATTTCCTGGTGAATTTACGAAGGTCTCCAGAAAAATAAATGACGCATGGTCCCTCTATAATATCTATAAAATCTAACCAGAAAAGGCTAAACAGATAGTTGTGGGTTGATTTTAATAGTATGGGAAGGGTTAAGAGATATTGCCGCCCCAGGCTACCAACATTAGCCATCTGTTGACCCATAAATGGCATCCATAATATGTTTAAATTCTGGCTCTAAAGGGGGTTTTACACATAGCGATCGTCACCGATTTTGTGACGTTATAGCGATATCGCTAGCGATATCGCTGTGTGATACTTACCTCTGACCGGCTCCCCCGCTGTCCATCGCTGATCGCGCGAGAATGTCTGGCTCCATTTCTCATCGTCAGCTTCCTGCTGGGGCTTCCTGCTGTGACGACGAGCGACGCGTGGAGGCGGGCGGGAGGACGTCAGGATCGCTGTGTGTGAAAGGTGAGTATCATGCGCTGCGTCGCTGCTGCATCGCTGTGAGATCTTTCTGTGTGAAAGCTCACTAGCAATCATGTAGCGATGCACCAGCGATCCTGACCTGGTCGGATCGCTGGTCGGATCGCTGGTGCATCGCTAAATGTAAAAGGGCCTTTAGCCTTAGTCAACCTTGTATTGTCAGCTGACAATAAACCCAGTGGTTAGTAATGAAGAGGAATCTATAAGGCGCCCTCATTACTAACCCATTAGTAAGTTTAGAAATAAATACAGCAGGAATAAAATAATTTATTTGAAGTAAAACTCCGCACCCTGTTTTATACATTTATGCTAAAATAAAAAAAATATTCCATGGAAGCCCTTGTCCCCTTTAAAAGTCAGAAAATAATAAACAACCATAATACTCACCTTACACCTAATCCATTGAAGTCCTTGTCCCCTGTAAATAAATAAATAAATAAACAACCACATCCCTCACTGTGCTAATGGAAGGTTAGCAATACTGTCCCATGCTGTAATCCATCTCTGGTTTACAATTTGAATGGTGGCTTGATGAAACCATCCAGGCTGAAAAACATATCGTGTGATGTATGAAGGAGGCCTTACAGTGTGAAATGTTCTACATAGCATTCTTTTTGTTTGTTACATTTTAGTCACTTTTTAAAAATGTTACTGTAGTGTTTATTTTAGAAATTAATAGGATCTAAGAAAGCTGGAAAATACATATTTCTTTCATTTTATCCCTTGGTTTCTCTATAGGTCTTGCAAATGACAGCAAAAATGCATGTGCAAAATGACACTCAATAAACAATTTGGCCAAAAATTTAAATAAAACTGTTTTAGAAAGAATGTTGATTACATACCAAAAATACTGGTGTTTTGAATTACCGTATATACTCGAGCATAAGCCGACCCGAGTATAAGCCAAGTCAGCTAATTTTGTCATGGAAAACTGGGTAAGTTTATTGACTCGAATATAAGCTGGGCATGCATTGCCCCCTCATCCCTGTCCTGGTATGCATGGCTCCTTATCCCCTATCTTTGTATGCATGGCTCCCCAGTCTCTGTTCTTGTATGCATGGCTACTTTTCCCCTATCCTTCTATGTATATTTCCTATGAAAAAAAACAAACATCTTACTTACTTTGCCTGCACGCCCTCAATGCTTCTTGTTCCAGTACTAGCAGCTCTTCCTGCCAAGCCATCACGTGGCCCCAGTCATTAAGGTAATGAACATTCACTCCACACCAATGGGAGTGGAGAGGCGTGCATATTCACTACCTTAAAGGAAATCTGTCACCCCATTTTGGCATATAAGATGCAGCCACAGCCATCAGGGGCTTATCTACAGCATTCTGTAATGCTATAGATAAGCCCAAGATGTAACCTGAAAGATAAGAAAAACTAGTTAGATTATACTCACCCGGAGATCCGGTCCAGTCCGATAGGTGTCGCGGTCCTGTCCGGTGCCTTCCATCTTCTAGAGATGACATCTTCCTTCTTACTTCTGCCGCGGCTCCTGCGCAGGCATACTTTCTCTGCCCTGTTGAGGGCAGAGTAAAGTACTGCAGTGCGCAGGTGCCGGGAAAGGTCAGAGAGGTCCGGCGCCTGCGCAATAGGGAAGATAAAGTACGCCTGCGCAGGAGCCGTGGCAGAAGTAAGGAGGAGGATGTCATCTCTAGAAGATGGGAGGTGCCGGACCAGACCGCAACACCCACTGCACCCGCCCCCCGGTGAGTATAATCTAACTTGCTTTTCTTCTCTTTCAGGTTACATCGGGGGCTTATCTAGAGAATTATAGAATGCTGTAGATAAGTCCCTGATGGCGGTGGCGGCAGCTCATAGGCCGAAAATGGGGTGACAGATTCCATTTAATGAGTGGGGCCACATGATCGCTCGGCCGGAAATGCTGCTGGCACCAGAACCACCGAGATGCAGCGAGGGGCACAGGAAGGTGAGTAGGATGTCTTCTTGAAGCAGACGGTTGAGGGTGTCACTGTGCATGCTATAAGAGAAATGAATATTCATTTCTCTTTAGCAGCGGGCACAGTTACAGCCGCAGCTGCCGGCTCCCGCCTCTATTGAGCCGCTGCTCCACCGCTCCCCCTCCGCTGCCGGCCCTCTGGGACAACTGACTCGTGTATAAGCCATGGGGGCATTTTCAGCACAAAAAACTACGTCTATACACAAATATAGACGGTAGAATATCTTTGTTCTCGGCAACATATGTGCTTTTACACAGGACAATGTGCTGCTCAAAATGATGACTTATGAAAATTGAAAAAGTCATTCCAACCAGCAAATGAGCATTTTAATTGGGTGATTGGCAGTCTGTTTAAATTGACTGATTACCTGAACCCTAGAGATCCTAGGAACCCCCATTTTCTATCTTTGCCCATGCGTTGTATATCTTAAGAGACTGTTTTTTGGAGTTCTGGCAACTACAAAATGGCTTCCATTTATAGTCTTTTAATTAGCTTCTTTGCTTAGCAGGTGCCCAAGAATTCTTATTTCTTTAGCCTTTCACCTCACAAGGATCAAACCTGTGCTGTGAAGACCTCTGTGTTGTGTCTATGAAATAGCTGCTGGCCGGTGAAGCAAGTTGTCATAGAGATGACCGCATAGTTGTGTCAAAGCCAAGAACAAAATCAGAAGGCATCAGAGTCAGGAGAATAACTGAGGTCAGATCAGGAGGTCAAGATCAGAGATAAAAACAACATCCTTTAGAAGTGAGAAGCATGACTTCAATCCATGGGTCAGCTATAAGGGAAGTGATTAACAAGCCGGGTAGGAAATCTGAATTAGCTAGCAGGAATATAACACACTAGAAGATGTTATAAATGCTTTTAATGGCAAAGGATTAATGACAAAGAATAATTAAAATAGCACTAAGATGAAAGACAATCTGAACAACGCTGCTGCTCCGTGGTCTTTTTTCCGAAAATTATTTAAATAGGACACTATGTATAGTACTTGGTCTGTGACTAGTCCTAGTGTTAGCCAATCTTCAAGACTCAATATGTATATAAAAATAAAAACCGAAGGACAACATACATGTACACAACGATTAGTTTCTGGCGTCATATCTTGCAATGTGGGAGGGTTTTTTTTTACAGTTTTTCAACTATAACACTCTAATACTGTATTTCTTATGTCATTATAAAGACTATTGCTTGATATACTGCATAGGTTTTCATGAGTATTTTACCTGCTTCAGGCAATTATATTTATATATTTATAGATCTAGTTACTAGAAATGAGATAAGCTATTCTAGTGAAATTGAATTCTTCTCAAATTTTACAAAAATCTACATTTGTCAAATTGTATAATTTTTGCAACTATTGTGGCAGCTGGCCACAATTTTGCTGAACTGTAAAGGACCATTAAAAGGTTAAAAAAAAATATCATGCTCAATGTTCCACTCACCTCTCAGGCCCCTCTGTTCCTCACGTCCCTGTCCGGTCCTCATTGCATCTTCTTACTGTCACAGTGAGCACTAAACTCCTTGATGTCTTCATGCTAGACTTGGACTTCTGGCTCTGACAAAGCATAGAACATTTATTTGCAAGCATTAGTAAGGTCATAACTTACTGACATACACCGTAACCATATGGACACATGCACAGGACCTTCCATGGCCTCATTAGAGACAAAGTTCCAGGATTTCAGCACTAGTGACGGTGATAAGAAAATGCAATGAGGTATTAAGTTTATTTATATAGGGGACTTTCAATTCTCAGAGAATAACTTAGCAGTGAATTGAATCTTCTGGGATAATTTGTGCGACCTGGTCAATTTGAATGTTGCCAGGTTTATTAATCTCTTCTAATTACCTGTGTCCCGTGCTAGATGCTGAACCAAATGTTCATTTTTATTTCAATATGTGTGAGTTTTTTAAGTTGTTTTATGATATCAAGGAATTAAAAAAGGTGATGTTTTATTACTATCATGTCTGACAATTTTTTCTTGTTGGTGTTTAGACAAGCAAAAAACATTGCCTGTGTGAAGGATACACAAGTAATTGATTGTGATGGACATCTGAGACTATGTTTTTCACTAGAATCATCAACGCACTGCATTAACTCATTGTAAACATGGCCCAAAAACTGACTGATAGTTAATGAACTTATGGGTGTGAAATCAAATTGCAATTTCTATTAGCCATAAAACTGCTTTTTGTGCATTCATATGAAATGCACAGTGATCAGCATCTCAGTGTGGTCTCAGCAAGAGATGAATTCGAATTTGTTCGGATTTGGTTCCTAATACGATCAGAATCAAATTTTGTTTTTTCAATATTCGTCGAGCACAGCTGAATGTCATTAGTGTCAATGGGAGTAGAAATATCCGAATATGTTCGGAACCGATCATAAGACAAATATTCGTCATGAATAGTGTTCGAATATGGCACGAATATATCAAAATCAGATTCGGGGACAAAATCCAAACAAATCCACTCATCTCTAGTTTCAGCCACCTTAGTCATGAACTTTGTGTGGATCCAGTATAAGCATATCCATTGTTAAATGGTAAATCTCTTAGGCCGGTTTGACATTTCCAACATTCACAGTCTGAGTACCGGTAGGCAGCAATGGCTGGACTGGCCATGAGTCGCTTGATCTGAACCCATCAGTCTTATGTGATGATGCTGAGTTTGTGTCTAGAGAACAGCAGTCAGTCAGGATATTGGAGTTTGTACTTGAAGTCTCAATGTCGGACATGTGAAACCAACCTTGAGGCTTTTTTAAATCAGTAATGTCATGTGCCTAAAGCGACCTATTCTTTTCTTAGCTTGATATATGTTTCTGTTTTAGAACATTTCCTGTGAAATCTGTTGACAAATGTTGATTCTTCACAATGAGTATGAAACTGTTTTTCTTTTTGTCCTGTTAATTTTTTTGCTTGCACAATTTTGCAGTGGCAATGCTCTAGATTATTAATTCATCCTCATTATTCTACATCTATGATTAAACATTTTTATGTGTTATTAATTTAAAATGGTCAGAATTAATTTAGACAAACCTTGCTCTGACGTGTACAGTCAAAGCTAAATGGGTTAGTCTATAAAATACAGCAGTTGATGAGCTTTGGTGAGTTCTTGATGCTATGTATTTTCACTACACCCAAAACACAGTTTCTTACAGTTTCTTTATAGTGGATGGGATTTGTGCTTTTTTTTATTGACATGTTTCAAATACTGTGAATAACAAATATACACCGGCGCTTCCTAATACAAATGATGGTGGACATGTGCAATACAGCCGCTGCTGGCGAATGCCCTGGGTCTGTGTGCACCCAAGGGAAAAGCAGATATTGCACCTGCGCTGGCTGACTAAATCCTGTAATGACCACCTGAGTAGGTCATGAATAAGTGGTGTACTTACTTCCTATAAACTGTGGGGCTGCAGATGGATCCAGCATGCGCCACATGTGAAGATGGCTGTGCCGATGGTAACCGGAGACGCAGCACCAAGGAGGCGTCCCTCCCTCCTGTAGGCGGTGCTGCAGGAGCGTCTCTACAGCTGACAGATGCTGAACACGCTGAATAATGGTGGCGCGCTCCGGCCGAGAGGCGCCGCCAGCGTGCAGCAGCAAGGAGGAAAGAGAACCAGGTGACGTCACCAGGGAAAAAAAAAAGGAAGGGAGCGCGTACAGGCCAAACGAGAAGCCAACGCGTTTCTAAGGTCTACGGACCTTCTTCATCAGGGCTATGTTTCAAATACTCATCGCAATGTCAATTTTAGAAAGCTTTAAGAAGTGCAATGGGCATGAGATTTCTGTAACTTCTATCCACTTTGAAGAAACTGTAAGATGACGCATTTTATTGGGACAATTTCATGGTGTAAAAGCTTTGAAAAGTCGGAAAAAATTTTTTGCAACTTTTGGCATTTTCGCATCCATTTGACTCGGCTCCGCTGAAAAGGGTGGAGCTGTTAAGTAGTCAGGATGGAACGTGAGCAAGGCCATGCTTGACTGTCAAATTCATCAAGTCTGCTGGTATTCTGTACAACAAAATTGGTACTCTAGTCACTGACACTCAGTCACACTCAGCATGTGCCTCCTAATGAATTGTGTGTACTGAACTGGCGCGATAGTACGCTAAGCTAGTTTTGATAAATTGGACCTACAGTCCTTTCTAAGAGAAAGCATTCATATAGCAGACAATCATTATTTGGTTGTGCACCTAAAGTTTATCACCCCCCTCAATTAGTCAATTGCAAAGACTGGCTATAATCAGACAGTGGAATACTCCTAAACGTGTTTAACAGAACAACAGAGCAAAAAGTCAAATAAGGAGGAAAACAGTGGGGAGCATCAGAAAATTCCACTGGTGCAATGCTGGTGAGCTCACTTGATTCTCCCTTATCATGTATAAGCAACATTACTTTTAGCTTACTGTTTCTGTTTCTTCTGTTTCACCTTTTTGCCTATGGCTATTTGGCCTTCCCAACAACATATGTGTTAGGAGTCAGGTTCCTGCGTTTGCTCTGCAGGAAGCCAGACCCTTACATTCTGTGGTCTCTTGCTCTTTACCTACTGCAGAGGAGATTGCCTTGCAGCTAATCTCTCCAGGGGCTAAGTCCCTCTGTCCTTCTACATAACATGCTCATGAGACGGTTTCCCATTGGAGATCGGGAGTTATGTGCTCAGGTCCTGCTCCAGATCTCATTGGTCCATCTCGGAGATCTGGAAGCTTCCGGAAGGTCCCGGCTGCTATAAAAAGCGTGCATGGCTGTTCCGCCATGCGCTAGTATAGACTATACTGCTATGTGTGAATGGTGACGGATGTATGATTCTGGTGACTGACTTATTATGAAACCCCTTCCCTCTGATATCCCGAGCCAAAATGTTCACTCCCAGAGCCCATGGAGGTGTCTCGCGCCAGTCTCGAGGCGCGTCTGACACTAATTTCCACTTGCGGCTGCCACTGTCAGCACTCTGTTCACCAGGATAACGGGGCCCCACAATGGCCAAACTCTGTGCCACCGGGCAAGACCTTTGTCCCCCCTCGCCTTTGACTGAAGGTCCTCGCATGAGCACACGTGTCCAGGGCGGCTGGTCACTGTGGCTACATGCAGAGCACAAAAGTCCTGGCAGGGTCATATTGGTGGCCTCACAGGGCTCAGGACATTAAGAAATATATTCAGGCATGCAGCTCGTGTGCTCGGGTAAGCTTCCTTAAACAGAGAGTGGAGACGTTCACCGACACACCGCGGCGTCCCACTTCAACTTATGCTCCGGGTGGTTTTTCTGCTACCGTTGTCTCTCATGTGTCCCTTCTTAAACCTGGCAATCTTGCCACCTCTGATACCTTCCACGTGTCCCAATTTTCCGTGTCTCCTACCGGGACATCAGACTTGCCTTCGGACGAGTCTGAGGCCTATACCTCTGATGGACACAGGGTGGTGGATTGGAAGGCTCAAAGAAGAGGGGGCCCGAGGAGGGGGGGTAATGTTAGGAGTCAGGTTCCTGCATCTGCTCTGCAGGAATGCAGACCCTTACAGTCTGCGGTCTCTTGCTCTTTACATACCACAGTGGAGATTGCCTTGCAGCTAATCTCTCCAGGGGCTAAGTCCCTCTGTCCTCCTACTGAGCATGCTCATGAGATGGTTTTGCATTGGAGATCGGGAGTCATATGCTCAGGTCCTGCTCCAGATCTCCTTGGTCCATCTAGGAGATTTGGAAGCTTCCGGAAGGTCCCAGCTGCTATATAAAGCACGCATGGCCGTTCCGCCATGCGCTAGTATAGACTATACTGCCATGTGTGAATGGTGATGGATGTATGATTCTGGTGACTGACTTATTATGAAACCCCTTCCCTCTGATATTACGCATGTGGTTAGGGAATTAGTTCAGTAGTCTGTGCCACTCTGTGGCAAGCCTTAGGCCACTGTGCACACCGCACCTATGCGCTAGTGTCCGACATAGCGCCTGCTTTGTAGCTGTGTCGTCCAGCGGCAGTGTCCTGCGCCACACTGCAGTTGCAGCCCTTCTTGGTGTTCGCAGTAGCGATGCCGCACACACGGTAGGTCTAGACGGACACAGCCCATCTGTCTTAGTTCCTGCTCCTGTGACCTTATACCATGTGTGCATTTACCTGAGGCCTGTGACTCTTAACAGGCTCAGTCTTTTGTATGTTTTTGTTGCGGCGCCTCTGTGTGTGAACAGAGCCCGCTCTGCGCACTTCGGGTGAAGTTGAACCCGTGCGCATTATATCGCCATATTGCTCGTCTGCCATTACTCAGCAGCGGTTGTAACACCTACTGCACTGTGAACCCCAAGCGGCGAACGCACTTTATTATTATTTTTATTTAGTGCGTTCCGCCATTCCTAACAATATGGTTTCTTGAGCTTGATTGAATAGGTGTATTTCATATTGAGGGCTGCTTTGTATACTGTTTTTTTTTTTCTCCCCACCTTTTTCCTCCTTATTTGACTCATACGTATTTAATGGAAATCATTTTTAAGTGAACTATTCAATAAATGATATTTTATTGGTGGTTCAAGGCTACTCTGTTTGCCATGTTGTTCTGCAATCCTTTCGTGATTTAGGACAATGCAAGTTATTTTCACCAATCAAGGCAAATCGAAACTATAATCTCTGGGTTTCTGTATGGTAAATGGGCTCCTCTAGGTGTCTGTAGATTTGTTTAATGTATGTGTCAAGAGGTAACTGTGTTCTACTGGCACGCTGTGAAAAACTTCATAAGAGTGACCATAAATAACATAATGCTATCATCCTACATAACAACAAATAGTATTGCTAAGCAAGTTATCATATTCGTAATTAAACTAAACAGCACAGAGAAGGCAAATATCCAGAGCAGATTAGGCAATTTGTCATAATGTTCCTTACAACTCGTCTTCTCTCTCAAGTTTTGCTGTAAACCTATAAAATAACACCAAGATCAATATATGAAATGCAAGATTTGGCAATAGCTACTATCTAATGAGTGTATTTTATCACTATCAATAAAATCATGTTCTTCCTCCCCTTGGCTCTTTGCCTTTGGTTTTTTAAAAGACTGAACAAGATATTGAAAAGGTTGTTCTTTTATCTGATGACACATGTTCCTACTGGAAAAGACAGGTTTCTGTTAGATTATAAAACTGTAGATAATACTGTTCGGCCTTCAACAAAATGAATAAATCCTTTGCTGGCTTTTGAAGAACAGAACAATAAATTATTTGGATGATCTTGATATCCAAGAATTCCTTCAGTTTACTGGAGAGCAGATACTGTTGACATCCAAACTGACAATTGTGTCTTTTGCCCATATGTATGATATACAAAGATTGCCAGCACTTACTTTTGAGTGTTCATAAGCATTTTTTGCAGCATGGGAAGAAAGTGGTATTCATGAAGACCATCCACGCAGACCTTATTACAGATATTATTAAAGTGAGTTTGTTACAAGAACTTATTTAATCTAGGGAATATAGATGTTTGACTTAATTTAAAGAGGACATGTAAGCTTTATTAAATACTTGCCTTCCATGTAAAAAAGAACAATTCCATGAAATTAAATTTGGAATTTGGGGGTAGAATCCTGTTTATTAATAAAGCGTTTCCAATACACCTCCTGTTACTGTCCAATTAGTACTGATAGTGTTAGGGCTCATGCAGATGTTATGCAAATTGGTCAAATCATATACCAAAATGAATGGACTGGCCGCCAGTCTCCAAATCAGAGCATGACATCTTTATATCTTTATAAGGTTGTAACAGTTTGGTCAGGAGACCCATGGCCAGTCCATGCATTACAGTCAGTGATTGCACCACGATCCACAGGCATCAGCATCAGCCCTTAAACTGTGAGGTGGTGTTTAAAAATTGACAAGGCCTTATATATAGCTTCAAAACATCATAAAGAAATATAAAGGAAGTTTTCCAATGAAAAATATTTTTCACCATTTCATAGGATGTGATGAATGATCAGCAGGGGTTCAACTGCTGGGATTCAAACCAATCCTTAAAATAAGGGTTTTAATAGCTGTAGTGACCATGCAAGAATACCACTGTTATGAACTGATGTGGGTTGGAGTAATGGTATTGCAACAACTAGGGGCAGCACTGACAGGTAGCGTAGTCAGGAATAGCCAGAGGTCGGTACACGGGAGCAGCAGTATTGTTGAAGGATCAGCAGATTGCACAGTCAGGAATAGTCAGAGGTCAGTACACAGGAGCAGCATTATAGTTGAAGGACCAGCAGGTTGCATAGTCAGGAATAATCAGAGGTCAGTACATGGTAGCAGCAGTATACTTGAAGAATCTGCAGGTTGCATAGTGAGGAATAACCAGAGGTCGGTATACGGGAGCAGCAGTATAGACTTGGATGAAGCAGCAGGTGAAAGAATAGCTTGACTAAAAGCTGGGAGCTCAATAATCTAGCAAAGAAGGAAGTGCAGTACCAGGTTTAAATAGGTTGTTCAATCAGGAGATTTACAAGGTTGAGCCAATCAGGAATTACACAGGTACTAGTATCTGTGTTATCAAGGAACTGTCCAGTGAGCTGAAATAGCACAAAGGGAAGAGCTGCTATCTGGTGTGCTAGAGCAGATGGGTTTGAGTCCAGTCAACAACTTTCTTCCCTTTCTATTCACTTCTAAGCATCTATAAGAACCCAAGCATGCATTTGTGACTAACACTCCTGTAAACTGTAAAATTGAGTGGTGTCCATTCATGCACAGTATCACTACTTCCACTGCTCTGTTCTCCAGAGCAGAACCACAGAGGTTTCAGAGATTGTAACTCCACAATCATACATTTATCACCTATACTGTGTAGAGGTGATATACTGTATCTATCCTTTGTATAGGTGATAATTGTGGAATTACTGTTTTAAATATTAAAACCATTGTCCAGGCAGGTAGTTGCCTGTTCTACCTGGCAGCTCTCCAGGCAATTCAGCTGCTCCATGTCAACAGAGAAGTTCTTCTTTCACTGTACTCTGTTGACAGAATGTGACATCAGCGTTAGGCAGGTAGGTAGCAACTACCTTCCTGTTAGTTCTTGGGCATATTCTAAACAAAAACTCCCACATCACCCCATTAAAATACATTATTTTATTGGACATATTATAAACCATTTTATTCTAGTATAGGAGGGAGGCGTGGCCACAGCCTACGGCACATGCGCATTGCATGCAGAGATGCCGTCGACCACGGACCTGTCAGAAGGGGCCACCATGGCTGCCGAACGGCGGGGGCTGCGTCGCGGGAGCGGAGGCCGGGTGAGTATGCAGCGGTGGCATGACAGTGCCCCCTCCCTTAAGCTGCCCTCCCCTGAGATTAGCAAAAAATCTCTTTAGAATGCGGGGAGCATTGATATTCTCCCGGGGTTCCCAGGACCTCTACTCAGGGCCAAAGCCCTTCCAGTCAATAAGAAAAAAGGTCCTACCTCTAACCTTTTTCATAGCGATGATATCCTCCACCTCAAAGATATTATCGGTACCAACCGGCTGAGAAACAGGATCAGATATGGGGTGGAAACAGTTCAGTATCACAGGTTTCAGGAAAGAGATGTGGAAGGTGTTCGGGACCCGGAGTGAAGCAGGCAACCTCAATTTGTAGGCGACTTCATTGATACGTCCAAGAATTTCAAACTGACTGATGTAGCGCGGACCCAACTTGTAAGAGGGCAGTTTCAACCGGATAAATTTGGATGAGAGCCATACTTTGTTCCTGGTGCGATACGGTGGGGAATCCAATCTCTTCTTGTCAGCATAATTTTTCATCCAGTCAGTGGCCCTCTTGAGTGACGTGTTGGTCTCAGTCCAGATCTTGGAAAATTCCGAGGACAAGGCGTTGGCCGTGGGTACCTCGGAGGCAGGGGTTAACGGCAGGGGAACACCAGGATGTCTGCCAAACACAATGAAAAACGGAGACTTGGCCGAGGACTCGCCAGTATGGTTGTTATAGGTGAACTCTGCCCAGGAAAGTAGGTCAACCAAGTCGTTCTGGTGGGCATTGGAGAAATGGCGTAGGTACCCAATCAACGTCTGGTTGGTAAGCTCCACCTGCCCATTGGACTGTGGATGGTAGGCAGAGGAAAGTCAAGGGAAACTTTCATGAGCTTACAAAGTGCCCGCCAGAACTTGAAGGAGAACTGAACACCCCGGTAAGACACAATACATTCTGGTAGTCCATGGAGTCTGAAGATCAGGGATGAAGGATGAAGTGGGCCATCTCGGAGAGACTGTCCACCACCACCAATAAGACTGTACAGCCAGAAGAACGGGGTAGGTCGGTGATAAAATCCATGGCAATGTGTTCCCAAGAAACCGCATTGACAGGCAATGGGAGTAATGAGCTAGATGGAAGTTGTCACGGCACTGTGTTTTTAGCACAGGAGGGACAAGAGGCCACGAAATCAAGCACATCTTGGCAAAGCGTAGGCCACCAGTAGTGACACGTGATAAGGGCAAGCGTCTTTTTGGTTCCGGCATGGCCGGCCAATCTGGAATAGTATCCCCATAGAAGGACCTTTCATTTGAGATTTTCAGGCACAAGGGTCTTGCCGGAAGGTGGAGAAAGCCAGTTCACTGGAGCCACCGTGATGATTTTAGTGGGCTGAATAATGTGCGAAGGTTCATCCACTGTTTCGATTGGCTGGAAGACCCTGGATAGGGCGTCGGCTTTGGTGTTCTTGTTGCTGGGGCCAAAGCGGAGCTCGAAGTCAAATCGGGCGAAAAATAAGGACCATCTGGCCTGACGAGGATTGAGTCTCTGGGCAGACTGGAGATAGGCCAAGTTCTTGTGGTCAGAGAAGATTACAAAGGGATGGACAGCCCCCTCCAGGAAATGATGCCATTCTTCAAGGGCCAATTTTACGGCTAACAGTTCACGGTTGCCGATTGAGAATGCCTTTGAAAAGCCACAGGGATGCAGATGACCGGAGGCTGATCTCTGGGACAGTACCACCCCGGCACCTGTTGAAGAAGCGTCCACCTTGAGTACAAAGGGTTGGTTGCTTTCAGGACGGTGCAACACCGGGGCCGTGGAAAAAGCCCGGTTTAGGGTCTGAAAGGCCTCCTCCTCCTCAGTAGTCCAAGAATTGGGAGCTGTCCCCTTTCGGGTGAGAGCGTAAATAGGTTTGGTTATTTAAAAAAGTGAGAAATGAATTGCCTGTAATAATTGGCAAATCTGTGAAACTGTTGTATCGCTCTTAATCCAACAGGGCGAGGCCATTTGAGAATAGCAGTCAGTTTCTCAGGATCCATCCTTAATCCAGTGTCGGAGATAATGTATGCCAGAAACGGCAGAGAGGTTTGTTCGAAGAGACATTTCTCTATCTTGGCGTACAAGCGATTCTCCCGAAGAAGCTGTTCTTCATGGTGTTCTCATTCAAGCCTCTATAGTCAATGCATGGCCGTAGAGACCGATCCTTTTTCTTGACAAAGAAAAACCTGGCTCCAGCGGGCGAAGAGGATTTCCGTATAAAGCCGTATAACGTCTCCTGGACGTATTCTGACATCGCTAAGGTCTCTGTGGGAGACAGGGGGTAGATTCTGCCCCTTGGAGGGTTTGAACCAGGGATTAGTTCAATTGGGCAGTCAAAAGGCCGGTGTAGAGGAAAAACCTCCGTTTCATTCTTATCAAAGACATCAGCGTAGGAACTGTAGGCTGAAGGAAGGCCCGCAAGGTCAGGAGGTGGCTGAGGAGCGGCTTCAAGATGGACAGGAGTCAGGCAGTGAGCTTGGCATGGGTGGCCCCAGTGGAGTACCTCCCCTGATGACCAGTTGAGGACAGGCTGATGAGTCCTTAACCAAGGGAGACCGAGTAGAATCGCATGGGAGAGCAAAATGTAAAAGACTATCTTCTCTCGATGTAAGACTCCGACTTGCAACTCCACTTCCTTAGTGACCAAGGTGACGGTCTCCTGTAGTGGTTTGCCATCCACTGCGGCAATCAGGCGAGGATTACATAGGGTAACCACGGGAATTTGGTACTTGTCCACCTCTTCGCTCCGGATGAAGTTATCTGCTGAGCCTAAATCCACGTAGGCCACCTCGGACCCACGTCTCTGCCCTGAAACCACAAGAACAGATATAGTAAGAGGATGAGAGGAATCATTAGCACCTAGGGAGGCCTCTCTTACCTGACCTAGGTGGAGGTGTTTCCAGATTTCTCAGGACAGGTGTGGACAAAATGCAATGAACCCCCGCAATAGAGGCATAGGCCTTGTGCCAGTCTCTCCCTCTGACACAACTCAGCCAACTTGAGGCGATCCACATGCATTGGTTTGACCAAGGAAGGAGAAGAGTACCCGGCAAGATGGGGACTAGCGGACCGGTTGGAAAGGGAAGTAGGTCAAGTGGACCTCCTGTCTCTCGCTGACTCCCAGGCGCGCTCCTGGAAGCGCAGGTCAATGCGGGTGGCCAGCGAGATAAGGTCCTCCAGGGTAGTCGGGGTATCCCGACCCACAAGTTCATCCTTTATTCTGCTTGAAAGACCTCGCCAGAATGCCCCTACCAATGCTGCATTATTCCAACCAAGCTCAGAGGAGAGAGATCCATGATGAAGGTTAAAAAGAGACTCGGTAAGAGAGACTAACCGACCCAGCTCATCGAAAATCCTGCGAAAAGTATCTAAGGAGACTGGAAGACTCGAGACAATAGGGTCGTCCCGTTCCCAGAGAGGGTTCAGCCAGGACAGGGCCTCTCCCTCCAAGTGGGACATAATGAAGACCACTTTGGCCCGGTCAGAGGGACATTGCTGAGGCAACCATTCAAAATGGAGGCTACACTGATATAAGAATCCCCTGCAGAGCTTGGGATCGCCTCTAAACCGAGGTGGCTTGGCGAGGCAGGGCGTCGGGAGAGCTGTAGACACAGGAGGTGGAATCGGGATAGTGTCGGCAGACTGAAGGACCGACAAACGGCTATCAAAGGAGGCCATATAACTCAAATTATGGGCTTGAGCATCCCATTGCTGACCCAGCTCCTGTTTAAGACTGGCTAGTTGAGTGGCATTTCCAGGATCAGCCACCTTCAGGGCCGACAAATGG
Source organism: Dendrobates tinctorius (assembly GCF_039654945.1). Taxonomy (NCBI): domain Eukaryota; kingdom Metazoa; phylum Chordata; class Amphibia; order Anura; family Dendrobatidae; genus Dendrobates; species Dendrobates tinctorius. The sequence continues at coordinate 6,496,746 of NW_027361765.1, forward strand.
GTGTCCATAGACTTCCTGACAGACATGATGTGTCCCTGATTCTCCCATAAAAATAGCAACTCTTTTTGGGTAGCAGCAGAAGTACCGGTGGGATCCATGGCCTGATCGTACTGTTACCATGGCTGGTCAGGTGAGGAAAATCTCCAGGAGTGGACCCTCTGGATCATGGCACCGAGGGGCCCCAGGCAAGCTGCCCGGTGGAGCCGACCCCTATACAGGGATCATTAGGAGCAGACCCAGGGGTTCGGGTACCACGATAGCCAGTACCGAGAGGGGTTGCTCAGAACGGACTGGAGTAGGAGCACGAGACTGTAGGAGGTAGAAGGTAGGACCAGAGTAGAATTGCAGGACCGGATCAGGGATAGCAGGACGAAGCGGGATCTTTGGAGACGGGACCGGAGTAGGACTGCGGGACTGGAGAATAGACAGCAGGACAGAGCAGGATCACTGGAGACAGGATCAGAGTAGGACTGCGGGACTGAAGCATAGACAGCAGAATGGAGTAGGAACATGGGAGGCAGGACTGGAGTAGGACTGCAGGACTGGAGCATAGGCAGCAGGACAGAGCAGGAACATGGGAGGTAGGACTGGAGTAGGACTGTGTGACTGGAGCATAGAGAGCAGGACCCACGGAATTCAGGACCGCGGGACTGCAGCAGGAACCATGGAAGACAGGACTGTAGAGAGTACACGAGGAAGCAGAGCCAATGTGTGCTAGCAAACACAACGATCATGCGCCTCCCTCAAAGGAGGATGGCCCGATATACCCCTGCCTGGTCTGCCATTGGTCCGATGGTGCTTCGGGGTCAGGGCACTGCCGGAGCACAAGTGACAGAAGGAAGGCGCGGCCGCAGCCTACTGCGCATGCGCATTGCATGCAGAGATGCCGTCGGCCGCGGACCTGTCAGAAGGGGCCACCGCGGCTGCCGAACAATTCTGTCTCTGAGATCCTTGGCCAGTTTCTTTGACCTCATGATTCTCATTTATTTTGACACGCACTGTGAGCTGTGAGGTCTTATATAGACAGGTGTGTGCTTTTACAAATCAAGTCCTATCAGTTTAATTAAACATAGCTGGACTCCAATAAAGGAGTAGAACCACCTCAAGGAGGATCACAAGGAAATGGACAGCATGTGACTTAATTATGAGTGTCTGATCAAAAGGGTCTGAATACTTATGACCATGTGATATTTCAGTTTTTCTTTTTTAATAAATTTGCAAAAATTTCTACATTTCTGGGTTTTTTCAGTCAAGATGGGGTGCAGAGTGTACATTAATGAGAAAAAATGGTCTTTTTTGAAACTATCAAATGGCTGCAATGAAACAAAGGGTTCAAAATTTCCATACCCACTGTATGTATGGGAAAATTACTGTTTGGGTGCACTGCAGGACTCAGAAAGGAAGGAGTGATGTTTTAGAATGCAGACTATGATGGAATGGTCTGTGGGCTACATGTCGCATTTGGAGAGCCACTGATGTGCCTAAATAGTTGAACCCCCCCACAAGTGACTCAATTTTTGAAACTAGACCCCTCAAGGAATTTATGTAGATGTTTGTGTGCATCTTAAACCCACAGGTACTTCTCAGAATTTTGCAAAGTTGAACTGTGAAAATAAAAAAGTATTTTTCCCACAAAAATACTGTTTTAGCCCCACATTTTTTATTTTCACAAGACTAGCAGGAGAAAATGGACGCCAATATATGTTGTTCAATTACTCCTGAGTATGCTGATTCTTCATATCTGGAGGAAACGACTGTTTGAACACACGGCAGGACTTGGAAAGGAAGGACTGACGTTTTGGAATGCAAACTTTAATAGAACGGCCTGCAGGCATCATGTCTCAGAGAGCCCCTGATATGCCTAAACAGGGGAATTCCCCAATAAGTCACCCAAAATTGGAGAGTGGTATAGAATGCATCAAATTGGAATACGCAAGTTGTGTAGAGTGCATTAGATTGGCGTACTTGAGTTGTGTAGAGTGCAGAGAGTTGTGCAATGTGCATCAGGTTGGCATACATGAGAGGTGTGGAGTGCATCAGGTTGGCATATGTGAGATATGTATAGTGCATCAGGTTGGAATACCTGTGTTTTGTACAGTGGATGAGGTCAAAATACGTGACATGTAGAGTTGAGCGATACCGTCCGATACTTCAAAGTATCGTATCGGATGGTATCGGCCGATCTTTAAAAAAAGTATCGGTATCGCCGATTCCGATACCGGAAGTCCCATTCAAGTCTATGGGACTTCCGGTATCGGAATAAGAAAAACCCTTTCCTGCCCTTGTACAGCCTCTCTGGGGTCTGTACGGGCCTTTCGGGGGGCTGTGCCGGCCTGCCAGGGGGTCTGTGCAGGCTCCGGTGGTCTGTGCCGGCCTGCCGGTGGTCTGTGCAGGCTCCGGGGGGCTGTGCCGGCCTGCCGGGGGGCTGTGCCGGCCTGCCGGGGGGCTATGCAGGCTCTGGGGGGCTGTGCCGGCCTGCCGGGGGGCTGTGCCGGCCTGCCGGTGGTCTGTGCAGGCTCCGGGGGTCTGTGCAGGCATCGTCCGATGGGACTACAAGTCCCATCGGGCGATGCCTGCTACCATGACAGTGATTGACACATTAGCCAATGATGGGACAGTAGTAGTCCCATCATCCGGCTAATGTGTTAAATGTAAAAAAAAAAAAAATAAAAAAAAAAAAAAAAAATTACATGCTACATACATACAACATGCATACTACATACATGCTAAATTCATACTACATAAATACTACATGCAACATACATACTACATATATACTACATGCATGCTACATACATACTGCATGCTACATACATACCACATATATACTACATACATACTACATGCATGCTACATACATGCTACATGCTACATACATAACACATATATACTACATGCATGCTACATACATACTACATGCTACATACTACATATATACTACATGCATGCTACATACTACATGCTACATACATACTACATATATACTACATGCATGCTACATACATACTGCATGCTACATGCATGCTACATACATACTACATACATACTACATGCTACATACATACTACATATATACTACATACATACTACATACATACTACATGCATGCTACATGCATGCTACATACATACCACATACATAACACATATATACTACATGCATGCTACATACATACTACATGCTACATACATACCATATACATACTACATGCATGCTACATACATACTACATGCATGCTACATACATACTACATGCTACATACATACTACATATATACTACATGCATGCTACATACATACTACATGCTACATACATACTACATATATACTACATGCATGCTACATACTACATGCTACATACATACTACATATATACTACATGCATGCTACATACATACTACATGCATGCTACATACATACTACATGCTACATACATACCACATACATACTACATATATACTACATGCATGCTACATACATACTGCATGCTACATGCATGCTACATACATACTACATACATACTACATGCTACATACATACCACATATATACTACATACATACAATACATTCATACAATACATACATAGACATACAGTACATATAACATAGAGTAACATACTTACCAATACTTGTCACATTGTTCCCCGAAGCCATTGTCTTTTCCGGAATAAATATTAACATAACAAACCACAAAAATACTCACCCACGATCCGAAGCAGTCCACGAGTGTGTCCCACGACGATCTTGGGTAGAGAACTGCAGCATCAGCTGTTGCTGCCGTTCTCTACGGGCTGCAGGAATCCAATGATGGAAGGTAGGTATCCTTCCGCACTGTATTCCTCCGCCACTTAAAAAAAAAAAAGTCCCTAGTCTCACTTTATGCCATTGCTGCGTGGGAAATTCCCACACAGCAATGGCATAAAGTGAGACTAGGGACTTTTTTTTTTAAGTGGCGGAGGAATACAGTGCGGAAGGATACCTACCTTCCGTCATTGGATTCCTGCAGCCCGTAGAGAACGGCAGCATCATCTGATGCTGCAGTTCTCTACCCAAGATCGTCGTGGGACACACTCGTGGACTGCTTCGGATCGTGGGTGAGTATTTTTGTGGTTTGTTATGTTAATATTTATTCCGGAAAAGACAATGGCTTCGGGGAACAATGTGACAAGTATTGGTAAGTATGTTACTCTATGTTATATGTACTGTATGTCTATGTATGTATTGTATGAATGTATTGTATGTATGTAGTATATATGTGGTATGTATGTAGCATGTAGTATGTATGTAGTATGTATGTAGCATGCATGTAGCATGTAGTATGTATGTAGCATGCATGTAGTATATATGTAGTATGTATGTAGCATGCATGTAGTATATATGTAGCATGTATGTAGTATGTATGTGGTATGTATGTAGCATGTAGTATGTATGTAGCATGCATGTAGTATATATGTAGTATGTATGTAGCATGTAGTATGTATGTAGTATGTATGTAGTATGTATGTGGTATGTATGTAGCATGTAGTATGTATGTAGCATGCATGTAGTATATATGTAGTATGTATGTAGTATGTATGTAGTATGTATGTAGTATGTATGTGGTATGTATGTAGCATGTAGTATGTATGTAGCATGCATGTAGTATGTATGTGGTATGTATGTAGCATGTAGTATGTATGTAGCATGCATGTAGCATGCATGTAGTATGTATGTAGCATGCATGTAGTATGTATGTAGCATGCATGTAGTATGTATGTAGTATGTATGTAGTATGTATGTAGCATGCAGTATGTATGTAGCATGTATGTAGTATGTATGTAGTATATATGTAGTATGTATGTAGCATGTAGTATGTATGTAGCATGCATGTAGTATATATGTAGTATGTATGTAGCATGCATGTAGTATGTATGTAGTATGTATGTAGTATGTATGTAGCATGCAGTATGTATGTAGCATGTATGTAGTATGTATGTAGTATACACTCACTGGCCACTTTATTAGGTACACCTGTCCAACTGTGTGTTAAGACTTAATTTCTAATCAGCCAATCACATGGCGGCAACTCAGTGCATTTAGGCATGTAGACATGGTCAAGACAATCTCCTGCAGTTCAAACCGAGCATCAGTATGGGGAAGAAAGGTGATTTGAGTGCCTTTGAACGTGGCATGATTGTTGGTGCCAGAAGGGCTGGTCTGAGTATTTCAGAAACTGCTGATCTACTGGGATTTTCACGCACAACCATCTCTAGGGTTTACAGAGAATGGTCCGAAAAAGAAAAAAAATCCAGTGAGCGGCAGTTCTGTGGCCGGAAATGCCATGTTGATGCCAGAGGTCAGAGGAGAATGGGCAGACTGGTTCGAGCTGATAGAAAGGCAACAGTAACTCAAATTGCCACCCGTTACAACCAAGGTAGGCAGAAGAGCATCTCTGAACGCACAGTGCGTCGAACTTTGAGGCAGATGGGCTACAGCAGCAGAAGACCACACTGGGTACCACTCCTCTCAGCTAAGAACAGGAAACTGAGGCTACAATTTGCACAAGCTCATCGAAATTGGACAGTAGAAGATTGGAAAAACGTTGCCTGGTCTGATGAGTCTCGATTTCTGCTGCGACATTCGGATGGTAGGGTCAGAATTTGGCGTAAACAACATGAAAGCATGGATCCATCCTGCCTTGTATCAACGGTTCAGGCTGGTGGTGGTGGTGTCATGGTGTGGGGAATTTTTTCTGGGCACTCTTTGGGCCCCTTGGTACCAATTGAGCATCGTTGCAACGCCACAGCCTACCTGAGTATTGTTGCTGACCATGTCCATCCCTTTATGACCACAATGTACCCAACATCTGATGGCTACTTTCAGCAGGATAATGCGCCATGTCATAAAGCTCGAATCATCTCAGATTGGTTTCTTGAACATGACAATGAGTTTACTGTACTCAAATGGCCTCCTCAGTCACCAGATCTCAATCCAATAGAGCATCTTTGGGATGTGGTGGAACGGGAGATTCGCATCAGGGATGTGCAGCCGACAAATCTGCGCCAACTGTGTGATGCCATCATGTCAATATGGTCCAAAATCTCGGAGGAATGCTTCCAGCACCTTGTTGAATCTCTGCCACGAAGAATTGAGGCAGTTCTGAAGGCAAAAGGGGGTCCAACCCGTTACTAGCATGGTGTACCTAATAAAGTGGCCAGTGAGTGTATATGTAGTATGTATGTAGCATGCATGTAGTATGTATGTAGCATGTAGTATGTATGTAGCATGCATGTAGTATGTATGTAGCATGTATGTAGTATGTATGTAGTATATATGTAGTATGTATGTAGCATGTAGTATGTATGTAGCATGCATGTAGTATGTATGTAGTATTTTTTTTTTTTAACATTTAACACATTAGCCGGATGATGGGACTACTACTGTCCCATCATTGGCTAATGTGTCAATCACTGTCATGGTAGCAGGCATCGCCCGATGGGACTTGTAGTCCCATCGGACGATGCTTGCACAGACCCCCGGACATCAGCACAGCCCCCCGGCAGGCCGGCACAGCCCCCCGGCAGGCCGGTACAGACCCCCACAGGGTGCACAGCCCCACGGCAGGCCGGCACAGCCCCCCGGCAGGCCGGTACAGACCCCGGGCAGTCCACACAGCCCCCCGGCAGGCCGGCACAGCCCCCCGGCAGGCCGGCAGAGACCCCCGGAAGGCCCGAAATGACGGCGCATCATGATGCGCACACACCGCGCATCATGATGACGTCAGGCCGTCAATCAACTGAACTTCCGATTCCGATGCCGAATTCCGATATTGAAAAAATATCGGAAGTCGGTATCGGAATTCCGATACAGCAAGTATCGGCCGATACCCGATACTTGCGGTATCGGAATGCTCAACACTAGTGACATGTGTAGACATTTTTTCATTTGTGTGGTGTGTGTATGTGTACCAACATTTATTCAAATGTGCGTGAGTGTTTGGTCAAAACTTTTTTATTTGGAAGAGAAATAAAAAGGAAAAGAATCTAGAAAGAGAAAGATAAAAAATAAAATGAAAAGAATATAAAAATTTGGTAAAACTTAATACAAACTTACTAAACGGATTTCAGTAAAAAAAAATACAGAGCATCTGCAACTATCTGACATTAACCCTTACTATATTCAGTAAAAAATACTGTAGTAGACTAATCTAGTCCTATCAAGTCACTTAAATTAATCTAAATTATTCTTTTTATTCTCTTTCATTCTCATTTATACTTTGCTTTCTGACAGTAATGTTGACTATATTCATAAAAAAAAAATACTGTAGTAGACATTGATTTCTTAGGTACATTTTTACTGTTCCTAATCTAGTCCTATCTAAATGATATGTTTATTCTTTTTTTTAAGCTTTACTATCTGACATTAACCCTGACTTTATTCTGTAAAAAATACTGTAATAAACACTGATTACTACCTTATATTTTTACTGTCCCTAATCTAACCCTATCCATTAGTCTAAATTATTTTTATTTGATTCTTTTTTCACTAAAAAAAAAGAAACAACAACCGGATGTCAATCATGTCGAAAGTTGCTTGACAAATGTAAGATGCACACACGGATGTGGTGCAAAAGGACAGTGGGGATGGACAGGAAACAAAAAGTCCTGGACAAATATGAGCACAGATGCTCATCAGCTGCCCGGTGGACAACCGCTATACAGGGATCGTTAGGAGCAGACCCAGGGGTTCGGGTATCATGATAGCCAGTACCGAGAGGGGCGGCTCAGAACAGACTGGAGAAGGAGCACAAGACTGTAGGAGGTAGGACCAGAGTAGGATTGCAGGACCGGACCAGGGATAGCAGGACGAAGCGGGATCACTGGAGACGGGACCAGAGTAGGACTGTGGGACTGGAGCATAGACAGCAGGACAGAGCAGGATCATTGGAGACAGGATCGGAGTATGACTGCGGGACTGGAGCATACAGTTGTGGCCAAAAGTATTGACACCCCTGCAATTCTGTCAGATAATACTCAGCTTCTTCATGAAAATGACTGCAAACACAAATTCTTTGGTATTATTATCTTCATTTAATTTGTCTTAAATGAAAAAACACAAAAGAGAATGAAGCAAAAAGCAATACATTGATCATTTCACACAAAAAATCAAAAAATGGGCCAGACAAAAGTATTAGCACCCTCAGCCTAATACTTGGTTGCACAACCTTTAGCCAAAATAACTGCGACCAACCGCTTCCGGTAACCATCAATGAGTTTCTTACAATGCTCTGCTGGAATTTTAGACCATTCTTCTTTGGCAAACTGCTCCAGGTCCCTGATATTTGAAGAGTGCCTTCTCCAAACTACCATTTTTAGATCTCTCCACAGGTGTTCTATGGGATTCAGGTCTGGACTCATTGCTGGCCACCTTAGAAGTCTCCAGTGCTTTCTCTCAAACCATTTTATAGTGCATTTTGAAGTGTGTTTTGGGTCATTGTCCCGCTGGAAGACCCATGACCTCTGAGGGAGACCAAGCTTTCTCACACTGGGCCCTACATTATGCTGCAAAATTTGTTGGTAGTCTTCAGACTTCATAATGCCATGCACACAGTCAAGCACTCTAGTGCCAGAGGCAGCAAAGCAACTACAAAACATCAGGGAACCTCCACCATGTTTGACTGTAGGGACCGTGTTTTTTTCTTTGAATGCCTCTTTTTTCTCCTGTAAACTCTATGTTGATGCCTATGCCCAAAAAGCTCTACTTTTGTCTCATCTGACCAGAGAACATTCTTCCAAAACATTTTAGGCTTTTTCAGGTAAGTTTTGGCAAACTCCAGCCTGGCTTTTTTTATGTCTCGGGGTAAGAAGTGGGGTCTTCCTGGGTCTCCTACCATACAGTCCCTTTTCATTCAGACACCGACAGATAGTACGGGTTGACACTGTTGTACCCTCAGACCGCAGGTCAGCTTGAACTTGTTTGGATGTTAGTTGAGGTTCTTTATCCAACATCTGCACAATCTTGTGTTGAAATCTCTTGTCAATTTTTATTTTCCGTCCACATCTAGGGAGGTTAGCCACAGTGCCATGGGCTTTAAACTTCTTGATGACACTGTGCACGGTAGACACAGGAACATTCAGGTCTTTGGAGATGGACTTGCAGCCTTGAGATGGCTCATGCTTCCTCACAATTTGGTTTCTCAAGTCCTCAGACAGTTCTTTGGTCTTCTTTCTTTTCTCCATGCTCAATGTGGTACATACAAGGACTCAGGACAGAGGTTGAGTCAACTTTAATCCATGTCAACTGGCTGCAAGTGTGATTTAGTTATTGCCAACACCTGTTAGGTGCCACAGGTAAGTTACAGGTGCTGTTAATTACACAAATTAGAGAAGCATCACATGATTTTTCGAACAGTGCCAATACTTTTGTTCACCCTATTTTTTATGTTTGTTATGGAATTAAATCCAATTTGGCTTTAGGACAATTATTTTTGTGTTTTTTCATTTAAGGCAAATTAAATGAAGATAATAATACCAAAGAATTTGTGTTTGCAATAATTTTCAGGAAGAAACTGAGTATTATCTGACAGAATTGCAGGGGTGTCAATACTTTTGGTCACAACTGTAGACAGCAGGACAGAGCAGGATCACTGGAGACAGGAGCAGAGTAGGACTGTGGGACTGGAGCATAGACAGCAGGACGGAGCAGGAACATGAGAGGCAGGACAAGAGTAGGACTGCGGAACTGAAGCATAGACAGCAGGACAGAGCAGGAACATGGGAGGCAGGACTGGAGTAGGACTATGTGACTGGAGCATAGATAGCAGGACCCACAGAATTCAGGACTGCAGGACTGCAGCAGGAACCACGGAAGAAGAGGACTGCGGGACTGCAGAGAGTACATGAGGAAGCAGGGCCCAGTGTGCTAGAAAACACAACGATCAGTTGCCTCCCTCAAAGAAGGACGGCCTGATATACCCCTGCCGGGTATGTCATTGGTCCGATGGTGCTTCCAGGTAAGGACATCACCGGAGCACATGGGAAAGGAGGGAGGCATGGCCACAGCCTACGGCACATGTGCATTGCATGCAGAGATGCCGTCGGCCACGGACCTGTCAGAAGGGGCCACCGCGGCTGCCGAACGGCGGGGGGCTGCGGCGCGGGAGCGGAGGCCGGGTGAGTATGTAGCGGCGGCATGACAGTACCCCCTCCCTTAAGCTGCCCTCCCCTGAGATTAGCAAAAAATCTCTTGAGAATGCGGGGAGCATTGATATTCTCCCGGGGTTCCCAGGACCTCTCCTCAGGACCAAAGCCCTTCCAGTCAATAAGAAAAAAGGTCCTACCTCTAACCTTTTTCATAGTGATGATATCCTCCACCTCAAAGATATTATCTGTACCAACCGGCTGAGAAACATGATCAGATATGGGGTGGAAATGGTTTAGTACCACAGGTTTCAGGAGAGAGTTGTGGAAGGTGTTCGGGACCCGGAGCGAAGCAGGCAACCTCAATTTGTAGGCGACTTCTTTGATACGTCCAAGAATTTCAAACGGACTGATGTAGCGCGGACCCAACTTGTAAGAGGGCAGTTTCAACCGGATAAATTTGGATGAGAGCCAGACTTTGTTCCCGGTACGATACGGTGGGGAATCCAATCTCTTCTTGTCAGCATAATTTTTCATCCAGTCAGTGGCCCTCTTGAGTGACGTGTTGGTCTCAGTCCATATCTTGGAAAATTCCGAGGACAAGGCGTTGGCCGTGGGTACCTCGGAGGCAGGGGTTAACGGCAGGGGAACACCAGGATGTCTGCCAAACACAGTGAAAAATGGAGACTTGGCCGAGGACTCGCCAGTATGGCTGTTATAGGCAAACTCTGCCCAGGGAAGTAGGTCAACCCAGTCGTTCTGGTGGGCATTGGAGAAATGGCGTAGGTACCCAGTCAAAGTCTGGTTGGTATGCTCCACCTGCCCATTGGACTGTGGATGGTAGGCAGAGGAAAGTCAAGGGAAACATTCATGAGCTTACAAAGTGCCCGCCAGAACTTGAAGGTGAACTGACCCCCCCGGTAAGACACAATACATTGCGGTAGTCCATGGAGTCTGAAGATCTGATGGATGAAGACTTTGGCCAACTCAGGAGCTGAGGGGAGACCGGACAGAGGGATGAAGTGGGCCATATCGGAGAAACGGTCCACCACCACCAGGATGACTGTACAGCCAGAAGAACGGGGTAGGTCGGTGATAAAATCCATGGCAATGTGTTCCCAAGGAACCGCAGGGACAGGCAACGGGAGTAATAAGCTAGATGGAAGTCATCGCGGCACTTTGCTTTTAGCACAGGAGGGACAAGAGGCCACGAAATTAAGCACATCTTGGCGAAGCGTAAGCCACCAGTAGTGACACATGATAAGGGCAAGCGTCTTTTTGGTTCCGGCATGGCCGGCCAATCTGGAATAGTGTCCCCATAGAAGGACCTTTCGTTTGAGATTTTCAGGCACAAGGGTCTTGCCGGGAGGTGGAGAAAGCCAGTTCACTGGAGCCAGCGTGATGATTTTAGTAGGCTCAATAATGTGCGAAGGTTCCTCCACTGTTTCGATTGGCTGGAAGACCCTGGATAGGGCGTCGGCTTTGGTGTTCTTGTTGCTGGGGCCAAAGCGGAGCTCGAAGTCAAATCGGGCGAAAATTAAGGACCATCTGACCTGACGAGGATTGAGTCTCTGGGCAGACTGGAGATAGGCCAAGTTCTTGTGGTCAGAGAAGATTACAAAGGGATGGACAGCCCCCTCCAGGAAATGACGCCATTCTTCCAGGGCCAATTTTATGACCAACAGTTCACGGTTGCCGATTGAGTAGTTGCACTCGGATGGAGAGAAGGCCTTCGAAAAGCCACGGGGATGCAGACAACCGGAGGCTGATCTCTGGGACAGTACCACCCCGGCACCTGTTGAAGAAGCGTCCACCTCGAGTACAAAGGGTTGGCTGCTTTCAGGACGGTGCAACACCAGGGCCATGGAGAAAGCCCATTTTAGGGTCTGAAAGGCCTCCTCCACCTCAGTAGTCCAAGAATTGGGAGCTGTCCCCTTTCGGGTGAGAGCGTAAATAGGTTTGGTTATTGCAAAAATGTGAGAAATGAATTGCCTGTAATAACTGGCAAATCTGTGAAACTGTTGTATCGCTCTTACTCCAACAGGGCGAGGCCATTTGAGAATGGCAGTCAGTTTCTCGGGATCCATCCTTAATCAAGTGTCGGAGATAATGTATCCCAGAAACGGCAGAGAGGTTTGTTCGAAGAGACATTTCTCTATCTTAGCGTAAAAGCGATTGTCCCGAAGAAGCTGTAACACCAGGTGAATGCTCTTTCTGTGGGATGAGCGATCCGGAGAAGATGAGGATATCATCCAAGTACACGACCACATAGGAGTACAAGAGATCCCAGAAGATCTTGTTGACGAACTCTTGAAACACCGCAGGAGCATTGCAGAGACCAAAGGGGATGACCATGTACTCGTAATGGCTGTCTTGAGTGTTGAAAGCCGTCTTCCACTCATCACCTGTGCGGATACGGATCATATTATAGGCGTCCCTAAGGTCTATCTTGGAGAAGACCTGAGCCCCTCTGAGATGGTCAAACAGCTCTGGAATGAGTGGAAGAGGATACCTGTTCTTGATGGTGATCTCATTCAAGCCTCTATAGTCAATGCACGGCCGTAGAGACCCATCCTTTTTCTTGACAAAGAAAAACCCAGCTCCAGCGGGCGAAGAGGACTTCCGTATAAAGCCGTATAACGTCTCCCGAACGTACTCTGACATCGCTAACGTCTCTTTGGGAGATTCTGCCCCTTGGAGAGTTTGAACCAGGGATTAGTTCAATTGGGCATTCAAAAGGCTGGTGTGGAGGAAAAACCTCTGTTTAATTCTTATCAAAGACATCAGCGTAGGAACTGTAGGCTGAAGGAAGGCCACAATGGTCAGGAGGTGGCTGAGGAGCGGCTTCAAGATGGACAGGAATCAGGCAGCGAGCTTGGCACGGGTGGCCCCAGTGGAGGACCTCCCCTTATGACCAGTCGAGGACAGGCTGATGAGTCCTTAACCAAAGGAGACTGAGTAGAATCACATGGGAGAGCTTGAGCAAAATGTAAAAGGCTATCTTCTCTCAATGTAAGGCTCCGACTTGCAACTCCACTTCCTTATTGACCAAGGTGATGGTCTCCTGTAGCGGTTTGCCATCCACTGCGGCAATCAGGCGAGGATTACATAGGGTAACCACAGGAATTTGGTACTTGTCCACCTCTTCGCTCCGGATGAAGTTATTTGCTGAGCCTAAATCCACGTAGGCCACCTCGGACCCACGTCTCTGCCCTGAAACCACAAGAACAGATATAGTAAGAGGATGAGAGGAATCATTAGCACCTAGGGAGGCCTCTCTTACCTGACCTAGGTGGAGGTGCTTCCCGGTCTCTCAGGACAGGTGTGGACAAAATGCAACGAACCCCCGCAATAGAGGCATAGGCCTTGTGCCCGTCTCTCCCTCCGACGAAACTCGGTCATCTTGAGGCGATCCACCTGCATGGGTTCGACCAAGGAAGGAGAAGAGTACCCGGCAAGATGGGGACTAGTGGACCAGTTGGAAAGGGAAGTAGGTCTAGTGGACCTCCTGTCTCTCGCTGACTCCCAGGCGTGCTCCTGGAAACGCAGGTCAATGCGGGTGGCCAGCGAGATAAGGTCCTCCAGGGGAGTCAGGGTATCCCGACCCACGAGTTCATCCTTTATTCTGCTCAAAAGACCATGCCAGGATGCCCCTACCAATGCTGCATTATTCCAACCAAGCTCAGAGGAGATAGTGCGAAAACAGATCGCATACTGCCCGAGCGTGAGAGATCCATGATGAAGGCTAAAAAGAGACTCGGTAAGAGAGACTAACCGACCCAGCTCATCGAAAATCCTGCGAAAAGTATCTAAGAAGACTGGAAGACTCGAGACAATAGGGTCGTCCCGTTCCCAGAGAGGGTTCAGCCAGGACAGGGCCTCTCCCTCCAAGTGGGACATAATGAAGACCACTTTGGCCCAGTCAGAGGGACATTGCTGAGGCAACCATTCAAAATGGAGGCTACACTGATATAAGAACCCCCTGCAGAGCTTGGGATCGCCTCTAAACCGAGGTGCCTTGGTGAGGCAGGGCGTCGGGAGAGCTGTAGACACGGGAGGTGGAATCGGGATCGTGGCGGCAGACTGAAAGACCGACAAATGGCTATCAACAGAGGCCATATAACTCAAAATATGGGCTTGAGCATCCCGTTGCTGACCCAGCTCCTGTTGAAGACTGGCTAGTTGAGTGGCATTTCCAGGATCAGCCACTTGCAGGACCGACAAATGGGTGACCATAGACTTCTTGACAGACATGATGCGTCCCTGATTCTCCCATAAAAATAGCAACTCTTTTTGGGTAGCAGCAGAAGTACTGGCGGGATCCATGACCTGATCGTACTGTTACCACGGCTGGTCAGGTGAGGAAAATCTCCAGGATTGGACCCTTTGGATCGTGGCACCGAGGGGCCCCAGGCGAGCTGCCCGGTGGAGCCGACCCCTATACAGGGATCGTTAGGAGCAGGCCCAGGGGTTCGGGTACCACGATAGCCAGTACCGAGAGGGGTGGCTCAGAACGGACTGGAGTAGGAGAACGAGACTGTAGGAGGTAGGACCAGAGTAGGATTGCAGGACCGGACCTGGGATAGCTGGACAAAGCGGGATCACTGGAGACGGGACCGGAGTAGGACTGCGGGACTGGAGCATAGACAACAGGACAGAGCAGGATCACTGGAGACAGGAGCGAAGTAGGACTGCGGGACTGAAGCATAGACAGCAGAATGGAGTAGGAGCATGGGAGGCAGGACTGGAGTAGGACTGCGGGACTGGAGCATAGACAGCAAGACAGAGCAGGAACATGGAAGGCACCACTGGAGTAGGACTGTGTGACTGGAGCATAGATAGCAGGACCCACGGAATTCAGGACTGCGGGACTGCAGCAGGAACCACGGAAGACAGGACTGCAGGACTGCAGACAGTACATGAGGAAGCAGGGCCAATATGTGCTAGCAAACACAACGATCAGGTGCCTCCCTCAAAGGAGGACGGCCTGATATACCCCTGCCTGGTCTGCTATTGGTCCAATGGTGCTTCCGGGTCAGGGCGCTGCTGGAGCACAAGTGACAGGAGGGAGGCGTGGCCACAGCCTATGGCGCATGTGCATTGCATGCAGAGATGCCGTCGGCTGCGGACCTGTCAGAGTATGAGTGAGTATGCAGCGGAGGCATGACAGTACCCCCTCCCTTAAGCTGCATGACAGTCACTGATCAGTGATCAGCAGTGGCAGGAGGTGATGCAAAGGAAGGGGGATAAAAAATGTGCACGTTAAAATAGTCCTGGAAAAAGCGAGCACGGGTGACAATCAATGATGTGCATCACTCATCAGTATGCATGCACAAGAAAAAAACTGCTCAAAATAGAGAGATCAAGTACTGATCAGAAATCAAGTACTGATCACTTCTCAGCAAGAAAAGAGAGGGGTATGGAAGGGGTCAGAGAGAGGGGGAAAAGTGGGGAGAGGGGGATTGGGGTGGATTAGGAAAAGCTGGGAACAGGAACAGAACAGGAACATCTTCTTTCTTCTTACAGGTACAGCGGCAACAGTGATGGCACAGGCTAAAATATTATGTGGCACCACAAACCCCAGCTGATCCAATAGCAGAACATCACAGTGACCTCTCTGAAACATCTCCAAACTGATATGAGTTGGGGTAGGGCAGTCACTGTGAGGTCAAGCCATGAATCTGCTCATTGATTGATGGGATCTGCATCATCGTCCATTCAGAACAATCAGTGCTGAGGCTGCTGATGCTGCAGTTTCCATGCACCAGCCTTTGATCCGTGCTGTTAAAGCACCAATCATACACTGGAGCACAGTGTTTCAGGCACTTTCATTGAATTGAGCAACCAATCATAGCGATCGTAGTTGCAGGTGGGGACGGCAAAACCTCCGTTGGTGATGCGTCCCGAAGATTTAAGAATCAACAGCCACCTTAATGCGATCACTGTGCACTGGGTCATGTTGACGGATTTTACCTAGGACTTAGGCTGGTTTCACATTAGCGTTTTATCGCGCAGTGCATCGTGCGCTATTGGTCGCATGCGCAATGCTCCCCTATTTTTAACATGGCAGGCGCAGGGTCTAGCGCTTGCACGCGTTCATCAGCATTTTCGTGCACTGCATATTTTCCAGGTGTGCGCCCAGATGCGCTAGACGCTACATGTTGCATTTTTTGTTCCGCCCAACCTCGTAAAAAAAGCGCATGCGCATGTGTGCGCACGGAATGCGCAAAAAGATGACATTACAGTCTATGGGGTCGCATGCGTGCACATGCGATTTTTGAGTAAACAATGTCTAGACACTTGTTTAAACCACCCCCTACACAAGCAACATTTTTTGAGAGGAGTCTAGATAAAAGAAGGTGTCTGCACTGTCAGACCACTACTCTACAGACAGCCTTGAAGAGACAAGACAGCCTTGAAGAGACAAGACAGCCTTCCAACTTTGGATCCAAGCTGCAGCAGCCAAAATGTGAGTATTCTTAACTCTATATGTCTGCCTGTCCTTTCAAATGTATTATGTACTAATGTTTTGTTTTTTTTAATTGCAGCATGTCTTCTGAGGATGAATACAACCCATCCGAGCAAGAACTGGACCAAGCAGAGCATGAGGTGATTATCTTTCAGCCTTTGGTTAAGTATAGCTGCTGCATCTAAAAATGTGTAATAATTTTTGATCTTTTTCAGACATCATCGGACCCGGCAAGTGAGGCCGAACAGCCGGAGCAGCCAAGACAAGTCCCGGTGGTGAGATGGAATGTAAGTATATAATGACTTTGAATGTCCCTTTTTTTTCTTTAAATTTATTTTTTCTTTTTTTTTCTGTCCTGTTTTTCATCTTCTATCTTTCTTCTTTTCTGTATCTTTTTCTATCTTTTTCATTCTCAAAAATTTCCAAGATCATAATGGTTTTTTTTCTAGGTTCCACAACGGGACAAAGGCATTTATGTGGACAATAAGCATCTGATCCACCTGGTCCAGGAGCATGTCCCATTGTGGGACAGCCATGACCAGCTGTACAAGGACACTGTGGTGACTCGGCGGCTATGGAATGAGGTGGCCGCAGCGTTGATGGATGGCTGGGACAGCACCTCTCCAAGTTCCAAAAGACATTTAGCAAGTATTTCCCTGCTCTGTGATGCTGCAGTTACTGTTTTTCCTGATGGCACTGTTGTGTTTCCTGCTAGATATATTCCAGCAGAAAACACAACAGTGTCATCAGGATCAACCGTGACTGCATTGTGAATTGTATTGCTGTGTTGTGCCACATTGACTCTTGTTCCTGATGGCACTGTTGTTTCTTGCTAGATATATTCTAGCAGGAAACACAACAATGTCATCAGGATCAACAGTGACTGCATTTTGTATTATATTGCTGTATTGTGCCGCATTGACTCTTGTTCCTGATGGCACTGTTGTGATTCCTGCTAGATATATTCTAGCAGGAAACACAACAGTGTCATCAGGATGAACCGTGACTGCATTGTGCATTGTATTGTATTGCTGTATTGTTCCTGCTTTGACTCTTGTTCCTGATGGCACTGTTGTGTTTCCTGCTAGATATATTCTAGAAGGAAACACAACGGTGTCATCAAGATCAATAGTGACCGCATTGTGTATTGTATTGCTGTATTGTGCCGCATTGACTCTTGATCTTCATGGCACTGTTGTGTTTCCGGCTAGATATATTCTAGCAGGAAACACAACAGTGTCATCAGGATCAACAGTGACTGCATTGTGTATTGTATTGCTGTATTGTGCCGCATTGACTCTTGATCTTGATGGCACTGTTGTGTTTCCGGCTAGTTATATTCTAGCAGGAAACACAACAGTGTCATCAGCATCAACAGTTACAGCATAGTGTATTGTATTGCTGTATTGTGCCGCATTGACTGTTTATCCTGATGGCACTGTTGTGTTTCTTGCTAGATATATTTCTAGCTTGAAACACAATTGTATTATCATGGCGAACAATCAGTGCATTGTCTATTGAATTATTTTGTGATGCCGCATTGACTGCTTACCATGTTCACTCTGGTGTGTGTGATGATTAGAGTTGAGCGATACCGTCCGATACTTCAAAGTATCGTATCGGATGGTATCGGCCGATCTTTAAAAAAAGTATCGGTATCGCCGATTCCGATACCGGAAGTCCCATTCAAGTCTATGGGACTTCCGGTATCGGAACAAGAAAAACCCTTTCCTGCCCTTGTACAGCCTCTCTGGGGTCTGTACGGGCCTTTCGGGGGGCTGTGCCGGCCTGCCAGGGGGTCTGTGCAGGCTCCGGTGGTCTGTGCCGGCCTGCCGGGGGGCTGTGCCGGCCTGCCGGTGGTCTGTGCAGGCTCCGGGGGGCTGTGCCAGCCTGCCGGGGGGCTGTGCCGGCCTGCCGGGGGGCTGTGCAGGCTCCGGGGGGCTGTGCCGGCCTGCCGGGGGGCTGTGCCGGCCTGCCGGTGGTCTGTGCCGGCCTGCCGGTGGTCTGTGCAGGCATCGTCCGATGGGACTACAAGTCCCATCGGGCGATGCCTGCTACCATGACAGTGATTGACACATTAGCCAATGATGGGACAGTAGTAGTCCCATCATCCGGCTAATGTGTTAAATGTAAAAAAAAAAAAAAAAAAATTACATGCTACATACATACAACATGCATACTACATACATGCTACATTCATACTACATAAATACTACATGCAACATACATACTACATATATACTACATGCATGCTACATACATACTGCATGCTACATACATACCACATATATACTACATACATACTACATGCATGCTACATGCATGCTACATGCTACATACATAACACATATATACTACATGCATGCTACATACATACTACATGCTACATACATACTACATGCTACATACTACATATATACTACATGCATGCTACATACATACTACATGCTACATACATACTACATATATACTACATGCATGCTACATACATACTACATGCTACATACATACTACATATATACTACATGCATGCTACATACTACATGCTACATACATACTACATATATACTACATGCATGCTACATACTACATGCTACATACATACTACATATATACTACATGCATACTACATACATACTACATGCATGCTACATACATACTACATGCTACATACATACCACATACATACTACATATATACTACATGCATGCTACATACATACTGCATGCTACATGCATGCTACATACATACTACATACATACTACATGCTACATACATACCACATATATACTACATACATACAATACATTCATACAATACATACATAGACATACAGTACATATAACATAGAGTAACATACTTACCAATACTTGTCACATTGTTCCCCGAAGCCATTGTCTTTTCCGGAATAAATATTAACATAACAAACCACAAAAATACTCACCCACGATCCGAAGCAGTCCACGAGTGTGTCCCACGACGATCTTGGGTAGAGAACTGCAGCATCAGCTGTTGCTGCCGTTCTCTACGGGCTGCAGGAATCCAATGACGGAAGGTAGGTATCCTTCCGCACTGTATTCCTCCGCCACTTAAAAAAAAAATAAAGTCCCTAGTCTCACTTTATGCCATTGCTGTGTGCCGTTCTCTACCCAAGATCGTCGTGGGACACACTCGTGGACTGCTTCGGATCGTGGGTGAGTATTTTTGTGGTTTGTTATGTTAATATTTATTCCGGAAAAGACAATGGCTTCGGGGAACAATGTGACAAGTATTGGTAAGTATGTTACTCTATGTTATATGTACTGTATGTCTATGTATGTATTGTATGAATGTATTGTATGTATGTAGTATATATGTGGTATGTATGTAGCATGTAGTATGTATGTAGTATGTATGTAGCATGCATGTAGCATGTAGTATGTATGTAGCATGCATGTAGTATATATGTAGTATGTATGTAGCATGCATGTAGTATATATGTAGTATGTATGTAGCATGTATGTAGTATGTATGTGGTATGTATGTAGCATGTAGTATGTATGTAGCATGCATGTAGTATGTATGTAGTATGTATGTAGTATGTATGTGGTATGTATGTGGCATGTAGTATGTATGTAGCATGCATGTAGTATGTATGTAGCATGCATGTAGTATGTATGTAGTATGTATGTAGTATGTAGCATGTATGTAGTATGTATGTGGTATGTATGTAGCATGTAGTATGTATGTAGCATGCATGTAGTATATATGTAGTATGTAGTATGTATGTAGTATGTATGTGGTATGTATGTAGCATGTAGTATGTATGTAGCATGCATGTAGCATGCATGTAGTATGTATGTAGCATGCATGTAGTATGTATGTAGCATGCAGTATGTATGTAGCATGTATGTAGTATGTATGTAGTATGTATGTAGCATGCATGTAGTATGTATGTAGCATGTAGTATGTATGTAGCATGTATGTAGTATGTATGTAGTATATATGTAGTATGTATGTAGCATGTAGTATGTATGTAGCATGCATGTAGTATGTATGTAGTATTTTTTTTTTTTTTTTTTTTTTAACATTTAACACATTAGCCGGATGATGGGACTACTACTGTCCCATCATTGGCTAATGTGTCAATCACTGTCATGGTAGCAGGCATCGCCCGATGGGACTTGTAGTCCCATCGGACGATGCTTGCACAGACCCCCGGACATCAGCACAGCCCCCCGGCAGGCCGGCACAGCCCCCCGGCAGGCCGGTACAGACCCCCACAGGGTGCACAGACCACTGGCAGGCCGGCACAGCCCCCCGGCAGGCCGGTACAGACCCCCACAGGGTGCACAGACCACCGGCAGGCCGGCACAGCCCCCCGGCAGGCCGGTACAGACCCCGGGCAGTCCACACAGCCCCCCGGCAGGCCGGCACAGCCCCCCGGCAGGCCGGCAGAGACCCCCGGAAGGCCCGAAATGACGGCGCATCATGATGCGCACACACCGCGCATCATGATGACGTCAGTCTGTCAATCAACTTTGAACTTCCGATTCCGATGCCGAATTCCGATATTGAAAAAATATCGGAAGTCGGTATCGGAATTCCGATACAGCAAGTATCGGCCGATACCCGATACTTGCGGTATCGGAATGCTCAACACTAGTGATGATACAGATTTTTCTATCAGTGCATTGTATAATGTTTTTTTCTTTCTTTTTCCAACAGTGAACAAAGTCCGAACTCGTTGGCGCTCGATGAAGGACCGCTTCAACACTGATGTTCGTGCTGAGGACAGGTTCGCAGTGGTTCAGCGGCAAGGACCAGAACCAAATACCATTACCATTGCGAGATGGCTTTCCTAAGACCAGTTCTTGCCACCAGAGCGTAAGTATTTCATTTTTTTTAACCTGTGCTTTTCTATTCCACAGCAGTTCGCACTTGTAAATGCATGATACTAATGTTTTTTCTTTTCTTTCCACAGCACCTGGAGCAGCACCCCGCAACCTATCCCTGGAGCGGTCCTTCATCAGACGACCTCGGACCCATCCCAGCCATCCAACAGCCAGGAAGCATCTTGCAGGTCAGCAACACGGACAGCTGGTGAACAGGAAGCTGGTCAATCAGGTGTTCCCCTGTCCCAGGTCTCTGCCACTGGTTATGCGGGCACTTCCTGCCAGCGGCAGAGGGCCTTGGACAGGCCTGTCTTGCCCGAGTTCATGCACTTGAGCGAGGCCTTTCATGCCAGCCTCAAGGCGCTGTCAGACAGAGTGGAAAGCGGTTTTTCACTAATGGAACGTGGTTTTACCCACATGGAACACCGCTTCCACTCTGTCAACAGTCGCCTTAACCGTCTGGAGGCCAACCTCAACAGACCAGCGCACCAATTTTTCAATAAAATTGATCGAGGCATGGCAGAACACCTTAGTCCTGAGCAACGGCTGAGTGTGCTGCAGGCCTGCAACACTGCTTACTTGAAGGCTATGCAGCAGAATCGGTACGTGCAGCAGTCAGTGGTGTCATTTCCAACTGTGCCACCACTGACTCGCTACACCTCACTACCAACTTCTGCTGCATACCACTGCACGGCCACCTGCATTCCAAGCCAAGCCGGACACCACTACACCGCCCAGAGTGCTGATGGACACTCCACTGCCATCACCATAGTAAGTGCTGCTCCTGTCTGGAGCACCACCACCGCCACCGCTCCACCATCTTGCAGAACCACTGCAACACCCGCTTGGAGCACCAACATGGCACCACCTTCTTTGAGCACTGCTGCCTATTCTCCTCCTAGGAGCACCGCTACCACTCCTCCTAGGAGCACCACCGCTCAACCTGCTTTGAGCACCACCACAGCGCCACCTTCTTTGAGCACTGCCGCATATTCTTTGTCTAGGAGCAATGCTACCACTCCTCATCCTGATTGGAGCACCGCTACCACTTCTCCAACTCGGATCACTGTCACCACTCCTCATTCTGCTCGGAGGACCGGTAGCGCTCCTCCTCCTAAGAGAACTGCCACCACTCCGCATCCTGCTTGGAGCACCACCAGCTCTCCTCCTCATAGGAGCACTGCCACCGCCACTGACACCACCGAGCATCATCATCAGAGGGATGACCCTCATTCCCTCTTTTTTGATTCAAGGCCAAGGTCCAGCAGCTCCAGGCAGTCAAGCACTTTAAGTCATTCCAGCCAGGAGACTCCAGTGACAAAGAAAATTAAAATAAAAAAAGACTTTGTCTGTGGCTCTCCCCCTCTCCTCCTAATGTGTCTCACCCTGCCTCCAGTTCCATCCCTGAGCTCCCTTCCCCTAGAACCCTTTCCTCGCCTTCCAGCTGTTCCTCATCTCTCCACACCCCCAAAGTGCACCAATCTTCCCCCAGCTGTCATTCACAATAACCCTTTTTATCTTTTAAAATAAAAGTCAAATTATGGTTTACCATACTACTGTTTGGTTACTAAGTCTTTTGCTGCCTACACACACTGCGCTGTACACACACTGCGCCGTACACTTTGCATTTTTGACACAACATAACTCCAGGAATGACACATGTTTCTTTTGTCATTCTTGGAGATATGTGCAGTCAAAAACACAAATATATGACTTGTATTTTCACCACCATTACTGTCTTCAGTCTGCTAATATTGCACAGACTGAATAGAGGATGGTGTTGATTGCAAGGCATATCTATTGTTACCTTGCCAGGTATTATAAAAAGTTAATTGAGGATGGTGTGTTTTTACCATCATCAATTAACTTTTTGTGACACAATGCCAGGGAATTCTAGATATACCTTGTAATTAACCACATCCTCTATTCAGTGTGTGGTGAATGAACTGAGGAGATGATGGGGAAAATACATGTCATGTCATATCTACAATACCATGGCCTGGTATCATAACTATTTATCACACCTGGGCAGGTGAATATACATATGAGTTTTAACCTGCAGCATCGCTTCGGTCTGCATATATTTCACGCAGACTATAGCGATGCTGCACTTTACCTCATATGTGTATTCACCTGCCCATGTGTGATAACATTCTGAAGTCAGGATGCGTTATTTTGGGCGTCCTCACTTCAGCATGACACCAGGCCTGGGTATTGTAGAAGTTGTATAACCTTTATAATCTCTCCAGTCTGCATTCAAACTCAAGCCACAGTAGTGATCCTACAAATAATATTTATAGTCACATGGTCAGGTGTCATAAAGAGTGAAGGATGCTAGTGCATCCCCACATCACTATTTGCAACACCAGGCCAGGTGACACAATATTAGTTGCATTATCTCCACCGTCGCTGTAAATTGAGCACAAACTGGAGAGTTGATAAAGGTCATACAACTTGTGAGTATGTATAGTCACCTGGTCAGGAGTACTAGTAAACTCATGATGCAAAAAACACAGCATCATGAATCCACTGGTACACCTGGGCAGTTGATTATTGTATTGGAGTGTATACAAAAAGAGTGCACTTGGTACAGGTATCAAAACAGGATTTTTATTAACAAACACGCAAGAAAAAATCTTTACAACATTTGATCTTGCCATTCCACCCATCCTACATCTGAGATAAAGTAGGCCACAAATTGGTCCCTCATTTGGCCAACTTCAACGGATGACCTGAGAGGGTGCTGATTGAATTCAGGCAATAGGTTTGCAGCAGGTTCATCTAGTTCAAAGTTAGGGTGCTCTTTAGCCATCACAAAATTATGAAGAACCACACACACCTTCACCACCTCATCCACTGTTTCCAGTTTCAGATTAATGGCTGTGTCGAGAATTCGCCATCTGGAGACAAGAATACCAAAGGCATACTCAACAGTTCTTCTTGCCCTGGACAGTCTGTAATTAAAGATTTTTTTGGTGTGGTCCAAGTCCCAGCTGGAGTAAGGTTTAAGTAGGTTTTGGCACATTTGAAAGGCCTCATCCCCAATCATTACAAATGGCTGTGGCGGACCTTCAGTGTTGGGAAGAGGCCGTAGCATGGGGAAATTGAAATGATTGCCATACAACCTCTGGCCCATGTCTGAGTTCTTAAAAACCTGAGAGTCAATCCCACGGCCAACCGCCCCAATGTCCACTGCAACAAACACACAGTCTGCTCCGCAATGGCCATGAGTAGAGTTGAGCGATACCGTCCGATACTTCAAAGTATCGGATCGGAATGGATCGGCCGATCTTAAAAAAAAGTATCGGTATCGCCGATTCCGATACCGGAAGTCCCATTCAAGTCTATGGGACTTCCGGTATCGGAATAAGAAAAATCCTGTTTTTCCCTTGTACAGCCTCTCTGGGGTCTGTACGGGCCTTTCGGGGGGCTGTGCCGGCCTGCCAGGGGGTCTGTGCAGGCTCCGGTGGTCTGTGCCGGCCTGCCGGGGGGCTGTGCCGGCCTGCCAGGGGGGCTGTGCAGGCTCCGGTGGGCTGTGCCGGCCTGCCGGGGGGGCTGTGCCGGCCTGCCGGGGGGCTGTGCAGGCTCCGGGGGGCTGTGCCGGCCTGCCGGGGGGCTGTGCAGGCTTCGGGGGTCTGTGCAGGCATCGTCCGATGGGACTACAAGTCCCATCGGGCGATGCCTGCTACCATGACAGTGATTGACACATTAGCCAATGATGGGACAGTAGTAGTCCCATCATCCGGCTAATGTGTTGAATGTAAAAAAAAAAAAAAAATTACATGCTACATACATACAACATGCATACTACATACATGCTACATTCATACTACATACTACATACATGCTACATTCATACTACATATATACTACATGCAACATACATACTACATACATACTACATATATACTACATGCATGCAACATGCATACTACATATATGCTACATGCTACATACATACTACATATATGCTACATACATACTACATATATACTACATGCATGCTACATACATACTACATACATACTACATATATGCTACATACATACTACATGCTACATACATACTACATATATACTACATGCATGCTACATACATACTACATGCTACATACATACTACATATATACTACATACATACTACATACATACTACATGCATGCTACATACATACTACATGCTACATACATACTACATATATACTACATGCATGCTACATACATACTA
Organism: Dendrobates tinctorius; assembly: GCF_039654945.1. Classification (NCBI taxonomy): domain Eukaryota; kingdom Metazoa; phylum Chordata; class Amphibia; order Anura; family Dendrobatidae; genus Dendrobates; species Dendrobates tinctorius. The sequence continues at coordinate 6,522,433 of NW_027361765.1, forward strand.
CATGCTACATACATACTACATATATACTACATGCATGCTACATACATACTGCATGCTACATGCATGCTACATACATACTACATACATACTACATGCTACATACATACCACATATATACTACATACATACTACATACAATACATTCATACAATACATACATAGACATACAGTACATATAACATAGAGTAACATACTTACCAATACTTGTCACATTGTTCCCCGAAGCCATTGTCTTTTACGGAATAAATATTAACATAACAAACCACAAAAATACTCACCCACGATCCGAAGCAGTCCACGAGTGTGTCCCACGACGATCTTGGGTAGAGAACTGCAGCATCAGCTGTTGCTGCCGTTCTCTACGGGCTGCAGGAATCCAATGACGGAAGGTAGGTATCCTTCCGCACTGTATTCCTCCGCCACTTAAAAAAAAAAAAGTCCCTAGTCTCACTTTATGCCATTGCTGTGTGGGAAATTCCCACGCAGCAATGGCATAAAGTGAGACTAGGGACTTTTTTTTTTTTTAAGTGGCGGAGGAATACAGTGCGGAAGGATACCTACCTTCCATCATTGGATTCCTGCAGCCCGTAGAGAACGGCAGCAACAGCTGATGCTGCAGTTCTCTACCCAAGATCGTCGTGGGACACACTCGTGGACTGCTTCGGATCGTGGGTGAGTATTTTTGTGGTTTGTTATGTTAATATTTATTCCGTAAAAGACAATGGCTTCGGAGAACAATGTGACAAGTATTGGTAAGTATGTTACTCTATGTTATATGTACTGTATGTCTATGTATGTATTGTATGAATGTATTGTATGTAGTATGTATGTAGTATATATGTGGTATGTATGTAGCATGTAGTATGTATGTAGTATGTATGTAGCATGCATGTAGCATGCAGTATGTATGTAGCATGCATGTAGTATATATGTAGTATGTATGTAGCATGTAGTATGTATGTAGCATGCATGTAGTATGTATGCAGTATGTATGTAGCATGTAGTATGTATGTAGCATGCATGTAGTATATATGTAGTATGTATGTAGTATGTATGTAGCATGCATGTAGTACATATGTAGTATGTATGTAGTATGTATGTAGTATGTATGTAGTATGTATGTAGTATGTATGTAGTATATATGTGTTATGTATGTAGTATGTATGTAGTATATATGTGGTATGTATGTAGTATGTATGTAGTATGTATGTAGCATGTAGTATGTATGTAGCATGCATGTAGTATGTATGTAGTATTTTTTTTTTTTTTTTAACATTTAACACATTAGCCGGATGATGGGACTACTACTGTCCCATCATTGGCTAATGTGTCAATCACTGTCATGGTAGCAGGCATCGCCAGATGGGACTTGTAGTCCCATCGGACGATGCTTGCACAGACCCCCGGACATCAGCACAGCCCCCCGGCAGGCCGGCACAGCCCCCCCGGCAGGCCGGTACAGACCCCCACAGGGTGCACAGACCACCGGCAGGCCGGCACAGCCCCCCGGCAGGCCGGTACAGACCCCGGGCAGTCCACACAGCCCCCCGGCAGGCCGGCACAGCCCCCCCGGCAGGCCGGCAGAGACCCCCGGAAGGCCCGAAATGACGGCGCATCATGATGCGCACACACCGCACATCATGATGACGTCAGGCTGTCAATCAACTTTGAACTACCGATTCCGATGCCGACTTCCGATATTGAAAAAATATCGGAAGTCGGTATCGGAATTCCGATACAGCAAGTATCGGCCGATACCCGATACTTGCGGTATCGGAATGCTCAACACTAGCCATGAGTACTGTAGAAAAGTACTTTTTGTAGTTGTAGTACTCCGAGCCTGTTCTTTTGGATTTGATTATCCGGATGTGTTTCCCATCAACCGCTCCCAAACAGTTGGGGAAGTGGCAGACTGTCCAGAATTTTCCTGCTATTTCTATCCACTTTTCGGCAGTGGGCAGGGGCATAAATTCTGGACAGAGAACACCCCACGAAGCCCGGCAGGTGTCCGCAACAATTCCTGACAAGGTGGAGATTCCAATCCATTACTGGAAGTGGAGAGAAGATAAGGTTTCTCCAGTAGCCAGGAATCTGTGAATGTGAAACAGAACAAAAATTAATATTTATGTGTATGGTTTTTTAAAACAACAAAAGAAAAAAAAATTAGTACATGGCATAAAAACAATTCTGCAGGCAATACATGGCAGAACAATAATTCTGCCAGCTTTGGAATAGTACATGTCAGACCAAAGAAAATTATGCAGGCATTGGTTTTGCAATACATACCGTAATGTGACCAGGAGCCGTTCCTCCGGAGTAATTGCACGACAGAGCTGTGTGTCCTGTCTCCGGATGGATTCTTGGACATGAGCAAGCAAATCCCTGAAACTTTCTTGGGACATCTGGGTATAGTCAGTAAATTTCTCTGGGTTTGCCTGGAGCTCACTGTAGAGGGTGTGGTACGCTCCACGGCTCTCCCGGAGTTAAATAATCGGATGTATCCACAAACGCCGCCGCTACCGTCTTCGCTGCCTCTCTCTCCCTTTGTCGATGGCAAGCAACTGCATAAGCCTGAGCCATCGCGATGTCCAGATCCAAGCTGAAGTGAAAACTCTTCCAGCGCAGATCCATGTTGACAAAGTAAAAAGAAAGCAAATGTGAAGAATTTGGCTGTAAACAGGGTCTATATAAAGAATTCCCATAACACACTGATGTCCCATTTGTGGAGTCTGTTGCAAGAATTTTTCAAGGATTTTCCTCCTGTGAAATGGGACACCTAGATAACCCATGCGCATAAAAAACGCAAACGCATGGAAAAACGCTTGAAAGCGCATAAAAACACTGCGTTTTTTGTCGCAATGCGCACGCTGATGCGACAAAATATTGCAGCATTTACAAGCGTTTGCAAACGCTTTTTGCATGCGTTTGATGTGCGCTCGAAACGCTGCACAAAAGGGCGCAAGTGTGAAACTAGCCTTATCCATACATCTAAGGTCTGGAAGTTCTTCTCTTCTATGATGTAGGTGTAAGAAGGTGGCCCACATTGGGGGGTGGTCCCCTGTTTACCGCGAACAGACGACACAGACACGAGACTGAGGCAGATTTCAGGTACAACAGGACCGAGTTTATTGACCGTCCTCCTGACGTCCGCAGCAATACACCGCAGCACTTCCACATCTCTCCGTATTCAGGCCCGGGTACCTGCACCTTCCTTTTGTCATAGTGATGTTCCTCGCGGCTCTTTTACTGGGGCTGCCCTAGGCCTATCTACCGCCAGCGTATCACCAGTCCAAGATTGTCGTCAATTTGGTACCCCCGGGGCCTCGTCTGTTCTGCGGTTCTTCTTGTCGGGGCCACCCCCCTGACTTTTTGTCTCCTCAGTCCCCTTGTTGAGCTCTCCACTACTGTTCGTACTCCTTCACTGTCTTCTCTCCTGTCGAGCTCCTCCCGGGACTAGAACTTTCTGGAACCCTCTCCTGTCCTATTTATAACCTTCCTGGGCTTCTGTCTCCCCACCCCCCATGACTAACAATTTCTAAAGCCATAAGCTGCTGTCATGCTCCCCCCTGCCATCTTGTCGTCAAACTAAGGTACTGCACTCATTCTACACTTTTCCCCAGCTGTTTCCCTTCTGTCATTACAAACCTGTCTAAAGTGCACAAACGGTCCCTTTTCCCTGCTGACAAGTCCATCCGTCAGGTCACCTTCCTCACACTCCCCCTTCCTTTGTCTATTGTCGTCCCCGACAATCATATTCCCTACTTTCGTCGTCCTGAACCTTTTCCACAGTCTTTTGTCGGACCGGTTGTTGGGCCAAACCCGCCATATGCGGGGGCCAAACCAAACCGGGAGCACCATGCTCCAAGCAGCCTACTGCTACTTGCTGGCGCGCAAGCCACATGACAACTTCTTTCAGGTTGGCTAGGTCCACCCAGACTACTCTACGGCATGTACCTTCCACTACTCTCCCCATCTGTCACCCTCAACTGTCCGGAATGCCATGACCGAGGCCTTACGCCTACCAGGTCATCGTCAGCGTCCGCTTATTCTTCTGGGGTGTCCGTGGTGTCAGGGACCTGGCTTGGGACTACTGTCTGATTCCATATCTTTTGTCTCTTTGTCGCTCAATTTAAAATGTCATGGTCGGCGTCTTCGTCACACATACCTCGTACCCGGGGCCTGTTGTGTTATGAATGAGTCACCGTAGGAGGCAAAAACAGAAATACTAGCTAAGTCCAGAAAACCAGAGAAGTTGGCAGCTATCGGATTACAGACCCCTGAACCTATCAACAACAACTAGCAGTAGCCGTGGGGGGTTCCTACAGTGCCCTAGACCCCTCGATCACAGCCAGAGAACTACATAGCCTAAAGACAGAAAGGGAAATCTAAACTGCCCCAGAGCAGACCCCAAAGCAATAGGCAGCCCCCAACATATAATGACGGTGAAGTAAGATGAAAAAACCCTCACACAGATAGAAAGATAGGCTGAGCAAAAGATGGGGCCCAAGCTAACTACATAGGACAGGATAGAAAAGCTGCTGTCTGTAATCCGCCAAAACCCTATTAAAACAAGAGCCAACAGCTGAAAGGGAAAAAAGCCCTGAAGACGCTAGGCTTCAAAAAGACTATATCAGCACTCAGGTATCTTCTGAAGACAGAGCAAAAAGGAATTCAGCACACCCCAGCAGGGAATGGCAGAAATCCAGAAAAACAAGGAAAAACAAAACCAAAACACAAATGCAAAAGGCAGAGCAGAAAAATTAGCTTTTGAGGAGCAGGAATCAGACTGGTCTCCTAGAATCCCTCAGAGAGATCACCAGCAAGGCAGAAGGGCGTCGGCTGCCTTATATCTAGTCAGCAATTCACGTCACCCAGTCATCATCATCCTGCCCAGATGCTTGGTAATCAGCCTCACTACCTTCCTTCACCAGAAGAGGGAGTTCATCAGACCTCAAAGGTGAAGGGGAAGATGAATTCACAACAGTACCTCCCCCTTGAGGAGGGGTCACCGAACCCTCATCCACGCCACCAGGGCGATCAGGGTGAGCCCGATGAAAGGCACGCACCAATCTTTTGGCATGAATATCAGAAGCAGAGACCCAGGAATTATCCTCCTGACCATAACCCTTCCACTTAACCAAATACTGGAGTCTCCATCTAGCCAGACAGGAATCCAGTATCTTCTCTACCTCATATTCCATGTTACCTTCAACCAATACAGGGTCCGGAGGTGCCACCCCAGGAACTACTGGTTCAACAAACCTCTTCAACAAGGACTTATGAAACACATTATGAATTTTAAATGTGAGAGGAAGAGCCAAACGAAAAGAGACCGGATTAATAATCTCCAAAATCTTGTAAGGTCCAATAAATCTAGGCTTAAACTTAGGAGTATCCACCTTCATAGCGATATTTTTTGATGATAACCAAACCATATCACCAACCTTAAACTGGGGACCAATGGTCCTATGTCGGTTGGAAAACCGCTGGGCCTTTTCCTGGGAGAGAGATAACTTATCCACCACTTGGTCCCAGATCTAGTGCATTCTCTCCACCACAGTGTCAACACCTGGGCAGGCAGAAGGCTCCACCTGCCCTGAAGAAAATCGAGGATGAAAGCCAAAGTTACAAAAAAAAGGTGACATCAAAGTGGCAGGACTAGCTCTATTATTTAAAGCAAATTTGGCCAAGGGCAAAAATGAAACCCAATCATCCTGATCAGCAGAAATAAAACATCTCAAATATGACTCCAAGGTCTGGTTTGTTCTCTCTGTCTGCCCAATGGTCTGAGGGTGAAAAGCAGAGGAGAAGGACAACTGAATTCCCAGCTTGGAACAGAAAGTCCTCCAAAATCTAGACACAAACTGAACTCCTCTGTCAGATACAATGTTCTCAGGAATCCCGTCCAAGCGAACCACCTGTTGCAAAAACAGGGGCACCAACTCAGAGGAAGATGGCAACTTAGGGAGTGGTACAAGATGAACCATCTTAGAGAACCTATCACAAATCACCCAAATAACAGTCATTCTCTGAGAGACAGGCATATCAGAGATGAAATCCATTGAAATATGGGTCCATGGCCTCCTGGGGACCGGCAAAGGCATCAACAACCCACTAGAGCGAGAACAAGGTTTAGACCGGGAGCAAGTCCCACAGGACTGCACAAAATTCCTGACATCACGAGACAAGGCGGGCCACCAAAAAGACCGACTCACCAGATCTCTAGTACCAAAAATACCTGGATGACCAGCCAATGCAGAGCAATGAACTTCAGACATCACTCTCTTCTTCCACTGGTCAGGAACATACAACTTCCCACTGGGACAACGCTCAGGTTTGTCCTCCTGGAACTCTTGCAGAGCAAGTCTCAAATCGGGCGAGATGGCAGAGAGAACTACCCCTTCGCCTAAGATGGTAGCAGGCTTGGTCACCACAGGAGAATCAGCAAAGAAGCTCCTAGAGAGAGCGTCAGCCTTGACATTCTTAGTGCCAGGGAGAAAAGAGACCACAAAATCAAAACGTGTAAAAAACAAGGCCCACCTAGCCTGTCTAGGGTTCAAGCGTTTGGCCGACTCCAGGTAAATCAAATTCTTGTGGTCAGTGAGGACCACGACTTGATGTTTAGCTCCCTCCAACCAATGTCTCCACTCCTCAAATGCCCATTTCATGGCTAACAGTTCCCGATTCCCCACATCATAGTTACGTTCAGATGGAGAGAACTTTCGGGAAAAGAAAGCACAGGGATTCATTTTAGATGTTACAGGATCCTTTTGGGACAAAACAGCTCCTGCACCAATCTCGGAAGCGTCCACCTCTACCTGGAACGGGAGTGAGACATCAGGTTGCCGCAAAACCGGGGCAGAAGTGAATCTTTGCTTCAGCTCCTGAAAGGAAGAAACAGCCTCCCGAGACCAATTCAACACATCAGCACCTTTCTTAGTCAGATCAGTCAATGGCTTGGCAATACTAGAAAATTTAGCTATAAATTTCCGATAAAAATTAGCAAAACCCAAAAACTTCTGGAGGGCCTTCAAAGAAGTGGGCTGAACCCGATCATAAATGGCCTGAACCTTGGCCGGGTCCATTTCAATAGTTGACGGAGACAAAATAAATCCCAAAAAAGAAATCCTCTGTACCCCAAAAAAGCATTTTGATCCTTTGACATACAGGGAATTCTCCCTCAAGATCCGGAACACAGTCCTAACATGTTCCACATGAGAATCCCAATCCTTGGAGAAGATCAAAATATCATCCAGATAGATAATAAAAAATTTATCCACAAAGTCTCGGAAAATGTCGTTCATGAAGCACTGGAAGACAGAAGGGGCATTAGTGAGCCCAAAAGGCATCACCAGGTACTCAAAATGTCCCTCCGGAGTATTAAACGCCGTCTTCCATTCATCCCCATGCTTAATGCGGATAAGATTATACTCCCCCCTGAGGTCAAGCTTGGTAAACAAGCAAGCACCTTTAACTCTGGAAAATAGATCCGAAATCAGGGGTGACGGATACTGATATTTAATAGTAATTTTGTTGAGGGCATGATAATCAATACAAGGCCTTAATGAACCATCCTTTTTGGCCACGAAAAAAAACCCAGCACCTAAGGGTGAAGAGGATGGTCTAATATCACCCTTCTCCAACGCCTCCTTAATATAGGATCGCATAGCCTCGTGCTCGGGTACAGATAAATTGAAGAGCCGACCCTTGGGAAATTTTACACCCCGGGCTCAGTTCAATTGCACAGTCATAACTCCTATGAGGAGGCAAAGACGCAGACTCATTCTCACTAAATACATCATAAAAATCCGCCAAATAGTCAGGAACATCATTCGACTGAGGTGAGGTGGAAAAAACCGGAGCCTCACTAAGGGCACACCGACAACCCCAACTCACCACAGACACAGATTTCCAATCCAAAACTGGATTATGAATTTGCAACCAGGGAAACCTCAGAACAATGGTATCATGCAAATTATGCAACACCAAAAATCTTCAATTTTCTTGATGGTCTGGGGCGACCCGCATTACCACCTGGGTCCAAAACTGAGGTTTATTTTTCGCCAAAGGAGTAGCATCAATCCCCCTCAAAGGGATAGGCATCCGCAGAGGTGTCATCGGAAATCCACAACGTTTAGCAAAATCCAAGTCCATTAGGTTCAGGGCTGCTCCCGAATCCACAAAAGCCTTGGCGGAAAATGTGGACAGGGAGCAGATCAGAGTAATTGCCAGAAGAAACTTAGGTTGAACACCACCCACAGAAAACGTGTGGGCAAAACGTTTCTCTCATTTAGGACAGACAGAAATAATATCGCCACAAAAAAACTATATCTCCACAAAATATCTCCACAAAAAATCTCCACAAAAAAAACACAGCTTATTACGCCTTCTGAACTCCTGATGTTGCTCCCTGGACAAAATTCTATCACATTGCATAGGTTCAGACACTTGTTCAACAGGTGGCAACACCTCTTGTGCAGTCCTGCGTTCACGTAAACACCGATCAGCCTGAATGGCTAATGACATAGAATCGTCAAGACCAGATAGAACAGGAAATCCCACCATAGTATCTTTTATGGCTTCTGACAAACCCTTCCGAAAGAGAGCTGCTAAGGCATTATCATTCCAGGTAGTAAGGACCGCCCACTTTTGGAATTTTTGACAGTACAATTCTGCAGAATCTCGACCCTGGCTCAATGCCAACAGGGTCTTTTCAGCCTGATCAATAGCATTAGGTTCATCATACAACAACCCCGAGGCTTGAAAAAATGCATTCACATTAGTCAGAATAGGATCATCTGGCTTCAAAGAAAACGCCCAATCCTGGGGATCGCCACGCAGCAAAGAGATGACAATTTTAACCTGCTGCGCGGAGCTCCCTGACGAGTTAGTCTTCAAGGCAAAAAATAATTTACAATTATTTTTGAAATTCAAAAATTTAGACCAATCCCCAAAAAACACATCAGCAGTAGGGATCTTTGGTTCAGCAGCATGTGAATGAGCAAGGTAGGCGGAAATTCCCCGCACTTCCGCAGCGAGCTGCTCCACACGATCAGACAATTGCTTTATCTCCATTGAGAGAAAAAAAAAATTCCCCCTACGGCCTCAGAGGTATAGAGGAAAAAATATACACACATATATTTTTTTTTTTTTTTTTACAATTCTTTCCTGCTATTGAGTACCCTAGGATCTGCGGTATGGCTGGTGATTCTGTTATGAATGAGTCACCGTAGGAGGCAAAAACAGAAATACTAGCTAAGTCCAGAAAACCAGAGAAGTTGGCAGCTATCGGATTACAGACCCCTGAACCTATCAACAACAACTAGCAGTAGCCGTGGGGGTTCCTACTGTGCCCTAGACCCCTCGATCACAGCCAGAGAACTACATAGCCTAAAGACAGAAAGGGAAATCTAAACTGCCCCAGAGCAGACCCCAAAGCAATAGGCAGCCCCCAACATATAATGACGGTGAAGCAAGATCAAAAAACACTCACACAGATAGAAAGATAGGCTGAGCAAAAGATGGGGCCCAAGCTAACTACATAGGACAGGATAGAAAAGCTGCTGTCTGTAATCCGCCAAAACCCTATCAAAACAAGAGCCAACAGCTGATAGGGAAAAAAGCCCTGAAGACGCTAGGCTTCAAAAAGACTATATCAGCACTCAGGTATCTTCTGAAGACAGAGCAAAAAGGAATTCAGCACACCCCAGCAGGGAATGGCAGAAATCCAGAAAAACAAGGAAAAAGAAAACCAAAACACAAATGCAAAAGGCAGAGCAGAAAACTTAGCTTTTGAGGAGCAGGAATCAGACTGGTCTCCTAGAATCACTCAGAGAGATCACCAGCAAGGCAGAAGGGCGTCGGCTGCCTTATATCCTGTCAGCAATTCCTGTCACCCAGTCATCATCATCCTGCCCAGATGCTTGGTAATCAGCCTCACTACCTTCCTTCACCAGAAGAGGGAGTTCATCAGACCTCAATGGTGAAGGGGAAAATGTACCCACAACACTGTTGCATATTTCTTATGCATATTATACATTAAACCAACTTTTGCATAACCAGATTTTACTAATAGCATAAGTAACCCCATTTTTGTTTCAACTTTTTCTTTAAATCAACATTTCAAAAACAAAACAGGAATACTCCCCCTTCCTTTAGCATGAGCATTTTCCCGTATGCATCCCTGCTGTGTCAGGAGAAAATAACAAACAAAGCAAAAAAAAACCATTTCCCTTATTGTGGACGTAAAACTGTCCTGTAGGCTGTACAACAGTGCACGACAATCCTGGTAGTCCGGGCCATCTTTTGACGGCCGATGTTCCACCAATTCAGCCGTGAAGTCCCTGGGATACTTGAGGTATCTCTGTGAGTCCTTTTATGGGGGCTCGTAGTCAGGGAATTAAAGCAATCCAGCGGTTCCTGGGTTTTGCCAACTATTACTAACAGTTTTTCCCACACTTTTCCTCTTTGACCACTCCTATCTGCGCCTTGATCCGCAAAGGAGCCAACCCTCACCACTGGTGTCCTGAAGCTGAAAACGCCTTCTAAACCCTGAAGCAAGCCTTTGCCACAGCTCCCGTACTTCACCGTCCAGAGGCTAACAAGCCATTTACCCTTGAGGTGGATGCCTCCGCCACCGGAGCCGGTGCAGTCCTCTCTCAGAGATCCTCCTCCGGACGGTTGGTCACCTGTGGCTTCTTCTCCAAGGCATTCTCCCCCTCGGAGAGAAACTATACCATCGGAGACAGAGAGCTGCTCGCCATCAAACTAGCCTTGGAGGAGTGGCGGTATCTTCTGGAGGGCGCTGTACATCCACTTCAGATCTACACCGGCCACAAGAATCTAGAGTACATCCAGTCAGCGCAAAGGCTTAACCCCTGGCAAGCTTGGTGGTCCCTGTTCTTTATCCGGTTCGACTTTGAGCTTCATTTCCGTCCTGGTGATGAAAACCTCAAAGCGGATGCCTTATCCCGGTCATTTCTGGTCACCGATAACGAAGAGGAACCTTCACACATAGTGGAGCCTAGTAAACTCATAGTAGTCGCTCCTGTTAGCCTGGCTTCCTTACCTCCCGGTAAGACTTTTGTTCGAGACAATGTCAGGAAGCGAGTTCTCCACTGGGGTCATGCCTCCAAGCTAGCAGGTCATGTTGGTCTCAAGAAAACACATTCCTTTGTCTCTCGTTTTTATTGGTGGCCCTCTCTGCCTCAAGATGTCCGAAACTTCATCGCTTCATGCCCATCTTGTGCCAAGAACAAGGTTCCTCAGCACCAACCCTCTGGCCTCTTGCATCCACTTCCGGTTCCCTCGGCCCCATGGCAGCATATCGCGATGGACTTTATTACGGATCTGCCTCAGTCCTCGGGCCACACAGTCATTTTGGTGGTCGTGGATCGCTTCTCCAAGATGGCCCATTTCATCTCTCTGCCAGGACTTCCTTCCGCCCCCGAGCTGGCGCGAATTTTCATCTCTCATGTCTTTCGGATTCATGGCTTCCCCAAGCACATTGTCTCGGACAGAGGGGTTCAGTTCACCTTGCGATTCTGGAGGGCCCTATGCAAGCTGATGGAAGTAACATTAGACTCTTCCTCCGCCTACCATCCTCAATCTAACGGTCAAGCAGAACGTAAAAACCAAATTCTCGTAACGTACCTCTGACATTTTTCCAACGCCCACCAGAACGATTGGTCCAGATTGCTCCTGTGGGCTGAATTCGCCTACAACAATCATACCAGTGAATCCTCCACCAAGTCACCCTTCTTTGTTGTCTACGGGCAACATCCTGGTGTACCTCTGCCGGTACTTCCGGCCTTGGGTGTGCCGGTGGCCGATCTTCTGACCGAGGAGTTCTCCAGGGTCTGGCAGGAGACCAAAACCATGCTTGAACGGGCACGTGACAGATTCAAGAGACATGCCAATAAGAGAAGTTTGGATTCCCCGTTGTACCACCCTGGAGATAAAGTTTGGCTATCCTCAAAATTTGTCCACCTCAAAGTTCCCTCGTATAAACTGGGCCCCCGGTACATCGGACCCTTTGAGATTTTAGCTCGTATCAACGATGTGGCCTACAAGTTAAAACTCCCAGCCTCGCTACGGATTCCTAGTTCGTTCCACGTTTCCCTCTTGAAACCTGTCGTGCTTAACCACTTCCATGCTTCTGCTGGCCGCTCTCCAGCACCCGTTTCCGCACAGGAAGTCTTTGAAGTTAAGGACATTCTTGCCATGAAAAGATCCAGAGGTAAAACTATTTTTTTAACTGATTGGAAAGGTTTTGGCCCAGAGGAGAGATCTTGGGAACCCCGGGAGAACATTCAGGCTCCTCAGATTTTGGCAAAGTTCCTTTCCGGTCTTAAGAGGAGGGGGCATAAGAAGGGGGTACTGTCACGCTTACCGCTGCTCCCGCTGGTCCTGCACCCGTGTGTGCCTTCCTGATCCGTTCCAGTCCTGCAGCTGTCCCTCCTGTGTTCGCCAGCCTGCTTTGTCTGCCTTCCAGCCCAGTGTCCGCCTATTTACTTCTCCAGTTATCCCCAGGTATCAGCTTCTGCGGCAATAGTCTCCTCCGGGCCTGCCCCTAACACTCCCAGTATAGGGGGTGGTACACCTGGCCCGCTCGCCCGGGGGCAGGTTCGTCATCGCGGTCCCGTGGGTTCACCCTTGGATTCTTCCCAGCCTCACAGTACTACACTCATTCTACACTTTTGCCCAGCTGTTTCCCTTCTGTCATTACAAACATACTGTATGTCTAAAGTGCACAAACCGTCCCTTTTCCCTACTGACAAGTCCGTCTGTCTGGTCACCTTCCCCACATAGGAATACGTCCAAGGTCATGAGTGCGGTTAAGCTGGGTTTGTCAATGTTTTTACTTTATTTTTACTAGGGTTTCTTTTTGCAGTTTTGATTTGCTTGTTACATATGTTGGAAAAATCATGCTTTAAAACAGCACACATTTTAATATAAATTGATTTAGTTTTGTGTTTTATGATCATATGAAGACCAGATTGACAAAAATGCAGCAGTGTGTTAACTCCTGCATTTAACAAGCATATCAACTACAATCAAATTGGGTTACAAAAGTGGAAAAAGTGAGGAAATGAGGAAACCAATCCTAAAAACCAGCCTCTGAGCTTATTGTGAAATGCATGACATGATCCATCTATAGATCAAGCTGCATAAATACTGTATCTAAACATTAGAAAGCATTGAGTGGAACTTGTTATATAATATAAGTCAAAGACAATGAGCGTGCAGGAGTCTATGAGCGCCAGCGGATTCGTTTTCATAGAAAAAGAGCAACAGAGGATAATAACTTGATCTAAACAAAACTTTTATCTTCAGGCAAAATGAATGGGATATTTAAAGTCAGTGCTTCTTGTTGTATATGTTGAGTTAGTCTAATGGGAGCAAATGCTGAATATTCACAACTTGTTCTGCCTTGGGTGCAAAAAAGATATGATTGATAGAGGCAGAAAGAATTTTCGATATTGAATATATCTGGCATATTATCTCTATGGCTGTGCCTGCTGAATTGCACTATATGCTATGATCATAGTTATCTGCGAATGAAATATGTATTTATAGATTTGTATTTAAAGGTGTTAATTTATACTATTCCAACATTTTTACTGATTAAAACAATTTAAAATATGTCACTTCATGCTTAAAACAAGCTACAGTGCTATCCTCCAAACCACTTGAAGACCCTTAAAATAGTATTTTTCACTTGATTGCAAGCTGATTAAGCATCCTAACTGAATATGAATAACAATCATTATCAATGTTTTCAATGTAAAGTTGTAAGCTTTCACTATTCCTTTAGCATTACAACTCACGCAAAGAGCACGTATTACCAGCCTGACTCTATCCATATGTATGTATAACTGAAAGCCCTCACCATAAAGATAGAGTTTTCAAATTATAACTTTCTGCATTTAATGGTAAAAAATACATATCCTTTCTTACATTATGCAAATGACCTGACTTCCCGCAGGATGCAAGATCTGAACATTAGGTCTAGCAATTCCTGACATTCACAGCGCTGCTTCAATAATCCCCAGGCACCATGCCATGAGAGACCAATAATTAGTGGAATCATGCACCTTTGGAAAAAAGAGTGCTATATGTACAGTACATTACCAGTCAGAATTTGGCACAATTGTTCATGCAATGATTTTTCCTGTCATTATTGGAATGTACACTTTATAGATTCAGACAAATGGTAGAAAAAGCAATGCAGAACGTACATAATCTAGTAGTAAAGAAATATGTGTGAGAACCAGAATATGTTAAACCACATATTCTTTAATTACTCCCCCTTTACTCTGATAAAAACTTTATACACCCTTGACATTCTCTCAATAGCTTAATCAGTCACCTGTAGTGATTGTTCAGACCCGTGGATGTTCAGTTCTGTCAGGTGTAGCGCAGTGGTAACCACACTGAGCAGTGATGAGGCAGTGACCCAGCAAAGTTCAAAACAAAAGTCTCTTTAATGATCAACTCACAGCAAAACACAGCACTCGATATCTTCCGGATTGTAGTCAGGAACCATATCTTCCAGATTGCAGTCGATAAACACACCAGTCCACCTCTGGATTGCAGCCGGAGGTGGACAGGCTCCGCTTGCCTGTGTTGCTTCACACATCTCTGCACGCTTGCTAGACCAAACTAACACTGATTCTGATCCTGACACATCAAAACCCTTTACTGCAGGGTTATTAACTGGAAACTGTGGCCATGGGCCACATGGAAAACCTGAGCCGGGAATGAAATGGACTGCACCACTATCATCTGTAGTCTGTTTCAAAACACAAAAGCCCAGAGCAGGTTTCCCCTAAACTTGCCTTGGATAACCAGCATGTCCGAGACCTATGCTCACTTTTATTCTGCATTGCAATCACAGCTACTCATGTGACTGCAATGCACTTCCATAGCCTCAATACGTCTCTTTGCGCACCCTGGGGGGAACACACAGCGACCCCTACATGTGACACCTGTCACTGCCTCACACAGGGTTCTGATGCACTTTAATAATAATAATAATCTTTATTTTTATATAGCGCTAACATATTCCGCAGCGCTTTACAGTTTGCACACATTTTCATCACTGTCCCCGATGGGGCTCACATTCTAAATTCCCTATCAGTATGTCTTTGGAGTGAGGGAGGAAACCGGAGTGCCCGGAGGAAACCCACGCAAACACGGGGAGAACATACAAACTCCATGCAGATGTTGTCCTTGGTGGGATTCGAACCCAGGACCCCAGCGCTGCAAGGCTGCAGTGCTAACCACTGAGCCACCGTGCTGCCCACTTTAAAAAAAAGTTCAGTTCGTTAGTAGAATGGTATCCAAACTCAAATCTGATGGCGGGCCTGAACATCCAGCGTTTCCCACTCTGTCATCTGTATGACAGGGTGAGAAACAGCAGTTATTATTGGTGGTAACGTTACCGATCGTGTTTTTCCCTCTCTAGTCACCTGTAATTGTATTTCTAACAGCCATGAAGAAGTTCTAAAAGGTGCTCAGCACTTGCTGGGTGCTTTTACTTCACATTGCTGTACAAAGCTAATAGCAAATCATCTCAAGTAGGTTGAGGTTGGTGATTGTTCAGACCATGTCATCTGATTCAACCTGTCCATCTGTCTCTCCACTCACTGTGTTCTAGGAAGGCAGTGAATGACAGCTTAGCTTTCCTATGGATAGCATAGGTGTGCTGGGCTGTTCAGCATTTTGAGTAACAACTCGGCCATCCTATAGTATGCAGAGACGTGCTGGACTGTGTGCATTAGATTTCCTTGCAGCCCAATTAGGCTGGGCCTGCTGGAAATCCTATAGGTGTCACCATTTCAAGGTGATTGCTTGGCCATTTTGCTGGCTGGATATGAAGTGACTATTGTCAGTCATAGCTTTCAGCTCAGTGGCTTGCTTGCTCTCGGTTTATATGGGAGGTCCCTCTAAGAGGGAGGGAGCGTGAGCGTGTGCCCTCTAAGCATAGTTCGTAGTCCTATAGCTAAACCTTGGTGGACACCGACACATGAGGATGATGGTGTTTGAGTGGGACATAATGAATGTTATGTCTGTTAGGTATGAGGAGATCCAACAAAGGGCCAAGTCTGTAATAACAACAGATCAGAGAGTCTGTAGTTAGATGGAATGGTTCACTGTGACATAGAAAGATGCCTTGTCCAGGAGAAAGAGAACAAACTCATGTCACTTTCATTTGGCGGTTAGTAGGTGGTTGGTGACTTTAGTCAGGGCAATTTCATTGGAATGTTGCGGACAAAGAGGGAGCAAGAGGAGAGGTGGGAGGAAATTTCAAAATGGATGAGGCATAGAGGAGAAATGATATGGGGCAATAGGTTGACACAGAGGATAGGTCAAGGGTGGGCTTTTTGAGGATGGGTGTGATCGAGGTATATTTCAATCAGGATTGAAGACACCAGTTGTTAGTGACAGGTTGAAGAGGTGGCTTAGGTCTTGTATGTCTTTCATTTTCTTATTATTACTCCCATAGTTGATTTCATCACACCAAGCTGCTTGTCTATTGCAGGTTCAGTATTTCCATTCTGGTGCAGGGCTACAATTTTGTTTCTGGTGTCGTTTGACAGCTCTTTGGTCTTCACCATTGTGGACTTTGGAGTGTGACTGCTTAAGATTGTGGACAGGTGTCTTTTATACTGACAACAAGTTCAAACAGGTGTTATTAGTACAGGTAATGAGTGGAGGACAGAGGAGCTTCTTAAAGAAGAAGTTACTGGTCTATGAGAGCCAGAAATCTTGCATGTTTTTAGGTGACCAAAAACTTAGTTTCCACATTATTTTCAAAAATAAATCTTGCCAAATCAGACAAGGTGATTTTCTGGATTTGTTTTCTCATTTTGACTCTCATGGTTGTGGTCTACCTATGATGTCAATTACAGGCCTCTCTCATCTTTTTAAGTGGGGAACTTGCACAATTGGTGTCTGACTTAATACTTTTTTCCCCCACTGTACTTTGCTCCAGAAGTTTTGAGGCTTGTCTCTGTGCTGTTTTTCATTTTGTAGGTGAGATCCTTTGTGGCATTTGCCCAGTAATTGCTTTCTTCTGGTGACTCAACCATACAGCCCATTTTTCTTCAAGTACCTCCTTATTGTAAATCTTGAAACAGCTACACCGCTAGTTTTCAGAGTCCAGTATTTCAGGGGATGTTATTTGTGGGTTTTTCTTTGCATCAAGAAGAATGTTCCTGGCACTTGTGTACAAAATTTTTGTTGGCCTACCTGACTGTGGATTTGTTTTTACAGAGCCCCTGATTTTCCATTTGTTAATCACAGTTTGAATGCTTCTAACTGGCATTATCAATTCCTTGGATACCTTTTTGTATCCCTTTCCTGTTTTATACAGTTCAACTACCTTTTCCCATAGACCCATTGAAAATTCTTTTGCTTTCCCCATGACTCACAATCCATAAACGTCAGTGGCTGGATGAAAAATGCAAGAGTCTGTCTGGATCCCTGGATCCCAGAAACTCAGCTTTTATGCACACAGGTCACAGGTGAGGATAATACCGTTAGTAGCCATTCAAACCCATGTGTGTCAACTTATGTGCATGTTAACAGGCAAAAATCACCAGGGGATGGGAACTTTTGCTCAGGGTCATTTGATCACATTAGTTTAACAATAATTGGCTTCACACAACCACGAATCATGAGTTTTGGTTTTATCAATCATATTCTCTGAAAAAAGGCCAAGAAAGCAAAAATTCTGCTGGAGTATGTAAACTTTTGAGCACAACTGTAATAATAACCTTTATTTGTATATCGCAAACACATTCCTCATAGCTATATATATATATATATATTTGCCACTTGAGGATCAGTAAAGTATCCACTTTTTTTCACATTCAATTTGAGTGCTGCCTATTTTTTTACTTTTGTTAATTTGGTTGTTTGGACACTGCTGAATAGGTTTTGCACCAACTATTTAATTTTGGTAGTGCTGCCCCTTTTTTGATTTATATATATATATATATATATATATGAGTCTGCAGTTCATATAAAACAGTCAAAAGTTGCCCAGCTTAAGATAAGCAACAAATTAAACCAAAAATAATGATGACCCTTCTCTTCAGAGCTTACTATCTACAATGAGGTGTGGGATGACAGCAATTACAGGTGCTTATTTGGAATGATGGTACAACCATCTTGAGGAAATGGGGGGTAGATAAAGACTGCATGAACCTTTTGGGTATGGTTGAGTTTTATGGCAAATTATGTTCAGAGAAGTAGAGAATAAGCTATATATATAAAAAGTACTCTGATTAAGGAATGTGATAGACCACCCTAAACAGATGTGATTTTAGGGAGCAGCTAAAAATGTCTAAGTTGTGGTTATACTCCTAATTTCATCCGGGACAAAAGGTAAGAGGGGAGTCATGTAGGTAGGAGATTAAACTGAACCGGACAAAGTCCAGATCAGGGTTGTTTCCGTCTTTGTGTGTCTCAGAGTTTGACAGTTGTGAGAGGCCAAGAGAATTGGCTAGAGATAGAAGATGGGATGCAATTGAGGAGGTGGAGCTGTTGAAGTCTCCCAGGATTGGTTGTCAATTCTGATGACATGAAGTGCAGCAGCAACGCATTAAAGGGATCAAGGAAGTGAGTGGGTGAGCCTGGGGGCCGTTATATGACTGCTTCTCTGAGGGAGAGGGGATGGAACATCCTGATGGTGTGAACCTCAAAAGAATGGCATCCAACTGGCCTGTATTTATTTATTGGGTTAAAGACAGGATTGTTGTTGGCAGTGAAGAGTTTAGGTTTATCATGGAGTTATCAGTGATCGTACGGTGGGATATAGGCATATGTCACGCTCACTATTACTTTCCTGAGAACTAATTATTGTGAGCAACATGCAGTCTCCTCAGATGATTTGTACAAAGATCCCAGCTCTTGCTTCTGTATGACTCATGTCCTGTGATCTCTGTGATTATTGCATGGCCACTCCAACTTGTTGGCCACGGACGTGCAGCCTTTCTGCCTTTTGGATACAGACAGTTTCAGAAAGCTGATGGTCATTACAGTCTCCCCAGTACCAGTTGCCCAACCATGATAACTCTAAGAAAGATGTGTTTGTTCTACAGCTTTTCAGTGAACGCAGACAACATCACCCATTCCCTGAAAAATTCTATCTCTGTCAGGGTGCATGTCAACAATAACACGTGGACAAGCAA
Organism: Dendrobates tinctorius; assembly: GCF_039654945.1. NCBI lineage: Eukaryota > Metazoa > Chordata > Amphibia > Anura > Dendrobatidae > Dendrobates > Dendrobates tinctorius. The sequence goes on from NW_027361765.1 coordinate 6,541,635, forward strand.
GCATGAACAGGGGTGTTACCTCTAGATGAATGGGCACTGGGTGATGGTGTTAGCTGTAGGGGCAGTGAGGGAAGGGGCTGCTCCACATGTCTTGTAATCCCCAAGGCTTGCTGGGCACTTGGGGATGGAGAAATAAACCACTGCACACCATAAGATGGATAACTAAACTACTAGACAACAGGGGTTAGAGAACTAAACTAGTAAACAGCTAGGTTTCTAGAACTAAACCACTTCACAGCATACCATGGATAACTAAACTAATAGACTACTGGGTTTGGAGAACTAAACTACTAAACAGCTTGGGTTTGAGAACTAAACTAGTACAGACCAGGTTAAGGAGAACTAAAGCAGTAGAAACCAATGTGTCAATAGACACCAAGTCTTGGAATCCCCAGGGTTTTTGGAGCACACCTCTCTATGTAACAGTTCTTGCAGTGTTTCTGCTTCCTCCACCTCCTTTAGGGCCTCCACCTGCGCCTCAACCTCCGCCTTTATTAAACACACGTTCCAACACTGCAAAGAGAATCCCTCCCCCACCTCTGTAATGCACTGCCAGGGCTCTCCGTAATCAGGCTTGGAGATCGCAGTCATATAGATCAACAGTTGTGGGTAGCTATCCATGCTGAGTTTGAGCAATGGCTGTCTTCACTCAACCTGGAGCCAGGGAAGGCAGTATGCGATAATGGTGCAGACCTGGTGGCAGCCCTACGCCAGGGCAACCTTACATATGTGCCTTGCATGGCTCGCATCCTGAAACTGATGGTACAGTAATTCCTCCGCCACTGCCCCAGCCTGGAAGTGTTGCTGCTGAAACTTACCTGCTTACTTCCACCATTCCACTTCAGTTGGTATAGAGACCTTTCGAACTATGGATTAACAGATTGATATTTGAGGTGACCACACCGTGGAATTCAACTTTGCACATGTTGCAGTGACTGGTGCAGTATGTATGACATTTTGCATAGCCTGGCACATGGCAGTTTGAACGTGGTGCAATTCACACTTGCATAGCGGACACAGACGAAGGACTTCTGCACCCTTCTGCATGTTTTGGAAAAGGTTGCTAAGATGGTTAGCCGTGACTATGCCATCATCAGAATCACTATTACTGTCATCTAAATGCTGGACCACACTTTAAATAGTCTTGGTGAGGAGGTGGTAGTTGTCCCGGGGGAAGACGAGGAAGCAGAGGAGGATGCCTTTAGGGTTAACAATATCTCTATGTTCAGGTATCTCATCTCACAGGTGGTTGCCATGGGAGGAACAAATGGAGGAGGAACAAATGGAGAAGGACAAAGAAAAGGACGAGAAGTAAGAGGTGATGGAAGCGCAGCTGTTAGGAGATGAAGAGGATAATTATTCCTTCTCTGTTGTCCATGGTTGCCACAAGGGGATGGAGGAAGAAAGCTTGAGTGTTATCCCGCGACCAAAACACTGTGGAGTTGGACCTCATGAAAGAGACCGACCCATGTGCGCCTTCTTGCAGCACTATCTGCAACATGATTGTTATGATTCGAAATAGTGCTGACTACTGGGTGCCAGTGTTTTCTATCCATGATACAAATGTACATTTTGCCAGTTTCCTCCCCCCAAAAAAAGGGATGCGCCCATTCTGCAGTATCAAAATATGCTTGAAGACAATCTTGACAGTGGTTTTCCCCAAGACAGCAGTGACGCACACGGTTTGCATCACAGTGATAGGCTTCCAACCACAGAAACGTTGAGTCATCAACGCAAAAACATTAGCAGACTTGCAGCGCTGGAGTCCTGTGTTCTAACGCCACCAAGGACAGCATCTGAAAAGAGTTTGTATGTTCTAACCGTGTATGCAAGGGTTTCCTCCCAGTACTTATTTTTCTACCCACACTCGAAAGACATACAAATATTAAATTTCGATTGAGTCCCAATGGTGACAGTGGCAGCAATTTCTGTAAATGTCTGTAAAGTGCATGTTGAATTTTTGGTGCTATATAAGTGATAAAAAATATGAAATTGATGATCAGCAACACTTAGATGGCACAAATATCAGTTTTGTTGACTACTATTGCCAGAAAAATGTAAGAATAGTAACATGGGTAGCTGACTCAGTGGGAGTGGAGGACTGCCGATCTCGGAGGGCTACTGCTACATACAACACACATGAAGGAGACTCAACGAGGAGTCTACACATTTCCAAAAATGTTTTGGCAGACACCAATAAAGTGGCATCAATTTCACCACAGTAGAAACGGTATAATAAGGACAGACAAATCTTCCATTACAGCCAACCCAGCAGATGGACACCCACCCAAGATTTTTCACATTTCCAAAAATTAGTGGCAGACACCAACAAAGTGGAATCAATTTCACCACAGCAGAAATAGCATATTAGGGACCAACACATAGTCAACTACATCCAATTTAGCAGATGGACACCAAAAAAGAAATGTTCACATTTCCAACAATTAGTGGCAGACACCACCAAAGTGGCATCAATTTCACAAGAGTAAAAATAGTATATAGCCAGCAGAGCAGATGCACACACAACCACGAGAGCACACATTTTCAAAAATTAATTGGAGACACCAACAAAGTGGTATCAATTTCAAGAGAGTAGAAATAGTATAATAAGGACTGACTCATCTTCCACTGCAGCAAACCCAGCAAATGACCACTCAACCAAGAGTGTCCAAATTTCCAAAAATTAGTGTCAGACACTAATAAAGTGGCATTAATTTCAGCACCTACCCCATTTAGACCTTGAACTCCGAGTCTAATCCCCCTTCCACCACGACCTCACTTTTTCCTAGTCATGTTGCTCACATAGTGTGCTATGAGCACAGTATTAGCAACTAAAAATTAGATTTTTTTATTCTGCACCACCTCTGCACAGCTGAATTTCAGTGGCACTTAATGAGAAAGTGAAATATGGCATGCTGAATCGAGTTAGTCACAGAAAAAAAAATCTGTGTGGATGAGGCCTGTATGACAAAGAAGATGTGCTCCAAGCAATTTAAAACTGAGATCTCCCCTACTGTATGACTTTAGTAACAGAAGAATTTTGGGGGGCCTGTATAAGATTGAGTGGATTCTCCAAACAATTTAAAGTGGCATGTTCCCTGCTGTGTGATGTTAGTAACAGAAGAATTTTTTTGAGCCTGTCGATAAGGCCTGTATAAGATTGAGTGGAGGCTCCAAACAATTTAAAAGTGACATGTGCCCTACTGTATGACATTAATAAAAGAAGAATTTTTTGGGCAGGAATGAGAACGTAGAACAGGATCAATAACAAGGCGGCTATGGGAAGTACAAGATCCAGTATCCAACCTACAACTATTACTCATTTACCCAACACCAATTACCAGAGAGTGTTTGATCCTCATCAGGAGATAGGTGTTACAGATGTGCATCTCAAGCTAGGTATTAAAGATGCCTGTGAGAAATTGGATGCCAAAAAAGCACATAATCTAGAAGATAGGCTTAAAACAATTTCAACCTCAGATCTCGGCTGCCGTATCACGTTTGTAAAAAAAATAAAATAAATTAATTTTAATGTGCAATCGCTCTGTACACATGTAGGGAAGGTGACTTAATGGATGGACTTATTAGTAAATAGAAAGGAGGGTTTGTACAATTTAGGCAGATAGCAGTTATGACAGTGGGAAACAGCTAGGAAAGTGTAGATGACGTGCAGTACCTTGGGCTGACCGCTAGATGGCAGGTAGGAGTGTAAGTTCAGGACTTGACAGCAGCTTAGGGCTTTAGAAACCATTGGTCATGGGGGGCGGAGTTACTGGGAATCGGGAAAGTTATAAATTTGACAGGAGGGTTCCAGAAAGTTCCAGTCCCCGGGAGGTGCTCAAGAGGCAAGGAGTCTGTGACAGTTGTGTGCTGTGAGGAGAGCCAAACCATGGGACTGAGGAGAAAGGAAGTCAAGGGGGGTGGTCCTGACAGGGAGTACCGCAGTACAGACGAGGCCCCGGAGAAAAAAACATACCGTATTGAAGATGATAATTGACCAGTAAAAGTGCTGATGGTGTACAGGCCTAAGGCGGCCACAGTGACTGTGCTGACAGCATCGTCATTAAGTGAAGAAGGGACGGTACGTGTATCTATGTCCCTGTTGAAAAAGTACGGTGTGCGTAGTGAGGCCTGGAAACGGAAGGCTGTGAAGGTATTACGGTGTACTGCTGAGGCCATCAGTCGGACGGTGAGGAATAAACTTGGATCTGTTGTACCCGAAACCTGTCTCCTTCTTTTGTCTGTGACGTCTCTGCGTGGTATACAGAGGGACCACCCCCCAGCCCGGCCCACGACCCTACACTTGGCGTAGTCGGCAGGATTTCCGACGCAAATACGATATCTTCTGCGGCAGGCCTGCCTCTGAGGAATGGAAAAGGATTTGGACTACTCGGTTTGGATTATAAACACCCGTGGATTACAAATTGCTAACCTGTGGATTACAAATTGGGAACGCTGTGGAAGATCTGTGGTGCTGGCAGAGGATCCGGGGCAGTACCAGGTTCTGTGCAATATGGCAGTGTTGTTCCAACACAGGAGAGAGATCCGGGTGTTTGCAGTCATCCTGGATGGACTGGGAGCCCCTCCAACGTACCCCTGAGAGAAACGATATGTACCAGTGGGCCGACGCTCCCATATACTGGACCCAGGCAGCTGGGTGGAGAGGCCTGCCATCACCCCACCCAGAAGGGGGAGTGACACGGAGGAAGAGATTGGCTGTGGCTGCTTGGCTCCATTTGATGGCTGCCCACCGGACGGGATGCGACGCTGTCATTGTCGAGGCATCGGGCGCCGGGAGTGGTGATGGCGTCGGGAGAACCAGCCTAGCCGGAAGACTTATCTCTTGGACCCATGGGCAGTCGCTCGGATCTTGAGCGGAGAAGTAGAACAATTGCGGGCCCCGCGGGAGTGGCCGCCAAAGTGGACATCAGAGTGCCTCCCTGCGGAACCTCCGAGCCTGGAGGCTAGCCCCGCCGGACGGCGGGGTGAAGGATGGAGACTGTGGGAGGAACCGCAGGATGTTATGACAGAGGCAGCGGCGCCGGAGAAGGTGAGAGTTCCCCCGGTTCCGCCGGTGGCTCCGCAGGCGGCCCCCATCACTCTGCCGCAGCACGCGGTCTCCGGTGTTCCTGCAGGCCTGACTGCAGAGGGCCCTACGATCTATGCTGAGCTGAGTAAGGCCCCCGCTCTCGTCCCCGAGCCACCCTGCCCAGTGTCACCAGTGCGGAGCTTGCCCGCGGAAGGCGCTGCTGCGTTCCTCCTGCCAGTAACGACCTCATCACCGAAACCGGCTGATATCCCGGCTGCAATTCCAGGTGCGGGCTACCCCGCGGTCACGTCTGTGCCGGCACTGGAAACGGTTGCGGCTTATTTGTCAGGCTCTGCGGCCTATTCAACAGGAACTACGGCTGAACCTCCTCGACGTCCGGCCCCAGCGGCTGCTGGGGCGCTGACATCTACGGCCGCCTCTGCCCCACACTCGACCCCGGCTGAGTCCCGCCCACCGGACTCCAGGGCCTATACCGGACCCTCCGCTTGGGTCGCAGAAGTCATCAAAAAGAAAAAGGCCAGGGAGCAGGAGATTTGGAACCTGCTCCATGAGAGGGGAGAGGCTGGCATGGCGGCTACACGATCCTTGAGAAGGCTTGTATACACCAATATATCAAAGGGGTACGGGTTTATTCGAGACCTTGCGACCGGCCAGAAAGTATACATCAATGTGACATCGATCCGCCATGGCCAGGCCTTGCAAGAGGGGGACTTGGTATCCTATTACAAGGAATATTGTCCTCGCAGCTACTGTGCAGTAGCCGTGCTCGCTGAACCCGAAGATCACGAGCCCCCGTAGTAAGGATTTTAAGGACACTCCCTGCATCCCGGGAGCTCCACGGCTGTGGGGTCCCTTGTTACCGGCCACCAGGAGATGGCGTGAACTGTCAGGAATTTGTTGTAATGTTATGCAGGTCATTGGGACAGTTTGCGTTAAGAAAAAAATATGTTTTTTTTTGTTTTGTTAAAATTGTTGAAGTTGCTTTGCCTGACATGGCGGGGGGCGCATATATTAAAAAGGGGAGTGACAATGTTAAAGGAAGGGGGAGAAAGCCGGTTACATTTTTTTTGTGTTGTTGGTTAAAAAAAAAAAAAGAGAACCAGCAAATGAAAAAAAAGGAGGTACTTGTGTCATATTATAAAGTTTGTTTTAATGTATGATATGCATAAGAAGATTTCAACAGATCCGAGTATGGGGGGGTCTGTGTGACCAAAGGAAATGTGAGACCAAATGGGTCTACGAGATAAGAGGGTCTGTGTGACCGGGACGCCGACCATGACTTGTTAATGAAGGAAGGATGTGAGATGGATAGAAGTCCCAAGTCAGGTCCCTAACACCATGGACATTCCCGAAGAAGGAAGTGGACGCTGACAATGATCTGGTAGGTGTAAGACCTCGATCATGGCGTATCGGGTAGTGAAAGGTGACAGAAGGGGAGAGTAGGGGAAGGTACATGCTGTAGAGAGAATCCAGGTGTACCTAGCCCACTTAGAGAGACGTTGTCATATGGCGTACGCACTGGCGAGTGGCGGTAGGCTGCTTGGAGCATGGTGCTCCCGGTTTAGTTCGGCCCCCGCGGATGGTGGGTGTGGCCCAACCACTGGTCCGACAACAGAAAGTAAGGGAAGTTTCAGAACGACTAAGGCAGGGATGACGATTGTCGAGGATGACAATAGACAAAGGAAGGGGAGTGTAGGGAAGGTGACCTGATGGATGGACTTATTAGTAAATAAAAAGGAGGGTTTGCACAATTTAGGCAGATAGCAGTTATGACAGTGGGAAACAGCTAGCAAAGTGTAGATGACGTGCAGTACCTTGGGTTGACCGCTAGATGGCAGGGAGGAGTGTAAGTTCAGGACTTGACAGCAGCTTAGGGCTTTAGAAACCGTTGGTCATGGGGGGCAGAGTTTCAGGGAACCGGGAAAGTTATAAATTTGACAGGAGGGTTCCAGAAAGTTCCAGTCCCCGGGAGGTGCTCAAGAGACAAGGAGTCTGTGACAGTTGTGTGCTGTGAGGAGAGCCAAACCATGGGACTGAGGAGAGAGGAAGTCAAGGGGGGTGGTCCTGACAGGGAGTACCGCAGTACAGACGAGGCCCCGGAGAAAAAAACATACCGTATTGAAGACGATAACTGACCAGTAAAAGTGCTGATGGTGTATGGGCCTAAGGCGGCCACAATGACTGCGCTGACAGGATCATCATTAAGTGAAGAAGGGACGGTACGTGTATCTACGTCCCTGGTGAAAAAGTACGGTGTGCGTAGCGAGGTCTGGAAACGGAAGGCCGTGAAGGTATTACGGTGTACTGCTGAGGCCGTCAGTCGGACGGTGAGGAATAAAGTTGGATCTGTTGTACCCGAAACCTGTCTCCATCTTTTGTCTGTGACGTCTCTGCGCGGTATACAGAGGGACCACCCCCAGCCCAACCCATGACCCTACACACAGAACAATTTGAATGCTACTAAATGAAAGGTTGGATATAGCGGGCTGTATCATGTTTATCAACAAAAAAAAATATTTTAATGTGCTTGATGTCTGCAGACAGCTTCATATCACCACCACAAAATGACAATGTGTAATACAGCGGGCTGTATCACATTCAGCAACAGAAAAAAATGTGATTTTTTTAAGTTCGAGTTAGGTCTGCAGACAGGTTCCTATCTCCGCCACAACATGACAATGCGAAACAAGAGGGTATTATAGGCAGAAAAATGGGAAGTGCAAGTTTCTAAGTGTAGTAATAAGTTTCCAAAGAAATATACTCAGTGTGAATACACTCACCTATTTGGTGTCTTGAGATACTGCGTGTAGATCCAATCCCTTGATCACTCCATTCCTTTTTCCATTCAGTTTGCTGCAAAGATCTGGGAACTAGTGAGAGCACTGGACAGTGCTTTCATAGGCTATAATACTTGGTAAATGTTTTTCCCAATATGCACTCCTGAAGGATGATGATGGAACTGCATATTGCTGGGAAAAACATTTAACAACATTACAATATGGGATACGGCAGGCTGTATCACATTCAGCAGCAGAAAAAAATTAGAATTTGTTTTTAATGCATGTTGGGTCTGCAGACAGGTTCATATCTCTGCCACAACATGACAATTTGTGATACAGCGGGCTTTATCACATTCAGCAACAGAAATAAATTAGAATTTTTTCTAATGTGCGTTAGGTCTGCAGACAGGTTCATCTCACCACCACAGCATGTGTCACGTCCGCCATGTCCGCCATGCCTGTTTTGCCTCATGACCCTAGAGCGGTGTGCACGTGCATCTCATGTCTGCTATCCTGCTGTTCCCTAGAGCAGTGTGCACACTCACCTCATGACTGTTGGGCTGCAAGATGCCTGCGTTTCTGCTCTGCCTTCTGTGATCATCTCGTCATGTCTAGAGTCCCTGATCATGTTCTTCCTATGGTCCAGCATAGGCTGGTTCTGCAATCATCTCTTCATGTCTGGAATCCTGATCATGTGACTGCACTCTGTGGTCCTGGGCATCTGAACTGGAAGTTCTCCCCTGGTCCTGACCCAGAAGAGGAGGTGCTATGCCCTATATCAGACCGCCCCTTCCTATGCTCAGCGCCTGATTATTGTGTTGCTTCCCTGCAGGGCTGTATGTCTGCTCGGTCGCTCCCTTTGTCTTGTGCCATGTCTTGTCTTTGTCATGCTTTGACTTGTAGTCCTTCCTGTGTTCTCTGCCTTGCCTGTTTTGCCATGTCTTGCTTTTGCTATGCTTTGACTTGTAGTCCTTCCTGTGCTCTCTGCCTTGCTATTCCTTGCCTTGTGTTCCTCCCTATGGTCTCTCTCTTTGCTTGCTCTGCCTCGCTCTCTCCTATGGCGCCCTGTAGTGCTCCCTGGCACACGCACCATTTCTCCTCTCTTTAGTGCTCATTTCCAAGTCTAGTCCCAAGGTCTTTCCTTGGCCCGGCTGTGGGCTTCTGCCTACGCTCCGCTGCTAGACTCTGTCCTATTGTGCTCTCTTGCATGTTTCTAGGCTAGTCCCAAGGCCCTTCCTTGGCCCGGCTCTGGGCTTTGGCCTATGCTCCGCTGCTAGCTCTGTTCTCACTCTGATCTGATTCTCTGTTTCTGCCTATGTTCTGCTCTGTGTTCCGTACCTTCTTCCTTGCCTTGTCCTTGCCTTGAACCCCGGCGTGGGTTCCCCTTGGCCGCCTCCTGTGCCAAGGTCGTGCCTCGTGCTGGCGTTACAGCCGTGTGCACTGGCCAGTGTGGTGTGCCCCCTGGCGTGGCTCCTAGCACGCACCCTGCCTTGAACCCTGGCGTGGCTCCTAGCACGCCCCCGTGCCCTGAACCTGGCGTGGCTCCTAGCACGAAGGTTCCTTTGCCCGCCTCCTGTGCCTTAGTCATGCCTCGTGCTGGCGTTACAGCCATGTGCACTGGCCAGTGAGGTGTGCGTCCCGCGTGGCTCCTAGCATGCGTCCTGCCCTGTGCCTTGGCGTGTCTCTACAAAGCATTCTGTCTTGTACCTTGTGCCTTGGCGTGTCTCTACACGCACTCTGTCTTGTATCCTATGCTTTGGCGTGTCTCTATACATGCACCCTGTCTTGCTTGTTACTTTGTGCCTTGGCATGTCTCTGCACATGCGCCCTGTCTCGTTGGTTAAACCTTGTACCTTGGCGTGTCCCCTACACACGCACCTAGCCTTGCACCTTGGCGTGTCCCCTACACACGCACCTAGCCTCGGACCTTGGCATGTTCTTTAACTCGCACCACGCCTGGATATCTGTCGTGCCTCCTTGCCTGAACCCTGGTTTGCCTGCCAGATGCCCGGAACCTGCCGATTGCTGCCAGAGATCGTAAGCTGGATGACTGCGGCCTGATGTCTGGAGCTGATGTCCGCAGCCTGATGCCTGATCATGGCAATCATTGCCAGCTGTCCGGGGTCCGATGCCATTGTGCCTTACCCGTACTCAGGCGTGCCGCCTGGCACGTGCTATGCTATGGTCCTTGGTGTGCCCATGCACGCACCCTGCACGTTTTGTTTTTACGTTTGCACTGAATGTATCCTGAAGTTCTCAATGAAGATATCTTGCACTTACCTCTTGTCTTGTCTGGTTTCCTGCTTGTCCCTGGTCGTCAGCCACTCGCATAGTGTTCCCTGAGCTGGCCGTCTGGTCCCAACAGTCGTGGTGGCTCACCCCCTTGGTCTTGCCCCTTACACTCCCTGTATAGGGGGTGGATTCACACAAGGTCAGCTCGCCCTCGGTGGGTGGGTGCCACGACCCAGAGGGTCCACTCAAAAAATGGGCTCAACAGGAGCTGAGTCCGTCACAGCATAACATCGTGGGATATGGCAGGCTGTTTCACATTTAGCAACAGAAAAAATTATGCTTTTTTTAATGTGCCTTAGGTTTGCAGACAGTTTCATGTCACTACAGCACTAAATGACAAGGTGGGATGCAGCAAGCTTTTTCACATTTAGCTGTTGAAAAAATATTATTTAGAATGCTATAGTTGTGCATGGAGCACAATAGAAGCAGTGCAAAACACACTTGTAGGACAAGTGCCCTGCTGGCTTTGTCTACGAAACTCAGTAATGGCCCCCAAAAAAATGCCGAAGGTAAATTTTACAGCCAAACTGGAGATTGTCTAGCTACACTATCTGACTGATATGCAACCACCTACATCAGGAGTAGCCTCTCTGCACTGTTACAGTGTCAAAATGGCGCTAACACAAGATGTCCACTATTTATATGCAGAGGGATATGTGATTTCAGCAGCCAATGACACAAGCCATTGTGTCAGGACATTGTGGGTGTTTCCTGCACTCTGATTGGCTAGCTACAATGTGCACACATAAAATTAGGAAAAAAATGACTGCTGTGCTGTGCTTACAAGAATGCCATGCCTCTGGGCTCTGCAAACCCCCTCCCCTAATCAAACACATGCCAAACACTCATGATAGACCACCATTATCATTGCTAAAGCAATCTTCAATATCCATAACCAAACTGTGTGCACAAATGAAAATATAGGACTTCAATGTGAACAGAGAAGAGTCTTACAATTTCATCATATGCATCCTCTAGCAGTGAACCATTGTCTACTGGTAGACACAATGTAAGACTCGACACAAGAAATATTAAGAGAAAATTCAACATAAGAAAACAACTAATAGAAGAATGTAAATGTGACCCAGAGACCAAGAGTGAAAGTTCAACATCTTCATTGAATTTAATTCATTTGTCAGATATTAAATTATCTTAAATGCAAACTGAAGTTTTGCACAAGGGATATCATTTTCTTCTTCCAAATTTGACTGTTCAGCCATAAAGGATGTAAATCTGTTTGCACAAAAATTACTTCTGAATAAATATCATCATGAGGAATATTTTAGATTTCTTTTTCCCACAAGATATGAACAAGAAGTTTAACAATTCTAAAGTTGATATAAAATTGAAGATAAGGTTCCAAAAACTTTGATCAAAAGATGTTTTCCTCAGTTTCATCATGCCTGAACATTGACCTTTCCGCCCATTTCGTCAGTAGGGAATTTGAAAAGATTCCAAAGACTATAAAATTAAAAGACAGTGTGAGTGTGCAGCTGTGATCAGAGACATAAAGTTTATCTCCAGTCACTGGTGTCAGCCGATGTGACTACTGCTCCCATCAGCCGACACCTGCTGCTGCTAAAACCAGTGAGATCAGGAACGACTGATGGGAGAATTCATCTGCCGGCTCCTGCGCTGTAAATAATTAATTTTTAAAAAATGGCTTGGATTCTCCTGTATTTTTGATAACCAACCAGGCAAAATTCACAGCTAGGGGCTGCAACCATCAGCTGTCAGTGTTAGCAAGACTGGTTATCGAGAATAAGGGGGTCTTCAGGCCGTATTTTTTAATTATTTAAATAAATTATTAAAAGCGGCATGGGGTCCATCCCTTTTTTACAAGCCTAAAAATAGCAGCCTAAAGCCACCCAGAAAATACTATTGGATGCACCAATTCTGGCGCTTTGCCCAGCTCTTCCCACTTGCCTTGTAGCTGTGGAAAGTGGGTTTCATATTTGTTGGGTTGATGTCACCTTTGTATTGTCAGGTTGCATCAAGTCCACAGATTGCTAATGTAGAGGCATCTAAAAGACGCCTATCTATTTGTAATCCTATATATATAGGATGGTAAATAAATACATTTGTTTAGAAATTGTAGAAGGATCAACTTTATCAACTTTATTCAACTTTATTCTTTATCAACTTTATCAACTATATAGAAGGATCAACTTTATTCTCATTTGCACAAGGAAAGACTAGAAACAATGGGATGAAACTGAATGGGAGGAGACACAGATTAGATATTAGAAAAAACTTTTTGACAGTTAGAGTGATCAATGAGTGGAACAGGCTGCCACGAGAAGTGGTGAGTTCTCCTTCAATGGAAGTCTTCAAACAGAGGCTGGACAGACATCTGACTGGGATGATTTAGCGAATCCTGCTTTGAGCAGGGGGTTGGACCAGATGGCCCAGGAGGTCCCTTCCAACTCTACGATTCTATGATTCTATGATTCTACACAGCCAAAATAAAGTCTTTTATTTGAAATAAAACAAAACACTTTCACTTTTTTATTTAAAAGTAACAAACACAGTCATACTCACATAACGCATAATTCCACTGAATCCCTTATCTCCTGTAATAAAACAAAAATGAAAAACAACAATATCCCTCACCTATCTGTCATTCTGTCCCACGCTGTGATCTATGTCTGGGGGATAAACAGTTTTCAACCTGGACAGTGTCAAGATGCAACTGTCCAGGCTGAGAGCCACTGGTGAATGAATTGCTGTGAGCGCAGTATCAGTGACATTTTTGAGGTTACTGCTTGTCACTGAGGGTGTATTTCCAGCCAGGTTGAACTGTGGTGACCTCCCTCCGATGAGATCCCTGCTTGCACCGTGAAAATGTCTCGCAATGCAGAGGTGAGTTCACTGGGAGAATTTCACTGCAGTGACTTTGAACTGCGGTGAACTCACCATGGGGATCATTAGTTCACCACCAAGGTCAACACAATTCAGCCTGGCTGGGAAGCAGCCTCAGTGATCAGCAGTAACCTCGATGATGTCACCGATAGTCACTGAGGCTGCGGTCGTAGCAGCTCATTCACCAGTGGCTCTCAGCCTGGACAGTCGCATCTTGGCATCGTCCAGGTTGAAAACTGTTTATCCCCCAGACATGGATCACAGCATGAGACAGAATGATGGATAAGTGAGGGATATTGTTGCCTTTTTATTTTTGTTTCATTATAGAAGACGAGGGCTTCAGTGGAATTGGGCGTTAGGTGAGTATAACTTTGTTATTTTTAAATACAAAAGTGAAAGTGTTTTGTTTTATTTCAAATAAAAGACTTTACTCTGGCTGTGTCTTTACTTACCAGACAACTATAGGATTACTAATGGATAGGTGTCTTCTAAATGCCTTTCCATTAGTAATCTGTGGGCTTGATGTAACCTGACAATACAAAGGTGACATCAACCCAACAAATATGAACCTTACTTGCCAACACTACAGGGCAAGAGGGAAGAGCCGAGCAAAGTGCCAGAATTGGCACATCTAATAGTCTTTAAAAAAAGTGTTTTGCTTTATTTCAAATAAAAGACTTTATTCTGGCTGTGCCTACATATTTGGTCCCTTTCATGACATGCCAGATAGACGCAATCCTACATCCGCCCTTATGGTTTTACTGTTCCAGTCAGGAGGTCTGACATAATGAGGGAGCGGTGTTTTCTTTATTCACATAAATCCATACAGGGAGTTTACTGGATAGAACTTGATTGGCAATCACTATTTAAACACCCTCTGTTCTCATAATTAGCATCTGCCCCTTGGAAGAAGTGACAGCAAAAGAAGTGTCTATCATGGAGGTGTGTTTTTTTGTCAGTGTTTTTTTCACTCTACAGTGACTGTGACTCTCACATAACTAATCTTCTATGAGCATTTACTATGTGCATAGATCCTTGTATACATTTGCTTTGCATTAGGCATCTTCTCTGAACTCACATTGCGTATCCAATATCCATTGATATTTATGCACTCTAGAGGTATTTAGAAGAGTGAAATCAATGGACCTGGAATACATCTGCTTTGCACTGGACACTTTATAAGAACTCAATTTGCATATCCATTGGCAGTATACACTTTAGAGGGATATAAATGGTGAGATTATTATTTGAGATATGTATTTATCATCCACTTGGTATGCTTACAATTTTGTTCAAGTATTTGCTTTGTTTTATTCATTTAGCCGTCTTCGTAACTCATGGGTTTATTGATGTCTCATCCGTATTTATTGTGCATATGGTTCTTTATATGTATTTATTCTGTACTAGACACTTATTGTGTTTACAAAGATGGGTGATCAACTTATGATTCATGCTTTTACTGCCACTCTGCACCTTTGATGGACGTAGCGTATGTGTAAGATTACTATTAAGTGATTGAGCTACCTTTCACTTGGATGACACAGTTCATTCATTTACAATATTTTTGGTTAAGGTGGATTTATGTTACTTCACTCTAAATTATCAAATGGCTTACACTGCTCATATATATAGGGCAAATGTCCTTTGCATACAGTGGATCAATTATTGTTGAAGTAACATTTGTACCATGACCAATTTTCTAACATCCTCTTTGGCATTTTTTGATGATTTATCTGTTCTTATTCTATGTTTGTAATCTGATTATGTATTTAAATAAAAGTAATTGTTATTACATATGTAGATTATGATCACTATTAAAGGTTTAATCATATTCTGAAGCGTAGCTACCGGGGGGCCAGAGGGGGCGGTCACCCCAGGCCCTGCGCTCTGAGGGGGCCCAGAGTGCAGGGAGGGAGTCAAGTGACCGCTCTTCTGCAGTCTGTGGAGGAGAGGGGAAAGGGAGGTCACTCACCCAATCCTGGCTGAGTGCGCTCTCCTTCAAAGCTCCCTGCTGCAGAGAAGGCATCAGCTCCAGCAGGAGCCTGGACACAGCGGGCTCTGCCTCTGCCTGTGAGCTGAGATCAGTGTCTGCTCTCCTCTGCTTCTGCCTGGAAGGAGCCTGACAGCCAAGGAGGCTAGGAGCAGCACCCAGAACCAAAGGACACACTGGACACAGCATGAGGACTGATGAGTATCTTAGCACGTCATTTACTAGTGTGATTGGGTGTGTCAAATTTACTAAAGATGCACTAAATTAACTTGTACATTGCTTCGGTTAGCTTGATAAAAGGCTTGACATGAGAAATGCAGTCGTCCATGGGATTTGTTTTTTTAAACACGTGCAGTTTTTGGTTTAGCTAAAAATACATCCAGCAGAAAGAAAAAGTCTTTATTTATTTCTAGTGATGAGCGAGCACTAAAATGCTCGAGTGCTCATTGCTCGTGTCGAGCAAATTGGAATACTCGGGTGCTCGGACAGAACAACAAGCCCAATGTCAATCTATGGGAGACCCGAGCATTTTTACCGTGATCCCCCGGGGGTCCTGTTAAGGTCTAAAAATGTCTGAAAATGATGGAAACACTGCTCAAATGACACAGGGACATCATGGGGTTGTGTGGTCAACAGTTGCTTACTATGGGCCTGATTCACCGTCTCTCCTGCCTTGATTGACATGGCTGACGTCTCCTATGTCATCCACTCTCTGTCCAGCTGTCGCACCTCCACTGGAGGGAACAGGAACTGTGCAGCACAACAGACTGGATGACATAGGAGACATCAGTAAAGGCAGGAGGATGGGAATTGTGCGGTCAGAGGAGGCACTGAGCAGGGACCATAGACACTCATCTGACTTGGCGCTGCTGATTAGCTTACAAGAAGGAGAATGATTATTTTCTTATGCTTGCGAGTGGCTGGAATCTTGCAGGACGACTTTTAAATGTGGCTAAAAGACGGTGGCTACAGGTCTTACAGATTAAAGGGAGCCTTTTAGCAGGCTGTCCCCATGTAAGGTCCGACCAGCATCTGTACGCCCTCACATACAGTGTTCTAGAATGCTCTCTATATGTCCTCAATCCTCTATGCAAGGCACAAAAAAGAGCTTTTATTATACTCTCAGACGGCACGGTCTGGGTGTCTCTAGTCTTTATCCAGCACCTACCCTCTTCTTGTGATCGCTGTCCCAATTCATGTGGAAGATGCATCCTACACCATGCATTCAGTGTCCTCTATCACACTCCTGTGCAGGTGCACTTATCTTTGCCCTACTGAAGTCAGAGCACAGTATTGTAATGCGCAGGCACCGCCTTTATTTCCAGGTCGTCAGCACCCTTTGGCCTTTCCCAGCGCATGCGCACTACAGTACTTAGCTCTGCTTTCAGCAGCCCAGAGAAAAGTGTGCCTGCACAGGAGCACAATGGGTGACACTGTGTGGATGACATAGGATGTGTCATCCAGATGAAGCAGTAATGGAGGATGGCGATCTTAAGTCAAGACCAGCTATGCCTTCGTGAGCGCCGTTGGTGAGTATAATGAGAGGTCATTTTTATGTCTTGCAGAGGGGATTGGGGACAGATTTACAGCCTTCCATATAGAGGCTGCCTATGAGGATACATTACGCTAGAGAGGCTGCCTATGGGGATGCATTACGCTATAGAGGCTGCCTATGGGTGTGCATTACGCTATAGAGGCTGCCTATTGGGGGCTGCATTATACTATATAGTCTTCCTATGGGAAGTGCATAATACTATAGTCTACCTCTGTGAAGTGCATTACACTATAGAGTTTGCCTTTGGGGAGTGCAATATACTGTAGAGTCTGCCTATGGGGGGGTACATTAAACTATAGAGTCTGCCTATGGGGAGTGCATGATACTATATGGAGACCTATGGGGAGTGCATTATACTATGTTGAGGACTATCTGATGTATTATGCTATATGAAGGCTATCTAGGGGGCCATCAAACAGTGTGGAGACAACAATGATGTGGCCATCATACAGTGTTGGAGCCATTTAACAGTTTGGGGATATTAAGGGGTTAGTATATACAGTGAGGGGGCATTATACTGTGTATAAGAGAGCATCATACTGTGTATAGGGGAGCTGTGCAGGCGGGAGACTTGGGACATTATTAAAAGTAAAGTAAGCACTTATTGTTATAGGGGAATTTAGGTGACTGTGACTGTCAAAGAGTCACACACAGGGCAATATTACATTCGAGGGGACAAAATGTGGGCACTGTTTTCTAGAGCATGCACAACATAGAAAAAGATTTTCCAGCGTCTCCAGGAGATAAAATAACAATTGCTTTATTGAAAATATAAAATCTTCTTACCATCAAGTAAAAACAACATAAAGAGGCATATGGAGGGGAGCACTTTCCTATGCGTTTCACCCTGAAAGGGCTTAATCATGGAATGCGTATTCCATGATTAAGCCCTTTCAGGGTGAAACGCATAGGAAAGTGCTCCCCTCCATATGCCTCTTTATGTTGTTTTTACTTGATGGTAAGAAGATTTTATATTTTCAATAAAGCAATTGTTATTTTATCTCCTGGAGACGCTGGAAAATCTTTTTCTATGTTGTGCATGCACTATACATCCGGGTCAGGGTGTTTCCGTGCGTCGGAGGTGTGATAAGGAGTGAAGAGGGGTGAGCAGAAAATTTCCTTTTGTGCACTGTTTTCTAGGGCACTTGCATACGGCATTACTATATTCTAGAGGGTTGCTTTAAAATTTAGAGATCACACAGAACCACACAGTAGGTGCAGTAATAGTAATTTGACCCCATCCCTGCCCACCTGCTCCCCAACCTCACTAACATGATCATTCCAGCCCTAACCCATCTCTTCAACCTTTCCCTAACTTCTGGTACCTTCCCCTCTGCCTTCAAACATGCCATCATAACATCCATCCTCAAAAAATCAAACCTTGACCCAACTGCTCTGCCCAGCTATCGCCCCATATCACTGCTCCCGTTTGCTTCCAAACTCCTTGAACAGCGTGTCCATGCTCAACTTTCCTCCCTTCTCTCATCTAACTCTCTCCTTGACATCCTGCAATCTGGCTTCCGCCCCCACCACTCCACTGAAACTGCCCTGACCAAAATTACTAATGATTTACTCACAGCCAAAGCTAACAGACAGTTCTCCATCCTCCTCCTTCTTGACCTGTCCTCTGCCTTTGACACAGTTGACCACTGCCTACTGCTACAGATTCTTTCTTCCCTTGGCATAAAAGACCTCGCCCTGTCCTGGATTTCCTCATACCTTTCTGACCACACATTCAGCGTTTCCCACTCCCACACTACTTCCTCATCACGCCCCCTCTTTGTTGGAGTCCCCCAAGGCTCTGTCCTGGGGCCCCTACTTTTTTCCATCTATACTCTTGGCCTAGGACAACTCATAAAGTCCCATGGCTTCCAGTACCACCTGTATGCAGATGACACTCAGCTCTACCTCTCTGGCCCAGATGTCACCTCTCAGACACTCCGGGATTCTGGAGAGCAATCAGCCTTATCCTCCTTTTTCACCTCTCGCTTCCTAAAACTCAACGTAGACAAAACTGAACTCATCTTCTTTCCTCCATCTCATGTATCGTCCCTACCCGATCTATCTATTATGGTAAATGGCATCATGCTCTCTCCCGCACCTGAAATCCGCTACCTTGGAGTAACTCTCGACTCTGCCCTGTCCTTCAAACCACATGTCCAATCTCTTGCCACCTCCTGTCACCTCCAACTCAAAAATATTTCCAGAATCCGTCCCTTCCTCAGTCTCAATCTACTAAAACTCTTGTACATGCCCTCATCATCTCCCACCTTGACTACTGCAACACTCTCCTCTGTGGCCTCCCTGCTAACTCTCTTGCACCACTCCAGTGTGTCCTCAGTTCTGCTGCCCGACTAATACACCTCTCTCCTCGCTACTCCCCTGCCTCTCCCCTCTGCAAATCCCTCCATTGGCTCCAAATTCCCCAACGAATCAAGTTCAAACTACTAACACTGACCTACAAAGCCATCCACAACCTTTCCCCTCCCTATATCTCTGAACTAATCTCCCAATATCTTCCCTCACGTAATCTTCGATCCTCCCAAGACCTCCTACTCTCCTTCACACTTATTCGTTCCTCACACTACCACCTCCATGATTTCTCCCGAATATCCCCTATCCTCTGGAATGCCATGCCTCAACGTGTCCGATTATCCACCACCCTCGGATCCTTCAAACGGAACCTAAAAACCCATCTTTTCAGGAAAGCTTACAGACTGCAATAACCATTCTGCCGCCTCACCACTGCCTGAGCTGCCGCCTCATCACCACCAGAGCTGCTGCACCCCCGACCTTCTGTCTTTTCCCCGCATATCCCATAGAATGTAAGTCCGCAAGGACAGGGTCCTCTCCCCTCTGTACCAGTCTGTCAATGTAAATTTGTTGTGGAAATTTGTTTACTGTTAACGATATCTATAACTTTGTATGTAACCCCCCTTCTCATGTACAGCACCATGGAATTAATGGCGCTATATAAATAAATAATAATAATAATAGCGACACATGCGGCAGCAGCGGCTCAGTATTGAGGTATCAGCAGGATGAGGGGTTTGTGCAGGTTGGGAATAGTCCCATTGGTAACCGTACTGAAAATATGAGAAGTGAAATGTGTGTTTGTTATGTTCTCTGCAGCCGAGTCCTGGCTGGAGAAGTTGTCATATCAGTCTGAGCCAGATGGAAAAGACGTGAAAAGTGAACGATTCCATCAGAAAGAACATCAGTGGTAAGTCATATCTGTAACTCTGCTGTGATCTCTTACATGTTCTGTAGGACTGGTATCTACCACTGACCATATGTCGGTAATATTCATGTTGGTTTTTATATCGAGATTATTTTCCGTAACAGTGCGGTCATCTACTGAGGTTCTCCTCCACTATTACGGTGCATCACCCAGCTGTAATCAAGGTTGCCTGGTTAGGGGCACACTGAGAAGTTTTGCCTCCCCTGAGCCAAAACCCTAGCTACACCTCTGATCATATTGTATATACTGTATGACTAGAATCCAAAAAAAAAGCGTGACATTTTGAAGTCCACATTGGTGAGAGCTGTGTTCACAAAATTTGCTGCAAATTCAACTATTGCATTACATTGGACACATTTTAAACATTTTAGATTTAACACGTCTGTCCAGAGCTGTTTTCCACTACTCCCTTCCCCCGGACTGGAGCTTCTTTTTTGTGACTAATTCAATTTTAGATTGTATACAGTTTTTGCACAAGAATGAGATGCATATTTTTACTCCAAAAAACTGATGAAAAACCCTTGATGAAAACCCCTTTTTACCCTATGGTGTTATGGGATACAAAACGGAATGATAGTTTTTTTGAAGGCAAAAATGTTTAGGGAGGTGATAGATGCTTTCCGAATTTATTACTCTTGTATGACATTTTTCAAATGAATCCAGCACTGTTTCCTCACTTTTACCGATGTGATAGCTGAGCCAGTAGTAAATTCTAAGAGGTCTTGCCCTCTGACTTCCTCCTGACATCAGGTACAGTAACACATCATAATTTGTAGACAGATGACTGTGTGGCATGAAAAATGCATTCAATTACTTCCATGCTTAGGTCTATCCACTGTTTCAGCTCACAGTTTGCAAAGCATAGCTGATTTACAGCCTGCCAAAAGCCGCTGATTGAAAATCAGATTTCAATGTGGGTTATCCATCCCTCATTGCCATGCAAGGCAGAACATAAATAATAGCTCATAGTATATTTTATGAGCCATTTTGGACTTCTTTACTACGTCCCTATAATTCCATAATTACATTGCAGATTTTAGTCTCCAGCTAGGTATGCATTAATATTATGGAAGGAAGAATGGAGAGCTGTGTATTGACAGTCAATCATTACACTTGCATATCTATTAAGTAAGTAATATCCAATAGTCTTAAAGGGAATCTGTCACCCTTTTTTGACTATGAGGTTCACCGCGGCGTTTGGTGTGGTCCGATGGGTGTCGCCATCCGGTCCGGCACCTCCCATCTTCATACGATGCCGTCCTCTTCTTTCCTTCCCATCACTTCTCCTGCGCAGGCACACTACTCTGCCCTGTTGAGGGCAGAGCAGAGTCCTGCAGTGTGCAGGTGCTGGCAGAGGTCCGGCGCCTGCGCGCTGCAGTATTCTACTCTGCCCTCAAGAGGGCAGAGCAGTGCACCTGCGCAGGAGCCGGTCCGATGGGTGTTGACATCCGGTCCGGCGCCTCCCATCTTCATACGATTCCATCCTCTTCCTTCCTTCCTGTCGTGGCTCCTGCGCAGGCGCACTGCTCTGCCCTGTTGAGGGCAGAGCAGAGTCCTGCAGTGCGCAGGTGCCGGGGGAGGTCCGGCGCCTGTGCACTGCAGTATTCTGCTCCGCCCTCAACAGGACAGAGCAGTGCGTCAGAACAGGAGCCATGACAGGAAGGAAAGAAGAGGACGTCACCGTTAGAAGATGGGAGGCGCTGCACCACAACACCCATGGGACCAAGAAAGGACCGCCCACCCGGTGAGTATAATATAACTCTTTTTTCTTATCTTTCAGGTTACATTGGGGGCTTATCTACAGCATTACAGAATTCTGTAGATAAGCCCCTGATGTCAGTGGCGGCAGCTCATAGTCGAAACAAAGGGTGACAGATTCCCTTTAAAGTCAGAGTGATGTATCACACCATAAAAGAATAAATGAAAAGAGCATAACATTATAATGAGCATTAATTAGGTTCATGACAGGTACCTGAAAGAATAAGACTGGAATCTCTGTTAGGGCTTGTGCCCAAAGCAACATTTTTGGTCTGAATGCAATCCGACAAAACACCTGATCACACTTTGACTAATGTTGTTCTATGGGGCAATAATAATAATAATAATTTTTATTTATATAGCGCCAACATATTCCGCAGCACTTTTCAATTAAATACACATACACATGTCAGATATTTCCTCAAACTGATGAGGGAAAGATCACTGCATTTCTAAGTTTGAGCCGATTTTTGGAATGCGCTTGGTCATGCAAGATAGCAAGTGTGTGGAAACCAACGGAATGCACTCGGATTACATCGGATGACATCTGAGTGCAGTCTGATTTACACAGACTGACAGAATGGAGAAGATGGGAAAAAATTTCTCCATCCTCTCCTCACCAGACAGAATAACAATGATCACAGTCTGATCAAACTCTGATAAGAGTGATGTGCATAATCGGCCCAATTCTCTCGGGTGATAATTGAACCTAACAATGAGTTTTTGTTAGTTTTTGATGCTGCGCATTGTCTCTACAAAAACGCAGAGTGCGATACAGTTTCAGCAAAAATGAATGGAATTCATAGAAATCTTATGCCCACTGTGATTTTTTTTTACTCTGTATAAACTGACCTGCTGTATGCTTTTGAAATATGTAACAAGTCAGTTTCTCTTATGGGTATGCTGTTTTTTATGTGTGGATTTTCCATATAGAATTGCATTGCATGCATTAGATCAGCAGGTAAAAAGCACAAATACATTTTTACAGCGTTTCTACAGCGAAAACACATTAAAAATGCATGTAATCCGTACATGATTGTATCAATAAATTTTTGTCAAAGCCAAATACCATGAAGTATCAAAAACAATACAGCTTTATTTAAACATGACACATCATAAAGAGATAAAATCACATGTAAAAACGCACTCAAGAAAAGCAATAAAAAAATGGAAGTAACCTAATTTATGTAATAGATGTAGAAAATCTGCAACATCAAAAACTCATCAAATTCTTATCATGAGAAACTAGATTTAAAAGTGAACCGTTACTGCCCTGACTGGCATATGGGGCCTGATGATCAGAGGGGCTCCGCATTGGGCCCCGTCTCTTCTGGTCATGGGGTCCCAGCGGCAGGATTCTGCCGGTGCAGAAACTGAACCTGCGTCCAAGACGCAGATTCAGTTAAACTCTATTGCCGTGTGGGACCGCACGGCAATAGTTAAAAGCCACCAGCCAATTGGAGGCTGGCAGCTGATGTCAGCACGCATGTTGCCAGCATATGATGTCATTCACCAGCTCGTCTGCGCTGAAATGACTGGGGTGGACGTCGGCACTGGACCGCGGCCAGGTAAGGAGAAAGTGTTTTTATTTTTTTTTTAATTTTTATTGAAAGCGGTAAGCGGGCCCCTCCTTACACATTACAGTGTTGACCAACCCATTGACCTATCGGTGCAAAGCTAGACAAAGTTCTTAGTTGTTCATCACAGTCATTGCTGCAATAGTAGTAATGCAATAATATATTTGTGTAAAATATGAACTAATCCACTGATTTATTCTAAAATGGAATTTTAAATTTGATCATATCTATGTGATGTAAAGTTTGTCAATCATATTAAATTAAAAAAATAATGAAAAGAAAACCTAGCATTAAGCAACTTTACAATTGGTCTGTAATATTTTATCAGTTTTCAATTAATTTCTTTGTTTCATTTGTTTTTTTATTGTTGGGATATTAAAATACATTTTAGAAGTGTAACATATCCCTACAGAGCATAAAAAGCAGTGGTGTAGAACTTCTGGTAAATTGGCAACCTGCAATGCAAGTTGATGAATATCTTCACATTACTGCCTCCAATGCAACATATTCTCTTTAGCTTTTATTCTTTACATAGATATGCTTTCTACTTTCAAAAATATTTGGGTATAACCCCCATTAGACTGAAGCTATAGTTCAGGCTCGAGAACCTGAATGTGGTGGTTAAATAAATTACTGAATTAAATAAAAAACAACATTTTAAAAATTTTACTGCAACCACCAGCACCAAGGAAATAAATTTTTTAGATTTAAAAATTTTTATAGAAAAAAAACACAATCCAGACTCAGACCTATCACAAACCCACAAATTCAATTATATTTCCCTAGAGAGCTGCCACCTCCCAAGTCAACTTATAAGAGCTCACAGAAACTGTTGAAGAATGCATGATTTTCATTTTGAAGCGGATACTCTGATAAAAAAAAATATATATTTTAAAGGGTATGATACAAATTCCTTGATTCAAACAAGACAATTAGTGGAAAAACTTCCAAGAAAATAATTACTCTAAAATAAGGCGAAAAATAGTAATTACTCACTAACTGATGAGATCCCCATTATAACGCAATTCAATGTCAATACTAATATTCTTAGGAGAATTGTAAGTAAGCACTGAGGAATTCTTAAGGTGGACAAGATTATTGGGGAAGAACTACCAGCACAACCAAGTTTTATCTATAAAAAGGCGAATAATTTGGGCTATATAATAGCCCCTGCTATTTCCAAACCCCTAGCTTCATCCGCTTACTATAAGCAACAAGTTCAGTCTGTTTTTTTCCCATGTAAAAAATGTCAACCATGCAAAAAATTGGACATCAAGAAACAATTTAATATGTCTAACAATTCCAGTGAAGTTGAAATTAAGGATTTTGTTACTTGCACTACGCAGGGGGTAATATTTTGTATAAAATGCCCTTGCGGTAAACTGTATGTAGGGTGAACTATGCGCCCAATGTGCATTAGAATAAGCGAGCATTTGCACAATATTAGTAAATTTACTGGCCATCCATTATCCAATCACTTTTTGATTCATCATGGAGGCTCAGTGAAAGGTACCATAGTTACTGGCATCAAAAATAGTTAAAAGAAGCTGGAGGAAAGGCAACTATATCCACCAAATGTCTAGGGAAGAAAGCAGGTGGATTTTTGAACTTGATACCTTAATTCCAAATGGCCTCAATAGTGAAATTGAATTGTTTGCTTTCAATACATAATGCACGGTCATATATTCCATAGGCTATATAAGCACCTAAGACATTCACTGGAGTATCCCTGACAAAGGAATCAGTGAATTCCGAAACGCATTGGATTTGATCCTGTTTGCGCTCCGTAGCCAGTCACGTGAGTCATCACATGACCGTGACGTTACGCAAGGTCCTGCAGCTCCTCTACATCACTCTATTACACCTTGCTGGCTGTAATCGTGGATGCTGTACCTTAGTGTATGCAAATACTTCTATGAAGGTAACACTACTTATGAGCCTGTACTTATCCCTTGATATGGAAGCAGTTTTTTACAAAGTCTTGTACAATTCATGCTTCTCTTCTTCCCTTATGGGATAAAAGATATATATTAGTACAAACTATATCATAAAGCCAATAAGGATTTTTGTTGCATTCATTGCTGCCACTTTCTCCTCCCTCTTTCAAGAATCCAGGTTATATAGAGTGCAAATTAAATTTTTTATTTTAAGAATTTTAAATTAGGACATAAGTGTGGTACTGTCCGATTATTTAAACCAAAAAACTATTCCACATAGTCAGGTGGAAGAGCCTCTAGACCAATTAATTATACCAAGAAAAACCAAAACAATTCAGAAAAAATGTCAAAAAAGTATTAACTGAGCATGCTTACATGTCAATCGTATATATTAATATGGTTAAATGCTCAGAATGTAATCGTAAACATCAAAGAAATAGAAGCTCAAAATGATTTAAAAAATAATACAAAATTTATTTAAGCATAAACAATGTGACAAAAAGAGTGTCTGGGTATGCACACATAAAGGTAGGAGAAGGGAAAGAGGGGAGAGAGATTTTGTCCGGAGTCAAGTGATAAAGATAAGCATGTTCACAGTAATCATTTATACATTATGTGACCCAATAGATTGTAAACACACCCCAGACAAAAAAAGAGGGGGGGGGGCGAAAGCACTCCTCTGAATCTACCAAACAGGACACCGTGATTAGATCAATAATAAAAATACCAGTCTGATATAAGTAAAGGCCTGTCAGGGTTAAATTAACCGAGTCCGATTATTTGCAGCTAATATCCTGGACTACGTCAGAGCCTCTGGTTCCTTTTAAATATTGATTTTATACTTCCGTCTACCACTGTAACCAGGTGACTGCAGCGTTTCCCCATCTGTGACCGGAGGTCCTCACTCGGGTGGGTGGACGTTTTGGGACAAAATGGACCTCTGAGCTTCTGGCGAGGACGTACTGGTGGCCGCATGTAGCCCGTGATGTCAGGGATTGGATTCAGGCATGCGTCTCTTGCACCCAGAATAAGTCCCCTCGGCAGCGGCCCACTGAGTTACTTTACCCCCTGCTGGTAGCGGACAGGCCCTGACAGATGGTCGGTATGGACTTCGTGGTGGTCTGCCCAAGTCCAGTGGCAGCATGGTCATTTGGGTTGTCACCGACCATTTCTTCAAGATAGTGCACCTGGTACCTCTCTCCCGGTTACCTTCTGCACGGGGCCTGGCAGCGTTGTTCATTAAGCACGTTTTCCACCTGTACGGAATGCGAACAAGATCGTCAGCGACTGGGGTCCCCAGTTTGCATCTCGGTTCTGGACAGAGCTCTGTAGCCCGATCAGTATTGAGCTAAATCTCTCCTCGACCTATCATCCTGAGATGCACGGCTTGGTAGAGAGTGCCAACCAGACCCTGGTCACATATCTATGACATTTTGTCTCGGCCAGGCAGGATGACTGGGCATCCTTGCTGCCATGGGTGGAGTTCACTTTGAACAACGCTGTGGCCGACTCCACCGGTCAGACCCCATTCCGCCTTAATTACGGCCAGCATCTGCGCGTTCTTGTGCCCATGCCCGTGTCGTCCAGCAACTCCAGGGTGGCAGACTGGGCGGTGGAGGCA
Source organism: Dendrobates tinctorius (assembly GCF_039654945.1). Classification (NCBI taxonomy): domain Eukaryota; kingdom Metazoa; phylum Chordata; class Amphibia; order Anura; family Dendrobatidae; genus Dendrobates; species Dendrobates tinctorius. The sequence goes on from NW_027361765.1 coordinate 6,568,298, forward strand.
TGTGACATTTGGGACCGCACTCAGGATGCCATACGGGCCTCCAAGGAGAGAATGAGGTCCTCCGCTGATGTACATCGGCACCCTGCTCCCACCTTTGCTCCCGGCAACTTGGTGTGGTTCTCCGCTCATAACATCAGGCTGCGGGTTGAGTTCACTAAGTTCGCTCCTCACTTCATAGGTCCCTTCAAGGTCCTTGAGCAGGCTAACCCTGTGGTCTGCCATCTGGCCCTTCCTCCACACCTGGGTATCACTGACACCATCCAAGTGTCCCTCCTTCAGCCTGTTCACATGTCCCGGTTTTCTGAGTCATCTACCGGGACATCAGGCTTGTCCTCGGATGAGTACGAGGTGAACGCCATCGTGGTATGTAAGGTGGTGCATGGCAAAAGGTATTACCTGGTGGACTGGAAGGTTCATGGCCCAGAGGATAGGACCTGGGAACCTGTGGAGAATATTCGTGCTCCCCTGCTCATTGCATCCTTTGAGCGTAGTGAGGTGCAGGAGGGAGGGGGCCCTAGGAGGGGGGTAATATTAGCCGTCGGGTTCCTGCCTCTGCACAAGAGGAACCCCGAGCCTTGCCTTCTGCTGTCTCCCATTCAGTCCAGACCGCACAGGAGGCTGCTCAGCAAAGGCGTTGATCTCGGCGTCTTGCTCAAGCTAGTGCTGTCAGGTTGGTTGCTGCTGCCACCTCTGGTTCAGCTTTAGCAGTCTGCACTAGTCAGCAGTGAGTAGCTCCAGAGGCTTTTTGCAGCCTACTGAGCATGCCCAAGGGACGACCTCTCATTGGAGGTAGGAGGTCACATTCTCAGGTCCTCAAGCAGCTTGGATTGGACCATCAGGAAGGTCCCAGAAGAATGCTGCTATAAAAGGTTTACATGGCCGCTCGGCCATGCGCTAGTATAGACTCTCCGTTTGGAATGGCGGAACGCACTAAATAAAAATAATAATAAAGTGGGTTCGCCGCTCGGGGTCCACCATGCAGTAGATGATATGACTGCTGCTAAGTGGTGGCAGGCAAGCAATATGGCGGAAATGTGCACGTGGGTTAAACGTCACCCAGGTGCGCAGAGCAATCTGTAAAATCACAGAGGTGCCAACAAAGACAAATACAGGCTGAGCCTGTTGGAGTCACAGTACTAACAGTAAATGCACACACGGTATCTGGTCACAGGAGCGGAGCCAAAGACAGCAGAGCTGCGTCCGTCTAGACCTACCGTGTGTGCGATGTCGCAACTGTGGACGCCAAGGAGGGCTGCAACTGCAGCGCGGTGTAGGACACTGCCGCTAGACGACAAAGCTAGTACGCAAGTGCAATGTCGGACGCTAGCAACTGTGGATGATGTAGTAGTGGCGCGCTGGCACTGACTCTAAGCTTTGTCTCTGTCCACATACATAATATCAGAGGGAAGGGGTTTCAAATGAGTCACTCACCAGAATCGTACATCCATCATCATTCACACAGTAGCAACTAGAGACTACACTAGCGCATGGCGGAACGGCCATGCGTGCTTTTTATAGCATCCAGGACCCTCCAGAAGCTTCCAGATCTCCGAGATGGACCAATGAAATCTGGAGCAGGACCTGAGCACATGACTCCCAATCTCCAATGGGAAATCATCTCATGAGCATGCTTAGTGGGAGAATAGAGGGACTTAGCCCCTGGAGAGATTTGCTGCAAGGCTATCTCCTCTGCGGTAGATAAGCAGCAAGAGACCGCAGAATGTAAGGGTCTGGATTCCTGCAGAGCAGATGCAGAAACCTGACGCCTAACACTCTTATTGTATTTTGTGTGAGTGATAATGGATGCATGAAACTGGTGACTGACTCATTATGACTCCCCTCCCTTGGATACGTATGTTATAGGGCTATAGAGTTAGAATCAGCGCCTATTAGTGGCTTGGTCTGCACCACGGTGCTTCCACTTCTCAGCACCTTACTCAGTACTATATGGTGCCATCCAGCTGTGGGCACCTTCAGTACCATATTAAGTGGCTGAATCCGCCAGTGCGATGCCGTGCACAAGGCTAGCGCTTTCCTCCCTCGTCCAGGTGGTTAATGGCATCCGCCAGAGTGGTGCAGTTCGCACGTAGTGCACTTTATTTATTCATTTGTTTCTTCCTGGCACCACAGTTGCGGTGCCAAGCACTAGTGTGACTAGAGGGATGCTAACCCAGTGTCTCAGGGGTAGGGTCCTGTGTCTGTACACCTGTGCTCACATTGCCGAGCTCTGTGAGCATAAACAGGCTGCGGCATTTGTGTTTGGCGGTCGGGAGGCTCTGTGAGGTAACAGAGTCCGTCTCTGTACACACTAGGTGAAGTTAACTCCGTGTGTTCCTCTATTGTGTGCCACCATATAACGTCTGCCATTACCAAGCAGCAGTTACCATCTCTGCACGGTGGACCCCGGGCTGCGAACTCACCTAAATACCTTCTTTATTATTTGGTGCGTTCCGCCAACCCATAAAAGACAATATCAAGATAGTGATTGAATCTCTAAAAAAAAATCAAACTACTTAATTAAAGAAATGAGAGATCTATGGAAAATAGCCACACTAAAAAGATATTTGGCTTTTAATTGTATACCCAAGGGTCTTGTGGTATATAAACCACTATCTGGAGATATTGGGGATTCAGAAACCATAGCAGAATGGGACACCAAAATTTCTATGCTATTTGATGATATTAAACCATACGAGATGCACCCAGAAGTTATTCACCTTTCCACTAGTATACAGAAAAGAATACAGCTTATGGAAAAAGAAATCATAGAAAAAAAATTAAGTAAATTTGGCCGAGATTTAATACCTGACAGTGAAAACCGCCATTTTCGGGCAACTCAATTTAATTACAAAAATTGTCACACTGTAAGGAAAACTAATCAATGAGATTGTAAAAATTACCACTCCCCAAGAAGAGTAAGTCAATTCAAAACACTAGTCGATATAGGGGGAGGATCAACTTCTCTTTTAACTTCAAGTTAAAGGATCTCAATTCATCTCACATAAGACATAGAAAACCATAATATTAATGAAGATTTTATGAATCAAGGTGCTGAATCTAATGATAATAATGAGAATTTTCAGATCTCATCATCAGTAGAGATGAGCGACTTTGCCTTTTTTAGGGTCGAGTCGGGTTTCATGAAACCCGACTTTCGCAAAAGTCGGGTTGAACGAAATCGGCCAACTATAGGGAAAAGTCGGAGGCTGACTGAAACACGAAACCCAATGCAAGTCAATGGGGAAGCAAAGTCGTCAGGGAGTGGAGGACAGTAAACACACCCACAGTGCCCATTTCAATGCCAAAAACATCAATTCTTATTACTGAAGCATGTCAACCTTAATATACTTCATAATAATAGTTACGCATTGAAAACTAGGACTTATTTGGCTAAAGTTGTGGGGGGAGGGCTGGCTCCAGGTTTTCGTGTGCCCTGGGCCAAAGAGTGTCAGTGCGCCCCTTTAACACATACCACAACTCTTGATGTTCCGATACGGCACAGAAATATAGGTATAGTAGAATGACAAATACTTCACTGCTTACATGACATGACTGATCTATTTTAAATTGTACAATAGCTCAAAAAAAGGACAGTATATTACTCCATACAGTATTATGGCCACCGCATTGTGCATCATACAGAATAATGAGCCACATATATTTCTCCATACAGAATAATTGGTCACACATAATGTTCCATACAGTATATGATGAGCTCCACATAATGCTCCAGTATATGATGGGCCTCATGGATGATGCTCCAGTGTATGATGGGCCCTAATAATGCTCCATATATAATGGGCTCCATTTCTAATGCTCCAGTGTATAATGGGCCCCGTAAATGCTGCTCCATTGTCTGATGTCCCCAATCTGGAATGCTCCAGTATATGATGGGCCTCATGGATGATGCTCCAGTGTATGATGGGCTATAATAATGCTCCATATATAATGAGACCCATTTCTAATGCTCCAGTGTATCATGTGCCCCATAGATGCTTCTCCAGTGTCTGATCTGCCCCATTTATAATGCTCCAGTATATGATGGGCCTCATGGATGATGCTCCAGTGTAATATGGGCCCTAATAATGCTCCATATATAATGGTCCCCATTTCTAATGCTCCAGTGTTTAATGGGCCCTGTAAATGCTGCTCCAGTGTCTGATGTCCCCAATCTGGAATGATCCAGTATATGATGGGCCTCATGGATGATGCTCCAGTGTATGATGGGCCCTAATAATGCTTCAGTGTATAATGGGCCCCATAATTGCTGCTACAGTGTCTGATGTCTCCAATCTGGAATGCTCCAGTATATGATGGACCTCATGGATGATGCTCCAGTGTATGATGGGCCCTAATAATGCTCCATATATAATGGGCCCCATTTCTAATGCTCCAGTGTATAATGGGCCCCGTAAATGCTTCTCCAATGTCTGATGTCCCCCATTTGGAATGCTCCAGTATATGATGTGCCCCATTTTTAATTAACCAAGGAATGTTATATGAAAAGAGCTCCATGGAGTAATCTGAAGTGTATGCTGCCGCATCCTTCACTTTTGGTGTGGGTGAAGGACACAAGGAAAGGGGTTGGTCCTGACCAGAAACCTGCACTTTTGACTCAGTGCTTGCATTTTTTAAACTTCACAAGAGGAGGCGATAGAGCTGGAGGCTGTTTCAGCAATGTAAGCCAAAAACAGTTCCTGATGCTCCAGTTTTAAAAGTAGTCTACCTACTCTCAGAAATCAGAGCCTTACAGGCCTTCCAGAGCTACACCATGACGCAGGCTCAACACCTTCTGCCTTAGGCCTGTTTCACACTTGCTTTTTTTTGCAGCGCGTTTTTCCCGCAAAAAAACGCATTGAAAAACGCATACAAAAGCATACAACTGCTGCGTTTTTTTCAAGCATTTTTATGAGCATGCATGAAAAAAACGCAGCGTTTTTATATGTTTGTATGCGTTTTTAGTGCGTTTTTACCGCGTTTGCGTTTTTTTCCAACATTAGGTGGCCCCTCACACTAACCCAAACCATGACTTTACTAACCCTAACCCTGACCCTAACCCTAACCCTAACCCTAACCCTGACCCTAACCCTAACCCTAACCCTAACCCTTAACCAAACCATACTTAACCCTAACCCTGACCCTAACCCTTAACCAAACCATACATAACCCTAACCCAAACCCTAACTAACCTTAACCCTAACCCTGACCCTAACCCTAACCCTAACCCTGACCCTAACCCTTAACCAAACCATACTTAACCCTAACCCTGACCCTAACCCTGACCCTAACCCTTAACCAAACCATACTTAACCCTAACCCTAACCCTAACCCTGACCCTAACCCTTAACCAAACCATACTTAACCCTAACCCTGACCCTAACCCTGACCCTAACCCTAACCCTAACACTAACCCTGACCCTAACCCTTAACCAAACCATACTTAACCCTAGCCCTGACCCTAACCCTAACCCTAACCCTGACCCTAACCCTTAACCAAACCATACTTAACCCTAACCCTGACCCTAACCCTGACCCTAACCCTTAACCAAACTATACTTAACCCTAACCCTGACCCTAACCCTGACCCTAACCCTAACCCTAACCCTAACCCTGACCCTAACCCTAACCCTAACCCTGACCCTAACCCTAACCCTAACCCTTAACCAAACCATACTTAACCCTAACCCTGACCCTAACCCTTAACCAAACCATACTTAACCTTAACCCTAACCCTAACCCTGACCCTAACCCTAACCCTAACCCTGACCCTAACCCTCAACCAAACCATACTTAACCCTAACCCTGACCCTAACCCTGACCCTAACCCTAATCCCAAACCCTAACCCTAACCCTGACCCTAACCCTTAATCAAACCATACTTAACCCTAACCCTGACCCTAACCCTAACCCTAACCCTAACCCTGACCCTAACCCTTAACCAAACCATACTTAACCCTAACCCTGACCCTAACCCTGACCCTAACCCTTAACCAAACCATACTTAACCCTAACCCTGACCCTAACCCTGACCCTAACCCTAACCCTGACCCTAACCCTAACCCTAACCCTGACCCTAACCCTAACCCTAACCCTTAACCAAACCATACTTAACCCTAACCCTGACCCTAACCCTTAACCAAACCATACTTAACCTTAACCCTAACCCTAACCCTGACCCTAACCCTAACCCTAACCCTAACCCTGACCCTAACCCTTAACCAAACCATACTTAACCCTAACGCTGACCCTAACCCTGACCCTAACCCTAACCCTAACCCTGACCCTAACCCTTAACCAAACCATACTTAACCCTAACCCTGACCCTAACCCTAACCCTAACCCTGACCCTAACCCTTAACCAAACCATACTTAACCCTAACCCTGACCCTAACCCTAACCCTAACCCTAACCCTAACCCTGACCCTAAACCCCCTTAACTAACCCTAACTTTACCCAAACCCCTAAATTCCATTGTCTAAACTAATGGTAAAAAAAAAACGCTTGTGCAAAAAAACGCATACATAAGCATGCCAATGCGCACATATGCTCACCATAGACTTATAATGGGTGTCTTGCTGTAAAAAAACGCATTGCGCGCGCATGCGTTTTTTTGAGGCAAATCGGACGCACAAAAAATGCAACAAGTTGCATTTTGTGCGCCCGAGCGCATACCGCAAAAAAATGCATGCGCGGTAAAACGCGTACAAACGCATGTGTATGCGCACATAAGCGCATCCCATGCAAAGTATAGGAAAAAAAATGCATGCGCTATTTAGCGCTAAATTACCGCGAAAAAAAACGCAAATGTGAAACCAGCCTTAGCTATTATTGTGTTTTTGGTACTACCAGCAGATGCACCACCACCACCATCAGTAACAGGTGGCCCCCCATGCCCACGTCCATGTCCTCTTCCACCATACTTCCTCATGATTTAGAAAATGGACCCAAAATACCAGCAGATATATGGTACTGTATCAGAAGCGTACAGCTCTATACAGTCTAGGGATAACAGTAAATCTCCGTATATATTTCATGAGTCATACACAGACGCTCACAGGCTCAGTATGGATTACCCAATAAAATAAAAAGTTGAAAAAGGGTACAGTATCACCAGATACAAGGTATATATAGTATAGTGTAAACATTCTGAATCTCCGTATACATTTCAGGAGGCAGACACAAACGCTCTCAGGCCCAGTATAGATTACACAAGAATATGAAAAGCTGTAAATGGGTAATGTAACACAAGCGTACAGCTGTATACAGTGTTGGGGTAATCTTAAAGCTCCTAATATATTGCCGGAGTAACAGACAGACGTTCACAGGCTCATTATGGATTACACCAGAATCTAAATAGCTAAAAAGATTACTGTATCAGAAGCACACAGCTGTGTACAGTATTGGCCAAATTTGAAATCTCGGTATATTTTTCCGGAGTCACCCTAAGACGCTCACTCAGTCTGTGCTTGACCATATTAAAAAATGTTGTAAAAAAGGTACTGGATTACAAGATGGCAAGTATATATATTATAGTGTACAATTGAAATCTCTGTATACATAGTCCCATAGTCACTCTCAGACGCTTATTCAGTATGGATTTGACCGTAATACTAAATGTCGAACAAAGGTACTGTATAACACGATACAAGCTGTATCGAGTATAGGGTAAAAATTGGTATCTCAGATTCACCGTATATATAGAAGGCGTAAACCACACACGCTCACTCACTATGGATGATACCGTAACACAAAATTTTGAACAAAGGTACTGTATCTGCACATACCAGGTGTATCCAGTCTAGTGGTAACTGTAAGTTTCCATCTATACATCCAGATTCAGACACAGACACTCACAGGCTCACTATGTATTACACCAGAATTTAAAAAGTAGAAAAAGGAAAAAGTTAGTCGAAGCGTACAACAGTATACAGTGTTGTGGTACTTTTAAATCTTCGTATATATTTCAATCTCAGTAAGCCAGTCCAGACTCTCCGCTACTGGAAACTACATGGATACAAGTACAGACAGAAAGTCGAGTGTTAGCAGAAATTTGGGAATTACTCATAGTGGGAAAACCTCCTGGTAGAAGTTGCAGAGGCGATGCAGACCCTCAATTACTGTGTCTGTGGAGACAGTGAAAACGGTTCTTTGTGAAAAAAGGATTGTTTTATCGCAGTAGCGTGGATCACATCACCGTTACTCGTCTCCATCAAATTGTGATCACAGGGAGAGATGTGGACATGGTCCTCACTGCCTATCATGATGTGTCTGGTCATTTTGGAGTGCAAAAGACAGAAGCCACAGGCCGCAGGCAATTCTATTGGATTGGAATGAGAGGACACATTGAAAAATGGTGGCAGGAATATCACACGTCTGTGACTATCACAACAGTGAAAGGTGATCATAAAGTACCACTGCATCCGCTTGTAAGTTGACGTCCATTACAAATGGTAGCCATTGATCATCTGAAGGTAGAGGCCAGCATGACAGGCCATAGCTACATCTTAACCATCATCGATCAATACACCAAATTTCTACTGGCCGTCCCTTTGAAGGATTTAACTGCCCAGACTACACAGCGGTGGAGCATGGAGAGGTAAGTTTTGCAACTTGCAAGTGCTGTGGCCATGACCAAGCAGGGGGGGCACACTAGCGGTCGACAGTACTGGCACAGGGCCCCTCATAGTATGCTGGTGTGTCTGACAGCAAGTGGGCCCCCCCACCATCAGAGACACTGTATTGTACTATGAGGGGCCCTGTGCAAGTGCCGTCGGCCATCAGTGGGCCCATCCACCTGTTCAGAGCAACAGCACTTGCCCGGGTGCGCCAGGTGTTGACCCGAGCCATTGGGGGTGGGTGGGCAGCCCACTTAGGGAGGTTTAAAAAATGGCATATGTTGATGTGTTGGCTGGACATTCAGCTGCTGCAAAGGGTGGAATTGGGCAAGTCCGAGGAAGAGGAGGACAAAAGCGAGGCAGTTTTCTGGCAACCTATGTGTCATCAGGGGAAGGTGGGACAAAATCCTTTGAAACCCATGCATGGTTCATTTTAATGAAGGTTAGATAATCAACATTTTGGGTCGACAGATGGGTCCTTTTTTCTGTCAGGATTGATCCAGCAGCACTGAAAACTCTTTCAGATAACACACTAGCAGCAGGGCAAGCGAGCTCCTGTAAGGCATATTGTGCCAATTCAGGCCAGGTGTCCAGCTTAGAGGCCCAATAGTCAAAAGCAAATGACCTGTGAGGGAGAACCTCGATATGGGAGAAGTAGTTTGTAACCATAGTTGACAACTGCTGTCTCCTGTCACTTTTAATCGATGCAGTATTAGCAGTCGTGTGAGCGGTACTTGAGAAATCATCCCACAACATGGTCATTAAACCCTTGTCTCCAACGCCACTTCAGCTGTGTGCACCACGAACACCTCTTACATTGTGCCCACTACGGCTCGTGGGAGAACCAGAACCACTGCTGTGTGCTGGGAAAGCCTCAAACATCGGTTTACCAGAGTTGCTTATTTGTTAGCCAATATTATAACTAGGTTCTCCTGTGGCATGATGTTGTGTAATTTGCCTTTGTAGCGTGGATGAAGGATGCTGGTCAGCCAGTAGTCGTCATGTGGGCCAATGTTCCAGGTGTCAATGCTGCACTGCCACTGCTGGGTGGAGGAGCACGTTCTGGCAAATCCACATCCATACAGTCATGCACAAACACTGTACCTGACCTTGGAATGCCAACATTTTCTCTTGCCCCCTGAGAAGCATCCTCCTGCCCAAAATAATCATCCCCTTCATCATCCTCCTCCTCTTTCTCTTCTTCATCCAGGACAGTTCCCTCACCAGACAATGGCTGACTGTCATCAAGGCTTCCCTCCTCCTCCTCCGCTGCAGACGCCTGATCCTTAATGTGCGTCAAACTTTGCATGAGCAGATGCATAAGTGGGATGCTCATGCTTATGATGGCGTCATCTGCACTTACCAGCCGTGTGCATTCCTCAAAACACTGTAGGACTTTACAGAGGTCTTTCAGCTTTGACCACTGCTCACCCGACAATTCCATGTCTTTCCTCAAACTATCTGCCCGTGTATCCTCCCACAAATTGCATTACAATCTGCCTCTGTTCGCACAGCCTCTCAACCATGTGCAGGGTGGAGTTCCACCTTGTTGCAATGTCTATGATTAGGCGGTGCTTGGGGAGGTGGAGCAATCACTTCAGCTTCTGCATACGAGTGGAGTGGACGTTTGAGTGACAGAAGTGCGAGCACAGTCTTCGCACCTTATGTAGCAGGGATGTTAACTCCGGATAATTATTAAGGAAGTACTGCACCACCAGGTTCAAAGTGTGAGCCAGGCAAGGTATGTGTGTGAGTTTTGCACGGGCTATGGCTGCCACAAAATTACGGCCGTTATCACTGACTACCTTGCCTGCCTCAAGATGTAGACTGCCCAGCCATGACTCAGTTTGTCGCTGCAAGTAGTCGGCCAGTACCTCCGCGGTGTGTCTGTTGTCTCCCAAAGACATCATCTTTAGCACAGCCTGCTGATGCTTACCACTAGCTGTTCGATAGTGGGACACCTCATGTGCAACACTGCCAGCTGCGGATGGAGTGCTCGTGCGACTGTGCTCTGTGGACGAGCTTTCGCTGATGGAGGAGGAGGAGGAGGGTTTAAAGCCTACAGCCAACTGTTTCCTATACCGTGGGCTAGGCAGCACTGTTCTACTGCCGCTGTCCCCTGTGGAGCCTGCATCCTCTGCATCCACCACATTAACCCAGTGCACAGTGATGGACACGTAACGGCCCTGGCCATGCCTACTGGTCCATGCATCTGTTGTGAGGTGCACCTTTCAAATCACTGACTGTTTTAGTGCATGGACAATGCGGTCTTTCAAATGCCGGTGGAGGGCAGGGATGGCTTTTCGAGAAAAGAAGTGCTGACTGGGTATTCATAGCGTGGGACAGCATAGACCATGAGCTCATGGAAAGCTTTGCTTTCAACCAAACGGTAGGGCATCATCTCTAATGAGAATAGTTTGGCAATGTAGATATTCAAGCACAGTGTACGCAGATGAGAGGATGAGTACTTTCTTGTCCTACTCAGAGTGTCTGGTAGGGTGAGTTGGACTGGAGAGCTGCATATGGGGGAAGTAGCGGTGGACCGGATGGAGTGAGAGGGGGTTGGTGATGATATTGGTGGTGATGGCCTAGATTCAGTGTTGTGTTGCAAAACCATTGTGATTCCCTGAGTGCTTTGACCTTGCGACGACACCTCCACATTTAGTGCTGGTGGTGTGCTTAACAGTGGCGGTGCTCTTATAGTGGGGGAAGCGATGGAGCGTTGCTGGCTACCTTCAGTCGGGGCAGGTGCACATGTACTACTTGAGGTTTTGTAGTCCGTCCACGCTTGCAAGTGCATGTTGATTAAATGTCTAAGCATGCAACTGGTATTCAAATTTCTGAGTTGTTTACCTCGGCTAAAGGTCCTTCCTCACTTCTTACAGGTAACCTTTGCCTGATCAATAGGATTTTGGACAAAGAAGTGCCACACTGCACTCTTCCTACTATGGTATACATTTTCTGGCCTTGCACGCTGTGCTAAGTTGACAGTCTGGTCAAGTTGTCCTGCAACTCTTTTAGTTTTTTTTCCACGTTTTAGGAAAGCTACGGGCCTGCTAGATAACCGCTGCTGCAATGTCAATGCCTGCTGCAGATCCTTCTCCTTATCTGAACTATTGCCAGTGCCACCCTCCTGCCCCAACGGATGCCAATCCGGGTCCAGAACTGGGTGATCCATCACCTCCTCCTCAAAGTCATCTGCACCTTCCTCTTTACCTTCCTCTGTGTCACCGTATAAGGTGGTATAGTATGCGGGAAGGGGCACCTGAGTTTCATCAGGGTCAGATTCTGGCTCAATAGACTGCGAAGGCAATGTAGTGCTTTGGGTCAATGTAACAGCAGAATCATCTAGCACTGGCTGTGCATCAGTGCACTCCGTGTCACATTCATCTTGGACTGGGGAATTCAGTTTTTGACTGGATAATCCAGGCATGGTATGTGAAAAGAGCTCCATAGAGTAATCTGAAGTGTGGGCTGCCGCATCCTTAACTTTTGGTGGGGGTGAAGGACACAAGGAAATGTGTTTTTCCTGACCAGAACTCTGCACTGACTACTCCGTGCTTGCAGGTTTTGAGCGTTCAGAAAAGGAGGCAATAGAGCTGGTGACTGTTTTGGCAATGTACGCCAAAACCTGTTCCTGATGGTCCGGCTTTAAAAGCGGTTTTCCTACTCCAAGAAAAGGGAACCTTACAGGCCTTCTTGGGCCAGACGATGACGCAGGCTCAACACCTCCTGCCTTAGCTGCTATTGAGCTTTTGCCTGATCTAGTCGATGCACCACCACATCAGTAACAGCTGCGCCCCCCTGCCCACGTCCGCGGCCTCTTCCATCATACTTCCTCATGTTTGGGAAAATGTACCAAAAATACCAGCAGAGAGATGGTACTGTATGAGGAGCGTCCACCTGTGTAAGGTGTATTAAAAAAATTAGATCCACGTATATATTTTGTTAGTCACAGATGCTCTCACAGTATGTATTGGACCGTAATCCAACAAGCAGATATAAGGAACTGTATCAGAAGTGTACAGCTGTATACGTTTTTTGTGTAACTAACAATCTCCAGCTCTATACGGTGTGCGTATGGAAAATTGTCAATCTCCGTCTATTTTTATACGGACTGACACACGCTGTCTCTGTCTAGTTTTGACCATATCAAACAGCAGATATACGAAACTGTTTGAAAAGCTGACAGCTCTCTAAGGTGTAGGTCTGGAAAAATGGAAAATCTCCTCGGCTTGTTTTTCCAGAGTCACACACAGATAGCTTCTATTTGTCTGTGATACAAGGTGGTACATGGTAGTGTGTGAGAAGCGTACACCGCTATATGGTGTCTGTATGGAAAATTGTCAATCTCTGTCTATTTGTATATGGACTGACACACGCTGTCTCTGTCTAGTTTTGACCGTGATCAAACAGCAGATATGTGAAAATGTTTGAAAAGCGGACAGCTCTGTAAGGTATAGGTCTGGAAAAATGGAAAATCTCCTCGGCTTGTTTTTCCAGAGTCACACCCAGAAAGCTTCTATTTGTCCGTGATACCAGCCGGTACACGGTAGTGTGTGAGGAGCGTACACCGCTATACTGTGTGTGAAAAAATGAGCGCTCAGTAACTCACCAAGACAAAATAATATAAGTTGGAAAGCTTTGAAAAAAGCAGTATGAACAGCAGTGTGCACACAGCAATGCAGCTAGCAGGTAGCCTTAAAAGGCAGCCTAATCACCACCAGCGCTGTTGCACACGACAAAAATCCTCCCCTTTTACTGCACACTAACTGTACAGTGAAAAGCGCTATCAGCAGAAGCAGTTTTTTTTTCTTCTTCCCTGCCTAACGCTCTCCCTGTTCAGAATCAGCAGCAGCACCTCTCCCTATTGTAAGATCGGCAGAAGTAAGATGGCGGTCGGCGATCACGGCCTTTTATACCCACTGTGACGCCACACAAAGCTAGCCAATCACTTCAATGCCCTTCTCTAAGATGGTGGTGGCCGCTACGCATGTCATCGCGTTGCCCACAGTGTGCGTCCTCCATCATTGGCTGAGAAAAGGAGCTGGAAGCATTATTTGAAACGCGACTTTGGCTCTCGGCTCGGCGACCTCATGGCCGACCTGACGCTATGGTTGGGTTTCTATTGGCGAAACCCGACTTTAGCTAAAGTTGGCTATTTTTGAATTTGACTGACCCGTTTCGCTCAACACTAATCATTAGGTATTTCTACACCACTACCATCCATCTCTACTCAAAATAGATTTCAGACGCTAGAAAATATAGAAAATCTTCCTTATACAAGTGAGGTAGAAAATCTCAATCATACCATACCAACCCCCCTCCGAGTGACTTCTAATAAAGACTGCCCACTGGAACAAAGAAAGCAAAAAACTAAATAAAGTCACCTTCCTTTTTCTCAATTAGGTCAAAGAAAACACGGAAAAGGGTGTGTAGGGGCGGGAAACTTACCAAAAAAAAGAGGAAACAACAACAAAAAAACAATTAAAACCCATATAACAGAAGATATTCAATTTAAGTGATCATGTGTTAGATGAACATGAAATACCCTTATTAAATAAATGACTAAAATATGCCCCCAGCGTGAAGTTTGACAAATTTCAGGCCTTTATAGGCATCAAACTATTTATGAGAAGGTTGGCCATTAAAAAAACACTATATATAAAAAAAATAACTACCAACAATTCTGAGAGCTCTATGGAAGTATTTGATCCATATGAACACACTTCTCTAAAAAAGAAATCCAATTTTAATCCTATTCAAGAATACGCTGGAGCATTTGAGGCTTTTCAGAAAAATGTCATACGTGACATAAGAAATATCTCAAACAAAAAATGTGTGAAATTCAAATATAATTTGTCAAACAGTGAACGTAGGGCTATTAGGCAACTTCAAAATTTTAGAGGCATCATTGTACGGCCAGCAGATGAAGGGGGAGGTACAGTGATTTTAAATACTGCAGACTACGACAAGGAATCTTTACACCTATTAGGTGATACATGTAGATACAAACTATTATCTAGCGACCCATCTGAAAACTATATTAAAGAAATGCAACAACTGATTGTAAAGGGACTAGATAAGGGCATTTGATTTTATAAATACCACGCACCCAAGAGTTCCTTACTTTTCCTATTTGCCCAAGATACACAAAAATCCAGTCCACCCACCTGGGAGACCAATAATATCAGGAATAGGAGGCCTAACTGCCAACCTGTCGAGATTTGCTGACTGTCATCTACAAAAGCTAGTTCCTAAACTCCCCTCCCATTTGAAAGATAGTACCCACATTCTACAGATTTTACAAACTATTCAATTGCAAGACCATTATATCTTGGGAACTTTAGACATCACCTCTTTGTATACGATTATTCAACAAGAAACGGGGTGTGAAGCTGCTAAATATTTTTTGCATAGAGATGGGACACTACCGAGTGACCAAATGTCCTTTATTTTAGAAAGCATGCACTTTATACTGACCCACAATTACTTTTCTTATGGGATGCACTACTACTCCCAGCAGTGGGGCACTGCCATGGGTACCAGGTTTGCTCCTAGCTATGCTAACTTGTATGTCGACAAATGGGAATAAGAAACTATTTATAGTGACGATCCACTACTGGCGAAGCTAGTCCTATGGCAGCGTTTTGTTGATGATATTGTTTTTATCTTGTCTGGTAGTCCTAATTTATTGTTAGATTTTATTACTGAATTAAATAAAAATCAATATTTTTTTAAATTTTACTGCAACCACCAGCAACAAGGAAATTAATTTTTAATTTTTAAAAATTTTTGTAGAAAAAAACACAATCCAGACTCAGACCTATCACAAACCAACAAATTCAAACAATTATATTTCCATAGACAGCTGCCACCTACCAAGCTGCCTTATAAATGTTCCCAAGAGTCAACTTATAAGAGCTCACAGAAACTGTTCAAGAATGCATGATTTTCATTTAGAAGCGAAGATGAATATCTTTGCACCGTGTCAGCCAGTAGATAGAAGTGGATACTCTGATAAAAAAAAAATTCTTATAAATGGTATGATACAAATTCCTTGATTCAAACAAGGCAGTTAGTGAAAAAACTTCCAAGAAAACAATTACTCCAAAACAAGGCGAAAAATAGTAATTACTCACTAACTCAGTGTTCCCCAACTCGGGTCCTCAAAAGCCACCAACAGATCATGTTTTCAGGATTTCCTTAATATTGCCCAGGTGATAATTGCATTACCTGTACAGGCAAGAATTCAAACACTGGTGCAAAACTGAGGAAATACTGAAAACATGACCTGTTGGTGGCTCTTGAGGACCGGATTTGGTCCTGTTTGCACTCCGTAGCAAGTCACGTGAGTCATCATGTGACCGTGACGTCATGCAAGGTCCGGCAGCTCATCTACACCTCTCCATTACACCTTGCTTACTGTAATTGTGGACACTGTACCCACGTGACAGCGGGGTACACTCCAGGAGGGACACCTGTCACCGTCCGGCACAGCGCCCCAATAGGTTTTATATGACCTCCTTTTCAACTACTTTCCCTGAAAAGATGCTGCTTCAAACTGGGACTATCGACTTAGTGTATGCATCTGCTTCTATAAAGGTAGCACTACTTATGAGCCTGTATTTTTCCCTTTACATGAAAACAGTTTTTTACAAAGTCTTGCACAATTCATGCTGTATCTTCTCTTCTTCTCTTATGGGATAAAAGAGATATACTAGTACAAACTATATCATATAGCCAATAAGGATTTTTGTTGGATTCATTGTTGCCACTTTCTCCTCCCCCTTTCAAGAATCCAGGTTATATAGAGTGCAAATTATATTTTTTATTTTAAGAATTTTAAGTTAGGACATAAGTGTGGTACTGTCCTATCATTTGCAGCTAATATCCTGGACTACGTCAGAACTTCTGGTTCCTTTTAATTATTGAAATATTTAGTACAGACAAAAAGTCGCAGTACAGCTGCCCTGCATCCCGATCCACTCCTGTGCAGGTAGATCTACCACCAAGCACTGAAGAGCACCCCTAAGGTATACAACCACCTTGTGTGGAAGTCTGGCATGATGGCTTAAATTAGCTGATAAGATGATATTGCTAAAATAATAGTTTAGCTATAGTATCTTAAAACCTATTTTAATGATTCAATTATGTAGAAAACACAGAATTTGATTCTTTGATCTGCTGTAATGCTTTTAATATTATTGGCTGGGGTTTCCGTACTTAGTATTAGAATATCAGCTTATCATCTCCACGGGTAGTCCTCCAATCAGTAATTTTTTTGTCATCGTTATTCACACTATGTACATTACATGTTTGCTTACTGTTACTGTTCTCTCACAGTATATCATTTTTGCTGAAAGGTTTTGTGAGAATCATGTGGGAATAGTGGATGAGGGCAGGTATATCTCGCCCAGATTCCTTTCCTATGTGGCCTAGTCTGGTCAGTATCGCACCTGCTTACTAATGAATAATGGGAGGTGGATATAAAAGGATGCCAGGTGGTTGTGTGAGTGTCTCAGCCTGGGAACACAGAGAGCCTGTCTGTGTGAGAGACACACGTGTGTGAAAGCAGTGCCCACTGCAACTGTGGTTTGGCTGGACGGGAGAAGCCCGCCAGTTGGTAGTTAGGTTGTCCATTGTTTAGTTAGTGCCAGACAGGCAAGGATTTGTTTTATGTTTTATTTCCTTTTGCATTGCTTTCACCGTTAATAAACCTGACCCAGGGTCAGTTACACCCGAATCCCAGCTCTGCGCCTGAGTTTCATGCTGAATGCACGTGACCTTCGACCCCAGCAAAGGCAATCCAGGAGTGTTTTATCACATTGTGGTGGAGAACGCGGGCATCACGTTGCAAGCATGAGCATGGAGGACGTGGTGAAAGCGCTGGTACAGTCCACCGCCGTCCAGCAAGAAGCTAATCGGGTGATGATGGCCCAGCTGAAGGAGTTGGTGGACATGACAGTTACCGATCGTTCGCTTCTCCAGCAGGTGGCGCAGCGCTTGGCAAGCTTACCTGAGGTTAACCTGGAAGCCGAGTCGAGAGTGATTCACGTGAGTCGGTACTGGCAGAAGATGACGACCGAAGATGACGTCGAGGCATACCTGACCACGTTTGAACGTACGGCGTTGCGAGAAAAATGGCCGAAGGCAAGATGGGCCGGCCTGATTGCCCCGTTTCTTTCCGGTGAGGCCCAAAAGGCTTATTATGACTTAGAGCCTGAAGCTGCGCAGGACTTTGACAAACTGAAAGCCGAGATCTTGGCCCGGCTGGGAGTGACGACCGCTGTCCCTGCACAGAGAGTGCATCAATGGACTTATCAGCCGGATAAATCACCGCGGTCACAGATGTTCGACCTGATCCACGTGACGAAGAAGTGGCTACAACCCGAGGTGCTGACAGCGCCAGAGATAATCCAGAGAGTCGTCATGGACAAGTACCTGAGAGCTCTACAGCCAGCCCTGAGGAAGTGGGTAAGCCATGGAAATCCTACGACGGCAGATCAACTGGTGGATCTGGTTGAACGTTACTCCGTGGCGGAAGGACTCAGAGACGACGCTACCCCACCTCGTTCTTCATCATCTCCACGTGGAACCGGTAAGACTGTTCCAGGAAGTAGGGGAAATCAAAAAATCCCTAAGACAGTGGGGGAGGAAAACGGGACTGCCCGCACTGAGAGGCCGAGAGTAACGAACTATGGTCTAAGCAAGGGGCCCGTTAGGTGTTTCCGCTGCCAAGAGATGGGACATATTGCTGCAAACTGTCCGGTCACTACTGAACCCATGCAGTGCGACGTCACAGACTCTAAAAATCGCATGTCTATGGTTGCACGGGTAGTGAGTGTGAATGCCGGTCAAAAGGATGTGGAAAAACACTTGTGTGATTTAACTGTTGATGGCAAAAATGTGGTGGCATTGTTAGACTCGGGAAGTGTGGTGACTCTGGTGAAGGCCAGTCTGGTGTCAGCCCCGACTGGACCATCAGACAAATTTTCGGTAACGTGTGTGCATGGAGACACCTGTTCGTACCTCACCACGGTCATATGCATTACAACTTCCTATGGGTCTGTGCAACATAAAGTGGGACTCGTCCTGGCGTTATTGCATGATGTTATCCTGGGCCGGGATTTTCCCCACTTCTGGCAATTGTGGGAGAATCAGTTGATGCCCTCGGGTAATAGTGTACATGATTCTTCTCCCAGGGCGCGTGTGGGTCCCGAACCCCGGGAAGAGGTCTCCCCGGAAGACTCGGGGGAAGAGTCTGCGGGAAATGACCTGCAGTTCCCGTTTTCAGTCATGGCGGGTGATACGGAGGAGACCGGGGAAGAGGAGGAGGCCGACAGCCGTCCACCTCCCCGTTTGCCGGATTTAGAAGTTCAGAAAGATGACTTCCAAAGCGAGCAAATAAAGGATCCTACCCTTTCTCAGGCTAGGACAAATGTAAAAGTGATAAATGGGGTACCCGTAGAACCTGGCTCTAGGCTGGCATATCCTTACATGGTTCTGGACAATGATTTACTCTATCAGATAGAGAAAAAGGGGGAAGATACGGTGCAACTATTAGTCGTGCCAAAACCCTACCGGCGGCAGGTGCTGGACCTGGCCCACGGACATGTGATGGGAGGTCACCTGGGAGTCCAGAAAACCACCGAAAGGATATTACACTGTTTTGTTTGGCCAGGCATGCATCACGATATCCGTGTATATTGTGAGTCTTGTCCTGACTGCCAAGCCTCTGCACCTAAGTCCCGGTTCTGTAGCCCTTTGGTACCCCTACCTATTATTGAAGTCCCGTTTGAGAGGATTGGGATGGATTTAGTTGGGCCCCTTCCACGGTCTGCACGTGGACACCAACATATCCTGGTCATCTTGGATTATGCCACTCGTTACCCGGAGGCCATCCCTTTGCGTAACACGGCCACCAAGACGATTGCCAAGGAACTGGTGCATGTGTTTAGTCGGGTCAGTATACCAAAACAGATACTCACCGACCAGGGGACCCCCTTTATGTCCAGGGTAATGAAGGAGCTCTGCCGATTGTTACAAATCGAACCGTTACGCACATCCGTGTATCACCCTCAAACAGACGGGTTGGTCGAACGGTTCAATAAAACTCTGAAGCAGATGCTGAGAAAGGTGATAGACAAGGATGGGAAGAACTGGGACTATTTACTTCCGTATTTGCTTTTTGCCATCAGGGAAGTACCCCAGTCTTCCACGGGGTTCTCGCCTTTCGAGTTATTGTACGCCCGACGTCCTCGCGGACTGTTAGACGTTGCAAAAGAAACCTGGGAGGGTCAGGTCACTCCGTTTAAAACAGTGATAGATCACGTCACACAAATGCAGGACCGTATTACGGCTGTTATGCCTATCGTCAAAGAACACGTGATACAGGCTCAAGGAGCCCAAAAAAGAATCTATGATAGGGGCGCCAAGATCCGTACGTTTGCACCCGGAGATAGGGTGTTGATCCTGGTCCCCACGGTGGACAGTAAGTTCCTGGCAAAGTGGCAGGGCCCCTTTGAGATTAAGGAAAGAGTTGGTGAAGTAAACTATAAAGTATACCAGGCAGGTAAACGCAAACCTGAACAGATTTATCATGTAAATCTGATAAAACCCTGGAAAGATCGGTCTGCCTTGTCAGCGGAGCTGGCCCGTCCCGTCTGCTCGCATACTGTACCGGAGGTACGGGTTGCAGAGACTCTCTCGGAGTGGCAAAAGACTGAGGTCAGGCAGTTTCTACTTCACAACCAAAAGTTTTTCTCAGAAAAACCCGGGCAGACTACGCTAATAAAACATGACATCGTAACGGAACCTGGTGTCACAGTTCACGTAAAGCCCTACCGAATCCCGGAAGCGCGCCGTGAAGACGTTTCCCGAGAAGTGAAGGCAATGTTAGAGTTAGGTGTCATTGAGGAATCGCACAGTGCTTGGTCCAGCCCGATTGTGCTAATTCCTAAACCGGACGGCACCATCCGGTTCTGCAATGACTTCAGGAAACTGAATGCGGTCTCAAAATTTGATGCCTACCCCATGCCCCGGGTCGACGAGTTAATAGATCGGTTAGGAAAAGCCCGGTATATTACGACCCTAGACCTAACAAAGGGGTATTGGCAGATCCCTCTGGTGGAGGCTGCCAGAGAAAAGACAGCATTTGCTACCCCAGAAGGTCTATTTCAGTATGTGTATATGCCGTTTGGACTGCACGGAGCACCGGCGACCTTCCAGAGACTGATGGATCGAGTCCTGAGGCCACATAGGTAGTACGCTTTGGCCTATTTGGACGACATTGTCATTTACAGCTTGGACTGGGAGACTCATCTCCAGAAAGTACAAGCTGTGATTGACGACCTGTGGGAGGCAGGTCTAACCGCGAACCCCAAGAAATGTCACATCGGGCTAGAAGAAGCCCGGTATTTGGGGTATGTAATTGGGAGGGGTGTTGTTAAACCCCAGGTTGATAAGATTCAGGCGGTTCAGGACTGGCCACAACCTGTCAACAAGAAGCAGGTGCAAGCCTTCCTGGGGATCGCCGGTTATTATCGCCGGTTCATACTCAATTTTGCAGCCATCGCTACCCCCCTGACGGATCTTACAAAAGGGAAAGACTCCGTCATGATTAAATGGAGTTTAGCGGCTGAAGAAGCCTTCCATAGCCTAAAACGGGCACTTTGCTCTCAGCCCGTACTGGTGACTCCAGACTTCCGCAGTGAGTTTGTGGTACAAACGGATGCCTCTGATACCGGTATCGGGGCCGTACTCTCACAAGTGAGGGACGGAGTCGAACACCCAGTCCTCTATCTCAGCAGGAAGCTGAATAAACACGAGCAAAGGTATGCAGTCGTAGAAAAAGAGTGCCTCGCCATTAAGTGGGCTCTAGAGGCCCTCAAATATTACCTGGTGGGCCGAAAGTTCAGGCTGATCACGGACCATGCCCCTCTCAAGTGGATGCACTTGAACAAGGAACGGAATAGCCGGGTGACCCGGTGGTTCCTTGCCCTGCAGGCCTACACTTTTACGGT
The DNA here is from genome assembly GCF_039654945.1 of Dendrobates tinctorius. Taxonomy (NCBI): domain Eukaryota; kingdom Metazoa; phylum Chordata; class Amphibia; order Anura; family Dendrobatidae; genus Dendrobates; species Dendrobates tinctorius. The sequence continues at coordinate 6,589,938 of NW_027361765.1, forward strand.
GGAGCACTGCCCAGGGGTACAGATGGGAAATGCAGATGCCCTGTCCCGAGTGCACTGTTTGGCGGGTGTCATTGCTCGACCGGAGTGGTCTGAGCAGAGGGGGGGGATATGTGAGATTCATGTGGGAATAGTGGATGAGGGCAGGTATATCTCGCCCAGATTCCTTTCCTATGTGGCCTAGTCTGGTCAGTATCGCACCTGCTTACTAATGAATAATGGGAGGTGGATATAAAAGGATGCCAGGTGGTTGTGTGAGTGTCTCAGCCTGGGAACACAGAGAGCCTGTCTGTGTGAGAGACACACGTGTGTGAAAGCAGTGCCCACTGCAACTGTGGTTTGGCTGGACGGGAGAAGCCCGCCAGTTGGTAGTTAGGTTGTCCATTGTTTAGTTAGTGCCGGACAGGCAAGGATTTGTTTTATGTTTTATTTCCTTTTGCATTGCTTTCACCGTTAATAAACCTGACCCAGGGTCAGTTACACCCGAATCCCAGCTCTGCGCCTGAGTTTCATGCTGAATGCACGTGACCTTCGACCCCAGCAAAGGCAATCCCGGAGTGTTTTATCACATTGTGGTGGAGAACGCGGGCATCACGTTGCAAGCATGAGCATGGAGGACGTGGTGAAAGCGCTGGTACAGTCCACCGCCGTCCAGCAAGAAGCTAATCGGGTGATGATGGCCCAGCTGAAGGAGTTGGTGGACATGACAGTTACCGATCGTTCGCTTCTCCAGCAGGTGGCGCAGCGCTTGGCAAGCTTACCTGAGGTTAACCTGGAAGCCGAGTCGAGAGTGATTCACGTGAGTCGGTACTGGCAGAAGATGACGACCGAAGATGACGTCGAGGCATATCTGACCACGTTTGAACGTACGGCGTTGCGAGAAAAATGGCCGAAGGCAAGATGGGCCGGCCTGATTGCCCCGTTTCTTTCCGGTGAGGCCCAAAAGGCTTATTATGACTTAGAGCCTGAAGCTGCGCAGGACTTTGACAAACTGAAAGCCGAGATCTTGGCCCGGCTGGGAGTGACGACCGCTGTCCCTGCACAGAGAGTGCATCAATGGACTTATCAGCCGGATAAACCACCGCGGTCACAGATGTTCGACCTGATCCACGTGACGAAGAAGTGGCTACAACCCGAGGTGCTGACAGCGCCAGAGATAATCCAGAGAGTCGTCATGGACAAGTACCTGAGAGCTCTACAGCCAGCCCTGAGGAAGTGGGTAAGCCATGGAAATCCTATGACGGCAGATCAACTGGTGGATCTGGTTGAACGTTACTCCGTGGCGGAAGGACTCCGAGACGACGCTACCCCACCTCGTTCTTCATCATCTCCACGTGGAACCGGTAAGACTGTTCCAGGAAGTAGGGGAGATGGAAAAATCCCTAAGACAGTGGGGGAGGAAAACGGGACTGCCCGCACTGAGAGGCCGAGAGTAACGAACTATGGTCTAAGCAAGGGGCCCGTTAGGTGTTTCCGCTGCCAAGAGATGGGACATATTGCTGCAAACTGTCCGGTCACTACTGAACCCATGCAGTGCGACGTCACAGACTCTAAAAATCGCATGTCTATGGTTGCACGGGTAGTGAGTGTGAATGCCGGTCAAAAGGATGTGGAAAAACACTTGTGTGATTTAACTGTTGATGGCAAAAATGTGGTGGCATTGTTAGACTCGGGAAGTGTGGTGACTCTGGTGAAGGCCAGTCTGGTGTCAGCCCCGACTGGACCATCAGACAAATTTTCGGTAACGTGTGTGCATGGAGACACCTGTTCGTACCTCACCACGGTCATATGCATTACAACTTCCTATGGGTCTGTGCAACATAAAGTGGGACTCGTCCTGGCGTTATTGCATGATGTTATCCTGGGCCGGGATTTTCCCCACTTCTGGCAATTGTGGGAGAATCAGTTGATGCCCTCGGGTAATAGTGTACATGATTCTTCTCCCAGGGCGCGTGTGGGTCCCGAACCCCGGGAAGAGGTCTCCCCGGAAGACTCGGGGGAAGAGTCTGTGGGAAATGACCTGCAGTTCCCGTTTTCAGTCATGGCGGGTGATACGGAGGAGACCGGGGAAGAGGAGGAGGCCGACAGCCGTCCACCTCCCCGTTTGCCGGATTTAGAAGTTCAGAAAGATGACTTCCAAAGCAAGCAAATAAAGGATCCTACCCTTTCTCAGGCTAGGACAAATGTAAAAGTGATAAATGGGGTACCCGTAGAACCTGGCTCTAGGCTGGCATATCCTTACATGGTTCTGAACAATGATTTACTCTATCAGATAGAGAAAAAGGGGGAAGATACGGTGCAACTATTAGTCGTGCCAAAACCCTACCGGCGGCAGGTGCTGGACCTGGCCCACGGACATGTGATGGGAGGTCACCTGGGAGTCCAGAAAACCACCGAAAGGATATTACACTGTTTTGTTTGGCCAGGCATGCATCACGATATCCGTGTATATTGTGAGTCTTGTCCTGACTGCCAAGCCTCTGCACCTAAGTCCCGGTTCTGTAGCCCTTTGGTACCCCTACCTATTATTGAAGTCCCGTTTGAGAGGATTGGGATGGATTTAGTTGGGCCCCTTCCACGGTCTGCACGTGGACACCAACATATCCTGGTCATCTTGGATTATGCCACTCGTTACCCGGAGGCCATCCCTTTGCGTAACACGGCCACCAAGACGATTGCCAAGGAACTGGTGCATGTGTTTAGTCGGGTCGGTATACCAAAACAGATACTCACCGACCAGGGGACCCCCTTTATGTCCAGGGTAATGAAGGAGCTCTGCCGATTGTTACAAATCGAACCGTTACGCACATCCGTGTATCACCCTCAAACAGACGGGTTGGTCGAACGGTTCAATAAAACTCTGAAGCAGATGCTGAGAAAGGTGATAGACAAGGATGGGAAGAACTGGGACTATTTACTTCCATATTTGCTTTTTGCCATCAGGAAAGTACCCCAGTCTTCCACGGGGTTCTCGCCTTTCGAGTTATTGTACGCCCGACGTCCTCGCGGACTGTTAGACGTTGCAAAAGAAACCTGGGAGGGTCAGGTCACTCCGTTTAAAACAGTGATAGATCACGTCACACAAATGCAGGACCGTATTATGGCTGTTATGCCTATCGTCAAAGAACACGTGATACAGGCTCAAGGAGCCCAAAAAAGAATCTATGATAGGGGCGCCAAGATCCGTACGTTTGCACCCGGAGATAGGGTGTTGATCCTGGTCCCCACGGTGGACAGTAAGTTCCTGGCAAAGTGGCAGGGCCCCTTTGAGATTAAGGAAAGAGTTGGTGAAGTAAACTATAAAGTATACCAGGCAGGTAAATGCAAACCTGAACAGATTTATCATGTAAATCTGATAAAACCCTGGAAAGATCGGTCTGCCTTGTCAGCGGAGCTGGCCCGTCCCGTCTGCTCGCATACTGTACCGGAGGTACGGGTTGCAGAGACTCTCTCGGAGCGGCAAAAGACTGAGGTCAGGCAGTTTCTACTTCACAACCAAAAGTTTTTCTCAGAAAAACCCGGGCAGACTACGCTAATAAAACATGACATCGTAACGGAACCTGGTGTTACAGTTCACGTAAAGCCCTACCGAATCCCGAAAGCGCGCCGTGAAGCCATTTCCCGAGAAGTGAAGGCAATGTTAGAGTTAGGTGTCATTGAGGAATCGCACAGTGCTTGGTCCAGCCCGATTGTGCTAATTCCTAAACCGGACGGCACCATCCGGTTCTGCAATGGCTTCAGGAAACTGAATGCGGTCTCAAAATTTGATGCCTACCCCATGCCCCGGGTCGACGAGTTAATAGATCGGTTAGGAAAAGCCCGGTATATTACGACCCTAGACCTAACAAAGGGGTATTGGCAGATCCCTCTGGTGGAGGCTGCCAGAGAAAAGACAGCATTTGCTACCCCAGAAGGTCTATTTCAGTATGTGTATATGCCGTTTGGACTGCACGGAGCACCGGCGACCTTCCAGAGACTGATGGATCGAGTCCTGAGGCCACATAGGTAGTACGCTTTGGCCTATTTGGACGACATTGTCATTTACAGCTTGGACTGGGAGACTCATCTCCAGAAAGTACAAGCTGTGATTGACGACCTGTGGGAGGCAGGTCTAACCGCGAACCCCAAGAAATGTCACATCGGGCTAGAAGAAGCCCGGTATTTGGGGTATGTAATTGGGAGGGGTGTTGTTAAACCCCAGGTTGATAAGATTCAGGCGGTTCAGGACTGGCCACAACCTGTCAACAAGAAGCAGGTGCAAGCCTTCCTGGGGATCGCCGGTTATTATCGCCGGTTCATACCCAATTTTGCAGCCATCGCTACCCCCCTGACGGATCTTACAAAAGGGAAAGACTCCGTCATGATTAAATGGAGTTTAGCGGCTGAAGAAGCCTACCATAGCCTAAAACGGGCACTTTGCTCTCAGCCCGTACTGGTGCCTCCAGACTTCCGCAGTGAGTTTGTGGTACAAACGGATGCCTCTGATACTGGTATCGGGGCCGTACTCTCACAAGTGAGGGACGGAGTCGAACACCCAGTCCTCTATCTCAGCAGGAAGCTGAATAAACACGAGCAAAGGTATGCAGTCGTAGAAAAAGAGTGCCTCGCCATTAAGTGGGCTCTAGAGGCCCTCAAATATTACCTGGTGGGCCGAAAGTTCAGGCTGATCACGGACCATGCCCCTCTCAAGTGGATGCACTTGAACAAGGAACGGAATAGCCGGGTGACCCGGTGGTTCCTTGCCCTGCAGGCCTACACTTTTACGGTGGAGCACCGCCCAGGGGTACAGATGGGAAATGCAGATGCCCTGTCCCGAGTGCACTGTTTGGCGGGTGTCATTGCTCGACCGGCGTGGTCTGAGCAGAGGGGGGGCATATGTGAGAATCATGTGGGAATAGTGGATGAGGGCAGGTATATCTCGCCCAGATTCCTTTCCTATGTGGCCTAGTCTGGTCAGTATCGCACCTGCTTACTAATGAATAATGGGAGGTGGATATAAAAGGATGCCAGGTGGTTGTGTGAGTGTCTCAGCCTGGGAACACAGAGAGCCTGTCTGTGTGAGAGACACACGTGTGTGAAAGCAGTGCCCACTGCAACTGTGGTTTGGCTGGACGGGAGAAGCCCGCCAGTTGGTAGTTAGGTTGTCCATTGTTTAGTTAGTGCCGGACAGGCAAGGATTTGTTTTATGTTTTATTTCCTTTTGTATTGCTTTCACCGTTAATAAACCTGACCCAGGGTCAGTTACACCCGAATCCCAGCTCTGCGCCTGAGTTTCATGCTGAATGCACGTGACCTTCGACCCCAGCAAAGGCGATCCCGGAGTGTTTTATCACAGTTTATATGCTGGTTCTGCCTATAGATATTTACTGGCCAATCATTGCAATGTATGTGTAACATTTGTCCTCCTGATACTCACTTTTTCTAATTGTAGCTTCCACCTGCTTGTTCTTATTCTTGCTTTTTTTTAACATACTTATAATGTCTTTCTTTTTGTGCTTATTTGCTCTTTGAACTACAAGTATTTATTTACATGAGTGAAAATTAGTTTTTTGGAAGTTCACTCTTTATGTGCTACAGACGAAAAAAGCACCTTTTGGCCCCCTTCACGCATATTTTTTTTGTGTCCGTATGTGGTCCGGCACATCCATTGTATTCAATAGTAGTGCGCACATGTCAAGTTTTTCACACGGACCACTCAGTGCATATAAAGGTGTGGCCTTCCTTTTCTTTGAGCAGGGAATTAAATTCATGTAGTTCCCCATAGCTCCATGTCCACCAGCCAGGTTTCAGCCCTTCTCCACCCTTATTCACATGCATGTCACTTGACAAATGGAAAGGTTTTAATATTATAGGTTAGGACCGTCCAAATAGGTTTACTGTGATGTGGCGACATGGCTTTTACAATTTTTTTTTAATCAAAATTATGTTAACTACCCTATGTTATTTTCATGCACTATTGCTGTTTATTTATTTACTGCATTACATTTGCTTTTTATGCTTTTATACTGGGTTTTTGTCTGTTTAGTGGCCAATGTGAACATGCTCAACCTGCTGCATGCACAACATCTTATATTCCCGTTCATTTCATTAGGTTTTCTATTTCTGGCTTATGTCTAACTGAAAGTGAAATCTTCAAACCTTGATATAGGTTCTCGGTGGCAATTTTAAGCTAGCTGACCTTTACTGCTGCTAACAGGTATGACATATCTGGATTTATCAAGCTTGACTAATGTCACCCTCAAGGATTGCAAAATTTGACATGCTGGTTGGTTCTCAGTGATATAATGTAGGGAATCTACTGATAAAAATAGGATTAAATTGCCTAAAACCTAATTTGTATGCATCTTCAGACACTTCTCTTTACTAATAAAAGTTATACACATTTAGCACTTGATGTTACAATTGTTCTACTGGATTTATTACTAAAGTGCTACTATCCCCATTTCTAGAAAAAAAGCAAAAATATCGGGATGTGTGCCAGGTCAAAATAAGTTATACCTGTAGTTAAAGTATAATAAACTTTATTAAGTACAAAACGACAATACATAGATAAATCCGGCAGTACAGACAAGGATTATAATTAGTGGGTGAGCATCTGAACCCCATTAATGCAAGATATAGTAATATATGGATCACTGATTAATATGGAGTAAAGTTAAGTTTGAATCAATATTCAAGATTATATAAACATATACAGAAGCTTGAAAAAGTGTTTAGCCCCCGGCTTTTTACCTGTTTTTTACATTACAAATTGTGTTTAAATATTTTTCTAATCCGATTTGTGTGTGATGCATCAGCTCTAAATAGTCTAAGTTGGTAAAGTGAGAAAAATATAGGCATAAATTACATTTATGGGATGTAATAACTAAAAATTTTCTTATGAATATGTATTCACCCTATGAAGCATCTAAAAATTTCTGGTGCAATCAATTACCTACATATGTCACATGCTTAGTGAAAGGAAGTCCACCTGTGTGCAACCTAAGTGTCAGATGGTCTGTCAGTATATACACACCTTTTCTGAAATGCCATAGATTTTGCAACACTATTAAGCAAGAGGCATCACGAACCAAGCAACACCATGAAGACCAAGGAGATCTCCTAACAAGTCAGGGACAAAGCTGTTGAGAAGTACAAGTCAGGGTTGGGGTATTAAAAAAAATATCACAATCTATCATGATCCACAGAAGCACTACCAAATCCATTATTATCAAATGGAAAGTATATGGTACCACTGCAAACCTGCCAAGAGAAGGCTGCCTACCAAAGCTCTCAGTCCAAGCAAAGAGAGCATAAATTAGAGAGGCAACACAGAGACTGAAGGTGACGCTGAAGGTTCTGCAGTTTCCAAGCAGAGGCTGAAGCATCTGTCCATATGACCACAATAAGCCATACACTGCATAGAGGTGACCTTTATAGAAAAGTGGGCAGAAAAATATTTAAATATGCACAAAAATTATGACTTTTTTTGTCTTTGCCAAAAGACATTGTGGGAGACTCTGCAATTGTATGGAAGAAAATGTTGTGGTCAGATGAGACCAAAATTGAACCTTTTGACCATCAAGGTAAACGCTATATCTGGAATCAAACTAACACAGCTCATCACTAAAAGAACATCATCCTCACAGTGAAACATGATAGAAACAGCATCATGCTGTGGGGATGTTTTTCAGCAGCAAGTAAGGAAAAATGGTCTGAATTGAGGGGAAATGGATGTGATTTCAAACTGGGATGGAAGTTCACCTTCCAACAAGATAACACTCGAGTGATTTAAGCAGAAACATGTAATTTTTTTGAGTGACCTAGTCAAAACCAAGACATTAACCCCTTCACTACCAAGGGTGGTTTGCACGTTAACTCCCGGGCCAATTTTTACAATTCTGACCACTGTACTTTTATGAGGTCATAACTCTGGAACGCTTCCATGGATCCTGGTGATTCTGACATTGTTTTCTCGTGACATATTGTACTTCATGTTAGTGGTAAAATTGCATTCAAATAACTTGCGTTTATTTGTGAAAAAAACAGAAATTTGGCGAAAATTTTGAAAATGTCGCAATTTTCCAACTTTGAATTTTTATGCCCTTAAATCACAGCGATACGGCACACAAAAAACTTAATACATAACATTTCCCACATGTTTACTTTACATCAGCACAATTTTGGAACCAAAAATTTTTTTTGTTAGGAAGTTATAAGGGTTAAAAATTGACCAGCGATTTCTCATTTTTGCAACACCATTTTATTTTTAGGGACCACATCACATTTGAAGCCACTTTGAGGGGTCTATATGATAGAAAATACCCAAAAGTGACACCATTCTAAAAACTGCACCCCTTAAGGTGCTTAAAACCACATTCAAGAAGTTTATTAACCCTTTAGGTGCGTCACAGGAATTTTTTGAATATTAAAAAAAAAATGAACATTTAACTTTTTTTCACAAAAAAAATACTTCAGGTTCAATTTTCTTTATTTTACCAAGGGTAACAGGAGAAATTGGACTGCAAAAGTTATTGTGCAATTTGTCCTGAGTACGCTGATACCTGATATGTGGGGGGAACCACTGTTTCGGCGCATGGCAGAGCTCAGAATGGAAGGAGCGCCGTTTGACTTTTTCAATGCAAAATTGGCTGGAATTCAGATTGGATGCCATGTCGCGTTTGGAGAGCCCCTGATGTACCTAAATAGTGGAAACCCCCCCAAGTGACCCCATTTTGGAAACTAGACCCCCCAAGGAACTTATCTAGATATGTGGTGAGAACTTTGAACCCACAAGGGCTTCACAGAAGTTTATAACGTACAGCGGTACAATTAAAAAATCATATTTTTTCCAAAAAATGATCTTTTCACCCCCAATTTTTATTTTTCCAAGGGTAACAGGACCCTAAAAGTTATTGTGCAATTTGTCCTGAGTACGCTGATACCCCATATGTGGGTGTAAATGACTATTTAGGCGCATAGCAGAGCTCGGAAGGGAAGCAGCGCCATTTGACGTTTTTGGCTAGAATTGAGATCGAACACCATGTCGCGATTGGAAAACCCCTGATGTACCAAAACAGTGGAAACCCCCCACAAATGACACCATTTTGGAATCTAGACCCCCCAAGGAACTTATCTAGATGTGTGGTGAGAACTTTGAACCCCCAAGGGCTTCACAGAAGTTTATAACGTACAGCGGTACAATTAAAAAATCATATTTTTTCCACAAAAATGATCTTTTCACCCTCAATTCTTATTTTTCCAAAAGTAACAGGACCCTAAAAGATATTGTGCAATTTATCCTGAGTGCGCTGATACCCCACATGTGGGGGTAAACCATTATTTGGGCGCATGGCAGAGCTCGGAAGGGAAGCAGCACCATTTGACGTTTTTGGCTGGAATTGAGATCGGACACCATGTCGCGTTAGGAAAGCCCCTGATGTACCAAAACAGTAGGAACCCCCCACAAATGACACCATTTTGGAAACTAGACCCCCCAAGGAACTTATCTAGATGTGTGGTGAGCACTTTGAACCCCCCAGTGCTTCACTGAAGTTTATAATGTCCGGGCGTGAAAATAAAGAAATCGTATTTTTTCCACAAACATCATCTTTTAGTCCCCATTTTTTTTATTTTCCCAAGGGTAACAGGAGAAATTGGACCCCAAAAGTTGTTGTCCAATTTGTCCTGAGTACGCTGACACCCCATATGTGGGAGAAAACTACTGTATGGGCACACGTCGGGGCTCGGAAGGGAAGTAGTGACGTTTTGGAATGCAGACTTTGATGGAATGGTCTGCGGGTGTCATGTTGCCTTTGGAGAGCCCCTAATGTACCTAAACAGTGGAAACCCCCCACAAATGACCCCATTTTGGAAACTAGACCCCCTGAGGAACTTATCTAAAAGTGTGGTGAGCACTTTGAACCCCCAAGGACTTCACAGAAGTTTATAATGCCCAGGCATGAAAATAAAAAAATCATATTTTTTCCACAAACATGATCAATTAGTCTCCAATTTTTTTATTTTCCCAAGGGCAACAGGAGAAATTGGACCCCAAAAGTTGTTGTCCAATTTTTCCTGAGTACGCTGATACCTCATATGTGGGAGAAAACTACTGTATGGGCACACGTCGGGGCTCGGAAGGGAAGTAGTGACGTTTTGGAATGCAGACTTTGATGGCATGGTCTGCGGGTGTCATGATGCTTTTGGAGAGCCCCTGATGTACCTAAACAGTGAAAACCCCCCACAAGTGACCCCATTTTGGAAACTAGACCCCCTAATGAACTTATCTAGATGTGTGGTGAGCACTTTGAACCCCCCAGTGCTTCACAGAAGTTTATAACGACCGGGCGTGAAAATAAAAATATCGTATTTTTTCAACAAACATCATCTTTTAGTCCCATTTTTTTATTTTCCCAAGGGTAACAGGAGAAATTGGACCCCAAAAGTTGTTGTCCAATTTGTCCTGAGTACGCTGACACCCCATATGTGGGAGAAAACTACTGTATGGGCACACGTCGTGGCTCGGAAGGGAAGTAGTGACGTTTTGGAATGCAGACTTTGATGGATTGGTCTGCGGGTGTCATGTGCGTTTGGAGAGCCCCTGATGTACCTAAACTATTGAAACTCCCCACAAGTGACCCCATTTTGGAAACTAGACCCCCACGGAACTTATCTAGATGTGTGGAGAGCACTTTGAACCCCAAGTGCTTCACAGAAGTTTATAACGCCTGGGCGTGAAAATAAAAAAAACATTTTTTCCGCAAAATTATATTTTTGCCCCCAATTTTTTATTTTCCTAAGGGTAACAGAAGAAATTGGACCCCAAAAGTTGTTTTGTAATTTGTCCTGAGTAGGCTGATACCCTACATGTGGGGGTAAAACACTGTTTGGGCGCATGGCAGAGCTTGGAAGGGAAGGAGCACCATTTGACTTTTTCAACGCAGAATTGGCTGGAATTGAGATCAGACGCCATGTTGCCTTTGGAGAGCACCTGATGTGCCCAAACAGTGGAAACCCCCCAATTATAACTCCAACCCTAACCCCAACACACTCCTAACCCTAATCTGAGCCCTAGCCCTAACCCTAGCCCTAACCCTAGCCCTAACCCTATCCCTAACCCTAACCCTAGCCCTAACCCTAGCCCTAACCCTAACCCTAGCCCTAACCCTACCCTAACCCTAACCCTAGCGGGAAAATGGAAATAAATACATTTTCTTTTAGTTTTATTATTTTTTCCTAACTAAGGGGGTGATAACGGGGGGTTTGATTTACTATTTATGGCGGTTTTTATGTTTGGCGGCTGTCGCACGCTAAAAGACGCTTTTTATTGTAAAAATAGTTTTTGCATCACCACATATTGTGAGCTATAATTTTTCCGTATTTTGACCCACTGAGTCATGTGAGGTCTTATTTTTTGCGGGACGAGTTGACGTTTTTATTGGTACCATTTTTGGGCACGTGACATGTTTTGATCGCTTTTTATACCGATTTTTGGGACGCAGAATGAACAAAAACCAGCGTTTCATGAATTTCTTTTGGGGGAGTGCGTTTACACCGTTCCGCGTGCGGTAAAATTGATAAAGCGCTTTTATTCTCCAGGTCGGTAGGGTTACAGCGATATCTCATTTAGGTCGTTTTTTTATGTTTTGTCGGTTTTTTGCAATGAAAACAATTTTATATAAAAAATAATTATTTTTGTATCGCTTTATTCTGCGAGCTATAACTTTTTTATTTTTTTGCGGATGATGCTGTGTCACGGCTCGTTTTTTGCAGGATAAGATGACGTTTTCAGCGATACCATGGATATTTATATGCGTCTTTTTGATCGTGCGTTATTGCACTTTTTGTTCGGTGGTATGATAATAAATCATTATTTTTTGCTTCGTTTTTTATTTTTATTTTTTAAGGGGTTCGCTAAAGGGGTTAACTAATGGGACAGTTTTATAGGGCAGGTCGTTACGGACGCGGCGTTATCTAATATGTGTACTTTTATTGTTTTTGGGTTTTTTATTTTGAAAAAATGGATTTATTGGGGAATATTTTTTTTTTTTTTTACTAATTTATTTAGCGATTTTTTTTTAAATTATTTGTAACACTTTTTTTTTTTTTTTTTACTTTATTACCTTGTCCCAGGTGGGACATCACTGTCCTGTGACAGATCACTGTCCTGTGACAGATCGCTGATCTGTCACATCACAGATCACTGTGACAGATCAGCGATCTGTCACAGGCACTGTTGCAGACTTCCTCATGCCTGCGCTTTGCAGGCACTGAGGAAGTCAGCTCCCTGCAGGCCCCCGAAGGCCCCCATCGCCATCTTGGATCCGGGGGCCTGTAGGGAAAGAGCCCCCCGCAGCAGCGTTGCACATTGCGCTGCCGTGGGGGGCTCAGGGAAGCACGGAGGGAGCCCCCTCCCTGCCGATGCTTACCTTTAACCCCCGGTACACCGCGATCGCGTTTGATCGCGGTGTACAAGGGGTTAACGTGTCGGGGGCGGTCCGTGACCGCCCCTGACACATTGTGCCGGGTGTCAGCTGTGATAATCAGCTGACACCCGGCCGCGATCAGCGGCGCTCACCATGTGGGCGCCGCTGATCGCTGGGACGTAATATTCCGTCCATGGTAGTTAGGTCCAGGGTCACATGGACGGAATATTACGTCCATTGTAGGTAAGGGGTTAATCCAATTTAGAATCCGTATTTAGACTCGAAGATTGATGTTCACCAGAAGAAACCATCTAACTTGAAGGAGCTGGAGCAGTCTTTCCTTGAGGAGTGGGCAAAAATCCCAGTGGCAAGATGTGCAAAGCTTAATGAGACTTATTCAAAATGATAACAGTTGTAGCCTGTGTAGTTCTTTACACGAACTGATGCAAACCCTAAAAAAACAGTAAAATTCCAGGTTGTAAGGTGGTAAAACATGAACAATGCTGGGGGATGAATACTTTTGCAAGCCACTGTACCTACACTACTCACAAAAATGTAGGGATATTAGGCTTTTGGGTGAAATTTCAGGATAATCCTAAAATGCACTCTAACCTTTTCAGGTGAACCTAATGTGACCTTCTCTACACTTCTGAATGCACATATCCAAATGTTCAATGTTTCAAAACTTTCTGCACAACTTGCTGTTTGCTAACAAGGAGCTTAATGGAAAAATTCTCAACAGGTGTTTGATCCATTAATAGACCAATAAATTACTAGCAGAATTTGTATTTAAATAGTCCTCCATATCATGTTGTTCACATGACATCATGAGAACAAGATGACACCTAACAAATGATCAAGAGTACCTTGCCATTTCGAGGCCTCAAGCAGGATGTTCTAAGATAGAAGTAGCCACTAATCTTAGTGTGTCACAGAATGTGCAGGATGCAGCAGAGATACAGAAATGTTAGGCGTCGGGTTCCTGTCACTGCAGAGCAGGAATCCCAAGCCTTGCATTCGGCAGTCTCCCATTCCTATCCAGCCACAGAGGAGGCTGCTTAGCAGACTCATTGATCCCGGCGCTCTGCTCAGACCAACTCTGTGGGTTGAGATGCTGCCACCTCTGGTCCAGCTATAGCATTGCATGCTGGTTAGCAGCAAGCTACTCCAGGGACCAAGTCCTCCTTTCGGTACACTGAGCATTCCCGTGGGACGATCTCTCATTTGAGATTGGAGGTGACATCCTCGGGTCCTTTTCCAGCTCGGATTGGACCATCAGGAAGGTCAGGAAGGTCCCGGAAGGACGCTGCTATAAAAGGTTTGCATGGCTGCTCGGTTATGCGCTAATATAGAAAAAGATTAGACCATGTGGAGTGAGTGTTGTATGCATGTGTGAATGTCTCTGGTAAATGACTCATTGGAAACCCCTACCCTTGGTACACATGTGTTGTGCAGCCTAGCCTGCTAGCGCCCAGGCTGAGGTCCAGGTAGAGGACGAGTCAGAGAGCATTCACTGGTGGCTTTGTCTGTACGCCACGGTGAACATAGTCTGCACTCCTCTGTGGTCAGCATTCATTAGAGGCGTCCGCAGGTCTAGAGGGACTCAGACCTCGTGTACTTGGGGCTGAGTTCTGTGACCATTTACTGAGCGCTCTCTTGTCAAGTGCTGTGTGTTTTAACAGGCTCCGGCATTTATGTTTCGCGGTACTGCGGCTCTGTGACGTAACAGAGTCTGCTCCTGTTCACACTGGGTGACGTTAACCCACGTGTAACCTATTGTATACCGCTATATACATCCGCCATTGCTAAGTAGCATTTTACCACCTCTTCACCGTGGTACCCGGGCTGTGAATGCACCTTACTATTATTTTATTATTTGGTGCGTTCCGCCAGCCCTAACATTACATTAGCGCCAGGGTCTGGCTAGTAATGGCGGATGAACAGTGACTGCAGCGGTACATTCAGCAGCTGGAAGGTAGGTTTTTGGCTCTTGAGGGCACAACCACAGCCATGGATGTTACCGCAGTTGCTGCTCAGGCTGCTAGCATGGCTGCAGCTACTTTGTCCACTGCCATCCCTGTTCTGGCATTATCCTGCCTCCCGCTGCCAGATAAGTTTTTTGGTGATAGCCAGTCTTGTAGGGGATTCGTGAGCCAGTGTGCAATACACCTTGAGCTCCAGGCAGCATGTTTTCCCGCAGAGCGGGCCAAGGTGGGACTCATAATATCCCTCTTGTCGGACAGGGCGTTGGAGTGGGCCACGACGTTGTGGTAGCATGAAGATCGTGTGGTGCAGAGTGCTCTGCAGTTTGTGAGCACTTTGAAACAGGTCTTTTTGGGACCTCGAGTCACCCACGATACGGTGCTCCAACTGCTGGCATCTACACAGGGTTCGTCCATGGTCAGCCATTTTGCCGCCCACTTCCGGATTCTAGCGTCTGAGTTGGAGTGACCGGATAAAGTCCTCATTCCGGTATTTTGAGGGGACTGGCTGATCATGTGAAGGATGCTCTGGCCACCAGGGAGATTCCCACCACACTGGAGGAGCTAATAGCAGTCTCCACTGGCATCGACCTTCGTTTTAACGAGTGGGGGTTGGAGCGAGCCCAGTGTAAGCAGAGGTTTCGGCTGGCTCCCACCTTCGCCGAACCTCTGGAATCTCCTGACCAGGCTTCTGAATCACTTAAGGCCATGGAGGTGTTGCGAGCGGGTGCTAAGTCCCAGACCGCTCATGCACGCATGGTTTGTTACATCTGCCGGCAGTCAGGACATCTCGCCTCCAGATGTTCTCGGCGTTTGGAAGGACGTCCTCGCTTAGTGTCCTTAGGAGCTGGTTCACTAGACGCAGCGGCGCCTTCTTCTAAACTGACATTCAAGGGGACAATTAACGTTGGCCCATCCACCCATATAGTAGAGCTTTGCATGGATTCCGGGGCGGAGGGCAACTTCATGTCTTCTACCTTCGCCCGACGGCATGCAATTCCACTAGTTATGCTCGCCAAGCCAGTGACCATTCAGGTGATAAATGGGTCGACACTACCATCGCAGATAACCCATCAGACCATCCTTTTTACGTTATCCATGTCTCCTTCCCATATCTCTCCTTGTCATTCCTGAGGGAATTGATGAGGTCCTTTTAGGGATGCTGTGGCTACGGTATCACTCCCCTCATATAGAGTGGACCTCAGGGAGAATTCTGGGAAAGGAGTAAATCCTGTGTTGGTAGATGTCAGAGAGAGTGCATTCAGGTTGCTACTACTGAGGTGCCTGCAGATCTTTCCTCTCTTCCCAAACACTATTGGTCCTATGCGGACGTGTTCTCCAAGAGGGCGGCGGAGACCCTTCCGCTTCATCGCCCCTATGACTGCCCTATTGACCTCTTGCCTGGTGCTGAGCCTCCCCGAGGTCGAATTTATCCTCTCTCTCTATTGGAGACGGAGGCTATGTCTCAGTACATCCGGGAGAATCTGGCAAGGGGCTTTGTTAGGAAGTCAGTGTCACCTGCAGGGGTGTGGTTTTTCTTTGTGCAGAAGAAAAACAGAGAAATAGGTCATGCATTGACTACAGGGGTCTTACCACCATCACCATTAAGAACAAGTACCCTCTGCCCCTGATATCTGAGCTTTTTGATAGGTTGCGGGGAGCAAGGGTCTTCAATAAGCTGGATCTGCGGGGTGCGTACAACCTGATTCGCATTCGTGAGGGAGACGAATGGAAGACAGCCTTTAACACCAGGGACGGGCATTATGAATACCTGGTGATGCCCTTCGGGCTCTTTAATGCTCCTGCTGTCTTCCAAGACATTGTGAGCGACATCTTCTGGGATATGCTCACCACCTCGGCTTTAGTCTATCTAGATGATATCCTCATCTACTCTCCAGACATAGACTCCCACCGGAAGGATGTTTGCAAAGTATTCAATCTCCTATGGGCAAACTCCCTCTATGCTAAGTTGGAGAAGTGTGTGTTTGAGCAGGAGTCCTTGCCTTTCCTGGGCTATATCATCTCGGCCCAGGGGTTGGCCATGGATCCTGCCAAACTACAGGCGGTGATGGATTGGCAGGAGCCTCACTCGCTCAAAGTGGTGCAGCGCTTTATGGGCTTTATTAACTACTACCACCAATTCATTCCGCACTTCTCGACTTTGGTAGCTCCCTTGGGTGCCCTCACCAAGAAGGGAGCGAATCCTAAATTGTGGTCAGAGGAGGTCTCCAAGGCCTTCCTCTCCATCAAGTCTCACTTCGCTAGTGCTCCCGTTTTACATCTCCCCAATGTGGATAAGCCATTTATTTTAGAGGTGGATGCCTCGTCCTTCGGTGCTGGAGCAGTTCTGTTCCAAAAGGATGCTCAAGGTCAGAAGCATCCTTGCTTCTTCTTTTCCAAGACCTTTTCACCAGACGAGAGGAACTATTCCATTTTGGACAGGGAATTGCTAGCCATGATGTTGGCCTTTTCTGAATGGAAACACCTCCTGGAGGGAGCTCGCTATCCCTTCCAAGTTTACATTGACCATAAAAATTTAGTCTATCTCCAAACCGCCCAGCGGTTAAATTCTCGCCAAGCCCGATGGTCTCTCTTCTTCTCCCAGTTCCACTTCACCCTACATTTCCTTTCCGGTGAGAAGAATGTCCGGGCCAATGCGCTCTCTTGCTCCGTGGTGTCAGCAGAGGAGGAGCTTCTGTTAATTGTACCATCTGAGAGCCTGAGGACAGTGGCTCTGGTCACCCTTGAGTCTATACCCCCGGGCAAGACTTTTGTCCCTGCCCGTTTGCATCTGGAGGTCCTCTCTTGGGGTCACGTGTCCATGGTGGGTGGACACTTTGGTACTAAGCGGACAGTTGAGCTTTTGGCGAGGACGTACTGGTGGTCGCATATGGCCCATGACGTCAGAGACTATATTCAGGCGTGCGTCTCCTGCACCAAGAATAAGTCTTCCTGGCAATGACCTGCTGGGTTACTTTACCCCTTACCAGTGGCGGACAGGTGCTGCGAGATGGTTGGCATGGACTTTGTGGTGGGTCTACCCAAGTCCAGTGGTAGCACAGTTATTTGGGTCATCACCGACCATTTTTATAAAATGTGCACTTGGTGCCTCTCTGTTATGAATGAGGAGGATAGCAGGCCCAGGCTAAGCCACAGAAAACCAGAGAGGTTGGTAACTAAGTGGATGCAGACCCCTGATCCTGTCCACACAACTAGCAGTAGCCGTGGAGCATACCTACGATGATCCTAGACACCTCGGCACAGCTGAAAAGCTAACGAAGCCTAAAGCAAGAAAGGGGAAATCTAAACTGCCCCGGAGCAGACCTCAAAGGAATAGATAGCCCCCAAACATATATTGTTGGTGAGACAAGATGAAAAGACAAACGCAGGCAGAAAAATAGACTGATCAAACGATGGGGCCCACACTGACTAGACAGGACAGGAAAGGAAAGACACTGTCTGCAATCACGCAAAAAACCCTGCAAAAAGTCCAACACGTCTGATGCACAAAAAACACACTCGCCCCCACTATATCAGCACTCTGGTATATTCTGAAAGCAAAGCAAAAAGAGACCAATATAACAGGGGACAAAACAAACTGGCACAAGAGGTAAAATATGGGCGGTGATTCAGCACAGCCCCAACCGGAGCTGGCTGACCCGCACAAAGCAGAGATAGACAAAACCAGATCAAATGCAAACAGAATAGCAAATGAACCACTTAGCTGACTGAGCCATGCAGGGAAAGAGCAGGAGACATCAGACCTCAGAAGGCACAGGAAGAAAATCAACAGCAGGGATAGAGGGAGTCAGCTGTCTTAGATCCCAATCAGAAACCCCAGATCTCCAATCTTCTTCCTCATTATCAGGTGGCAAGCCTCTGTCAATCAGATCAGCTCCACTACCTCCAGTAACCACCAGAGGGAGCCCAGAAAGAGAACTCGCAACCCCTCTGTCAATCTGACCAGCTCCACTACCTTCAGTAATCACCAGAGGGAAGCCAGAGAGAGAATTCACAACACTTCTCTCTCGGCTACCTTCTGCATGGGGCCTAGCAGTGTTGTTCATTAAACATGTTTTCCGGTTACACGGCATGCCAGACAAGATTGTCAGTCACCGGGGTCCCCAGTTTGCATCTCGGTTCTGGAGAGAGCTCTGTCGCTTGCTCAGTATTGAGCTGAATCTCTCCTCGGCCTATTATCCCGAGACGAACGAGTTGGTAGAGAGGGCCAACCAGACCCTGGTCACATATCTCCGACATTTTTCTCGGCCAGGCAGGATGACTGGGCATCCTTGTTGCCGTGGGCAGAGTTCGCCTTGAACAACACTGTGGCCAATTCCACCAGCCAGACCCCATTCCTCCTCAACTACGGCCAACATCCTTGTGTTCCTGTGCCCATGGTCGTGTCATCCACCAACTCCAGGGTGGCAGACTGGGCGGTGGAGGCATGTGATATTTGGGACCGCACCCAGGTTGCTATTTGGGCCTCTAAGGAGAGAATGAGTGTCTCCACGGACACACACCGTTGTCCTGCTCCAACCTTCTCCCCTGGCGACTTAGTGTGGCTCTCCGCCCGTAACATCAGGCTGCGAGTCGAGTCCGCTAAGTTTGCTCCTCACTACATTGGTCCCTTTAAGGTCCTCAAGCAGATCAGCTCTGTGGTCTATCGGCTGGCCCTTACACCACACTTGGTATCTCTGACATCTTCCACGTGTCCCTCCTTAAGCCGGTCCACATGTCCCGGTTCTCCGAGTCATCTGCCGGAACATCAGACATTTCCTCAGATGAGTTTGAGGTTAATGCCATCATGGGATGCAGGGTGGTACAAGGAAAAAAGTTTTATTTGGTGGACTGGAAGGGCCATGGTCCAGAAGCTCGGACCTGGGAGCCAGTGGACAACATCCGCTCTCCGCTTCTCATTGCGGCATTTGAGCGTAGCGAGGTTCAGAGGGGAGGGGGCCCTTGGAGGGGGGGTAATGTTAGGCATAGGTTTCCTGTCGCTGCAGAGCAGGAACCCCGAGCCTTGCATTCGGCAGTCTCCCATTCCTCTGCGGCCGCAGAGGAGGCCACTCAGCAGACTCGTCGATCCCGGCTCTCTGCTCGGACCAGCTCTGTGGGTTGGGTTGCTGCTGCCATCTCTGGTCCAGCTATAGCAATGCATGCTGGTCAGCGGCAAGCTACTCCAGGGACCAAGTCCTCCTTTCGGTCCACTGAGCATGCCAGTGGGATGATCTCTCATTGGAGATCGGAGGTCACATGCTCAGGTCCTTCTCCAGCTCGGATTGGACCATCAGGAAGGTCATAGAATCATAGAATCGTAGAATCATAGAATTGTAGAGTTGGAAGGGACCTCCTGGGCCATCTGGTCCAACCCCCTGCTCAAAGCAGGATTCGCTAAATCATCCCAGTCAGATGTCTGTCCAGCCTCTGTTTGAAGACTTCCATTGAAGGAGAACTCACCACTTCTCGTGGCAGCTTGTTCCACTCATTGATCACTCTAACTGTCAAAAAGTTTTTTCTAATATCTAATCTGTGTCTCCTCCCATTCAGTTTCATCCCATTGCTTCTACTCTTTCCTTGTGCAAATGAGAATAAACTTGATCCTTCTACAATGTGACAGCCCTTTAGATATTTGTAGACAGCTATTAAGTCTCCTCTCAGTCTTCTCTTTTGCAAACTAAACATTCCCAAATCCTGCAACCTTTCCTCATAAGACAGGGTTTGCAGACCGGTCACCATTCTGGTCGCTCTTTTCTGAACTTGCTCCAGTTTGTTGATGTCTTTTTTTAAAATGTGGTGCCCAAAACTGGACACAATATTCCAGATGAGGTCTGACCAAAGAGGAGTAGAGGGAAATAATGACTTCACGTGATCTAGACTGTATGCTTCTGTTAATACATCCTAGAATTGCATATGCCTTTTTTGCTGCTGCATCACACTGTTGACTCATATTCAGTCTGTGATCTATTAGTATACCCAAGTCTTTTTCACATGTGATGTTGCTTAGCCCTATTCCTCCCATTCTGTATATGCTTTTTTCATTTTTATTGCCCAGATCTAGTACTTTGCATTTTTCCCTGTTAAAAACCATTCTGTTAGTTGCTGCCCACTTCTCCAGTTTATTTATATCTTTTTGAATCTCCTCTCTCTCTTCTCTAGTATTAGCTATCCCTCCTAGCTTTGTGTCATCAACAAATTTAATCAGTTTACCCTCAATTCCTTCATCTAAATCGTTGATAAAGATGTTGAACAATACAGGGCCCAGGACAGAGCCCTGTGGTACCCCACTTGAGACATTCTTCCAACTGGATGTGCAGCCATTTACGACCACTCTTTGGGTCCGATCACTAAGCCAGTTATGAATCCACCTAACAGTTGCCTTGTCCATTCTATACTTAGTCATTTTTTCAATAAGGATTGTATGAGAGACTTTGTCAAATGCTTTGCTGAAGTCAAGATATACTATATCTACAGCATTTCCTTGATCCATCCAATCAGTGATTCCATCATAGAAGGAAATTAAGTTAGTCTGACATGACTTATTAGTTACAAACCCATGCTGACTCTGTTTAATCACTTCATTCTTATCCAGGTACTTGCATACATGTTGTTTAATAATTTGTTCAAAGATTTTTCCTGGTATAGAAGTCAGACTCACCGGCCTATAGTTGCCTGGGTCCACCTTCTTCCCCTTTTTGAAGATAGGAACAACATTTGCTCTTCTCCAGTCTTCTGGGACTTCTCCTGTTCTCCAAGAATTTTCAAAGATTATGGAGAGGGGGTTCAAAAATTTCTTCTGCTATCTCCTTCAGTACTCTGGGGTGTAATTCATCTGGACCTGGAGACTTGAATTCATTTAGGTTAGCTAAGTGTTTCCTCACTATCTTTCTGTTTATAGATATCCTGGATTCTTCTATTCCCTTAATAGGACAGTGAAGTTAAACAGTTGATGTTAAATTTCCTTTCTGAGAGAAAACAGATGCAAAATAGGAATTTAAAAGTTCGGCCTTCTCAACATCCTGTCTTACCATTTCATCATTTTCATCCTGTAAAAATCCTATTGCTTCTTTGACTTTTCTTTTACTTTTGACATATCCCCAAAATCCTTTATTATTGCTTTTGACATCTCTTGCAAGCCTCAATTCATTGTCAGCGTTAGATAATCTGATTTGTGCCCTGCAGGTTCTGCAGACAGCATTATATTCTTCTTTAGATATGCCTCCCTCTTTCCATTTTATAAATATTTTTTTCTTCCTTTTTAGCATGTGCTTAAGTTCTGTGTTCATCCATCCAGGTTTCCTTAAATGCTTCCTATTCTTCCCTCTTTTCGGAATTGTTAACAATTGTGCTTTGACAATTTCATTTTTCAAGCTTTCCCATCCTTCCCTGACATTTTTGTCTTTAAGGATATCCAGCCATTGGATCCCTCCAATTCTCTTTCTGAATCCCTTAAAATCTGCCTTTCTGAAATCTAACCTTGACGTCTGAGTCTTCACAGGTCTTCCTCCTCTAGTTATCCAAAATTCTAAAATAGCATGGTCCCAGCCATTTTTACCTCCTCAACCATTTCCTCCCTGTTTATAAGGATTAGATCCAAGGTAGCAGTTCCCCTTGTTTTCTCCCCTACCTTTTTGGAAGATAAAGTTGTCAGCAAGAGAGGATAAGAATTTCCTTAACCTGTTAGTTTTGCCTGAGAGAGATTCCCAACAAATGTCTGGATAGTTGAAATCTCCCATGACAACTATGTCATATTTTTTGGAGAACTTGGCCATTTGATGCATAAAGAGTTCATCCATATCTTCAGCCTGCACAGGCGGTCTGTAGTAAATGCCTACAATGGTGTCCTTTCCATTGTTCTGTCCTTGTATTCTTACCCAAACAGTTTCCACAGGACTCCCAGTCTCTGAAGCTTCAATCTCTGTGCAGATATACGCGTTTCTAACATACAATGCTACACCCCCTCCTCGTTTATCAAGTCTGTTTCTTGCAAATAAGTTGTATCTTCTAGTCTTGTATTCCAATCATGTGTATTGTCCCACCAAGTTTCAGTGATTCCAATGACATCATATTTCTTTTCCTGTGTTAGTAGTTCCAATTCTCCTTGTTTGTTGCCCATGCTTTGTGCATTAGTATAGAAACATTTTAGTTTGTGAATGGTTTCTCTTTCTCCAATATTTTTATTAATTAGATTCTTTTGTCTTTGTTCTTCCTTTCAACTTCTAATAGCAGAGTTCTCAATAGCATTTGTCAGGTGTATGGTTTTTTCTGGTCTTTTGCTTCCCTTCCCATGTTGTTCTAGTTTAAAGCTCTCCTTACAAGTGTAGCAAGGTGACTTCCAAATACATGTTTTCCAGTCTTCGTAAGGTGCACCCAATCTCTAGCAAGTAGTCCATTGTAAAGGTAATTCACTCCGTGATCCAGAAATCCAAATCGTTGCTGACGGCACCATCGACGTAGCTAGTTGTTCACCTGCAGAATCTTATTCAACCTCCTTGTTCCATGGCCATCCACTGGGAGGATGGAAGAGAAGACCACCTGCGCTCCCAGTTCTTTCACTTTCTTCCCTAAGTCTTCAAAGTCTCTGCAGATGGCTTCCAGGTCGTTTTTGTGGTGTCATTTGCCCCCACATGTAGTAGCAGGAATGGGTAGTCATCTGCAGGTCTGAAGAGTCCTGATATCCTGTCAGACACATCTTTAATTTTTGCAACTGGAAGACAGCACATTTCTCTTGAAGTTATATCCGGTCTGCAGTTAGCGGCGTCTGTTCCTCTCAACAGGGAATCACCCATGACCACCACTCTCCGTTTCTTCTTCACAACATTTTTCTTTCTCCATCCAGGAGGATTCTGAAGGCGTACAAGGTTGCTGTTTGTGGGCAAAGTCTTATCCTGATGTATTTCTTCATCGTTCTCCTGCGTGAGAGCCTGGTACTGGTTCCTGAGAAGTATGGGTGCTGAATGCCTCCTAATCCTCCTGCTTCTCTAGGTCACATGTTTCCATTCCTCTGTTTCTTCAGGTGCACTTCGAATTTCTTCTCTTTCTGTAACATGAAGAGATAATTCTGCTCTGTCTAAGAACTCTTCACCTTCCTTAATGATCTTCAACGTAGCTAACCTCTCTTCGAGATTTTGCAACTTTTCCTCCAACAGGGACACAAGCTTGCATTTGTGGCATGTGAAGTTTGGCTTTTCCACTGGTAAGTCTGTGAACATGTAGCAAGAAATGCAGCTCACCAAATGGCTCCTGGCCTCTTCCATAATGAGATTTCTTAAAAAAGATGAAAGATGAGCCAAAATTCGTGCGCCAATAGGCGCACGGTTTTCCGATTTCCTCTTTTCAGCTGCAACGGCCAAAACCCAGTGATCGTTGAGCTCACGGAGACTCTTCACTTATCCCAGAAGGCACCGGGAATATGCAAATGATGTCCTCAGGACTCTTCCCCTGGTTTTCCGATTTCCTCTTTTCAGCTGCGACGGCCAAAACCCAGTGATCGCTGAGCTCGCGGAGACTCTTCACTTATCCCGGAAGGCACTGGGAATATGCAAATGATCTCCTCAAGACTCTTCCCCTGGTTTTCTGATTTCCTCTTTTCAGCTGCAACGGCCAAAACCCAGTGATCGTTGAGCTCGTGGAGACTCTTCACTTATCCCAGAAGACACTGGGAATATACAAATGATCTCCTCAAGACTCTTCCCCTGAAGGATGCTGCTATAAAAGGTTTGCATGGCCGCTCGGCCATGCACTAATATAGAAAAAGATTAGACCATGTGGAGTGAGTGTTGTATGCATGTATGAATGTCTATGGTGAATGGTGAATGACTCATTGGAAACCCCTACCCTTGGTACGCATGTGTTGAGTAGCCTAGCCTGCTAGTGCCCTGGCTGAGGTCCAGGTCGAGGCTGAGTCAAAGACTGCCATCAGCATTCACCGGTGGCTTTGTCTGTACACCACAGTGAACATAATTTGCACTCCTCTGTGGTCAGCATTCATTAGAGGCGTCCGCAGGTGCGATGCCGCATGCTCAGTAGGTCTAGAGGGACTAAGACCTCGTGTCCTTGGGGCTGAATTTGGTGACCATTTACTGAGCGTTCTCTTCCCGAGAGCTGTGTGTTTTAACAGGCTCCGACATTTATGTTCCGCGGTACTGCAGCTCTGTGACGTAACAGAGTCTATTCCTGTTCACACCGGGTGACGTTAACCCGCATGTGACCTATTTTAAACCGCTATATACATCCGCCATTGCTAAGCATCATTTTACCACATCTTCACAGTGGACCCCGGGCTGCGAACGTATCTTACTATTATTTTATTATTTGGTGCGTTACGCCAGCCCTAACACAGAAAGACCAGAAGTGTTACAGAAAAGCAGAGAAGTGGATATCCTATGGCAACAGCCCACATTGATAACAGCTTCTTTGTGAACAATGCCATCTTGGAACCGTATCATGAATTCCACACAACTCCAGTCACATTTAAAGGAGGTGAGATGCACCCTAGTGTCATATCAGACCATTCAAAACCATTTACATCAGCATGGTCTGCATGCTATATGACTTGCAAGGCTACCTGACCACACCACCAGGAACAGGCATGAACTAAGAACCATCTACGCTGGACAAGTGACCAGTGGGTCTCAGTGCTGTTCACGGATGAAAATCAATTCATGCTGAGCAGAAATGATGTCAGCCAATCATGTTGGAGACATCAAGGAGAGCTCTATTCGTCAGCCGCCAATATTACCAGGTGGTGCTGGTTTTACAGTGTGGGCAGGTGTGTCTAGTCAATACAGAACTGCCGTACACTTTGTGACAAGACCCTACTACTTGAATAACATCATTAATCCAGTTATTGTGCCTCTGCAAAAACAACACAGGCCTAATTTCATCTTCATAGACGACAATGCTCCTGCTCATTGAGGTCACATCATTAGGCAATGGCTGCTAGATATTGGGATGCCTCTAACAGAGTTGCCTGCACTTTCTCCAGCCCTGAATCACATAGAAACCTTATGAAATCAGCTGAATCGCCATGTAGAGGCTCTTAGCTCTGTATCCCAGAAACTCAGTGACCTGAGGGCCACTCTTCAAGAAGAGTGGGTTGCCATGCCTCCGCAGACAATAATGCAACTTGTGAACAGCATGAGACATTGTTGTCAAGCTGTAATTGATGCCTAAGGCCACATGACAAGTTATTGAGACATTGACATTTTTTTGGAGTATTTACCCACCACTGTTGTTGGTTGTCGTTTCAATAAATTACATGAGATGGGAAACCACCATTGCATGCTTCTACTTAAAATCCCTACTTTTATAATACAATATCACTGTAGCATGAACTTTTTATGTTTTCCATAACTTTCACCCAAAAGCCAAATAGTGCATGTGGAAAAGCTAGTTTCACAAAAGCTTTGTCGGGTGTTTGATGGGTGAGCTTAGCACAACTGATTATCCATTTTTGTTGCCCTGTATCTCCCTGTGGATCACACTAGTATTTATTGGCATACACTCTTAAATAATTATTCATACTTTTTGACATATTTATCTGTGATCCATATATTAGACCTTGCATTAATAGGGTTCCCACAAGTGCTTACCCACCAATTTTACTCATTTTCTGTACTGCCAAATGTATTATTGTCTTTATAAATAGTACTTAATAAAGTTTATTATATTTTAACTATTGGTATGACTTATTTTGTCATGGCACATATTCCCCTTATTTTGTTTTCCTAATTTTATAGTGCCTTTTTGAGACACTTACACTTCCTAGGATTGCAAGGTTCGGTAACTTATCCCCATTTATATCAAATCAAGTCAAACAATATGGTGTACTGATTATTGGTATGAATAAGAAGCATCAGAGAGAGATGAGCTTGTAGCATTACTCTGATATTTGGCTTTAGCAAATTAGGATGCATTCACCATGCATAAGAGTGGAGATGGGAGAGTCAACTAGTGGGAGTGTGCTCTATTGGCCTGGTCATCCCTGGATGGGAGGCCTTCAAAGCTCCTTATTTGTCTGTATTTCTTACTCTTATTTTGATTAGCGCAACATCATTCTTCTACTGAGACCCCCAGTGGTCACAGAGTACTGACCTGGCCTATGAACAGGAATCCTACAAATTGACTCTCCTATCTCTGCATATGAAACTTTATTTCAATGCACAGCCATTTTAACAATCTTTACATTTTTTGGGTGACCTATAGCCAGGGCCACTATTCATCATTAATTTGACAAACAGATGAGATTTCCTCTTTCTCTTGAACTCACTATGAAACCTTTAGACCCCTAAAGGACCAGCAGCATAGATATTTTGCTTTTTTTCAGGCCCATTTTCAGGTGTCTGAACTTTAATTCTAAATGTAATAATAATAATTTTATTTCTATAATGCCAACATATTCCGCAGCACTTTACATTATAGAGGGGACTTGTACAGACAATAGACATTACAGCTTAACAATAAACACATACATCAAAACAGATAACAAGAGGAATGAGGGCCCTGCTCACATGCTTACAATCTATGAGGAAAAAGGGGAGACACGAAAGGTGGATGGTAACAACTGCTTTTATTGTTTGGACCAGCCATAGTGTATGAATCCGGTGTTCCTGTTGCTGCATGAACCAGTTAACAGTCTAAATAGGTAACAGTACAGACACAGAGGGCTATTAAATGCATAAAGGATGTGTGAACATGATGCGAGGAACATGATTATGGCAAAAAATTTTGAATGAGCCACACAGGGATATTTTGGTTAATGAGTTGAGGTGATAGGCCAGTCTGAACAAATATGTTTTTAGGGCACGTTTAAAACTGTGGGGATATGGGATTAATCGTATTAACCTGGGTAGTGCATTCCAAAGAATTGGCACAGCACGTGAAAAGTCTTGGAGACGGGAATGGGAAGTTCTGATTATTGAGGATGTTAACCTCAGGTTATTGGTAGAACAGAGGGCACGGGTAGGGTGGTAGGCTGAGACGAGGGAGGAGATGTAGGGTGGTGCTGAGCCATGGAGTTGTGGGTGAGGGTAATAAGTTTATACTGAATTCTGGAGTGGATAGGTAACCAGTGTAAGGACTGGCACAAGGTAGAGGCATCGGTGTAAATATTGGTGAGGAATATGATCCTAGCTGCAGCATTCAGGACAAATTGGAGAGGGGAGAGTTTGGTAAGAGGGAGACCGATTAGTAGAGAGTTACAATAGTCCAAACGAGAATGAATAAGAGAAACAGTAAGAGTCTTTACAGAGTCGAAAGTAAGAAAAGGTCGAATTCTAGAAATGCCTATAGAACTGGTTGTCATGTTTCTTGTAATTTCAGAATTACAACACATACAATATTTGGCAACAACTCCCTAATCTTGAGGACCTCCACTAATGATATTCCCTACATCGATTACACAAGTAAAGGACAAAAATAATCCTAAAATGGCTACATTCAGAACTTAAAAGCATCATAGAACAGGATAACACTAACATTTTATGAAAATTACAACCTCCACTAAAGGACGGTCAAAATGCTATAAACCCATCATGCATAAGTATATGAAGGACCTTGGCTAGGATTTATTACTATGTAATAGGAGGTAGCTGTATTTAACTGTGAAGAGAAAATAAATTAGAATTATTGATTGGAAATGTTATCTCAAATAGTGTCTCGTTTGATTAATTACTTATTTCTCAAAGCTGACCTGGCTCCTTGTTAATAAAGCTCAGTGCTGATAAGTGACAAATTCCAATACATACTTCAGAAGAATACTTAGAAAGGTGCAGACTTGCTTTCTTAAGTCACCTAGATTAAATTGATGATACTTTCAAAACTTTAATTAGTTCTTCAAGTTATTAAAACAAATTTCTGACATTTTCTACATATTATTCTTTTTCTTTGTTTGATACAACTTAATTAAATATAGCAGGAGGACAAATTAATTTTGAATTTGATAATAAAAATGTATAAAAAAAGAAGATGATTAAGGAAATATCCATGGAAATTATTAATTGTGCAATAAATCAGAAATAATGGCAAACAGGTTTGTAAGTATTAAGTTTACAATATTTACAATGAGAAGCATTATGTGAAGATCTTAGACCCAAATGTAGAATCTATAGCAGGACGGCTACATAAATGCATCATGTGCCATTTTTAATATTGATGTTTTGTAATGTGGCAGATGGAGCTTTTGGTCCTTCAAGCTCCAGAGGCAGGGTGCTACTATTACCTCTGCACTTCACCTTATAGCTACGTAGATGCCTGTTACCATATACGCTAAAATTTACATTGCCTAGAACACACAAACTGACTATATGTACAGGGTAGGCCATGTATATGGATACACCTAAATAAAATGGAAATGGTTGGTGATATCAACTTCCTGTTTGAGGCACATTAATTTATGGGAGGGAAAAAACTTTTCAAGACGGGTGGTGAATAGAGTTGAGCGACTTTTGGTTTTTTAGGGTCGAGTTTCGTTTCGTGAAACCCGACTTTTCCAAAAGTCGGGTCGAGCAAGATCGGCCGATTATAGGGAAAAGACGGGGTCGTCCCGAAACACGAAACCCAATGTAAGTCAATGGGGAATAAAAGTCGGCAGTGAGAGGAGGACAGGAACCACACCTACAGTGCCCATTTGAATGCCAAAAGCATCAATTCTTCTTACTTAAGCTTGTCAACCTTAATTAACTTCATAATACAAGTTACGCACTGAAAAATGGGGGTTATTTGGCTAAAGTTGTGGGGGGGTAGGGCTGGCTCCAGGTTTTCATGTGCCCTGGGCGAAAGAGCGCCCCTTTAACACATACCACAACTCATCATGCTCCGATACGGCAGAGAAATAGCGGTATAGTACAATGAAAAATACTTCACTTTTTACATCTCATGACGAGGCCCATCTATTTCTCCATACAGAATCATTGGTCCCATATAATGTTTGAAACAGTATATGATGAGCTCCACATAATGCTACAGTATATGTTGGTCCCCATGGATGAAGCTCCACTGTCTTATGGGCCCAAATAATGCTCCAAACATAATGGGCCCCATTTCTAATGCTCTAGTGTATAATGGGCCCTGTAAATGCTGCTCCAGTGTCTGATGTCCACCTTTGGAATGTTCCAGTAAATGGTGGGCCCCATCTATCATTCTCCAGAGTATAGTGCTCCCCAAAAATTGCTGTCCCAACATTGAAAACAATCAAATAAGTCTCCTCGCTAGGGAATCCCTGCACTAGTCTGGACTCCTCGTCGTCCCCATCTTCCATCTCACTGCACAGTATTTCAACCTTGCAAGTGCTGTGATCCTGAGCAAGCAGGGGGGGCCCACTCGTTGGCGACGGCACTGGCACAGGGCCCCTAATAGTATGGTGGTGTGTCTGATGGTGGGTGGGCCGAACCTGCACTTTCATCTGCAGCTTCCTCTTTGTCACCGTGTAAGATGGAACTGTATATGGGAAGGGTAACCTGAGTTTCATCAGGATCAGATTCAGGCCGTGTAGCGTGCAAGGGGAATGTAGTGGTCTGGGTCAATGTACCAGCAGATTCATCGAGCAGTGGCTGGGCATCAGTGCACTTGTGTCGCCACCAGGAGTACGGTCGCCACAGTGGCATTACCTTCCTCCTAGGGAGTGTGATGTCATGCTTGGGAGCAACGAAGGATCTCTCTAGCAGGTTAACTGATTGGGCGGCGTTATTCCCACGAGTCATGACCCTCCAAACAGCGTTCATGAAGGCAAAGTGTTTGTTTTACGTGGGCAGTATGGTTGCAAAGCTGAACCTTAAAGGAATGTCCAGAAGGGCACCACCAGGAGTGGAGTCTACGGTTAAATTCGACTCCACCTGGGAAACCTCAACCATGCCAGCTACAGAAAAGATGCACACATTGCAAGCTTAATTCCGTTAACGAACGAGACTCCGTCATGCCCCGCGGTCCGAGTCCGGCTTACTAGAGGGACACGTGAGGCTCTGGCACATGAGATTGGCCAATAACTGGTGTGTCATGCCCTTACATGTCCGTGGCTGCATGTGCGCTACACTGAAAAGGCCAGCGTTTGTCGCTTACAGGTGCAGATAACCCGCTGAACAAAGTTAGTGATGGGGATCACTGATTACAATTATTACCCGCGAACGATGATTTCCCAGTAAGTGCAGGTCAACCGCAGTTCCGGAATTAGGCCAAACCGTCATGCCTGAAAAAATGAAAAACTTACGTGTGCAAACCACAGGTGCTGTAGCTTGCTTAACAGCTCGCCAGCCGTTCTCACGCCCAGTATGGATTACACGTGATTGCACAAAGGTGAGAAAGGGTACCGTATCCACAGATAACATGTATGGATAGCGTACACATTCAAAATATATGTCTATACATCAGGAGGCAGGCTCAGACGGTGTTAGGCCCAGTATGGCTTGCACGTGATTGCACAAAGGTGAGAAAGGGTACCGTATCCCCAGATAACATGTATGGATAGCGTACACATTCAAAATATATGTCTATACATCAGGAGGCAGGCTCAGACGGTGTTAGGCCCAGTATGGCTTGCACGTGATTGCACAAAGGTGAGAAAGGGTACCGTATCCCCGGATAACATGTATGGATAGCGTACACATTCAAAATATATGTCTATACATCAGGAGGCAGGCTCAGACGGTGTCAGGCACAGTATGGATTTGACGGCCCAGACTACACAGCGGAGGAGCAGGGAGAGGTAAAGATTGCAAATGCTGGGGCCCTGCCCAAGCAAGGGGGGCCCACTCGTGGGCGTCGGTACTGGCACTGGGCCCCTCATACTACGGCGGTGTGTCTGACGGCGGGTGTGCACCACCACCGTCAGAGACACTTGATTGCACTATGAGGGACCCTGTGCCAGTGCCCGCGCCCAAGAGTCGGCCTACCCACCTGTCCAGGGCAATGGCACTCGCACGATGTCGTGCGCTAGGTGGTGACCCCAGCCATGGGGGGGAGGCAGCACAGTTAGGGAGTTTTAGATAGTGGCATATGTTGATGTTGGACCCATGCATGGTTCATTTTAATGAAGGTTAGATCATCC
The DNA here is from genome assembly GCF_039654945.1 of Dendrobates tinctorius. Lineage (NCBI taxonomy): Eukaryota > Metazoa > Chordata > Amphibia > Anura > Dendrobatidae > Dendrobates > Dendrobates tinctorius. The sequence goes on from NW_027361765.1 coordinate 6,621,365, forward strand.
ACATTTTGGGTTGACAGACGGGTCCTTTTTTCTGTCAGGATTGATCCAGCTGCACTGAAGACTCTTTCCGATAGCACACTTGCAGCTAGGCACGCGAGCTCCTGTAAGGCATATTGTGCCAATTCAGGCCAGGTGTCCAGTTTAGCGGCCCAATAGTCAAAGGGGAATGACCTGTGTGGGAGAACATCGATATGGGAGGAAAAGTAGTTTGTAACCATAGTTGACAACTGCTGTCTCCTGTCACTTTCCATCGATGCAGTATTACCAGTTGTGTGAGCGGTACTTGAAAAATCAGTCCACAACATTGTCATGAAACCCCTGTCTCCAACGCCACTTCTGCTGTGTGCACCATGAACACCTCTGCCAAGCTGCCCTCGGCCCGTACGGCTCGTGTGAGAACCAACACCGCTGCTGTGTGCTGGGAATGCCTCAAGCAACCGATTTACCAGAGTTGCTTGTTTATTAGCCAATATTAGGTCAAGGTTCTCCTGTGGCATGATGTTTTGTAATTTGCCTTTATAGCGTGGATCCAGGATGCTGGCCAACCAGTAGTCGTCATCGTTCATCATTTTGGCAATGCGGGGGTCCTTTTTAGGATCTGCAAGGCATAATCTGACATGTGGGCCAATGTTCCCGGTGTCAACGATGCACTGCGAGTGCTGGTTGGAGGAGCACTTTCTGGCAAATCCACATCTCTCCAGTCACGCACAAACCCTGTACCAGACCTTGCCACGACAACATTTTCACTTGCCCCACGAGATGCATCCTCCTCCCCTAAGTAATCATCCCCATCATCATCCTCCTCCTCTTCTTCCTCCACCTCGTCCAGGAGAGGTTCCTGAGCAGACAATGGCTGAATGTCATCAAGGATTCCCTCCTCGTCAACATTGGCTGCAGACGCCTGCTCCTTAAGGTGCGTCAAAGTTTGCATGAGCAGACGCATATGTGGGATGCTCATGCTTAGGATGGCGTCGTCTGCGCTTACCAGCCGTGTGCATGCCTCAAAACACTGAAGGACTTTACAGAGGTCTTTCAGCTTCGACCACTGCACACCTGTCAACTCCATGTCTGCTCTCAAAGTGCCTGGCCGTGTATCCTCCCACAAATGCATTATGGCCTGCCTCTGCTCGCACAGCCGCTCCACCATGTGCAGGGTGGAGTTCCACCTTGTTGCAATGTCGATAATGAGGCGGTGGTTGGGAAGGTGGAGCAATCGCTGCAGCTTCTGCATACGAACGGAGTGTACAGGCGACCGGCGGATGTGCGCGCACAGTCTTCGCACCTTCTGGAGCAGGGCTGTTAAATCCGGATAATTTTTGAGGAAGCACTGCACCACCAGGTTCAAGGTGTGAGCCAAGCAAGGTATGTGGCTGAGTTTTGAAAGGGCTATGGCTGCCACAAAATTACGGCCGTTATCACTAACTACCTTGCCTGCCTCAAGATGTACACTGCCCAGCCATGACTCAGTTTGTCGCTTCAAGTACTCGGCCAGCACCTCGGCGGTGTGTCTGTCGCCCAAACACATCATCTGCAACACAGCCTGCTGACGCTTTCCACTAGCTGCTCGATAGGGGGACACCTCGTGTGCAACAGTGGCAGCTGCAGATGGAGTGCTCGTACGACTGCGCTCTGTGGACGAGCTTTCGCTTCTGGAGGAGGAGGAGGGTCGAACGCCTACAGCCAACTGTTTCCTATACCGTGGGCTAGGCAGCACTGTCCCACCACCGCTGTCCCCTGTGGACCCTGCATCCACCACATTAAACCAGTGCGCAGTGATGGACACGTAACTGCCCTGGCCATGCCGACTGGACCATGCATCAGTTGTGAGGTGCACCTTTCCACTCACTGACTGCTTGAGTGCATGGACAATGCAGTCTTTTACATGATGGTGGAGGGCTGGGATGGCTTTGCGAGAGAAGAAGTGGCGACTGGGTAGGTCATAGCGTGGTACTGCATAGGCCATGAGTTCGCGGAAAGCTGCGCTTTCCACCAACCGATAGGGCATCATCTCAAACGAGATTAGTTTGGCAATGTGGGCGTTCAAACCCAGTGTACGCGGATGAGAGACTGAGTACTTTCTTGACCTACTCATAGTGTCTGGGAGGGTGAGCTGGACTTGAGAGCTGCATATGGTGGAAGTAGCGGTGGACAGGGCAGACTGAGAGAGGGTTGATGATGGTGATGGAGTTGGTGTTCTTTCTGATGGCCTAGATTCAGTATTTCGTTGATATAACAGTGGGATTCCCTGACTGCTGTGGCCTTGCAACGACACCTCAACATTTGCTGCTGTGCTAACCGGTGGGCTTACAGTGGGGGAAACAATGTAGCGTTGCTGACTACCTTCTTTGTGATCAGTTGCACATGTGGCACTTGAGGTTTGGTGTTGTGTCCACGCTTGCAAGTGCATGGTGGTTAAATGGCTAAGCATGCAACTGGTATTCAAATTTTTCAGATTTTTCCCTCGGCTAAAGGTCTTTGCGCACTTCTTACAGATAACCTTGGCCTGATCATGAGGATTTTGCTAAAAAAAGTGCCACACTGCACTCTTCCTACTTTGGCAGACATTTTGCGGCCTAGCACGCTGTGATCTTTTGACCCTCTGGACAAGCTGTCCAGCAACTCTTTTGATTTTTGGAACCTGTCTTTGGAGTGCTCCGGGCCTGCCAGATAACAGCTGTTGCGATGTCGATGTCTGCTGTGGATGCTCCTCATCTGAGCTGTTGGAAGCAGCACCCTCTTTCCCCAATGGATGCCAATCTGGGTCAACAACTGGGTCATCCATCACCTCCTCTTCAATGTCATGTGCACCTTCCTCTGTGTCACCGTGTATGGTGGTATAGTGTGCGGGAAGGGGTACCTGAGTCTCATCAGGGTCAGAATCTGGCTCTGTACACTGCAAGGACAATGTAGTGCTCTGAGTGAATGTACCAGCAGAATCATCTATCAGCGGCTGTGCATCAGTGCACTCCATGTCAGATTCATCTTGGCCTGGGTAATTCACCATTTCACTTGATAATCCAGGCATGGCATGTGAAAACAGCTCCATGGAGTAATCAGTAGTATGGCCTGCATCATCCTTCAATCTTGGTTGGGGTGAAGGACACAAGGAAAGGTGTGGTTCATGAACATGAGCCTCCAATGACGACTCAGTGCTTTTACTTTTTACAACTTTAGAAGAGGAGGCGATAGAGCTGGAGGCTGAGTCAGCAATGTAAGACAAAACTTTTTCCTGATGCTCTGGCTTTAAAAGCAGTTTGCCAACTCCTAGAAAACTAAGCCTTCGAAGCCTTATGGAGCCAGACGATGACGCAGGCTCAACACCTCCTGCATTCGGTCCTATTTTGCTCTTGCCACTACCATCAGATCCACCACCAACACCATCATTACCAGCTGCCAACCCCCGCCCAATTCCACGGCCTCTTCCACCAGCCTTCCTCATTTTTTGTAGAAATGTAGACAAAATCCAACAAACTATATAGTAATGTAAAACAAGGTACAAGGTGTCTATAGGACAGGGGAGATTTTGAATTTCTGCACACACTTGTGGACACTGGACACTTTTGGATTGTTTGAGGCCCACTGAATATCAGAGCGCTATGTCACAGGCTCGATGGCACAGGTGTGAAAAAAGTGACTACAGGATCACAGAGATTTTGAATTTCTGCACACACTTGTGGACACTGGACACTTATGGATTGTGTGAGGCCCACTGAATATCAGAGCGCTATGTCACAGGCTCGATGGCACAGGTGTGAAAAAAGTGACTACAGGATCACAGAGATTTTGAATTTCTGCACACACTTGTGGACACTGGACACTTATGGATTGTGTGAGGCCCACTGAATATCAGAGCGCTGTGTCACAGGCTCGATGGCACAGGTGTGAAAAAAGTGTCTACAGGATCACAGAGATTTTGAATTTCTGCACACACTTGTGGACACTGGATACTTATGGATTGTGTGAGGCCCACTGAATATCAGAGCGCTATGTCACAGGCTTGATGGCACAGGTGTGAAAAAAGTGACTACAGGATAAGAGAGATTTTGAATTTCTGCACACACTAGTGGACACTGGACACTTTTGGATTGTGTGAGGCAAACTGAATATCAGAGCGCTATGTCACAGGCTCGATGGCACAGGTGTGAAAAAAGTGACTACAGGATAAGGGAGATTTTGAATTTCTGCACACACTAGTGGACACTGGACACTTTTGGATTGTGTGAGGCCCACTGAATATCAGAGCACTATGTCACAGGCTCGATGGCACAGGTGTGAAAAAAGTGACTACAGGATCACAGAGATTTTGAATTTCTGCACACACTTGTGGACACTGGACACTTATGGATTGTGTGAGGCCCACTGAATATCAGAGCGCTATGTCACAGGCTCGATGGCACAGGTGTGAAAAAAGTGACTACAAGATCACAGAGATTTTGAATTTCTGCACACACTTGTGGACACTGGACACTTATGGATTGTGTGAGGCCCACTGAATATCAGAGCGCTATGTCACAGGCTCGATGGCACAGGTGTGAAAAAAGTGACTACAGGATCACAGAGATTTTGAATTTCTGCACACACTTGTGGACACTGGACACTTATGGATTGTGTGAGGCCCACTGAATATCAGAGCGCTATGTCACAGGCTCGATGGCACAGGTGTGAAAAAAGTGACTACAGGATGACAGAGATTTTGAATTTCTGCACACACTTGTGGACACTGGACACTTATGGATTGTGTGAGGCCCACTGAATATCAGAGCGCTATGTCACAGGCTCGATGGCACAGGTGTGAAAAAAGTGACTACAGGATAAGGGAGATTTTGAATTTCTGCACACACTAGTGGACACTGGACACTTTTGGATTGTGTGAGGCCCACTGAATATCAGAGCGCTATGTCACAGGCTCGATGGCACAGGTGTGAAAAAAGTGACTACAGGATCACAGAGATTTTGAATTTCTGCACACACTTGTGGACACTGGACACTTATGGATTGTGTGATGCCCACTGAATATCACAGCGCTATGTCACAGGCTCGATGGCACAGGTGTGAAAAAAGTGACTACAGGATAAGGGAGATTTTGAATTTCTGCACACACTACTGGACACTGGACACTTTTGGATTGTGTGAGGCCCACTGAATATCAGAGCGCTATGCCACAGGCAGAAATTGGCTAGTGTATCACAAACTACAAGGTGTATGTAGAATTGGGCAGAATAGGAATCTCCCTAGAGTGTAGGTCTGTAAGAACAGAACAAGTCCTCCACTTATCCTTCCACAGTGACACACAGATAGCTTCACTGTGGCCGTGATAACAGCCGTTACACGGTACTGAGAGGAGCGTGCACGTACACGGCTGTCCGGTGTACGTAAAATTGTCAAGCTCTGTGTTTTTTAAGTATACGGACTGACACACGCTGTCTCTCTATAGTTTTGAATGTGATCAAACAGCAAATATATTTAACTGTTTGAAAGCTAGACAAAACTAGTAGGTGCAGGTCTGTAAGAACGGAACATGTCCTCGACTTATTCTCACAGAGTGACACACAGATAGCTTCACTGTGGCCGTGATAACAGCCGTTACACGGTACTGAGAGGAGCGTGCACGTACATGGCTGTCCGGTGTACGTAAAATTGTCAAGCTCCGTGTTTTTTAAGTATATGGACTGACACACGCTGTCTCTCTATAGTTTTGAATGTGATCAAACAGGAAATATATTTAGCTGTTTGAAAGCTAGACAAAACTAGTAGGTGCAGGTCTGTAAGAACGGAACATGTCCTCGACTTATTCTCACAGAGTGACACACAGATAGCTTCACTGTGGCCGTGATAACAGCCGTTACACGGTACTGAGAGGAGCGTGCACGTACACGGCTGTCCGGTGTACGTAAAATTGTCAAGCTCCGTGTTTTTTAAGTATACGGACTGACACACGCTGTCTCTCTATAGTTTTGAATGTGATCAAACAGGAAATATATTTAACTGTTTGAAAGCTAGACAAAACTAGTAGGTGCAGGTCTGTAAGAACGGAACATGTCCTCGACTTATTCTCACAGAGTGACACACAGATAGCTTCACTGTGGCTGTGATAACAGCCGTTACACGGTACTGTGTGAGGAGCGTACACCGCTGTATGGTGTGAAAAAATGCACGCTCAGTACCTCAGCAGGACAAAAAAAAAAATTGGGATTGCTTTTAAAAAAGCAGTTTGCAGAGCAGTGGGTAAACAGCAATGCAGCTGTCAGGAAGCCTTAGAAGGCAGCCTAACAACCAACACCGCTGATCCACCACAATATAGCCTCCCCTTGCACTGCACAGTGACTGGTGTGTTGTACAGGCAAAATCACTAGCAGCAGAAGCAGTTTTTTTTTCTTCTTCCCTGCCTAATGCTCTCCCTACAGAATCAGCAGCAGCAACCTCTCCCTATGCTAAGATCGGCAGAAGTAAGATGGCGGTCGGCGTGCACGCCCTTTTATAACCCCTGTGACGCCCACCAAAGCAAGCCAATCACTTGCATGCCCTTCTGAAAGATGGTGGTGACCCCTGCCTATGTCATCATGTTGCCCACAGTGTCCGTGGATCCTGATTGGCTGAAAAAGAGCGCAAAACAAACTTTTGAAACGCGACTTTGGCGTGTAAGTCACCGACCTCGTGGCCGACCTCATCCTAGGGTCGGGTTTCGTTTCATGAGACCCGACTTTGCCAAAAGTCGGCGACTTTTGAAATTTTTCGACCCGTTTCGCTCAACTCTAGTGGTGACCATGGTGGCCATTTTGGATCCAACTTTATTTTTTCCAATGGGAAGTGGGTCATGTGAAACATCAGACTTATTGAGAATTTCACAAGAAAAACAATGGTGAGCTTGGTTTTAACGTAACTTTATTCTTTCATGAGTTATTTACAAGTTTTTCTTTGTTTACAGCCATTGACATGTCACAGAGGTCAACACGTGAGGAGCAGACAGAAATTGTGTTGAAATCTGGTGAACACAGTACCCGGGTTATTGCAGCAGGTTTCAATGCAAGACACCCTACGCAAGAAAACTGTCACCATTCCCATTTTATTTAGGTGTATCCATATAAATGGCCCACCCGAAAAAGTTTGCCTCATCACTGAACATAATGTTCTGTGTAAACTGAGGGTCCTGTTCCAATTTTTGTTTTGCCCATTCTGCAAATTCAGCACGCAGATCTGGCATCAGTCGAACATCCCTTCGGCGGATATTAGCTACTCACATAGAGCTCAACACTCAATAAATAATAAATAATAATAATAATAATACTCACAAATGGCACCCTTACAAAATCCACCTGCTGCAGCATCTCAACGAGGATGACCCAGATTGGCATGCTGAATTGTGAAATAAACTCAGTAAAATTAGCTGCATGCTTTGTTTACTAGATATCTGACCACTAACCCAGCAACACCTCATTGAGTTCAGATAGCTTCCAAAGGCTATTACCTTACAGTAATCTGCAGAAGCCTGATCAGCTAAAAGCTGCAGCTCAGTGTAATCTCAGCTAAAAGTTGCCACTCACCATATTGATAAATTTATGAACAAGTTTTTTGAGGTTTATATATCAACGAACTGTGCCCAAGAAAATGTAATACCCTATGGGTAAGCAGTATAATACTGATAAATTTATGAACAAGTTTTTTGAGGTTTATATAGCAACGAAATTTACCCAACAAGATGTAATAACCTATAAGTGAGTAATATAATACCAATAAAGTTTTTGAGGGCTACATACCAATGGACTGTAAGCAAAAAGACGTAATACTGTAGGGCTGAGAAATGTAACCCAACTACAGAATAGCATACGGGTAAGAAATGCGAAGAAACAAGCAAAATTTTCAAACCCTTTTTTCTACTGATATATACCACCAAAATGTGACAGAAAGCACATGCACCACAATACTGTATGAATGAGTAATCTAATCTTGAAATAATTTTCTGCGCTTTCTGTAAGTTTTACAAACCACTGTAATGCAGCAATAACCATGTTAAACTGTATTGATGAGTCACTGAGTCCATAAAATAATTTTGAACAAAAATATTTTGAAAGTGTAGCTGATGTATTTATTAAGTCATAAATGCTTAGCAGAAAGTGTAAAGCCAGACAGAAATTATGCAGAGGGTCATCCATAAAACCCTGAAAGGCAACAACTGTCAGGCCTTATTAAAATATTAAATATTACAAACACTTTATGCGCTGCTATCGTCTGGTGGTGTGGAAAAGAGTTTGTGCATTCTCTGACAGGCAAAAGTGCCTTTCAATTATGACCCCACCCGGTGGCATTAAAAAGTCACTTAGACAAGATGCTAGCAGCAGGGCAGCACAACACCTCCGAGGGACAGTTCATGCCAGGTGTACAGCTTTGAGACCATATAGATGAAAGTCACAGAGGAATTAGGGAGTGCGCTGGTTTGGTCAGCCAGTTATTGCTTAAAAACTTTTCCCTCCTTGTCAAAAATACAGTGGGTATGGAAAATATTCAGACCCCTTTAAATGGAGAGACCTGAAAATCACTGCCCACCAACATTCACCATCCAACCTGATGGAATTAGAAAAGATCTGCAACGAAGAATGGAAGAGGATCCACAAATCTAGATGTGATAAACTTGTTGCATCATTCCCAAGAAGACTCATGGCTGTACTAGCTCAAAGGGGTAGTTCTACTCCATGACCATGTGATATTTCAGTTTTTCTTTTTTAATAAATTTGCAAAAATTTCTACATTTCTGTTTTTTTCAGTCAAGATAGGGTGCAGAGTGTACATTAATGAGAAAAAATGAACTTTTTTGAATTTACCAAATGCAATGAAACAAAGAGTGAAAAATTTAAATGAGTCTAAATATTTGCTGTACCCGCTGTACTAGGTTATCAGGCACTGGGAGCTGTGCGGGCATCATGAAATTGGCCCACACCTTTAACAGTGTACCCATGCCTTTGTTGTGTTTCTCCCTGGCCTCTGCTAGTTGGTTGGCCAGGGAAGCTTGCTTCCTGCCGCTAGCATTGGGAATTTTTTCAAGATATTTTCCACAATGACTTTTTGCTATAGCGCTATTTTAGAAGGCCTCTTCACCTCAGGAAGAAGAGATGCAAAGTTCACCTAGTACCATGGCTCTAGCAAGGTGGAAAACAAGTACAATTTTTTGGCAAAGACTAATAGGAATAAAACTACATTTAAATTAGAGCAGACCCAGAGCTGCCAAGAATCCCTTAATGATTTGTACCAGCTATAGCACTATTTTAGCTGACCTCTCCTCCTCAGGAAGGAGAGACGCAAGATTCTTTTTGTAGCGTGGGTCTAGCAGGGTAAGCAATGAGGGGGGCTGCATTATACTCTCAGGGGGCTGCAATATACTCTATGAGGGGGCTGCAGTAATATACTTTATGATGGGGCTGCAGTATACTCTATTAGGGGGCTGCAGTATACTCTGAAGCGAGTCTGCAGTATACTCTATGAGGGGGGCTGCATTATACCCTGAGTGGGGCTGCAGTATACTCTATGAGGGGGGCTGCATTATACTCTGAGGGAGGCTGCAATATACTCTATGAGGGGGCTGCCGTATACTCTATGAGGGGGGCTGCAATATATTCTATGAGGGGGCTGCAGTATATTCTGAGGGTGACTGCAGTATTCTCTATGAGGGGAGCTGCATTATACCCTGAGTGGGGCTGCAGTATACTCTTTGAAAGGGGCTGCATTATACTCTGAGTGGGGCTGCATTATACTCTATCAAGGACATGGGGAGTGCATTATACTATATGTAATATATGGGACCTGCATTACACTGTATTGGGGACTATCTGTCCTCATAATTCTTCCTCAGCCGGTGTAAAGAAACTCAGGAAGAAGCGTCGAACGACTTCAATATTGTCAATCACTTTCGTTTAATGGCCTGAACTTAGCGCATGTAAATACAACCGAAATGTTTGTGTGTGATGGTGCAATATGTGCACGTTTGGGGCCCCACTTAAAACTTTTCTCCAGGGCCCTACTTTCTCTAAAACCAGCCCTGTAAATGACCACTCCAATACGAAGTGTCACAGAGTTGTGCAATGGCATCAGTGCGCCGAGACGGGCGGCGCCTGTCCTTTTATAATTCCTGATGATGTCAGATGGCCAGCCAATCACAGTAATGCCACAACCAAAATGGTTAAGGCATTATAGTGACACCCAGGCAATCATTGCATGCCTATTGACTGTGTAACAGGCACCAAAGATGCAGGAATGGCATTGGAGTTTGAACTTGAGCATCGCACATTGCTCGCCTAGTAACAATCACATCCAAGCACTGTGATACTCGAATGGTATCCCTAGCAATCATGCTTGCAAAGATCTCATAACTGCATTCACAACTATCACAAAGGTTTTAACAGCTTTCACAAAGGGCCAGACATTGGTGCTTATAAAGGTATGATATCCTATGGGCTGAATATGCAGGACATAGATTATTCTTCAGAAACTCAGCCACTACTTAATTTCTTTTAAAATCATAATTAAACAATTCCAATATCTACTTATAGGACAGTCCTTGGGCAAAATGCTAAAAAAATGTTGTTAAGGCAATATGACTAGAGTTGAGCGATACCGTCCGATACTTCAAAATATCGGATCGGAATGGATCGGCCGATCTTTAAAAAAAAGTATCGGTATCGCCGATGCCGATACCGGAAGTCCCATTCAAGTCTATGAGACTTCCGGTATCGGAATTGGAAAAACCCTTTCCTGCCCTTGTACAGCCTCTCGGGGGTCTGTACGGGCCTTCCGGGGGTCTCTGCCGGCCTGCCGGGGGGCTGTGCCCGCCTGCCGGTGGGCTGTGCGGACTGCCCGGGGTCTGTGCCGGCCTGCCGGGGGGCTGTGCCGGCCTGCCGGGGGGCTGTGCACCCTGTGGGGGTCTGTACCGGCCTGCCGGGGGGCTGTGCCGGCCTGCCGGGGGGCTGCGCTGATGTCCGGGGGTCTGTGCAGGCATCGTCCGATGGGACTACAAGTCCCATCGGGCGATGCCTGCTACCATGACAGTGATTGACACATTAGCCAATGATGGGACAGTAGTAGTCCCATCATCCGGCTAATGTGTTAAATGTAAAAAAAAAAAAATACTACATACATACATAATACATGCATGCTACATACATACTACATGCTACATACATAGTACATATATACTACATGCATGCTACATACATACTACATACATACTACATATATACTACATGCATGCTACATACATACTACATGCTACATATATACTACATGCATGCTACATACATACTACATACATACTACATGCATGCTACATACATACTACATGCTACATACATACTACATATATGCATCATACATACTACATGCTACATACATACTAAATACATACTACATATATGCATCATGCATACTACATGCTACATACATACTACATACATACTACATATATACTACATGCATGCTACATACATACTGCATGTATGCTACATACATACTACATGCTACATACATACTACATGCTACATACATACTACATACATACTACATACATACTACATATATACTATATGCACGCTACATACATACTGCATGCATGCTACATACATACTACATGCTACATACATACTACATACATACATGCTACATATATACTACATGCATGCTACATACATACTACATACATACATGCTACATATATACTACATGCATGCTACATACATACTACATGCTACATACATACTACATACATACTACATGCATGCTACATACATACTACATACATACTACATGCATGCTACATACATACTACATGCTACATATATACTACATACATACTACATACATACTACATGCATGCTACATACATGCTACATGCTACATACATACCACATATATACTACATACATACTACATGCATGCTACATACATACTACATGCTACATACATACTACATACATGCTACATACTACATACATGCTACATACATACTACATGCATGCTACATACAATACATTCATACAATACATACATAGACATACAGTACATATAACATAGAGTAACATACTTACCAATACTTGTCACATTGTTCCCCGAAGCCATTGTCTTTTACGGAATAAATATTAACATAACAAACCACGAAAATACTCACCCATGATCCGAAGCAGTCCACGAGTGTGTCCCACGACGATCTTGGTTAGAGAACTGCAGCATCAGCAGGAATACAGTGCGGAAGGATACCTACCTTCCGTCATTGGATTCCTGCAGCCCGTAGAGAACGGCAGCATCATCTGATGCTGCAGTTCTCTACTCAAGATCGTCGTGGGACACACTCGTGGACTGCTTCGGATCATGGGTGAGTATTTTTGTGGTTTGTTATGTTAATATTTATTCCGTAAAAGACAATGGCTTCGGGGAACAATGTGACAAGTATTGGTAAGTATGTTACTCTATGTTATATGTACTGTATGTCTATGTATGTATTGTATGAATGTATTGTATGTAGCATGCATGTAGTATGTATGTAGCATGTATGTAGTATGTAGCATGTATGTAGTATGTATGTAGCATGTAGTATGTATGTAGCATGCATGTAGTATGTATGTAGTATATATGTGGTATGTATGTAGCATGTAGTATGTATGTAGCATGCATGTAGTATGTATGTAGCATGTATGTAGTATGTATGTAGCATGTAGTATGTATGTAGCATGCATGTAGTATATATGTAGTATGTATGTAGTATGTATGTAGCATGTAGTATGTATGTAGCATGCATGTAGTATATATGTAGTATGTATGGAGCATGTAGTATGTATGTAGCATGCATGTAGTATGTATGTAGCATGTAGCATGTATGTAGCATGCATGTAGCATGTATGTAGTATGTATGTAGTATTTTTTTTTTTTTTTTAACATTTAACACATTAGCCGGATGATGGGACTACTACTGTCCCATCATTGGCTAATGTGTCAATCACTGTCATGGTAGCAGGCATCGCCCGATGGGACTTGTAGTCCCATCGGACGATGCCTGCACAGAGCCCCGGACATCAGCACAGCCCCCCGGCAGGCCGGTACAGACCCCCACAGGGTGTACAGCCCCCCGGCAGGCCGGTACAGACCCCCACAGGGTGCACAGACCACCGGCAGGCCGGCACAGCCCCCCCGGCAGGCCGGTACAGACCCCGGGCAGTCCACACAGCCCCCTGGCAGACCGGCACAGCCCCCCGGCAGGCCGCTACAGACCCCCCGGAAGGCCCGAAATGACGGCACATCATGATGCGCACACACCGCGCATCATGATGACGTCATTTCGGCTGTCAATCAACTTTGAACTTCCGATTCCGATGCCCGATATTGAAAAAATATCAGATGTCGGTATCGGAATTCCGATACAGCAAGTATCGGCCGATACCCGATACTTGCGGTATCGGAATGCTCAACTCTAAATATGACTTGTAGTTCCTATTCAAGAATGTTGCAAAATCATGAGGAGAAAAAAATATTATTTGGCTCGAATCTATAACTAGCAAAAAATATAGCCTTTTTATCATTGCAGAGTACAATCAAAATCCAATATCCACTGCTTTGTCCTGATGTGTCTGTATTCATGATGTCTGCAGCGGATTTTTGATTTACTCTGTCTAATGACAGCAAATCAAATGGAAACACACCTGCAAATATGCATTCTGTATAGTGACTGCCTTCAATAGAGCTGTGACTTCCAGAGTTTCCATCATGAGTTAAAATCATACAAGACTTCTCTGTGGTTATTTATTTCTAACATGATGGAACTGAGTGCAACTACAATCATACTCACAGTGTGAGGCGTAGGTAATGCAAATCGCACTTCAGTACTCAATTTTAATCCAAAGTCTGCTGGCTCTCTAGCTGGTATTGACATCCTGCACAGAGAAGCAATGATAATGTGGGCAAATTGTAAAGTGCTGTGGAATATGTTAAGCGCTATATAGAAAATAAAGATTATTATTATGATTATTATTATTAAAAGCAAGAAAATATGGAATTAAAAAGTCTGATTTGATTGTGTGGCTTGCTAGTCAAGATGCATATAGTCTTCACAATCCGGTGAGAACATTTTTTCTGACAAATAGAATTATTGTGTCAGATATTGATGGACATGTACAGTGTCAGGCTGATCTTGTCAGCATGATTGAATAGTTGGAAGAAAATAACGGTGTCAAATATACCTTAACAGTCATTGATGTGCTGTCAAAATTTGCGTGGTGTGTGGCCTTCTCAAACAAGACCAGATCATCTGCTGCCCGATCATTTAAATTAATATTTGATAATGATCAGCTCATACAGCAGAAATTACAGACATATCGAGGCAGAAAATTTATAAATAACGTCATGAATCGTGTATGTAAATTGCAAAAAATGCATCCTTTTTAGGAATAACACAGTGAAGCCCATCTTGGTGGAGCAATTTAACTGTAATCTAAAAAATTAATATGGCGCTCTTTTACAACACGCAATACCTTTAGGTATATTGATATCTTACCTGATCTGGTGTATAGTTATAATCATGCTTATCAAACTGCAATTGGCTGCAGGCTGGTTGATGTGACAAAGCATAACTCGCTACAAATCTAGTGCAATATTTACAGTTCTAGTATGGCTATTAAGCGTGTTAAATAAGCTTTAAAAATGGGCAATCATGTGCGCATCTCACAAATTAAAGGCACATTCACTAAGGGTTATATGAAAAAATGTGCACAGATGAAGTTTATATCATTAATGCTATCAACAACAAATTTCAAAAGCCTCTTTATAAAAGTCTTGATTTGAGCGGCGATGTTATAGAGGGGGCATTTTACAGAGGGTACGGAAAGTATTCAGACCCTTTATATTTTTCACTCTTTGTTTCATTGCAGCCATTTGGTAAATTCAAAAAAGTTCATTCTTATCTCATTAATGTACACTCTGCACCCCATCTTGACTGAAAAAAAATAGAAATGTAGAAATTTTTGAAAATTTATTAAAAAAGAAATACTGAAATATCACATGGTCATAAGTATTCAGACCCTTTGCTCAGACACTCATATTTAAGTCTCATGCTGTCCATTTCCTTGTGATCCTCCTTGAGATGGTTCTGCAATGAAACAGAGTGAAAAATATAAAGGGGTCTGAATACTTTCCATACCCACTGTATGAGGAGGAAATATAAAAAATACAATTGGATGAAAACCGTGTCTACAGGGTGGAGGAGGTGTTAAGAAATAAGCACGTCAGAGGTAAGACATTTTATTTTGTCAAAGGGCTCAGCTATCCCACAAAATTAAACACTTAAAATAGAAAAAAACAGCTGAAGGACATATAAACCATTGACGATGGATCATTTTATATAATATTACCTAGCAATGCCTCATTTAAAATTTACCCGAAAACGCAATTTCAACCTATACCAGAAAATTATCAGCAAAACCTTTTCACTTTTCTGACCCATTTGAAGTAGCACTCACAGAAATACAGTATTGGCATACTTGGAATACCTTTGAACAGAATTACGGAATTTTTTTTATAGTTAACGGGATGCGGGAGTATTATGTAAAGTCAGGATTAAGAGCCATAAGAGCCATTAATGAACGTATTGATAATTTGACAATATCAGGCGAGAGCTTAAAACAAGCTCTCAGTTTCCAAAAAAATTGTGCTTGGTTTCATTCTACACGTGTAGAGGTCAGCTCTCTGAAATAATTCTAAAATAACTGCTAGTATACATTATGAAATACAGTACTTTATTTGTATATTATTCTATAGTAATTTCAAAATAATTGAGTTGAAATGCTTTATATTATTTTGTAATACATGTAAAATATCTGATAGTATATATTATTAAATTCAGCATTGCTGTATATTGCTGTAATGCTTTATATAATTCTGTAATTCTATTGAAATGAGATATGTCTGATACATTTTACATTTTATCAAAAAAAATTTAATCCCTTCACGACATGCGCCGTACTGTTTTGAACAGCTGACATGTGCACCTAACAACCGTGGGTGGAATCGCGATCCACCCACGGTTGTTAACCCATTAAATGTCGCTGTCAATCGCTGACCAAAGCATTTAATGTGATCTCGCCGGATAACCATCAATAATCACGCCAATCAGTGGCCCCATCACATTATCGCGGGTTACCGATGGGTTGACAGGACAGCCAGAGGTCTCTAGCAGACCTCTAAGGTGATCATTGCTGAAATGCTATGAGCGCCGCCTGGTAGTCAGCGCTCATACCAAGTGAGCATTTCTGCTACATACAGGCAATTTGATGATCGACCTGTGTGTAGCAGAGGCGATTAGGTTATCGCAACTTCTAATCTCCTATGTAGACTATTGAAGCATGCAAAAAGTAAAAAAAAGTTTTTAAAAATATTAAAAAAATAAAAATAATATAAAATTTCAAATCATCTCCCAAACCCATTAATAATAAAAACAATAAAAAAATATATATATATTTGGTTTTGCCGCTTTCAGAATCGCTCAATCTATCAAGCTATAAATAGGATAAATCAGACTGTAAATGGGTTAGGCTAGTTTCACATTTGCGCTTTTGAGCGCAGCGACGGCCTGCGCACGGCCGCCACTAAGCCCCGCCCCCTGCCGCGCCTCCGCCGGTAGCTCCACCTACCGGCACATGACGCTGCATGTGTCCTGCGTTCCCTATCTTTATGACTGGGGGCGCAGGCCGTGAGCAGTATGCATTTGGCGGTGCATGCGTCCTTTTCACGGTGCGCCGAGCGCAACCAAACTGCAGCAGGTTTGCGTTTGGCGCTGGTCGGCGCACCGTGAAAAGGACGCATGCGCCGCCAAACGCATACTGCGCACGGCCTGCGCCCCCAGTGATAAAGATAGGGGAAGCAGGATGCATGCAGTGTCAAGCGCCGGTAGGCAGAGCTACCGGCGGAGGTGCGGCAGGGGGCGGGGCTTAGCGGCGGCCGTGCGCAGGCCGTCGCTGCGCTCAAAAGCGCAAATGTGAAACTAGCCTTAGTGAAAATAAAAGTTTTTATGGTCACGTAACATTGCATTAAAATGCAATAACATGCATGAAAAGATCGTATTCACACCAAAATGGTATCATTAAAAACGTCAGCTCGGCATGCAAAAAATAGCACCCACCCAGCCCCAGAGATGGAGATGCTACAGGTCTCGGAAAATTACACAATTTTTTAAAACAAATTTTAGATTTTTTTAACCTTTTAAATAAAAAACAACCTATGCATGTTTGATATTTATGAACTCTTAATGACTTGGAGAATCATAATAGCAGGTCAGTTTTAGCATTTGGTGAACATTGGTAAAAATAAAGTCCAAAAAAACAGGTGTGGAATTGTACTTTTTTAGCAATTTCACCACACGGATTTTTTTCCCATTTTTGAGTACACAACATGGTAAAATGAATGGCGTCATTAAAAAGTACAACTCGTCAGTAAAAAAAAAAGTCCTTGCATGGCCATATTGATGGAAAAATAAAAAAATATGGCTCTGGGAAGAAGGGGAGCGAAAAACAGAAATGCAAAACCAAAAGGGCTGTGTCATGAAGAGGTTAAAGTATCTTTCATTTTTTACAAGCAGTATAAAATGCATACCTTATGCTTGGGAAGTTATAAAAAGTTGAAATAGCATTACTGGCAATATATAAATCCAATATTAAGAATTAGAAACACTATTATTGGACATATACATAATATGCCCAATCAAGATCATTGAGAATTACTCTGTCAAAGTAAAAATAGGCTGACAATTAACCCTTTAGTAACAGAGTCAATTTGGTACTTAATGACAATGACCAGGTCCATTTTTACAATTCTGACCACTGTCTTTTTATGATGTAATAGCTCTGGAATGCTCCAATGGATCCCAGTAATTTTGAGATTATTTTTTTCGTGACATATATTACTTCATGTTAGTGGTTATATAACTTTTATTTATGAAAAAAATGAAAATTTGGCAAAAATTTTTCAAAATTTAGCAATTTTCAAACTTTTAATTTTTGTACCCTTAAATCAGAGAGTGGTGTCACACAAAATAGTTAAGAAATAACATTTCCCACGTGTCTACTTTACATCAGAACAATTTTGGAGACATAATATTGCACGCCCCACTTTTCAGTTTTTGAATTTCCACAAAAATTTAAAATAACCAATAAATTTTGTTCAACTTCACAATTGTGTTCCACTTGTTGTTGATTCTTCACCAAAAATTTACATTTGGTATCTTTATGTTTGTAGCATGATATGTGGGAAAAGGTGGAAAAGTTCCAGGGGGCCAAATACTTTCGCCAGGCACTGTAATGTCAGATTATATTTGAATGATCATATGAATTCTCTACTTCTACCCTTTTCATTGTCACCTGGAAACCACAACGTGGACATCATTGAAAAGGTAATAACAAGCCTTAGACTGCTCTACCTTTATTTAGATGTTATATCATTCTTCACATGTATACCGCATTTAAATAAATTAACTTAGAACATGAAGAAAATAAATCAAATTGTAGTTGATTTAGTTTATAGTAACTCATTAAATCATCTTGAGAAATACTATTGATTTGAGTGTAACAGTTATAAAACTATTAATATGCCAAATAACTTGTACATTTAAAGTGTGCTACAATACTGGATATTTTATTGCTGTTCATAAAACAAATAGGAAAAAAAAGGAAAAAACACAAGTTGAAAAATTATAATATTGAGAGGTGGCTGAACTGATAAATCTGTAATATAAATTATTGGATTCAACAAATTTCTCAAGAGCTTAGTAAAAGTCAATAGGAGTTTGTTTAAAATGCTCAGCATGCTTTGAAATGTCCATGTGCCTTTCTCTGCCAGTTTTATAATGTGATACCTCAATGATTCATCATGACAAGGCACATACTGGGTAGGAATAGATTTTATAGTGGAAGAGTCCCGTAAAAGTCTTGACTTTCTTTTCAGCCCAGACAATAAAGTGAATATAAACCATAGGAATAAATCTTGACTAATATAATTAGAAGGTTTAAGGCAATGTTTTACCCTCAAACATAAAATGTACATCCACAGGGACTTACTGCTTATAGCTTACCAAACATTAGTTAATGAATATAAAGATATAACTTATGTCAACAGAGATGAATGGATCGATCTGCTGCAGATCGACTTTGAGTCTATTCATATGCATCACAAAAGAAAAATGCCTGGTGTCATCATTACACACTGCAGAGAGAGGACTCATGACATCAAGTGCAAAAGCATCGGCTTCCCCATAATGCCTTGCAGATATCATATCACATGGTCTAGACCAGCTAGTCAGAGAGACTATCACAGGGACTATAAAAAGTAGTCAGTGTGATTTTGAATTGAATGATCTGTGATTCATTCCTTGTTTCTGCAGAGTTAGGATTCCCTCCCAGCGTATGCACTGTGCACTGTGAGGATTCACGGTTTCTGAGCCGGGATCGGTTATGCATACTCCTGGCTAGAAGCCAACTAGTAGAAATGGCCTCACGCCATACACTTGTATTGAGCTAGGCCACACCCCATCTAGAGATTCGGCTGTCCAGTGGGCATAGCCTCCATCAATAAAAGTGTATGGCCTCTCTTAATACAAGTGAATCACACAGAGTGACTGCAGACTTATCAATTTGGCCCAGACAAGAGTTTTAATAACAACCTCTTTTGTATTTTTCTTCACACAGTGCAAACATGAAGGGCAGTTGAATACCCCTCTGTCCTCATTGTGCAACTGAAGACAAATAAGAAGACCAATTCTTTTGTGTCAGAGAAAGTATGCTTTTTGGCTAATAAGATGGACAAGCCAATGTTTTGTTTTTTTTTCAAAAAGACAAAAAAAGTCTCCACATTCCAGAAATTGAAAACCAAACTTTCTACAATGAAGACTATATCTTGCAAAAAATGAATCCAGTGGCTTGATGCAGGTGCTTGCTCCTAAACCTACCTAGCACCACTGCTTTTTGAAAAGCCATGACTTCTTCCTTTTGCACGCCTGTGAATAAACATGAGCAAGACAAACATGAGCCACCAAAAAGGGATCATTTTTGCATTTTTGGATCATTTTTAGATTTTAAGTAGTCTAAAAAGTATGTTGGTGCAATGTGTTGCTAAAAAAGCTGTTTTTATGTTTTTTTCTAGTTAAGGTTGCTTAGACATTAGCAAGACTGCATATGCATTAAAGAGCTGAAGAGAAATTCAATAAAGTCTAAGTGTTATTATTCAGTGAGGCTAGCAAATGTGAAACAATCAACTTGCTTCTAGTCACCAACCATGCAACCTTCCCGGTGTCACTGAAGTTGTTTTTAGGGCCACATTATAGCGTATGAATAAGATCACTGTCATCCAATATATTTAGGAAATTGTGATAGATATAATCATAGTGTAATAAGATTAGTCCAAATAATATCACTACATCAGATTCCATTGTTAACCTATAGGCCTATTTCTTTCTTAGGGTTTCTCCACACGTCAGACTTGAACTTTGCATTTGCTTGTGTATCCGCACAATGGAGCTGATCTGCAACATTTTTTATATTTGATTTGTAGCAAACTGCAAGTACTGAAATGTGTCTAATTGCTCAAAATTCATTTTTAACATCGCAAGGCCATCCAGTTCAGCCTATATTCGGTCAGAATAAATCCCCAGATCTACGTCCTTCTAAAGATTCTAATAACTGTAAGATACAATATTGTTACACTTCAGGAAGACATCCATGCCTCTCTTGAACCCCTTGCCTGAGTTCACCATCAACCACCTCCTCGGGCAAGGAATTCCAGATTCTCACTGCCCTAACAGTAAAGAATCCTTTTCTATATTGGTGAAAAAACCTTTTCTCCTCCAGAGGCATAGAATGCCCCCTTGTGACTGTCACCTTCCTTGGTATAAACAGATCCTCGGAGAGATATTTGTATTCTCCCCTTATATACTTATACATGGTTATTAGATTGCCCCTCAGTCGTCTTTTTTCTAGACTAAATAATCCTAATTTTTCTAATCTCTCTGGGTATTGTAGTTCACCAATCTCCTTTATTAACTTTGTTACCTCCTTTGTACTCGTTCTAGTTCCATTATATCCTTCCTGAGCAGCGGTGCCCAAAACTGTACACAGTACTTCATGTGCGGTCTAACCAGAGATTTGTACACAGGCAGTATAATGCTCTCATCATGTGTATCCAGACCTCTTTTAATGCACCCCATGATCCTGTTTGCCTTGGCAGACGCTGCCTGGCACTAGCTGCTCCAGGTGAGTTTATCATTAACTAGGATCACCAAGTCCTTCTCCATGTCAGATTTACCCAGTGGTTTACCGTTCAGTGTGTAATGGTGATATTGATTCCCATGTGTATAACCTTACATTTATCATTGTTAAACCGCATCTACCACCTTTCGGCCCAAGTTTCCAACTTATCCAGATCCATCTGTAGCGCAGAATACTATCTTCTCTTGTATTGACTGCTTTACATAGTTTTGTATCATCTGCAAATATCAATATTTTATTGTGTAAGCCTTCTACCCGATCATTAATAAATATGTTGAAGAGAATAAGTCCCAACACCGACCCCTGTGATACCCTACTGGTCACAGCAACCCAGTTAGAGAATATACCATTTATAACCACCCTCTACTTTCTATCACTAAGCCAGTTACTTACCCATTTACACACATTTTCCCCAAGACCCAGCATTCTCCTTTTGGGTACAACCTCTTGTGTGGCACGGTATCAAACACTTTGGAAAAATCAAGATATACCACGTACAATGACTCACCTTTGTCGAGTCTATAGCTTACCTCTTCATAAAAACTGATTAGATTGGTTTGACAGGAGCGATTCCACATAAACTCAAGATGTGTAAAACTCAGAGGTCTCCTATGACTGTTTTTAATTCAATCCAAGCTTTTAAACACATGCACAGCCTTAATAATATAAAAATGATTTTACAATAAAAACAGTTGGTAACCTTTAAGTAACCAAGAGTCAATTTAATAAAACAGCTAGTTGACAGAATTTTCTTTTTTTTTCATTAAAATGGTACAAAAATGATCCCCTCTCGTCTTTTATGTTCAGACTTGATGTTCTTTGCAGAACACTGACTCAACCTTACTTTGCTGTGGTCAGATATAACATCATCTTTTGGGACATGTCTAATAATATTCACTATTTCCTGCTCACTAATACACTTACAGGAGGCAAATAAGGCCAATTGTGGCCTGTGATTGGTTGTACTACTGTTCGTACGGCTGGTGGTGGTGTTTTGCTGCTGCTGGTGGCTGACATATTCTTAATAATTGTACATTTTTTCTTTTTTATGCTACCCCATGTATTGTCATTAACAATTTCTTTAACCATACAAAATTATATTTGTTTTTTGACAACTTTTCAACCCCAATTATTAAATCCTTGGAATATGGATGCAGCAAGAAATACTAGTAGTAAAATACATGTTCCCAGCAAAGAGCAAACAGATGAACGGCATACTAGGGCACACAAATCACCACATTATCAGACAGAGCTCTTTATCTGAAGTATTGCGGCATATGATTCAGTCAAAAAATGGAGGTGCTTGCATGAAAAAACATGAATATTTCAATGTGAAGCAAAAAAAGAAGAAATATGCAGCACTCACTGATGTAGCTGAAAAACTGTGAGTCTTTATTTCACATAATTTCCATCTAATGTGTGGACATGCAGGACGTGGAGGAATGCTAGGGGAGGGAGGTGCCGGACAACGGCCGTTTTGCGATTACTCGCTTCTATGGGTCCAGGTGAGGGGATTAGCTAAAGGTCATTCCCTTTATAGGATCACAGACCTTACTAATTAACATACATAACAAGCTGTGAAACAAACATTTACAAAAAATATATAGTTATACAATATACAGAGTGCAAGATACTAGTAAAGAATAAATCTTTCCATATCGATTTACAAGATAATCTATATTTTTACAATATCATAGGAAGATTATAATCTAAATAACTTTACATACAATTTTTTATATAACATTTTTTTATAAAAATACTGATAGATCGATCCGGTCATTTAGTCCCAAAGGACCTTGTGCGTTCGCTTTCAGGATCCATTTTGCTTCTTGTTGCAATAAAGCTTTGTCATGGTTGCCTCCTTGAGGTGGAAAATTGACCTTTTCAATCCCTGCAAAACTCCAAATTTCTGGGTTAGCTTTATGCACATCTTGAATATGCTTAATTTATCGCAGTGAGCCCTTTTCCTGATGTAATAGATCTATAGTGTTCACCAAAACGTATCGTAAGTGGTCTTATAGTTTTTCCAATATAAAAATAACCACATGGACAAAAAATAATATAAACCACGAATTTAGTTTGTTAAGAAATGTAATTTTGTACCTTATGTTCCATAGAGCCAAAATGTATAGAATTCCCTGTCAGGTGAAGATGATGGTATTTGCAGTGACCACATTTATAATTTCCTTTTATTGATAAATCTCGTAGCCAATTTTTTTGAGGGGGACGAAGTCTATGATGTACTAATAAATCACCTATATTATGTGCCCTTTTGTATGCAAATTGAGGAACTAATTTACCATCTGTGTGTAAGGTTTTTTCTGCATCAATGAGATGCCAATGTTTTCTCACTGCTGCATGTATTGCTCTATCCATTGCACTATGTTTGAAACAAAAATTAAAATTACAAAGCTTTATTGCAACAAGAAGCAAAATGGATCCTGAAAGCGAACGCACAAGGTCCTTTGGGACTAAATGACCGGATCGATCTATCAGTATTTTTATAAAAAAATGTTATATAAAAAATTGTATGTAAAGTTATTTAGATTATAATCTTCCTATGATATTGTAAAAATATAGATTATCTTTTAAATCGATATGGAAAGATTTATTCTTTACTAGTATCTTGCACTCTGTATATTGTATAACTATATATTTTTTGTAAATGTTTGTTGCACAGCTTGTTATGTATGTTAATTAGTAAGGTCTGTGATCCTATAAAGGGAATGACCTTTAGCTAATCCCCTCACCTGGACCCGTAGAAGCGAGTAATCGCGAAACGGCCGTTGTCCGGCACCTCCCTCCCCTAGCATTCCTCCACGTCCTGCATGTCCACACATTAGATGGAAATTAGGTGAAATAAAGACTCACAGTTTTTCAGCTACATCGGTGAGTGCTGCATATTTCTTCTTTTTTTGCTTCACATTGAAATATTCATGTTTTTTCATGCAAGCACCTCCATTTTTTGACTGAATCATATGCCGCAATACTTCAGATGAAGAGCTCCGTCTGGTAATGTGGTGATTTGTGTGCCCTAGTATGCCATTCATCTGTTTGCTCTTTGCTGGGATCATTCAACTTGTGTAATTGAACTGAGCACAGGGTTTATTTCACTCACTTTTTATCCATACAATGGACACAGACGAAAATATAGAGCTTTCTGATATGAATGCGGTTGAACAGGGACTTTTAGCAGGACGAGAGGATGCAGGGGAGTTTTTTGCAGCGTGCAATCTTAAGGAAGAGCTGCATATTATCAGCATAAGATCACTTGAATTTAAAATACAATCATTAGCTGAGAGAGAAATCCGATCATTCTGGACTGTAAAATCATTGAAATCGTACACTGATTGCAAGAGAGTCCCGAGAGGTTTACGTATCTCCAAGGAAATTTCACAATTTCAAGATGATCTTATTTTCCAAAAGAAATGGACTGAAATCCTTCACCAATGTTCTCTCAATTTATTACAATTGGTAGCAGAGAAAAATGAGCAGGAGTATGATCATCTGACTGAACAGTTGGAGAAAGCGAAATCAGAATTAAAGTCACGCTACACAGAAAACCAAAATACAAATTTTTATAAAAATTGGATAAAAAACTCGTATTACAACAAATCGATATTAAACAGAAGAAAAAAGAAAAATTTTTGAGAGATAAAAATGACTACGAAAATAACATGATTTTTTCCTGGAATAAAAATCGTTCCTCTTTTTCTAAAAAACGGAGATACAACATGGCTCATAAAAAGAAAAATAACTATGAAGGATGAACCATGGATTCGGACTCAAGTGTTGCAGACGATCGAGAGGACTCAAGCATGCTTACTTTTCCTTCTACCTCTAATAATACGCCCCCTTTAAGAAAAAAACAAGACGAGGCCGGAAAATTACAAAATCAAGAAAAGAAACGCAAGCAAATATCATGGAGGAAATAACACCTCCAACGGACAATCTACGTATAATAAACCTTTCAATGCGCCAATTATCCAGTGAACATACTGAAGTTCTATCTAAAGGCTTAAATTTTTGTATTCCAGAAAAATTTGATTATGTCGATTTTAGGATTGAATTGTTTAAAAGTATAAGAAAGCTACATCTTAAAAAATCTTTTTCCAGTGTTTCAGCTGCAGTTTCTGTTCCTATACATGAAGGTGAGAAACTTCCAACTATTGGTCCTTTAGGCTTTATGCTAAATTCAGATATCTGTCCTAGACAATTTTTAAGTGATGTTGAAATGTTAATGAGTATAACTGAACCAGATTTCTCCCTGGAATCAGTTAATGCCAACGAAGAAATACCAATACCTTTTAAAGGAGGAGTAAAATCAAATTTCATGCCTCCTATATCTCCTGGAAACAGTATCGATCTTTTCCATGATATGGTCATCAAGGATGTAGAAGCTTTACTCTATCCCATGTCAGAAAAAAATTTGAAAGCATCTGAGATGAAAGCTTTGCAGGAAATGAAAGGATGGAGTGATACTGTGTTCAGGAGATCTGATAAAAGAGGGAATCTGGTTCTTTTGGATAAGACATACTATATACAAGATGCCCTTAATCACTTGAATGATAGTAATACCTACTGTATGCTAAATGACAACCCTTTGCATAGATATAAGGACAAATTAAGATCTCTTTTAAGAAAGTATGTTCAATTGGGGATATTATCAAAAAAGAGAGCAGAAAAACTCTTTCCAGAATGCCCAGAGGTTCCCTATTGGTATAGTGTGCCAAAGGTGCACAAGTCTTTAAAAGAGCCTCCGGGTCGCCCTATAATTTCAGGGAAAAACTCTTTGACTGAACCACTTTCACAATACTTAGACTGGCTACTAAAACCTTTACTAAAAGCTGTGCCATCCTTTGTAAAAGACTCAGGAGATTTATTGAAATAATTGAAAGATTTTCATTGGCAACCACATTTCTCCCTTGCATCTATTGATGTTGAGAGTCTATATACCCGCATGCCCCATGATAAAGGCATAGCAGCAATAAAGGAGATTTTACATAACACAAACAAATCACAGGATTTTATTTCCTTTATTATCGAGTCACTCGATTATGTTTTGACACATAATGCCTTCAAATTTCTGGATAAGTGGTATATACAAAGGGTGGGCACAGCAATGGGCACGCCAGTCTCTTGTGTTTATGCAAAACTTGAAGAGTTTTATATAAAAACAGCCCTAAATCCACACTTAAGACATTTGCAAGCATATTTTCGCTTTGTGGATGATATTTTTATTATCTGGGACGGTTCTCAGGAAGAATTTGCAGATTTTGTAAAATCCCTGAACAATGTGAACAGTGACAACATGCGCTTCACATTTTCATTTGGGGGAAACACAATAGATTTTCTTGATGTCAAATTTAAAATAAAAAATGGCTCTTTAAAAACAGAAGTGTTTAGAAAAGAAACAGCAACAAATAATTACTTACATTATAAGAGCGCTCACCCATTACACACTAAAAAGGGACTTCCATATAGTCAAATGCTAAGAGTAAGAAAACTGAATAATGATGAAACCATTTTTAATGAACAAATTTCTGAGCTGAAACAACGTTTTTTGCAAAGGGGATATTCTATGACTTTATTAAATGAAGCATATGAAAGGGTAAAAAAATTTTCTCAGATGGATTTATTAAAGGAAAGGACTAAAAAATTAAATAGTGTAGTCAAACCTACAAAAAAATTTAATTTTTGTTTCAAACATAGTGCAATGGATAGAGCAATACATGCAGCAGTGAGAAAACACTGGCATCTCATTGATGCAGAAAAAACCTTACACACAGATGGTAAATTAGTTCCTCAATTTGCATACAAAAGGGAACATAATATAGGTGATTTATTAGTACATCATAGACTTCGTCCCCCTCAAAAAAATTGGCTACGAGATTTATCAATAAAAGGAAATTATAAATGTGGTCACTGCAAATACTGTCATCTTCACCTGACAGGGAATTCCATACATTTTGGCTCTATGGAACATAAGGTACAAAACTACATTTCTTGCCAAACTAAATTCGTGGTTTATATTATTTTTTGTCCATGTGGTTATTTTTATATTGGAAAAACTATAAGACCACTTACGATACGTTTTGGCGAACACTATAGATCTATTACATCAGGAAAGGGCTCACTGCGATTAATTAAGCATATTCAAGATGTGCATAAAGCTAACCCAGAAATTTGGAGTTTTGCAGGGATTGAAAAGGTCAATTTTCCACCTCAAGGAGGCAACCATGACAAAGCTTTATTGCAACAAGAAGCAAAATGGATCCTGAAAGCGAACGCACAAGGTCCTTTGGGACTAAATGACCGGATCGATCTATCAGTATTTTTATAAAAAAATGTTATATAAAAAATTGTATGTAAAGTTATTTAGATTATATTCTTCCTATGATATTGTAAAAATATAGATTATCTTGTAAATCGATATGGAAAGATTTATTCTTTACTAGTATCTTGCACTCTGTATATTGTATAACTATATGTTTTTTGTAAATGTTTGTTTCACAGCTTGTTATGTATGTTAATTAGTAAAGTCTGTGATCCTATAAAGGGATTGACCTTTAGCTAATCCCCTCACCTGGACCCGTAGAAGCGAGTAATCGCGAAACGGTCGTTGTCCGGCACCTCCCTCCCCTAGCATTCCTCTACGTCCTGCAAGTCCACACATTTGATGGAAATTATGTGAAATAAAGATTCACAGTTTTTCAGCTACATCGGTGAGTGCTGCATATTTCTTCTTTTTTTTGCTTCACATAGAAAAATACATGTACAGAAAGCAAAATGTGGCAGCAAGCAATATTATAGGAGTGGCGTGTATAGTTGCTTTAGGTCCTGTTTTACTAGACCATTTTGACAGACATACACAGTTAAATGTCTACTTTTTTAAACATAAGTCAACCTCCTTTTGCAAAAATAATGTGATAATTAGAGTTGAGCGACTTTTGGTTTTTTAGGGTCGCGTTTCGTTTCGTGAAACCCGACTTTTCCAAAAGTCGGGTCGAGCAAGATCGTCCGATTATAGGGAAAAGTCGGGGTCGTCCCGAAACACGAAACCCAATGTAAGTCAATGGGGAATAAAAGTCGGCAGTGAGAGGAGGACAGGAAACACACCTACAGTGCCCATTTGAATGCCAAAAGCATCAATTCTTCTTACTTAAGCTTGTCAACCTTAATTAACTTCATAATACAAGTTACGCACTGAAAAATGGGGGTTATTTGGCTACAGACTGTGGGGGGGAGGGCTGGCTCCAGGTTTTCATGTGCCCTGGGCGAAAGAGCGCCCCTTTAACACATAATACCACAACTCATCATGCTCCGATACGGCAGAGAAATAGCGGTATAGTACAATGAAAAATACCTCACTTTTTACATCTCATGACGAGGCCCATCTATTTCTCCATACAGAATCATTGGTCCCATATAATGCTTGAAACAGTATATGATGAGCTCCACATAATGCTACAGTATATGTTAGTCCCCATGGATGAAGCTCTACTGTCTTATGGGCCCAAATAATGCTCCAAACATAATGGGCCCCATTTCTAATGCTCTAGTGTATAATGGGCCCTGTAAATGCTGCTCCAGTGTCTGATGTCCACCTTTGGAATGTTCCAGTGTATGGTGGGCCCCATCTATCATTCTCAGACGGTGTTAGGCCCAGTATAGATTGCACGTGATTGCACAAAGGTGAGAAAGGGTACCGTATCCCCAGATAACATGTATGGATAATGTACACATTCAAAATATATGTCTATACATCAGGAGGCAGGCTCAGACGGTGTTAGGCCCAGTATGGATTGCACGTGATTGCACAAAGGTTAGAAAGGGTACCGTATCCTCAGATAACATGTATGGATAGCGTACACATTCAAAATATATGTCTCAGGAGGCAGGCTCAGACGGTGTTAGGCCCAGTATGGGTTGCACGTGATTGCACAAAGGTTAGAAAGGGTACCGTATCCCCAGATAACATGTATGGATAGCGTACACATTCAAAATATATGTCTCAGGAGGCAGGCTCAGACGGTGTTAGGCCCAGTATGGATTGCACGTGATTGCACAAAGGTTAGAAAGGGTACCGTATCCCCGGATAACATGTATGGATAGCGTACACATTCAAAATATATGTCTCAGGAGGCAGGCTCAGACGGTGTTAGGCCCAGTATGGATTGCACGTGATTGCACAAAGGTTAGAAAGGGTACCGTATCCCCAGATAACATGTATGGATAGCGTACACATTCAAAATATATGTCTCAGGAGGCAGACTCAGACGGTGTTAGGCCCAGTATGGATTGCACGTGATTGCACAAAGGTTAGAAAGGGTACCGTATCCCCGGATAACATGTATGGATAGCGTACACATTCAAAATATATGTCTCAGGAGGCAGGCTCAGACGGTGTTAGGCCCAGTAAGGATTGCACGTGATTGCACAAAGGTTAGAAAGGGTACCGTATCCCCAGATAACATGTATGGATAGCGTACACATTCAAAATATATGTATCAGGAGGCAGGCTCAGACGGTGTTAGGCCCAGTATGGATTGCACGTGATTGCACAAAGGTTAGAAAGGGTACCGTATCCCCGGATAACATGTATGGATAGCGTACACATTCAAAATATATGTCTATACATCAGGAGGCAGGCTCAGACGGTGCCAGGCACAGTATGGATTTGACGGCCCAGATTACACAGCAGAGGAGCAGGGAGAGGTAAAGATTGCAAATGCTGGGGCCCTGCCCAAGCAAGGGGGGCCCACTCGTGGCCGTCGGTATTGGCACTGGGCCCCTCATAGTACAGCGGTGTGTCTGACGGCGGGTGTGCACCACCACCGTCAGAGACACTTGATTGCACTATGAGGGACCCTGTGCCAGTGCCCGCGCCCAAGAGTCGGCCTACCCACCTGTCCAGAGCAACGGCACTCGCACGGTGTCGTGCGCTAGGTGGTGACCCCGGCCATGGGGGGAGGCAGCACAGTTAGGGAGTTTTAGAAAGTGGCATATGTTGATGTTGGACATTCAGCTGATGCAAAAGTCGAAATAGGTGAAGTACCAGGAAGAGGTGGACCAAAGCAAGCCATTTTTCTGTCACCCTATGTGTCATCAGGGGAAGGTGGGACAAAATCCTTGGAAACCCATGCGTGGTTCATTTTAATGAAGGTTAGATCATCCACATTTTGGGTTGACAGACGGGTCCTTTTTTCTGTCAGGATTGATCCAGCTGCACTGAAGACTCTTTCCGATAGCACACTTGCAGCTGGGCAAGCGAGCTCCTGTAAGGCATATTGTGCCAATTCAGGCCAGGTGTCCAGTTTAGCGGCCCAATAGTAAAAGGGGAATGACCTGTGTGGGAGAACATCGATATGGGAGGAAAAGTAGTTTGTAACCATAGTTGACAACTGCTGTCTCCTGTCACTTTCCATCGATGCAGTATTACCAGTTGTGTGAGCGGTATTTGAAAAATCAGTCCACAACATTGTCATGAAACCCATGTCACCAACGCCACTTCTGCTGTGTGCACCACGAACACCTCTGCCAAGCTGCCCCCGGCCCGTACGGCTCGTGTGAGAACCATCACCGCTGCTGTGTGCTGGGAATGCCTCAAGCAACCGATTTACCAGAGTTGCTTGTTTATTAGCCAATATTAGGTCAAGGTTCTCCTGTGGCATGATGTTTTGTAATTTGCCTTTATAGCGTGGATCCAGGATGCTGGCCAACCAGTAGTCGTCATCGTTCATCATTTTGGCAATGCGGGGGTCCCTTTTTAGGATCCGCAAGGCATAATCTGACATGTGGGCCAATGTTCCCGGTGTCAATGATGCACTGCGAGTGCTGGGTGGAGGAGCACTTTCTGGCAAATCCACATCCCTCCAGTCACGCACAAACCCTGTACCAGACCTTGCCACGCCAACATATTCACTTGCCCCACGAGATGCATCCTCCTCCCCTAAGTAATCATCCCCATCATCATCCTCCTCCTCCTCTTCTTCCTCCACCTCGTCCAGGAGAGGTCCCTGAGCAGACAATGGCTGAATGTCATCAAGGATTCCCTCCTCCTCTTCCTCCTCATCAACATTGGCTGCAGACGCCTGCTCCTTAAGGTGCGTCAAAGTTTGCATGAGCAGACGCATAAGTGGGATGCTCATGCTTAGGATGGCGTCGTCTGCGCTTACCAGCCGTGTGCATTCCTCAAAACACTGAAGGACTTTACATAGGTCTTTCAGCTTCGACCACTGCACACCTGTCAACTCCATGTCTGCTCTCAAAGTGCCTGGCCGTGTATCCTCCCACAAATGCATTATGGCCTGCCTCTGCTCGCACAGCCGCTCCACCATGTGCAGGGTGGAGTTCCACCTTGTTGCAATGTCGATAATGAGGCGGTGGTTGGGAAGGTGGAGCAATCGCTGCAGCTTCTGCATACGAACGGAGTGTACAGGCGACCGGCGGATGTGCGCACACAGTCTTCGCACCTTCTGGAGCAGGGCTGTTAACTCCGGATAATTTTTGAGGAAGCACTGCACCACCAGGTTAAAGGTGTGAGCCAAGCAAGGTATGTGGCTGAGTTTTGAAAGGGCTATGGCTGCCACAAAATTCCTGCCGTTATCACTAACTACCTTGCCTGCCTCAAGATGTACACTGCCCAGCCATGACTCAGTTTGTCGCTTCAAGTACTCGGCCAGCACCTCGGCGGTGTGTCTGTCGCCCAAACACATCATCTGCAACACAGCCTGCTGACGCTTTCCACTAGCTGCTCGATAGGGGGACACATCGTGTGCAACAGTGGCAGCTGCAGATGGAGTGCTCGTACGACTGCGCTCTGTGGACGAGCTTTTGCTTCTGGAGGAGGAGGAGGAGGAGGAGGGTCGAACGCCTACAGCCAACTGTTTCTTATACCGTGGGCTAGGCAGCACTGTCCCACCACCGCTGTCCCCTGTGGACCCTGCATCCACCACATTAACCCAGTGCGCAGTGATGGACATGTAACGGCCCTGGCCATGCCGACTGGACCATGCATCAGTTGTGAGGTGCACCTTTCCGCTCACTGACTGCTTGAGTGCATGGACAATGTGGTCTTTCACATGATGGTGGAGGCTGGGATGGCTTTGCGAGAGAAGAAGTGGCGACTGGGTAGGTCATAGCGTGGTACTGCATAGGCCATGAGTTCGCGGAAAGCTGTGCTTTCCACCAACCGAAAGGGCATCATCTCAAACGAGATTAGTTTGGCAATGTGGGCGTTCAAACCCAGTGTACGCGGATGAGAGACTGAGTACTTTCTTGACCTACTCATAGTGTCTGGGAGGGTGAGCTGGACTTGAGAGCTGAATATGGTGGAAGTAGCGGTGGACAGGGCGGACTGAGAGAGGGTTGATGATGGTGATGGAGTTGGTGTTCTTTCTGATGGCCTAGAATCAGTCTTTCGTTGATATAACAGTGGGATTCCCTGACTGCTGTGGTGTTGCAACGACACCTCAACATTTGCTGCTGTGCTAACCGTTGGGCTTACAGTGGGGGAAACAATGTAGCGTTGCTGACTACCTTCGTTGTGATCAGTTGCACATGTGGCACTTGAGGTTTGGTGTTGTGTCCAGGCTTGCAAGTGCATGCTGGTTAAATGTCTAAGCATGCAACTGGTATTCAAATTTTTCAGATTTTTCCCTCGGCTAAAGGTCTTTGCGCACTTCTTACAGATAACCTTGGCCTGATCATGAGGATTTTGTTCAAAAAAGTGCCACACTGCACTCTTCCTACTTTGGCAGACATTTTGCGGCCTAGCACGCTGTGATCTTTTGACCCTCTGGACAAGCTGTCCAGCAACTCTTTTGATGTTTGGAACCTGTCTTTGGAGTGCTCCGGGCCTGCCAGATAACAGCTGTTGCGATGTCGATGTCTGCTGTGGATGCTCCTCATCTGAGCTATTGGAAGCAGCACCCTCTTCCCCCAATGGATGCCAATCTGGGTCAACAACTGGGTCATCCATCACCTCCTCTTCTATGTCATATGCACCTTCCTCTGTGTCACCATGTATGGTGGTATAGTGTGCGGGAAGGGGCACCTGAGTCTCATCAGGGTCAGAATCTGGCTCTGTACACTGCGAGGACAATGTAGTGCTCTGAGTGAATGTACCAGCAGAATCATCCATCAGCGGCTGTGCATCAGTGCACTCCATGTCAGATTCATCTTGGCCTGGGTAATTCACCATTTCACTTGATAATCCAGGCATGGTATGTGAAAACAGCTCCATGGAGTAATCAGTAGTATGGCCTGCGTCATCCTTCAATCTTGGTTGGGGTGAAGGACACAAGGAAAGGTGTGGTTCATGAACATGAGCCTCCAATGACGACTCAGTGCTTTTACTTTTTACAACTGAAGAAGAGGAGGCGATAGAGCTGGAGGCTGAGTCAGCAATGTAAGACAAAACTTTTTCCTGATGCTCTGGCTTTAAAAGTGGTTTGCCAACTCCTAGAAAACTAAGCGTTCGAGGCCTTATGTAGCCAGATGATGACGCAGGGTCAGCACCTCCTGCATTCGGTCCTATTTTGCTCTTGCCACTACCATCAGATCCACCACCAACACCATCATTACCAGCTGCCAACCCCCGCCCAATTCCACGGCCTCTTCCACCAGCCTTCCTCATTTTTGGTAGAAATGTAGACAAAATCCAACAAACTATATAGTAATGTAAAACAAGGTACAAGGTGTCTATAGGACAGGGGAGATTTTGAATTTCTGCAGACACTTGTGGACACTGGACACTTTTGGATTGTGTGAGGCCCACTGATATCTGAGCGCTATGTGACAGGCTCGATGGCACAGCTGTGACCAAAGTGACTAGAGGATAAGGGAGATTTTGAATCTCTGCACACACTTTTGGACACTGGATGGACACTTTTGGATTGTGTGAGGCCCACTGATATCTGAGCGCTATGTGACAGGCTCGATGGCACAGCTGTGACCAAAGTGACTAGAGGATAAGGGAGATTTTGAATCTCTGCACACACTTTTGGACACTGGACACTTTTGGATTGTGTGAGGCCCACTGATATCTGAGCGCTATGTGACAGGCTCGATGGCACAGCTGTGACCAAAGTGACTAGAGGAT
This sequence comes from Dendrobates tinctorius, assembly GCF_039654945.1. Classification (NCBI taxonomy): domain Eukaryota; kingdom Metazoa; phylum Chordata; class Amphibia; order Anura; family Dendrobatidae; genus Dendrobates; species Dendrobates tinctorius. The sequence goes on from NW_027361765.1 coordinate 6,655,745, forward strand.
AAGGGAGATTTTGAATCTCTGCACACACTTTTGGACACTGGATGGACACTTTTGGATTGTGTGAGGCCCACTGATATCTGAGCGCTATGTGACAGGCTCGATGGCACAGCTGTGACCAAAGTGACTAGAGGATAAGGGAGATTTTGAATCTCTGCACACACTTTTGGACACTGGACACTTTTGGATTGTGTGAGGCCCACTGATATCTGAGCGCTATGTGACAGGCTCGATGGCACAGCTGTGACCAAAGTGACTAGAGGATAAGGGAGATTTTGAATCTCTGCACACACTTTTGGACACTGGATGGACACTTTTGGATTGTGTGAGGCCCACTGATATCTGAGCGCTATGTGACAGGCTCGATGGCACAGCTGTGACCAAAGTGACTAGAGGATAAGGGAGATTTTGAATCTCTGCACACACTTTTGGACACTGGACACTTTTGGATTGTGTGAGGCCCAATGAATATCTGAGCGCTATGTGACAGGCTCGATGGCACAGCTGTGACCAAAGTGACCAGTGGATAAGGGAGATTGGATTGCTTTTAAAAAAGCAGTTTGCGGAGCAGTGGGTAAACAGCAATGCAGGAATGTCAGGAAGCCTTAGAAGGCAGCCCAACAACCAACACCACTGATACACCACTATATAGCCTCCCCTTGCACTGCACACACAGTGACTGGTGTGTTGTGCAGGCCAAATTGCTAGCAGCAGCAGTTTTTTTTTCTTCTCAGCAGGACAAAAAAAAAAAATTGGGATTGCTTTTAAAAAAGCAGTTTGCGGAGCAGTGGGTAAACAGCAATGCAGGAATGTCAGGAAGCCTTAGAAGGCAGCCCAACAACCAACACCACTGATACACCACTATATAGCCTCCCCTTGCACTGCACACACAGTGACTGGTGTGTTGTGCAGGCCAAATCGCTAGCAGCAGAAGCAGTTTTTTTGTCTTCTTCCCTGCCTAACGCTCTCCCTACAGAATCAGCAGCAACCTCTCCCTATACTAAGATCGGCAGAAGTAAGATGGCGGTCGGCATGCATGCCCTTTTATACCCCCTGTGACGCCCACCAAAGCAAGCCAATCACTTGCATGCCCTTCTGAAAGATGGTGGTGACCCGTGCCTATGTCATCACGTTGCCCACAGTGTCCGTGGATCCTGATTGGCTGAAAAAGAGCGCAAAACAAACTTTTGAAACGCGACTTTGGCGCGTAAGTCGCCGACCTCGTGGCCGACCTCATCCTAGGGTCGGGTTTCGTTTCATGAAACCCGACTTTGCCAAAAGTCGGCGACTTTTGAATTTTTTCGACCCGTTTCGCTCAACTCTAGTGATAATACATGTTAAATAGATACACTTCCAAAATGATAGCAATGGCAACGAGGCACTAGATTGGTGTGGCATGTACAGATGTAAAATTCGACTAGTAAAACAGAAGAGAAAAATAAAAATATTGCATGTAACAAAGAGTTCCCCAAAATCCAGGCATTTATCTGCAAGTGTCTACCTCATAAACGTAGACAGTTGCAGGTAAATGCCTTAATTTGGGGACATTTTTTGCCTTTTTATCAACCAATTCCCAAATTATAAAAATGATTCCACAAGAAAAGGTCAGAACAGTCATTTCTGAAAAGCAAGCACATCATCTCTGACTGTCAATGATTTTAGTGGGGTTTCTTTAAATGAACTTAATGAACAAACACATTTTTTAGACCAGCCCGTGCAACAGCAGAACAGATTACAAGTCTGACATGTTGCGAATGACTGGAGAGGATAGTGCAGGAGTATCTAGATATCAATATCAATGCCATCAGGAGGAATTTGGACACTTTTGAATTTTAGTCTTCAAAAATGGAAGAGTGGCTTGAGTTTGCCTGTTACACCTTGGAGGTTTTGTGATGCCTGATAGTGAGCATTCTCTATGAACGCATCTTCAGCGCTCTGGTGGTGTCCTGACGGATCAGCACATCCGGATGTCCACTGAAAGTATAGACCACAAAACTTTCATCAAAATGAATAAGTCATGGCTCTGTCATTTCTTAATGTCATGCATTGATCTCGCATTATTGCAGTCTGTTCTCCCTTTGTCGTGGCTTCTTTACCTACTGTTGCTACTGTTGCTGATGTTACAACATTTTTTTTAAATGTGGAGACTCCACGTTGGGTCTCCAGCTGGTGGGTTGCCTGCAGTGGAATGTGTGTCAGAAGCCTATTATACTGTTTTTACACTGTGAAAATTGATGCCACTTTATTAGTGTTTGACATTTGGTGTGTGACATTTTTCTACTAATAGTACTCAATGAAACTGTGCCATCTGTGTGTGGCTGGGAAAAACAAAATTGGAGCTGTTGCATGAGGTATCAGGGCTCCCAGAAAAGAAGGCTTAAAAAGCTCCCTTAACCACCAGGCTTTTATTGAAACGTCAATACAAAGCTGTAAATGCTGTCCCATAACCTGGTACCTCATGCATGGCCCATAGCTGACTGCTTCTGTGACCTTATAACAGGTTCTACTGTGGGTCATTTGATCAGTTAACAACCTGTGTTACTTTCCTTACATTTCTCGACCAATAATACTGTATGAAATTGTTGTTTGTATCATCTGAGTGTGGCAGGAATAAAAAAATGGAGGTGTTGCATGAGGTAAGAAGGCTTACACTGCTTCCTTAACCACCAGGTCCTCATTAAAATGTTAATTCCACACTGTAAATTCTGAGCCAGACCCAGGTACCTCATGCATGGCCCATGGCTGACTGCTTCTATGCCATTATAGAAGGTTATACTCTGGGTCAATTGAACAGTCAACAACCTGTGTTACTTTCCTTACACTTTTCGACTAATAATACTGTATGAAACTGATGCTTTTGCCATATAACTGTGACTGGAATAAAAAAAATAAAAAAATTGGAGCTGTTGAATGAGGTATCAGGGCTCCCAGCTAAGAATGCTTACAACACTCCCTTAATCATCAGGTCCTCATTGACACTTCAATTCCAAGCTGTAAATGCTGGGTCAGACCTTGATACCTCATGCATGGCCCATGGGTGATTGCTGCTGTGCCATTGGCAAATTTTCACTGTGGGTCAATTGATGACACTTTTCATGGTGTCTGCACATAATTTTAGCTGTTTGGGAAGCTTTTTGTCACCCCTTAAGGTGTTGTGTATACGTTTGATTTGCCCCTCTTATTGAATCCAATGGGGTTCGGGCAGGGGCGAACCTAGCCTCTCTGCCGCCTGAGGCGAACTGCACAACGGCGCCCCCCCTAGTAAATTTTTAAAATCGGTAGTAATTAATCTGGTTCATACAGATTCATGTCTATCCTGGAAAAATTTGTACAATAGTGGACATTTTAATTTAGAGAAATAGAGAAAAGATGTCTGAACACAAGGATATCAGTGCCATCACCGCACATACAAGAACCACACAGAAGAATCCAGAAGAGGGCTCTATATACCACACACGATGTGTATGACCTGTATACACCATATACTCCACTCTATATACCGCACATGATGTGTATGACCTGTATACACCATATACTCCACTCTATATACCGCACACGATGTGTATGACCTGTATACACCATACGCTACACTCTATATACCGCACATGATGTGTATGACCTGTATACACCATACACTAGTTTATACACCACACACGATGTGTATGACCTGTATACACCATACATTACAGTTTATATGCCACACACAATGTGTATGACCTATATACACCATACGCTCCACTCTATATACCGCACACGATGTGTATGACCTGTATACACCATACACTACAGTATATACCGCACACGATGTGTATGACCTGTATACACCATACACTCCACTCTATATACCGCACACGATGTGTATGACCTGTATACATCATACACTACAGTCTATATACCGCACATGATGTGTATGACCTGTATACACCATACACTCCACTCTATATACCACACACGATGTGTATGACCTGTATACACCATACGCTACACTCTATATACCGCACATGATGTGTATGACCTGTATACACCATACACTAGTTTATACACCACACACGATGTGTATGACCTGTATACACCATACATTACAGTTTATATGCCACACACAATGTGTATGACCTATATACACCATACGCTCCACTCTATATACCGCACACGATGTGTATGACCTGTATACACCATACACTACAGTATATATACCGCACACGATGTGTATGACCTGTATACATCATACACTACAGTCTATATACCGCACACGATGTGTATGACCTGTATACATCATACACTACAGTCTATATACCGCACATGATGTGTATGACCTGTATACACCATACACTCCACTCTATATACCGCACACGATGTGTATGACCTGTATACACCATACACTCCACTCTATATACCGCACATGATGTGTATGACCTGTATACATCATACACTACAGTCTATATACCGCACATGATGTGTATGACCTGTATACACCATACGCTCCACTCTATATACCGCACATGATGTGTATGACCTGTATACACCATACACTACAGTATATATACCGCACACGATGTGTATGACCTGTATACACCATACACTCCACTCTATATACCGCACACGATGTGTATGACCTGTATACATCATACACTACAGTCTATATACCGCACATGATGTGTATGACCTGTATACATCATACACTACAGTCTATATACCGCACATGATGTGTATGACCTGTATACACCATACGCTCCACTCTATATACCGCACACGATGTGTATGACCTGTATACACCATACACTACAGTATATATACCGCACACGATGTGTATGACCTGTATACACCATACACTCCACTCTATATACCGCACACGATGTGTATGACCTGTATACATCATACACTCCACTCTATATACCGCACATGATGTGTATGACCTGTATACATCATACACTACAGTCTATATACCGCACATGATGTGTATGACCTGTATACACCATACGCTCCACTCTATATACCGCACACGATGTGTATGACCTGTATACACCATACACTACAGTATATATACCGCACACGATGTGTATGACCTGTATACACCATACACTCCACTCTATATACCGCACATGATGTGTATGACCTGTATACACCATACACTCCACTCTATATACCGCACATGATGTGTATGACCTGTATACATCATACACTACAGTCTATATACCGCACACGATGTGTATGACCTGTATACACCATACACTCCACTCTATATACCGCACACGATGTGTATGACCTGTATACACCATACACTACAGTATATATACCGCACACGATGTGTATGACCTGTATACACCATACACTCCACTCTATATACCGCACACGATGTGTATGACCTGTATACACCATACACTCCACTCTATATACCGCACATGATGTGTATGACCTGTATACATCATACACTACAGTCTATATACCGCACACGATGTGTATGACCTGTATACACCATACACTCCACTCTATATACCGCACACGATGTGTATGACCTGTATACATCATACACTACAGTCTATATACCGCACATGATGTGAAAATAGTCATTTTTCATTAAGCTGGGGCTATATGTCGGCTTTGGCCATGAAACAGCGACTTCTATAATTTAGGTGAATGGGGTCGCATTGTGACCCGCTAGGTACCGCCACAAAGAATCAGAACCAGTTGGATTTTTTTTAAAACTTGATTGTCACAGTTGCAATACCTTGTGGGTCATAATGCGACCCTGTCAATGGAGCAGCAGCAGCCTAGAGCAATTTTTGGCCGTTTGTGTCACAGTCAATGTCACCTTCTTTGATATAATGGACGTGAAAGGTATATAAATGCTATTCAAAACAATGTACATATTTTATATGACATTTTCTTAGTAAATATTAATATAAAACTGATTAGCTGTGGTGGGGGGGACCAACTTTAGGACCCCCTTAAATCCCCAAATAGTCACTCTACATTAAGGCTATGTGCCCACGTAGCGTTTTCCATGCAGAATATTCCTGAGCAGAAACGCACACCCTCCCCCCAGGAAAACGCATGCGTTTTATGAAGCGTTTTTGTAAGTGCTTTTGACGCTTTTGTTAAGCGTTTTCCTATGCGTGTTTGCTATACAGTTGAATGTATGCGGAAACGTGTGCGTTTCCGCAAAGTTATTGAACATGCTGCGTTTTTTTCCGCTTAGTGTTTCTGCAGTGGAAAAAACGCACCATTAGCACAACATGTGCATTTTCCATTATATTACATTGGATGCTTTTCTTAAGCGTTTCCGCAGCAGAAACGCTTGTCTAAAAGCGCTGCGGAAACGCTTAAAAAATACAACGTGGGCACACAGCCTAAAAGAGAGATATATGACTGAACTGCAATACCAGACACAGCCTATAGACAAGAGGGCGCTAACAAAGCAGAACTTTTCACAATCCCATTAATGTGGTGACCTCATATGTGCAGCCACTGGGAATGGGGAACCTGGTATCCCATGGATGATGGGGTCCTTAAGCCTCCTGCATGACCTAATATTAGCTCAATTATTGATCAAATCTAGCATCACAAATTAGGATTTAGTACAGAAATAGCCACAAGATATTCTGCAGCAGCTTGCACCTGCAAACCAAACCATATCACTAAGAGGACATGGAGCATAGTCCTAATAGTCCAAAACTTTACCTACAACCGCTTCAACTTATGGGAATATTTGCTGAATATGTCAATATTGGCAAGATGTTCTGCAGCAGCTTCCACCTTTACAAGACACACACTGCATCATCAGGTTGAGCTGAGGCCAGGCCTAAGGCCGGGATCACACATGCGAGGAATACGGCCGAGTCTCGCATGGTAATACCTGGCACTGCTGTCAGCACACGGGAGCAGAGCGTGCGGCTCCATTTATTTCTATGCAGCCGCACGCTCCGCTCCGGAGTGCCAGCGCCAGAGCTTGGTTTTAACCTGCGAGACTCGGCCGTATCTCGCTGTGTGTGATCCCGGCCTAAGGGTATGTGCACACGTAGTGAAATCTGCTGTGTTTCCACAGCGGTTTTGGCTCTGCGGAAACGCAGGAGATTCTGCTGCATTGTACAGTACCTTTATTTTCAATGGAAAAAAAAAACGCAGTGCACATGCTGCGGATTTTTCCGCGCGGTTTTGCTGCGGTTTACAATCCGCAGCATGTCAATTGTTTGGTGCTGAAACGCTGCAGTTTTACACCTTATCCATTATGAGGTGTAAAACCGCAGATCATAGAATCATAGAATCGTAGAGTTGGAAGGGACCTCCAGGGCCATCTGGTCCAACCCCCTGCTCAAAGCAGGATTCGCTAAATCATCCCAGTCAGATGTCTGTCCAGCCTCTGTTTGAAGACTTCCATTGAAGGAGAACTCACCACTTCTCGTGGCAGCCTGTTCCACTCATTGATCACTCTAACTGTCAAAAAGTTTTTTCTAATATCTAATCTGTGTCTCCTCCTGTTCAGTTTCATCCCATTGCTTCTAGTCTTTCCTTGTGCAAATGAGAATAAAGTTGATCCTTCTACAATGTGACAGCCCTTTAGATATTTGTAGACAGCTATTAAGTCTCCTCTCAGTCTTCTCTTTTGCAAACTAAACATTCCCAAATCCTGCAACCTTTCCTCATAAGACAGGGTTTGCAGACCGGTCACCATTCTGGTCGCTCTTTTCTGAACTTGCTCCAGTTTGTTGATGTCTTTTTTAAAATGTGGTGCCCAAAACTGGACACAATATTCCAGATGAGGTCTGACCAAAGAGGAGTAGAGGAAAATAATGACTTCACGTGATCTAGACTGTATGCTTCTGTTAATACATCCTAGAATTGCATTTGCCTTTTTTGCTGCTGCATCACACTGTTGACTCATATTCAGTCTGTGATCTATTAGTATACCCAAGTCTTTTTCACATGTGCTGTCACTTAGCCCTATTCCTCCCATTCTGTATATGCTTTTTTCATTTTTATTGCCCAGATGTAGTACTTTGCATTTCTCCCTGTTAAAAACCATTCTGTTAGTTGCTGCCCACTTCTCCAGTTTATTTATATCTTTTTGAATCCTCTCTCTCTCTTCTCTAGTATTAGCTATCCCTCCTAGCTTTGTGTCATCAGTAGAGTTGAGCGATACCGTCCGATACTTCAAAGTATCGGATCGGAATGGATCGGCCGATCTTAAAAAAAAGTATCGGTATCGCCGATTCCGATACCGGAAGTCCCATTCAAGTCTATGGGACTTCCGGTATCGGAATAAGAAAAACCCTGTTTTTGCCTTGTACAGCCTCTCTGGGGTCTGTACGGGCCTTTCGGGGGGCTGTGCCGGCCTGCCAGGGGGTCTGTGCAGGCTCCGGTGGTCTGTGCCGGCCTGCCGGGGGGCTGTGCCGGCCTGCCGGGGGGGCTGTGCAGGCTCCGGGGGGCTGTGCCGGCCTGCCGGGGGGCTGTGCCGGCCTGCCGGTGGTCTGTGCAGGCTCCGGTGGGCTGTGCCGGCCTGCCGGTGGGCTGTGCCGGCCTGCCGGGGGGCTGTGCCGGCCTGCCAGGGGGGCTGTGCAGGCTCCGGGGGGCTGTGCCGGCCTGCCGGGGGGCTGTGCCGGCCTGACGGTGGTCTGTGCAGGCTCCGGTGGGCTGTGCCGGCCTGCCGGGGGGCTGTGCCGGCCTGCCGGTGGTCTGTGCAGGCTCCGGTGGGCTGTGCCGGCCTGCCGGGGGTCTGTGCAGGCTCCGGTGGGCTGTGCTGGCCTGCCGGGGGGCTGTGCCGGCCTGCCGGGGGTCTGTGCAGGCTTCGGGGGTCTGTGCAGGCATCGTCCGATGGGACTACAAGTCCCATTGGGCGATGCCTGCTACCATGACAGTGATTGACACATTAGCCAATGATGGGACAGTAGTAGTCCCATCATCCGGCTAATGTGTTGAATGTAAAAAAAAAAAAAAAATTACATGCTACATACATGCTACATTCATACTACATACTACATACATGCTACATTCATACTACATATATACTACATGCAACATACATACTACATATATACTACATGCATGCAACATGCATACTACATATATACTACATGCAACATACATACTACATATATACTACATGCATGCAACATGCATACTACATATATACTACATGCTACATACATACTACATATATGCTACATATATACTACATGCATGCTACATACATACTGCATGCTATATACATACTACATGCTACATACATACTACATATATGCTACATACATACTACATATATACTACATGCATGCTACATACATACTGCATGCTACATACATACTACATGCTACATACATACCACATATATACTACATACATACTACATGCATGCTACATACATACCACATACATACCACATACATACTACATACATACTACATGCATGCTACATACATACTACATGCTACATACATACTACATATATACTACATGCATGCTACATACATACTACATGCTACATACGTACTACATATATACTACATGCATGCTACATACATACTACATACATACTACATGCATGCTACATACATACTACATGCTACATTCATACCACATATATACTACATGCATGCTACATACATACTGCATGCTACATGCATGCTACATACATACTACATACATACTACATGCTACATACATACCACATATATACTACATACATACTACATACAATACATTCATACAATACATACATAGACATACAGTACATATAACATAGAGTAACATACTTACCAATACTTGTCACATTGTTCCCCGAAGCCATTGTCTTTTACGGAATAAATATTAACATAACAAACCACAAAAATACTCACCCACGATCCAAAGCAGTCCACGAGTGTGTCCCACGACGATCTTGGGTAGAGAACGGCAGCATCAGCTGATGCTGCCGTTCTCTACGGGCTGCAGGAATCCAATGACGGAAGGTAGGTATCCTTCCGCACTGTATTCCTCCGCCACTTAAAAAAAAAAGTCCCTAGTCTCACTTTATGCCATTGCTGTGTGGGACTGCAGGGGGCGGTGCCGTGTTGCCGCCCTCTCCTGAGTGCCGCCTGAGCTCACTTCTCAACTTGGTTCATGGATGATGCGGCCCTGGGTTCGGGCACGTTCTATGAACTATTCGGTGAACATGTTCAACGAACATACAAACATTCAGCGAATCAAACTGAACCGATCCTTGAAAGTTTTGTGCATCTCTACTCAGAATAAATTTTTGGAGTATTTTAAAAAGATTGTGAATTGCATTGAATTGGAAAAAGATTGGAAGATGAGGCCCTCTCCAACGACTACCTCGTACACAGGGATGGTAAAGTGAAATTGCAAATGGTTATTAAATCAGAACAATTTGCCTTCTTTTGTGATTTTCTGTCTACAGATGGCTATAAACAGCCTGAATCTGTCAATGAATGCATGGAAACAAGGTATCATATTGATACTCTCATAGTGGGACAAAGTAAAAAAGAGAAAAAAAAATTAAATAATTGTAAAAATATGTAAAAAAAATCAAAATATATTGTATCCATAAATAAATATTTGTATGAAAAAAATGTAAACAATAAAAGTTCACATATTCGGTATTGCTGCATCTGCAATGACCCACTGTTGTGAATTCATTCTCTGGTTCACCAGTTGTGAGTTCTCCTTCCAGAGTCCCTCTGGTGGTAACAGGAGGTAGTGAGGCTGATTTGATCGGTGGAGATCTGCCACCTGAGAATGAGGATGACGATTGGACCTCAGGAGTCTCAGATTGGATTTAAGACAGCCGACGCCCTATTCAGTTGCTGGTGATTCCTTCTGGCTCGTCAGCTCTTGGCTTTCAGCTCTGTTTCAGTCATCTAAAGCTAAGTTTTTCTGCTAATGTTCACACTTTATTTTGTTGGTCTATTCAGTTTTTTGTGTGGTCAGCCAGCCCCAGCTGGGGGCTGTGCTGAATTTCCACTCTTATTTATCAGTATTTTGCCAATTTGCTTTTTAACCCTTACTAGTTTGGTCTTTTTTTGCTCTGTCTCAGAATATTTCAGAGTGCTGATATAGTGGGAGAAGTCTAGTGACTTCAGGGTTAATTTTGCTATCAGAAGTTTTGGACATTATTTTTGTAGGGTTTTTTGCAGGTTGCAGACAGTGTATTTCCTTTCCAGTTAGTTTGGGCGCCATTGTTTGCTCAGCCTATTTTCCTGCCTGTGTTTGTGCCTTCATCTTGTTTCACCGTCAATACATGTGTGGGGGCTATCTATTCCTTTGGGGTCTGCTCTGGGGCAGTTAGTTTTCCCCTTTTCATGCTTCAGGCTTATTTAGTCCTCCGGCTGTGATGAAGCGTCTAGGAACATCGTAGGTACGCTCCACGGCTGCTGCTAGTTGTGAGGTAGGATCAGGGATCTGCAATCTGCATAGTTACCAACCTCTCTGGTTTTCTGTGACTTAGCTTAGCTTGTTTTGCTTTTTTCTCCTCGGTGACCCATTCATATAACCCACCCTAAAAAACTATCCTACTAGTGAACCCCTTTAGTGTACACCATAAAAAAATTAAAAACAAGGCAAAATACAATGCTTTATCATCATACCGCTGAACAAAAAGTGGAATAAAAAGCGATCAAAAAGATGGATATAAATAGACATGGTACCGCTGAAAACATCATCTTGTCCCACAAAAAGCAAGCCGCCATACAGCTCCATCAGTGGAAATATAAAAAAGTTATAAAATAAAAAAGTTAATTAAGTCTGTCAGTATTTTCAGTTGACAGGTGGATGCGCTTATTAGTTATTATTCCCCCAGTGGCACTAAAAACTCGCTCTTACAAAACACTAGCAGCAGGGCAGACCAACACCTCAAAGTCACAGAGGGAGAGTTCATGCCATGTGTCCAGCTTGGACACCAAATAGATGTACAGCACAGAAGACACTGGTATGGTTGGCTAGACACACCTTCACAATATTCATAAACTTTTCCTTCCTTGTCAAAGTACCATACAAATCAGGACCTGAGCACTGGAAGATTCTAATGAAACTGTCCCAGGCCTTTCATAGAATCACTAAAGTCATTGTATCAAACCCCCTGCTGAATGCAGGATTTAATAAACCATCTCAGACAGGTGTCTGTCTAGCCTCTGTTTGAAGACTTCCTGTGACGCTAGTCACTTCTCACGGCCAAGCTGTGAGTCAGAGTTGTCATGGAGCCAAGGTCAGAAGCGAGGAGGGTATGTCATAAACAGAAGAAAGAGACAAAAGTGTAGTCAGGTAACGTTCCGAGGTCAGAGTATCGGGAGGATAACGGATCAGAGCTGAAGGGGTTAAACAGGTGGATGGTCAGAATGAAGTTCAAGGTCAGGCAACAGATCAAGCATACATAACTCTAGGCACAGGAAAGCATGAACCTCAGAAGCTGAATGTATATCTGGCAGAGTTCTGGGAGAAACAGCTCAGTTAAGAAGCATGGCAATTAACTGGAATAATGAACACATGGAGACAGCCGACCCCTCAGTCTCAGACTGGATAGTTGAGCTATCAATCAACACATTGACAGCTCAGCACTCCCTGTACCAGATTGGATGGCCAAGCTGTCAATCAAAGTATCCGACAGTTTACTGTAGCTTTCGCTACACTGAACAGTAAAAATGACAATGGTATTGAATACAAAAGATGGAGCCGTGATAAGAACGGTTGATTTTAGGTTTCTTTAGAAAGGCCTATTATGCTCACTTTCCCTTCTGCAGCAAAATTCCCTACTCTACTTCTGGGTACAGTGAGTTGAGCATCCCATCATCAGGTCTTATATAGATCCAATGGCGTGATGCAGCCAGCCAATCACAGTGATGCCAGTAGTCAACATGGCTACATCATGACCGTGATTGGCAGGCAATCCTCCCATGTTCAGTGATTGAAAATCAGTCTCAAAACATATGGAACGGGAAATCGAGCATGGCGACCGAGTACCTGGATGCTCGATCAAGAACCGAGCAGTGCTGAGCATGCTCGGTCATTGCTATTGATTAACAAACTTCTTTCAAATTTTAACAACTTATAGACAACTGTGAGGAAATTAAGTGGAATGAAAATATGCAATGACCATGTCATTTTCCACCTTCTTAGGTTGTTTATTGCTGAAAAACCACATAAAGCTGTTAACTTGTATTCAGCCATTCATCAGAGTCACCTGTCATTCTGCTGGTTGAAGACTTGTACTATATGTCTGCCACTTGATAAATGAGTTGCTAAGTTTTAAAGGCTATTTCAATTCCCTGTCATGTGAATGTTTAGATAATGAGATAAAACTCAGTTCTCTCCGTTACCTCATCACTCAGTTCCTAACTCAGAACACAATCCTGTGTTGCAATCCCTGAGGACTGCAGGCAAAGCTAATGCACTTACACCTAATCATATCACGTCACATTATCTGTGTTGTCTATGGTGACACTGCTTAAATTACAGAACCTTTATAATCAGTTATTCCCTTCTCATAGTCTCTTGAGTTGCATTGAAATTATGTTCTGCTTATTACAGATATTTATGTTTCATCCTTAAAAGACCTGATTATCATTCATCTTGTTTTATAGAACACTTACAATGAGTTGAAGATGTGCTGTGCAAGTGTTTTCATGCAATAGGGCAGATCTGAGAGAGAAATAAAACTGGATGGGGCTTAATTGCATTCTGTAATTATACATTGCAAGGTTATACTACATATACACAAACTGCTTTACTTATACAAGAATTAATTCAAAAGGGCAAATTCAGGAGTTTTAAAGAAACAGCATCTTAGGCAGATGTTTTGTAATGTTCTTTTTTTTTTTTTTGTGAGATACGTAAGTCCAATAATTCACTTAAGCACCATTGGAAAATTTAAGCTTTCTCACTATTTGTAGCTTAATTACTTCTTATATACAGAGTATTTTGTCATTTCATGCCTGGCTGACTTAAATAGGCTATTTGTATTAGTAGAGTTGATTAAAGAAATGTAATAAGTAGATGGATGCTTATTATTATTTCAGTAGGCTACACCAGACATGGATTGTATTTAAAAAAAAAAAAAAATAAAGAGATGAACTTGAATATAAGTTGGTATGCAATTTGTAGGTGCATGTTCACACTGGCCACGAAACAAACATAACCTAAGATAAAGAGAAAATGAGCATATACCAGGCAATAAAAAATAATTAGCAATAATGCATAAAAATAATATAAGGTACTTAAATAATAATTTGGATAAAAAAGTAAAATCCATCCCATCAAGTCAAGGTGACCCTATTCGGGATGGTCTAGATAGACCATAAATGTAAATGTGAATAAAGGCCGAACAGGACAGAGAACCCGACTAATGGACACCCAGCCATGGGGAGCTATAAAAGCGTAATGTCCAGCTCAAAGAAAAGTGAGGCCACACCCTTACCTGCACAGAGTGCAAAAACCTAAAACAAAAAACCTAAAGAAAATTTTCATGCTCTAGTACTATTTATTTACTGCAGGGTCTTTCATCATTTTGTATTATCTTAGGTTTTGTATTTTTTTAAATATAGGACTACTTATAATAAAATGCAATGTAAATGTTGGAATTTAAAATGGACCTAAGCATTGTCCTTTGAAGAACAATGCCAGTCTGTGAAATGGGAGTGCTTCTTTAATATGTGAAAGCTGTTTGGAGCTATTATGTGATTATTACATTGTATTCTTGCATGCTCAGTATGCCACTGCTACAATTGCACTATATGGTTCTCCTATTATTTGGAAAGTCTATGACATTATTTTGGCTACTATATTGCAGTAGTATTTGGATGGACATAACATAATAGCTTTTTAAGTAATTTAATAAAAGAATTGCATTATATTGCACAAGGCTATTACACAGACACCCACATTTAATGCATTTGCTTTTCTTAAGGCTGACCAAACACATTTATTCAATCATGTTCTACATAATTTGCATGTTTACTATTTCAGGACATTTCATATTTTCTTTTTTAGAAAAAAAAATATATACAGTATATGACATAAGGGAATACTGCTCTCACTCCTTAGTGCTTAAAGGCGATGTTGTCCAAGTGTTCTTAAGACCTATGTAGACAATGCAATCTCCAATACATGTACGGTTTTCCTTGTAAGCATGCACTCACATGACCTTGTCATCTATCAACTGTATGCACATTTGTCTATGTCATATGTTTTTAAACCACTAAATCTGCCAAATCTGATTGACAGTCACTTTTCTATCTCACTTTAAGTTCAATGTAGCGCACATAATACAGGAAGTATCATTGGTGCCAACGTAGATCAGATCACTTTATCTTTCCATCCATTCTGCATGCTTTTTTGCATTTTGCCTGTAGAAAAACTGTAACACAAAAGCTTTCATGTACTGGTTTATACTGTGTATAGCTCGCCTTTATAATGTGCCGCAGGATAGCTTTCAATCATTAAAAAATATTTTCATTATATTATACGTGTTAAACAAAAAGAAGCGGCGACTTGTGGAAAGAAATGGATTTCTCCTTCCTGTAAGGCAGCACCTATTTCTAACTGATGACAGTTTGTCAGTGGTAATTGCAACATTCAGGAAAACACAAATAGCATTTCCAGTGCAAAATAACTATTTATGGATTGAATACAGAAATCCTGAAAAGCTTTGTAAGCCCCTTTGTCCTCAATGGAAGGGTATGTTGTTTGTTCCTTTCCTGGAAAAAAAAGGAGAAAAGCATATTTTGCACGGTAACATACTTCTCCGCTAACTGGGAAGGAGAGAGTGAGGTTTGATCTGAGGTCTTTAGGTATTTCCAGGGATTGGGCTAGGACATGTACACATTTAAAGGTCTGGTCTGATATCTGTATTTATTTTAGGTTCTGGTTTGATCTTTATTAATTTGCGGAGCATACAGACTGTTCCTGCATCTTCTACGATGTTCAAAGCTCAAAGCTTGACAAGGAATATCAGGGAATGTAAAAGAAGCTGTTTTTGTGCATTGTCTTCATACACTACTACTTACATTAGGCACACAAGAGCCCACAAAGTATAGCATTTTAATACAAAATACCACATATGGCTACCAACGAAAAATGAATACTTCTATATTAAAGACCCACTAAAATTCTAAATCCTAGACTCTCTAAACAAATATAAAAGCCAGACCTTTTGTATAAATACTGACCCCAAATAAGACTATTCCTCAATATAGATTCAAGACCCCATCCCCATAATACAGGCTTCATCCCAGACCCCCCATAAGCGAACACTCACATCTGAGTATATAAAGTAGCTGAGATTCTCAGCAAGAAAAGATGGAGAATTTCTGGCGAGTGGCATGCATTTTTTTCTCACCTTGCATTGGTATGACATGCACATGCTATCCGTATGCAATGCATTTTTAACATCATCTTTTAAGTACAGTAATTGTTTATATCATTTCAAGTTACTTTTCTAACTCATAAAACAATCTTATATGCAGATAGAGATAGATAGGTAGATAGATGTAATTGAGGTATGTAATCACTGCAGTGGTTGTATAGTTTATTTTACATGTATTTAGCTAATAAATAATTAAAATAAAAAAATGACTTGGGGTTGCCCCTATTTTTCTTAACCAAAAAAGATAAAGCCAGCAGCTGGGGGTTGATATTTATTGTCTGGGAAGGAGGGAATGAACATGGAGCTTCCCTGGCTATTAATATCACCTCACTGCTGTCTACTTAGCCTTTCCTAGTTATTGCCTAAAAAAATACATGTATTTACTCCCTATTTTTAATAGCCAGCAAAGGCTAGGCAGACAACTGCGGGCTTATATTAATAGCCTAGGAAGGGGCTATGGCTATTGGCCCCCTCCCAGACTAATAACAGCAGCCCTCAGCCACCCCAGAAATTGCACATCCTTTAGATGCGCCAATTCTGGTGCTTAGCCTCAGCTCATCCCACTCACCCTAGTGCAGTGGAAACTTGGGTAGTAGTAGTATTGGGGTTGATGCCAGCTTTGTAATGTCAGCTGACATCAAGCCAAGGGGTTAGTGATGGAGAGAGGTCTATAAGACATCCCATTACTAACTCTGTCAGTTTAAGTAAAAAAAACACACAGAGCAAAGTCCTTTATTTTAACAAAACACTCCCCAACCCTCTTTTACTCATTTATTAATGTCCAAAGAAAAATGAAAAATAAAATAAATCCTCAACTGTCTGCGGATAATCCATATGTCCCGCGACGAGCCAAACTTTGCTACATTAGGGTGCATTGCTGATCGGTGCCATAAAGTAAAACCACTCAGTCTAGCATCCAGGAGACAGTGAACTGAGATTGAGAGCTCAGCTTTAGTGCTGAGCGCTGATGTCAGTAATGTGACTGGAGTTCATAGCCGATGAACTCCGTTCACCTTCCTGACATCATCGCTCGCACGTTTGTAAATTCTGAAAGCCGAAAATTGGATAAACAACTGCATATCTGCTGGTTTATAGTGTTTTGGAATATGGCAGGTTCCCTTTAATGAGGGATGTGCTGCTAGAAGTTTTACTCCAGTCAGGGAGTGGCTAATTCATAAATTATAAAATGTCTATGCTGAAGAAAGTGGATAGGCACTCACCATCCCATACAAAATAATCCTTTGTTGTGGAAATATAACAACCACAGCAGGTGGATAAAACAGTGGAACAAGTGTCAGACGGCAATCGTTTCATGCTACATAATGACTTGTAGAAGCACAATGTAGTGCAAAATGATCGTTGTTTGACACTTGTTCCACTCTTTTATCCGCCTGCTGTGGTTGTTATGTTTCCACAATAAAGGATCATTTTGTATGGGATGGTGAGTGCCTATCCACTTTCTTCTGCATGGACATTTTGGATTTCTTTCTAATCACTTTGGAAGTGGCACCCGTGTTCCCTGGTGTGAATTTAGCCTCATTATCCCAAAGTTCAAAAGCTGTGCCA
Organism: Dendrobates tinctorius; assembly: GCF_039654945.1. Lineage (NCBI taxonomy): Eukaryota > Metazoa > Chordata > Amphibia > Anura > Dendrobatidae > Dendrobates > Dendrobates tinctorius. Next base: position 6,673,653 of record NW_027361765.1, read on the forward strand.
GTGCTCCGCTTTCCTTCTATGCTATGTGCTTTTAATTCTTAAATTAGCCACAACAGGTGTGAAAACTCCAAAAGTTGCACTTTTTTTTGTAAACTCCAAAGTATGCAAAAATTTTCAGCAACTGCCTGATTCATATAGCCTACAAATTACAAAAGACTGACTGGCACTTCCAAGCTAATATTAGCTTATTAGCTTGTAAGTGCCAGTCAGTCTTTTGTTATTTGTATGTTAGCTCTCTGACTGAGCACTCCACCCTTCAACATGTGGTGGTTTTGAGATGTCGTTGATGAAAGTGCTACTCTCATCATCCTACACCTGCTCTCATTGATAACAGCGGGAGCAGGCAAGGCTGATGAAAGTATTCATCAGCCGGCACCTGTTCAATAAATAAATGGTGTGTTTCCCTCTATTTTAATAAATAGGGCAGGTAAAGCTGACAGATGCGCGATGCAACTCCCAGCTGTCAGCTTTATACTGACTGGTTTTCAAAATAGAGAGGTCCCCATGACGTATTTTTCAATTATTTAAACAAATATTTTAATTTAAAAAAATGGCATGGGGACCCCCCATTTCTGACAGTTAGACAAGCTAAAGCAGACATCTGGGGGCTGGTATTCTCAGACTAGGAAGGGGCCGTGGATATTGGCCCTCCCCAACCTAAAAATAGAAGCCTGCAGTCATCCCAGAAATGGCACTACTATTTAATGCGCCAAATCTGGTGCTTTGCCTGACTCTTCACACTTGCCCTGGCACCATAACAAGTGGGGTAATATGTTTTAGGGTTAATGTCAGCTGTTTTATGGCCTTTATTTGAAATAAAAACTCCACACCCTTTTTTGCAAATTTATTCACAAAAAATAAAAAAGTTATACTCACTTTTCTGACGATCAATGCCCATGTTCTACTGTAAAAAAACAAAACTAATAAAATGCCACATTCCTCATCTTTCAGATAATAATCCATTGATGCTCATGTACCCAGTAAAAGACAAAAAATAATAAAACACCATAATCCTCACCTGTCCACCAATAATGCATAGATGCCCATGTTCCCTGTAAAAGACAAAAAAATAATAAAGCATCATATTTCTCACCTGTCCGATGATAGTCTATTAATAGACATGTCCCGTGATGATCTGGATGATTTGGAGAGCAGTCATATCAATGATGCGACTGCTCTCCATGCCAGCCGGAACACTCTAAGACAGGAGTGTGATTATACTCCTGAACTGTGTTACGCTGTTGTGAGAAAGGTCACTTACAGCACCGCTCACATAATGGGAAAATTCTCACACATGGAGTGGTGTCGTAAGTGAGGTGACCGGGGCTCATCAGCTATGAATTCCGGTAACCTTTCTCACATCAGCGCTACACACTGCAGGAACATAATCACACTTCTGTCTCAGTGTGTTCCCCCTGACATGGAGTGCCGTTGCATCACTGATGTGTCTGCTCTCCTATTCTTCCAGATCGTCATGGGACATGCTAACTAATGGATTATCACCGGAAAGATGAGGAATATGGTGTTTTATTATTTTTTGTCTTTTTGCAGGGGCAAGGGCATCGATAGATTATCAGCGGACAGATGAAGAATATGGCATTAAATTATTTTTGGTTGAGTATAACTTTGCTCTTTATTTTTTATTATTGGTGAATAAATGTGTAAAAGAGGATGTGGATTTTAATTTCAAATAAAGGACTTTATTCTTCATTACAATCTCACTATGGGGCTAGCAATGGAGGCATCTTATAGAAGCCTCTCCATTACTCACCCCTGGGCTTGATGTCAGATGCCATAAAACAGCTGACTTCAACCCCAAACCTATTACCCCACTTGCCACTGCATGAGGACAAGTAGGAAGAGCCGGACAAAACATCAGAATTGGAGCTTCTAATAGATACACTTTTTCTGGGGCAACTGTGGGCTGCTATTTTTAGGTTGTGGAGGGCAAATATCCATGGCTCCTTCACAGTCTGAAAATACCAGTGAAGCTGTCTGCTTTAGCTTGGCTGGTTGTGAAAAATGGGGGACCCCACTCCATTTTTTCAAATTGTTATTTAAATAATTAAAAATACATTGTGGGGACCCCTCTATTATTGATAACCAGACAATATAAAGCTGACATCTGGGGGTTGCAGCCCACAGCTGCAAGCTTTACCTGCACTGGTTATGAAAAATAACATTGGACCTTCGCCACTTATTTATGTATTTACTGTACAGATGCTGACTCGTGAATACTCCCATCAGACTAGCCTGCCATAACTGCTATCAGCGAGAGCAGGTGTAGGATTATGAAAGTAGCCCTCTCATCAGCTGACTTCTGCTCATCTGTCAGCGTGAGAATCGGAGCACTCTGACCAAAGGTAACGATCAGAGCCCGTGTACACAGTGCTGTCACACAGATGAAACAACAGCTGTTTTTGAGCCCCCATCCTTTGATTTGGGTTTGAGTTTGAGTTTGAGTTCTGGTGCAGTTCTCGTACATGAACTAAACTATTTATAAACGCTTAGCTAAACCTGCTAGACCCAAACATCGATGGGTTCACCCATCTATATTTATGATGATTTGGTCCTGTCAAGCTAAACTGAGCAGCTTCTGTGATGTGGTAAGTTCCAGACTGAATCAAGGTAAGGCCATTGATGCTATCAGGACTTTTCTAAGGTATTTCATATAGTGCCACATGGACAGTTGGCAAACAAAATGAGATGAATGGGACTATGGGAAAATATGTGTAACTGGGTTATCAACTGTCTCAGTGATATGAAATAAATGGTGGATATTAGTGGAATACACTTGTATTGGGATATAGCAAACAGTGGATGGAGTTCAATTGGGGTCAGTATTGGGTCCCTATCTTTTCAGCATATATTAATGACAATGTAGAGGAGATACAGTGTAAAATATCTGTATTTGCAGATCTTACCAAACTTTGCAAGGTAATCAACATAGAGGAGGATAATTTTATATTGCTGAGGGTTTTATATAAGCTGCAGACTTGGGCTGAGAAATTGCAATTGAAGTGTAATGTAAATAAAGATAAGGTCATGCATTTGGACAGAGGAAAGGAAAACATATAATTATGTACTAGATTGTAGAATATTATCTAAAACTATCACTGAAAAAGACTTTGGCATACAGACAGACAGTAAACTCAACTTTATCAGCCAGAGCCAGGCAGCTGCTGCTAAGACAAATACAATCAAGGGATGCATTAAAACAGGCATTGATGCTCACAATAAGAACATAGTTTGGCTCTATACAAGTCACTATTGAGGCTGCACTGTGAATACTGAGTACAACATTGGGCTCCAGTGTACAAAAAGGACATAGTTGAACGAGACCGGGTGCGAAGAAGAGATGCCAAGGTTAATAATGTAATGGGTGAACTGCAGTACCAAAACAGATTATCAAACTTGGGGTTATTCAGTTTTTTATATGATCGATTTAAGCCTTCATTTTTCCAAAGTACAAATATATGAAGGGATGAAAAAAGGTTCAATCATAATCACAGTTGGGAATTCTTTCCTGTAAGAGCGGTGAGACTATGGAACTCTCTGACTATTGTTTTGTAATGGCTAATTCTCTACAAAAGTACAAGAAGGGCCTGGACACTAGATTCTGTGATGGGATGTTGATTCAAGGAACTGGTCCGACTAATGTACGTGGAGTCAATAAGGAGTTTTTCCACTTATACAGTATGTGGCAAATAGCATCTGCCTGATGGGGTTTGTGTCTTCCTCTGGATGACCATGCTAGGCTATAGGTTGAACTTGATGGACTTATATCTATATTTAACCTTAAAAACTAGGAAACTATATAGCTCTTTGGAATCTGTGCTTCCAACCATCGTATTTCTTTTTATTCAGTCTGTAACAGGGCTTGTATACATGCATGTAGAATGCATGGTAAGTTATCTTATCTGTTATTTTACTAGCTAATTCATGATTCTAATGCCAGGTGCTAACAATTGTATTTTATGTAATGTGTTGTCTGTGATAAAATCAGATTGCACATAGGCCAATGCTATTAAAAAGGATCTGTCACCTGCTCAAACAAATTGAGTTAAATAACTTATAAAAAAATCCCAGACCTCCCTTGATTATGCCAACCTTTTTTTTCCGTTTAGTTTTATGTCACTCCATTGCAGAGATATTCATATTTCTTCCTTTTGAAGCACATGTGAAACCTCCCCTTGCAGAACAAATAGGCATTTCTCTGTAGTGTGTGCTTTCATACATTCTTCCCAGAAGATTTTAATCATAGATCTAGCATCCTATCAATCTCAGATGCTGTTGGGCAGTGATTTGCATAATTTGGCAGGGAGATGTGAAAGTGTGTGCCCTCAGATACCGTAAGGGTACCATTACACATAGTGATGCACCAGCGATCCCGACAACGATATGGATCGCTGGTGCATCGCTAAGTGGTCGCTAGTGAGCTGCCACACAGGCAGATCTCACCAGCGACATCGCAGGGGTGTGGGGTCGCTACTTACCTGTCAGACGCGGCGATCCTGACGTCCTCCCGCCCGCGTCCACGCGTCGCTCATCGTCACAGCAGGAAGCGCCGCAGGAAGCTGACGACAAGAAATGATCCAGGACCTTCTCGCGCGATCAGCGATAACCAGCGGGGGAGCCGGTCGGAGGTAAGTATCACATGTAGCGATATCGCTAGCAATATCGCTGCTACGTCACAAAATCGGTGACTTTACAGCGATATTGCTAGCGATATCGCTATGTGTAACGGGGGCTTAAGACTGTGGAGAAACGCCCAGTTAAGCTACCAGCTGAGATTTCACGTGTTGCACCCAAAAAGCAAGAACTTTGATTATCTCTGCAATGGAATGATGCTGTGCAAAAGGGAAGAAAATGTACAGAATCAGGAGAGAGTTCAGGGATTTTTCCATAGTATGTAACTCAATTTGTTTCATCAAATGACCAGTTCTCTTCAAATAGAGCCGCTCAGATGGGAACCACACAGTAGTCAGTAGTCTGACCCATTTTTCATATCAAACTCCCCCATTAAAGTCCATATGGTATCCTTCTTTTTTAACCATGCCATAGCAATTAGTAACATACGTACAGTATTTGGTCTTGTAACTTTTTTAACTATTAATGGATGTCATACACATGATATACTGAAGTAAAATATGAACATGCAGATGATATATGTATGGCAATTGTGAGGCGGTGAGGGGGATCATATATGAGGTCCGATATGTGTACCCCAGTATGCATATAGAGACATATTAAACCCTCTGGAGTGCATTATGGGTAAAAGTAAGTGTGGATTTGGTCAAAGTAGTTGACCAAGTCAGATTTTAGGTTAACCATACATGGGCTTTTATTTTTTGAGGTGTGGTGCCCCTGAAGGTTCAGTCGCCACAGAGGTACTGCACCTCCTCCTGAGGTGTGGTACCCCACCATCCAGGTAAGGTGGGGACACCTGACCACACTCCATTACCTGCATCCCACACAACATAGTAGTGTAGCAAAGCACCGTTGGTGGCTCCCTGCTTGGAACACGAAGAGTGCTGGGAGGTTGGTGGAGCTTAGTCTGCACCAAAAGAGTGGGAAGGGATTAGGATTTAGTCAGTCTAACAGGGTCAGAAGGAGAGATAAGATCCCCGGAGTGGGATGGACGAAGGAAGTGCTGCAGCGGACCTCAGTGACCTGGGTCTGCTGGCACAGTAAAGAGACATTGATGGAAAGCCTGACTCTTTATAAGAAAGATAGTTTTGAACGGAACGTAAGGAGAAGAGGAGGACTGAGGATTAGGGTTAGAGCAGAACCCTTCCCAAGTTCACAGCGCATGGCCGGGGTCCGGTCCCCAAGGTTGTATGGATACTAATGGTCCTGCTGCAGACACCGGAGGAATAGAAGTTGTCACCACTTTATTCCCACACAAGACTTGGGGGCACATCAGCAACTTGAGTGAGCCGGGACTTAGTAGCAAGGAGTCCCCGAAGCAGGCTACAGCTGTCTGCCCTACAAGTAGAGTTCATAGGAACATCTGACAGGAGGAACTCCAGTGTAACTCAGTACTGAGAGTACTTCACTATAGGGAGACGTTCAAAAAGGCACATGTTGGCGGAGTGTTGGAAGGGAGTACTTCATCTTGCCTGGAGGTTGGCTGAGCTCCAGACCCGGAGTTCACGGCACGGATGCAGGCACCTGTACCATAACAGACTGTGAGTAAAGCTTTGGAACGACATGCCCTGGTGTTCTCCACTTATTCCAGTGTCAATACATTCAGCACTGCTACATCTCTGTGCCTGGCACTGCACCATCTATGTCTCCTCCCTATCTCCTCATCTACACTGCCCTGGGACTACTGCCCTACCTGTGGAGGGCCACAACATCATTGCTGCACCACACCATCTGTCCCAGAGGATCTGTCTGCAGCGTTGGCTTAACATCTTCATGGCCGAACACCACAGGTGGCGTCACGAATCATTCACTCATAAACTTTAATCATCATCCACACGTTCAACCATTCCCCTTTTACAATGTACGCCCAGGGCCACGGACCGGGTCACAGCTGCCGTGACATCTCCCATTGAAACCAACGGGCCCCGCTCCGAGTTCCCCGCCGCCTTGAGTGAGGGCGATCCAACTTGGCGTCACGAACAGGATGACGAAGCCCGGTGCCACCGGGTTCTGTGTGCCAAAGATTTATTGGACTTAATTGCTGAGAATGTGCAAAATAACCAAATTGATAGACTGTGAAATGGACTCTCAAAATGGCCAAGGGTGCGGTGAAGAAGGGCTTGACAATATGGGTGGTCCTAAGAAAATAGCGCGGACTGTCCTGGGCCTCCCCTGTCTTAACTTCTATGCTACAGCAACATGGCCCACCCCCAGAGGAGTTCGTATACTGGTTTGGTATGGAGGAGTAGGAAGAAGACGCCGCCCCAAGAAGGAGGAGCGAAGCTCGGTGGCGGGAAAGGAGCCCGGAAAAGGAGAACACCAGGACGCCATGATGGAGGAAGGAAGGAGGCCTGAAGAGTGCGTGGAGGTTGAGTAGAACTTCCCTGGCGCGGAAGCTGAAGGCTCTGACCCTGCTTCCAAAATGGACCGCCAGCAGCTGGAGGATGAGATTGCCCAGCTGACACACCTCCTGCGGCTGAGACAAGAGGCTCTCTGGGCCCTGAACCTGTGACGCCCCAGGAGGGGCCTATATCTCCGGTACCCCCACCACTGGTACCCGCTGTCACTGCAACAGCTCTTCCCCAGGCAGCACCCATAGAGCCCAAGGCTGTTGAGATACCACTGGCCACGTCTGTCACCATCTCCACGCTGCAACCGCTGCGGGGCGCTGCCTGTCAGGAGGAGTTATCGGAGGGCCTGGGAGCTGAAGCAGAACCTACACTCCTACCTGGACCTAGCACAGCTGCGCAGGTCCCACTGGAGACCCCTGCGGACCCGGAGCTGCCATGCACTCCACCCTCCACCACCATCTCCAAACTTTGACCGGGCAGCCTCCGTCACCACCGCTGCCACCGGTAGCCATCCAGAGCATGCACCGGAGCCGATATCACCATGCCAGGAGGCTCCAGGTATCACCGCCGTCCCTGCACCAGGGAAGGCCTTGGAGCGCACCGCTGTTGCAGCGTCTGGGCAGGACATGCTAGACCTGGTCTATGACCGGGATTCTAGTCCCTGGGGGGAAACACCTGAACTCCTAGCAGTAGTGCCCCTGTCCACAGTGGGTAGAGGCTGGTCCCAGGAGGAGAAGACGGAGGCCAGATGCCAACAGACCAACCGACAGCTGGCAGCCGAGCAGAGGGAACGGGAACAGCAGAGACTGGCAGTGCTGGGCCCTGACCTAGATCGGAAGGAGAAGGTCCGTGCTGGTCACTACGGTCCCCGGGACTCAGCGGGATGGGATCAGGTCCTGAATGTCATCCATGAATGGGGGTTTGGCTTCATCTCAGACTCCCAGAGGATCTCTGACCTCTTCTTCAGTAGGAGGAACGTGGAATCTCATCTCCGGAGGGGACACCCTGTTCGTGATCTGCAACCGGGAGAATACGTCACTTTCACCCGGCATGAGGGGCTACATGGCTGGTATGCTATGAATGTGCACCATATTCCGGAGGACTTTATATCGGCTTATAAGAAAGAAAAAGCCTATGTTCCCCCAGCAGGAATACCTCCCACAGTGGTAATCGTACCTGCCAAAGCACAGCAAACCACCTCCACTCCAGTACCTCACCCCATGGTACAGGTTGTTACCCCTGCTATACCACAGGCAGCAGTTACCCCAGTTGCCACTTCATCTTATGTTAACCCACAAGCAGGAAGAGGATGTGCTCAAGTTCTCCCCTGGAAGCAGCCCAAGAAACCAGCTTCCATCACCCCAGGATGGAACCAACATTAAAGAACATGCCCAAAATAACTAACTGTTATCCAGGAGGGTATTTGCACCGTTGTGCCTGTTGTTTTGTTCATCATGTTTTCTTCCAGTTTTCTTCAGTTTGCCTAGTTGCGTTGGCAGCCTTTATTATGAAAAATTGAACTGCAGTGATCATGAACTTGGAGTGTATCACAAACTTTCTTGTAAATAGTTGCACCTCTTTAGGTGCCCTTTCTTTGTTTTACATAGGCCTTCTAGGAATAAGGACTACCTCAGCTGGAGCATAGCTCCAAACCAAAGGACACTGCAAGAAATCCCAGCTGGGAGCGGTGTCCAGCACTTACAAGAATTGTGATGTTTTAATGTGAAGAGCTATATAATGTGTCTTATGAAAGTATTAATAGTTATAGAATAGCTTTTATATAAACTTTAAACTGATAGTAATGACTAGGTATCTGATTAGGAGTAAAGAGATGAAAATTTAAATAAAGAATATTCTACAGGTGACGAACCAGGTACCAGCGGTTGTCACTTATGGTCAAAAAGAAGTGAAAATGTGGAATGTGATAAAGGGTATTGAATAGCACTTTAAATTAGGTAATGTAACTTTAAAATAAGGTAATGCAATAAATCATAGTTAGTTAAGTTGTTTGCAACGTTCAAGAGTGAGTGCCTCTCACATTGGGAAGTTTAGATAAGAATTGTTTATCAGCATACCAAAATTTTTGTATGTTCCTTTGTTTTGTCTAACTTTGTTCACTTGCAGCCCGCGGACGTGCTGTGTTTAACGGGGGGGTATGTGGTGCCCCTGTGGGTTCAGTCGCCACAGAGGTACTGCACCTCCTCCTGACGTGTGGTACTCCACCATCCAGGTAAGGTGGGGACAACTGACCACATTCCAACACCTGCATCCCACACAACATAGTAGTGTAGCAAAGCACCGTTGGTGGCTCCCTGCTTGGAACACAAAGAGTGCTGGGAGGTGGGCGCAGCTGAGTCTGCACCAAAAGAGTGGGAAGGGATTAGGATTTAGTCAGTCTGACAGGGTCAGTAGGAGAGAGAAGATCCCTGAAGTGGGATGGACGATGGAAGTGCTGCAGCGGACCGTCTGCTGACACAGGAAAGAGACATTGATAGAAAGCCTGACTCTTTATAAGAAAGATAGTTTTGAATGGAACGTAAGGAGAAGAGGAGGACTGAGGATTAGGGTTAGAGCAGAACCCTTCCCAAGTTCACAGCGCATGGCCGGGGTCCGGTCCCCGAGGTTGTATGGATACTAATGGTCCTGCAGCAGACACCGGAGAAATAGAAGTTGTCACCACTTTATTCCCACACAAGACTTGGGGGCACAACAGCAACGTGAGTGAGCCGGGACTTAGTAGCAAGGAGTCCCCGAAGCAGGCTACAGCTGTCTGCCGTACAAGTAGAGTTCATAGGAACATCGGACAAGAGGAACTCCAGTGTAACTCAGGACTGAGAGTACTTCACTATAGGCGCAAAAAGGGAGACGTTCAGAAAAGGCACATGTTGGCGGAGTGTTGGAAGGGAGTACTTCATCTTGCCTGGAGGTTGGCTGAGCTCCTGACCCAGAGGACACGGCACGGATGCAGGCACCTGTACCATCACAGACTGTGAGTAAAGCTTTGGAACTACATGCCCTGGTGTCCTCCACTTATTCCGGTGTCAACACATTCAGCACTGCTACATCTCTGTGTCTGGCACTGCACCATCTAAGTCTTCTCCCTATCTCCTCATCTACACTGCCCTGGGACTACTGCCCAACCTGTGGAGGGCCACAACATCATTGCTGCACCACACCATCTGTCCCAGAGGGATCTGTCTGCAGCTTCGGCTTAACATCTTCATGGCCGAACACCACAGGTGGCGTCACGAATCATTCACTCATAAACTTTAATCATCATCCACATGTTCAACCATTCCCCTTTTACAATGGATGCCCAGGGCCACGGACCGGGTCACAGCTGCTGTGACATCTCCCATTGAAACTAACGGGCCTGGCTCCGAGTTCCCCGCCGCCCTGGGTGAGGGCGATCCAGAGGCATTTGCAGGTTTGGTAGTGGGGTGAATCTGTCCCTCCACTCTGGGTTTTGGGAGTGGCTCTGTGTACACGATTCCCATTTAAACTCTCAGTTTTGTGTTGGGTGTTTCAGTTTTTTGGTTTTGCAAGCTGCAGAGCAGGAGGCTCTGTGCAACCCAGGCCTGTGTGAAGTTAGCACAGAGCAAGGAACTTCAAAGCTGCTGATGCCACAAAGAGCTACGGCAGTGTAATTGCCAACAGCAAAGGGTTTGGACACAGACTTTTTGGAGGACCTGGCTGCGAACCGGAGGATATAGTTTACCTATTGTGAGGCAGCAACCAGAGTCATATGTGAGGATCGCTATGTGTCCCCCAGAATGCGCTCAGAAGCGTATTAGATCCGCTGGAGTGCCCTGTCGTCGCAGCAGTGGGCCTGTGACTCACAGGGCAGAATAAAAGTGAGTATGAGCCTAGTCAAGTTATTTGGACCAAGGAGTTTATTCAGGAAAACCCAGTATGGGCTTTTATTTTTGAAACGGACTGCAGGAAGGTAGTGGGGTCCGGTCCGTTTCCTCCAGCCCAGGTCTTATAAGATGCCTATGGCCACAGATTGGAGAAAGGAAAAAAAATCCTGCAAGAAAGGGTTTGGGTGTGTCAGTTCTGACTTGCACAGAGACAGAGCAGTGGTCTGCAGAGCTCCCTGTGTGAGGCAACACAGGGCCAAGCTGAGCCAAGGTCTGGCACTCCTTTCATACCCGGGCAATGCAGTCACTCATGGCAACTGGCAATGGACTGTTTTGTTGCTTCCCGGCTGCGATCCGGAGGATACAGCGTGTTGTGCACTGTGAGTGTTTTTTTTGTGGACATTAAACACATTTTTTGTTTGAACTTGCTGGGTCACTGCCTCATCTCTGCACAGTGTGGACACCGCTGCTTTACACTTGGTGGAGAATGTGGGCAGTGTGAACTGAGGCATACCCAAAGCGTGCTGCATGTCGTATATAAGGCCTGCAATGCTGCAGCTTAAGTCGACTGATAAGATGGAGGAAATACTGAGACATTTGGCCGCCTCGCAGGTGCGACAGCAGAAGCTGCAAGAGGAGCATCAACAGACCAACAATTTAATTCTGCAGCAGATTGCAGCTCTGCAAGAGGCAGGTACCTCAGCCACCACATACCGATCGGAAGCCCGGTACAAGGTCCGCTCAGCACTGAGGAAGATGGCACCTGAGGATGACATGGAGGCTTTTCTCACCATCTTTGAGCGCACTGTAGAGCGGGAGAACTTGCCGGTGGCTCAGTGGGCTGAGGTGGTGTCCAACTTCTTGACGGGAAATGCACAAAAGGCCTACCTGGACCTCAGTCGGGACGATGCCCTGGACTATGGGAAGCTGAAAGGTGAGATCCTTGCCCGACTGGGGGTTAATACATATGTGCGTGCCCAACGGGTGTTCCAGTGGTCCATTTCTGAGACTCGCCCTGCCCGGACTCAAGCCTAAGACTTACTGCAACTGGCTAAAAAATGGCTAAAGCCTGAGACTTTAACCCCGATCCAGATGGTAGAGAGGGTGGTGGTCGACCGGCTGGTGAGGGCCCTGCCAGCTGCAATACAACGTTGGGTGGGTCAAGGGGACCCAGGCACTCTGGACCAGGTGGTAGGACTGGTTGAGCGGTATACAATCACTCAAGACTTTATACGGGACACTGCCCCACTTCGGCTGTCACGTAAGGCCCAGTCAGCTCAGGAGCCTGGGAAAAGTCTACAACCCTCCACCAAGGCCAATACAGAACGTGCCCATACTGAGGGGATATCTCGGAAGGAGAGTGTCAACTGCCCCGTGTCCCCTAGCGTAGCCCCAAGGTTCCCTCGGGCCCCAGTCCTTAAGTGTTCCCGGTGCCAAGAGCCTGGACATGTGATTGCTAACTGCCCCCTAACAACCGAACCCATGGACTGTGGTTATACCCGCCGTGTATCTACTGTATGTATGCCCAGCCAGTCTGCACTGCCACTACAGACCCTGCCAGTACCGAACCTCAGCGGTGCGAGGTACTCATCAATGGGTACCAGACGGATGCTCTCTTGGACTCTGGGAGCTTGTTGACCCTAGTACACGGGTCCCTGGTTGCCAGGGATAGACCTAATGGATGGAAGGTGGGGGTAGTGTGCATACATAGGGACCTCCGTGAGTACCCGACTGAGGAGGTCACGTTCTCCACCCTGTGTGGGGAGATAAAACGTGGTGGGAGTGGTAAAGACTCTTCCATATGGGACTGTATTAGGAAGAGACTTTCCCCTGTTCTGGTCCCTATGGGAGACCAGGGTTAACCCTCTCAGGGTAAAAAGTATTCCAGGCGCTGAACCTGAAGATCCCGAGTCAGGGATTCCTGCCTTAGGGGTCACGAAGAGAGTTGAGCGACTTTTGTTTTTTTAGGGTCGAGTTTCGTTTCATGAAACCCGACTTTTCCAAAAGTCGGGTAGAGCAATATCGGCCGACTTTAGGGAAAAGTCGGGGGTCCGACCGAAACACGAAACCCAATGTAAGTCAATGGGGAATTAAAGTCGGCAGTGAGAGGAGGACAGTAAGCACACCTACAGTGCCCATTTGAATGCCAAAAGCATCAATTCTTATTACTTAAGCTTGTCAACCTTAAATTACTTCATAATACTAGTTACGCACTGAAAAATGGGGGTTATTTGGCTACAGTTGTGGGGGGGTAGGGCTGGCTCCAGGTTTTCGTGGGCCCAGGGCCAAAGAGCGCCCCTTTAACACATACCACAACTCATGATGCTCCGATACGGCAGAGAAATAGCAGTATAGTACAATGAAAAATACTTCACTTCTTACATCTCATTACTGATATCCATTTTAAATTCTCCAATACCTCCAAAAATGGACAGTATATAACTCCATACAGTATTATGGCCAGCGCTTAGTGCGCTATACAGAGTAATGAGGCCCATATATTTCTCCATATGGAATCATTGATCCCATATAATGTTTCAAACCGTATATGATGAGCTCCACATAATGCTATAGTATATGTTGGTCCCAATGGATGAAGCTCCAGTCTTATGGGCCCAAATAATGCTCCATATATAATGGGCCCCATTTCTACTGCTCTAGTGTATAATGGGCCCTGTAAATGCTGCTCCAGTGTCTGATGTCCACCTTTGGAATGCTCCAGTGTATGGTGGGCCCCATATATCATTCACCAGAGTATAGTGCTCCCCAAAAATTGCTGTCCCAACATTGAAAACAATTACAAAAGTCACCTTGCTAGGGAATCACTGCACTACTCTGAACTCCTTGTCGTCCCCATCTTCAATCTCACTGCACTTGGCTGTTTAGGCCCTCCCACCGGCAGAGACACTTTTGCGTACTATGCGGTGCCCTGTGCCAGTGCCATCACCCATGACTATGCCCCCCCCACCTGCTCAAGGAACCTGCTCTTTCATCTGCACCTTCCTCTTTGTCACCGTGTAAGGTGGTATAGTATGTGGGAAGGGGAACCTGAGTTTCCTCTGGGTCAGATTCTGGCAGTGTAGAGTGCGAGGGGAATGTAGTGGTCTGGGTCAATGTACCAGCAGCATCATCCAGCAGTGGCTGGGCCTCAGTGCACTTGTGGCGTCCCCAAGAGTACGGTCGCCACTGTGGCATTACCTTCCTCCTAGGGAGTGTGTTGTCAAGCTTGGGAGCAACGAAGGATCTCTCTAGCAGTGAAACCAACACACAACACATTTCCCACTCCAGGCTAGCAGGGAGACCTCTGAACCTGACTGCTGAGGAGCTGCTCTCTGTGGTCAGGAGGAGGTAAGTTAGGGCACTCTGTGCAGGGAAGGGGAAGTGTGTGGACGTGAGAAGGGGAGCTGGAGGATGAGCAGAGTTAAGGCTCACTCCTAGCTGGAGCGCATGGTCCCGATTCCGGTCTCCGAGTTTGTAGGGACACTGACGTTCTTGCAGCAGAAACCGGGGGAAGTTGCAGCTATAAATGCTCTGTACCCAACTAAGGCTCGGAGGCCCCAGCATCGACGTGTGGGAGCCAGAAGGAAAAGGCTACAGCTGTCTGCCATACAAGTAAAGTCTGAGGAACATCTGTTAGACAGGAGGCGCTTCAGTGAACCACGGTCCTGTGAGTGCTTCCCCCACAAGCGCTAGAAAGGAGACGTTCAGGAAGGTACATGTTGGCGGAGTGTTGGAAGGGAGCTTTCCATTTTGGTCCCGGAGGTTGGCTGAGGTCCTGACCCGGAGGACACAGCACGGAGGCAGGCATCTGTGTAACCTGCAGACTGTGAGTAAAGCTTTGGAACTGCACGGTCTGGTGTCCTACAGTTATTCCAGCACCGCTACATCTGGGTACCAGCACCTGCACCGCCTGTGCCTTTCCCCCATCACTACATCTACACTTCCCTGGGACTCCAGCTCCACCTGTGGGGAGCTTCACCATCTTTGCTGCACAACACCATCAGTCCCAGAGGATCTGCATGCAGCGTCGGCCTAACATCTATGTTGCCGAACACCACAGGTGGCGTCAAACTATCTATATAAACTCTTTACCATTATACCACGCCATTTACATGGGCGCCCAAGGGCCACCGTCCGGGTCACCGCTGCTGTGACACATCCCACTGACACCGGCCCGGTACTGAGTACCCCACAGCCCTGGGAGAGTGACCCATATACCGACTGCTGATCGGGCGGCGTTATTCCCACGAACCTCAAAGCAGCGTCCATGAACGCAAAGTTTTTGGTTTCCAGGGGCAGTATGATTGCAAAGCTGAACCTTAAAGGAATGTCCAAAAGGGCACCACCAGGAGTGGAGCCTGTGGCTTAATTGGACTCCACCCGGGAAACCACAACCATGCCACCTAAAGAAAAGATGCACACTTTGAAAGCTTTGTCAATTCTGTGTGTGGTGTGGTATGTGTGTTTGTAGTTGTGCTAGCGATTTCTCAGCTTTATTCCGTTAACAACCGAGACTCCGGCATGCCCCCCGCAGTACGCGTCAAGCTTACTAGAGGGATAAGCGAGGCTCTGGCACGTGAGATCGAGCAATAACAGGTCTAGCATTCCCGTACATGTCCAGGGCTGCATGCACGCTACACTGAAAGGACCAGCTTTTATCGCTTACAGGTGCAGATAACCTGCTGAACTCCATTAGTGATGGGGATCTGGGATTCAGATTATTCCCCGCGAACGATGATTTCCCAGTAAGTTCAGGTCAACAGCAATTCCGGAGTTAGGCCTAACCGTAATTCCTGAACTGAAAAAATTACGTGTCCAAACCACAGGTGCTGTAGCTTGCTTAACAGCTCGGCAGCCATTCTCAGGCCCAGTATGGATTCAACAACATTGTAGAAAGTTGATAAAGGGTACAGTTTCACCGGATAACACGTATATATGTAGCCTAGTTTACACATTAAAAATATATGTCTATAGATCAGGAGGCAGACTCAGATGTTCTCAGGCCCAGTATGGATTTGACCAGATTGTACAAAGTTGAGAAAGGGTACTTTATCACTGGATAGCAGGTATATATGGCATAGTTTAAACATGTAAAATCTCCGTGTTCTCAGTATGGATTACACAGCAATCTAAAAAGTGGAAAAAAGGAAATGCATTTGAGGCGTACACAACTATATACTTTTGGTGTTATTTTTAAATCTTCATATATATTTCTGTCTCAGTAATACAGTCCAGCCTCTCCGTAATAGGAAATGAGATGCATACAATTACTGACATAAAGGCTAGTGATTGCAGAAATCTAGGAATTACTATTCACGGGAAAAACTTCCGTCACAATTCTCATAGGCGATGCTGACCCTCAATTAATTTGTGTGTTGAGACAGTGAAAACATTTTTTTGTGAATAAAGTCTTGCTGTATCGCACTTCCGTTGATTCCATCACTGTTACTCATCTCAATCAAATTTTTATCACAGGGAGCGATGTAAACATGGTGCTCACTGGCTATCATGATCTGTCACGTAACTTTGGAGTGCAAAAGACAGAAGCCACAGGCCGTAGGCGATTCTATTTGATTGGCATGAGAGGACACATTTTAAAATGAGCGCTGGAATGTCACACGTTTGTGAGTAGGAAAACTGTGAAAGCTGATGATAAACCACCACTGCATGTCATTGTGAGTCGACGTCCATAAGAAATGGAAGCCATTGATCATCTGGAGCTAGAGCCCGGCCAGCAGGACAGGGCATAGCTACATCTTAACCATCATCTTTCAGTTTAATCAATTTGTAGTGGCACTCCCAGTGAAGGATTTGACAGCCCAGACTACACAGCAGAGGAGCAGGGAGAGGTAAACATTGCAAATGCTGGGGCCCTGCCCAAGCAAGGAGGGCACACTCGTGGGCGTCGGTACTGGCACTGGGCCCCTCATAGTACGGCAGTGTGTCTGACAGCGGGTGTGCACCACCACCGTCAGAGACACTTGATTGCACTATGAGGGACCCTGTGCCAGTGCCCGCGCCCAAGAGTCGGCCTACCCACCTGTCCAGGGCAACGGCACTCGCACGGCTTCGTGCGCTAGGTGGTGACCTAAGCCATGGGGGGGCACCCCAGTTAGGGCAGTTTACAAAGTGGCATATGTTGATGTGGGACATTCAGCTGCTGCAAAAGGCAAAATAGGTCAAGTTCGCGGAATAGGAGGAGGACCAAAGCAAGCCATTTTTCTGGCAACCTATGTGTCATCAAGGGAAGGTGGGACAAAATCCTTGGAAACCCATGCATGGTTCATTTTAATGAAGGTTAGATCATCCACATTTTGGGTTGACAGACGGGTCCTTTTTTCTGTCAGGATTGATCCAGCTGCACTGAAGACTCTTTCCGATAGCACACTTGCAGCTGGGCAAGCGAGCTCCTGTAAGGCATATTGTGCCAATTCAGGCCAGGTGTGCAGTTTAGCGGCCCAATAGTCAAAGGGGAATGACCTGTGCGGGAGAACATCGATATGGGAGGAAAAGTAGTTTGTAACCATAGTTGACAACTGCTGTCTCTTGTCACTTTCCATCGATGCAGTATTACCAGTTGTGTGAGCGGTACTTGAAAAATCAGTCCACAACATTGTCATGAAACCCCTGTCTCCAACGCCACTTCTGCTGTGTGCACCACGAACACCTCTGCCAAGCTGCCCCCGGCCCGTACGGCTCGTGTGAGAACCATCACCGCTGCTGTGTGCTGGGAATGCCTCAACCAACCGGTTTACCAGAGTTGCTTGTTTATTAGCCAATATTAGGTCAAGGTTCTCCTGTGGCATGATGTTTTGTAATTTGCCTTTATAGCGTGGATCCAGGATGCTGGCCAAACAGTAGTCGTCATCGTTCATCATTTTGGCAATGCGGGGGTCCCTTTTTAGGATCTGCAAGGCATAATCTGACATGTAGGCCAATGTTCCCGGTGTCAATGATGCACTGCGAGTGCTGGTTGAGGAGCACTTTCTGGCAAATCCACATCCCTCCAGTCACGCACAAATCCTGTACCAGACCTTGCCACGCCTACATTTTCACTTGCCCCATGAGATGCATCCTCCTCCCCTAAGTAATCATCCCCATCATCATCCTCCTCCTCCTCTTCTTCCTCCACCTCGTCCAGGAGAGGTCCCTGAGCGGACAATGGCTGAATGTCATCAAGGATTCCCTCCTCCTCTTCCTCCTCATCAACATTGGCTGCAGACGCCTGCTCCTTAAGGTGCGTCAAAGTTTGCATGAGCAGACGCATAAGTGGGATGCTCATGCTTAGGATGGCGCCGTCTGCGCTTACCAGCCGTGTGCATTCCTCAAAACACTGAAGGACTTTACAGAGGTCTTTCAGCTTCGACCATGTATCCTCCCAAAAATGCATTATGGCCTGCCTCTGTTCGCACAGCCACTCAACCATGTGCAGGGTGGAGTTCCACCTTGTTGCAATGTCGATAATGAGGCGGTGGTTGGGAAGGTGGAGCAATCGCTGCAGCTTCTGCATACGAATGGAGTGTACAGGCGACCGGCGGATGTGCGCGCACAGTCTTCGCACCTTCTGGAGCAGGGCTGTTAACTCCGGATAATTGTTGAGGAAGCACTGCACCACCAGGTTCAAGGTGTGAGCCAAGCAAGGTATGTGGCTGAGTTTTGAAAGGGCTATGGCTGCCACAAAATTACGGCCGTTATCACTAACTACCTTGCCTGGCTCAAGATGTATACTGCCCAGCCATGACTCAGTTTGTCGCTGAAAGTACTCGGCCAGCACCTCCGCGGTGTGTCTGTCGCCCAAACACATCATCTGCAACACAGCCTGCTAACGCTTTCCACTAGCTGCTCGATAGGGGGACACCTCGTGTGCAACAGTGGCAGCTGCAGATGGAGTGCTCGTATGACTGCGCTCTGTGGACGAGCTTTCGCTTCTGGAGGAGGAGGAGGGTCGAACGCCTACAGCCAACTGTTTCCTATACTGTGGGCTAGGCAGCACTGTCCCACCACCGCTGTCCCCTGTGGACCCTGCATCAACCACATTAACCCAGTGCGCAGTGATGGACACGTAACGGCCCTGGCCATGCCGATTGGACCATGCATCTGTTGTGAGGTGCACCTTTCCACTCACTGACTGCTTGAGTGCATGGACAATGCGGTCTTTCACATGATGGTGGAGGGCTGGAATGGCTTTGCGAGAGAAGAAGTGGCGACTGGGTAGGTCATAGCGTGGTACTGCATAGGCCATGAGTTCGCAGAAAGCTGCGCTTTCCACCAACTGATAGGGCATCATCTCTAACGAGATTAGTTTGGCAATGTGGGCGTTCAAACCCAGTGTACACGGATGAGAGACTGAGTACTTTCTTGACCTACTCATAGTCTCTGGGAGGGTGAGCTGGACTTGAGAGCTGCATATGGTGGAACTAGCAGTGGACAGGGCGGACTGAGAGAGGGTTGATGATGGTGATGGAGTTGGTGTTCTTTCTGATGGCCTAGATTCAGTCTTTCGTTGATATAACAGTGGGATTCCCTGACTGCTTTGGCCTTGCAATGACACCTCAACATTTGCTGTTGTGCTAACCGGTGGGCTTACAGTGGGGGAAACAATGTAGCATTGCTGACTACCTTCTTTGTGATCAGTTGCACATATGGTACTTGAGGTTTGGTGTTGTGTCCACGCTTGCAAGTGCATGCTGGTTAAATGTCTAAGAATGCAACTGGTATTCAAATTTTTCAGATTTTTCCCTCAGCTAAAGGTCTTTGCGCACTTCTTACAGATAACCTTGGCCTGATCATGAGGATTTTGTTCAAAAAAGTGCCACACTGCACCCTTCCTACTTTGGAAGACATTTTGCGGCCTAGCACGCTGTGCTAATTTGACCGTCTGGACAAGATGTCCAGCAACTCTTTTGATTTTTGGAACCTGTCTTTGGAGTGCTCCGGGCCTGCCAGATAACAGCTGTTGCGATGTCGATGTCTGCTGTGGATGCTCCTCCTCCTCATCTGAGCTATTGGAAGCAGCACCCTCTTCCCCCAACGGATGCCAATCTGGGTCAACAACTGGGTCATCCATCACCTCCTCTTCAATGTCATGTGCACCTTCCTCTGTGTCACCGTGTATGGTGGTATAGTATGCGGGAAGGGGCACCTGAGTCTCATCAGGGTCAGAATTTGGCTCATTACACTGCGAGGACAATGTAGTGCTCTGAGTGAATGTACCAGCAGAATCATCAATCAGTGGCTGTGCATCAGTGCACTCCATGTCAGATTCATCTTGGCCTGGGTAATTCACCATTTCACTTGATAACCCAGGCATGGTATGTGAAAACAGCTCCATGGAGTAATCATTTGTATGGCCTGCGTCATCCTTCAATCTTGGTTGGGGTGAAGGACACAAGGAATGGTGTGGTTCATGAACATGAGCCTCCAATGACGACTCAGTGCTTTTATTTTTTACAACTTCAGAAGAGGAGGCGATAGAGCTGGAGGCTGAGTCAGCAATGTAAGCCAAAACTTTTTCCTGAAGCTCTGGCTTTAAAAGCGGTTTGCCAACTCCTAGAAAACTAAGCCTTCGAGGCCTTGTGGAGCCAGACGATGATGCAGGCTCAACACCTCCTGCATTCGGTCCTATTTTGCTTTTGCCACTACCATCAGATCCACCACCAACACCATCATTACTAGCTGGCAACTCCCGCCCAATTCCACGGCCTCTTCCACCAGCCTTCCTCATTTTGGTAAAAATGTACACAAAATCCCACAAACTATATAGTAATGTAAAACAAGGTACAATGTGTATATAGGACAGGGGAGATGTAGAATTTCTGAACACACTTGTGGACACTGTTGGATTGTGTGAGGCCCAATGAATATCACACCGCTATGTCACAGGCTCAATGTCGTAGGTGTGAAAAATGTCACTATAGGACAGGGGAGATGTAGAATTTCTGAACACACTTGTGGACACTGTTGTATTGTGTGAGGCCCAGTGAATATCACACCGCTATGTCACAGGCTCAATGTCGCAGGTGTGAAAAATGTCACTATAGGACAGGGGAGATGTAGAATTTCTGAACACACTTGTGGACACTGTTGGATTGTGTGAGGCCCAGTGAATATCACACCGCTATGTCACAGGCTCAATGTCGTAGGTGTGAAAAATGTCACTATAGGACAGGGGAGATGTAGAATTTCTGAACACACTTGTGGACACTGTTGGATTGTGTGAGGCCCAGTGAATATCACACCGCTATGTCACAGGCTCAATGTCGCAGGTGTGAAAAATGTCACTATAGGACAGGGGAGATGTAGAATTTCTGAACACACTTGTGGACACTGTTGGATTGTGTGAGGCCCAGTGAATATCACACCGCTATGTCACAGGCTCAATGTCGTAGGTGTGAAAAATGTCACTATAGGACACGGGAGATGTAGAATTTCTGAACACACTTGTGGACACTGTTTGATTGTGTGAGGCCCAGTGAATATCACACCGCTATGTCACAGGCTCAATGTCGCAGGTGTGAAAAATGTCACTATAGGACAGGGGAGATGTAGAATTTCTGAACACACTTGTGGACACTGTTGGATTGTGTGAGGCTCAGTGAATATCACACCGCTATGTCACAGGCTCAATGTCGCAGGTGTGAAAAATGTCACTATAGGACAGGGGAGATGTAGAATTTCTGAACACACTTGTGGACACTGTTGGATTGTGTGAGGCCCAGTGAATATCACACCACTATGTCACAGTCTCAATGTCGCAGGTGTGAAAAATGTCACTATAGGACAGGGGAGATGTAGAATTTCTGAACACACTTGTGGACACTGTTGGATTGTGTGAGGCCCAGTGAATATCACACCGCTATGTCACAGGCTCAATGTCGCAGGTGTGAAAAATGTCACTATAGGACAGGGGAGATGTAGAATTTCTGAACACACTTGTGGACACTGTTGGATTGTGTGAGGCCCAGTGAATATCACACCGCTATGTCACAGGCTCAATGTCGCAGGTGTGAAAAATGTCACTATAGGACAGGGGAGATATAGAATTTCTGAACACACTTGTGGACACTGTTGGATTATGTGAGGCCCAGTGAATATCACACCGCTATGTCACAGGCTCAATGTCGTAGGTGTGAAAAATGTCACTATAGGACAGGGGAGATGTAGAATTTCTGAACACACTTGTGGACACTGTTGGATTGTGTGAGGCCCAGTGAATATCACACTGCTATGTCACAGGCAGAAATTGGCTAGTGTATGACAAACTACAAGGTGTATATAGAATTCAGCAGAATAGGAATCTCCCTAGAGTGTAGGTCTGTAAGAACGGAACAAGTCCTCGACTTATCCTTACAGAGTCACACACAGATAGCTTCACTGTGGCCGTCACAACAGCCGTTACACGGTACTGAGAGAGGAGCGTGCACGTACACCGCTGTCCGGTGTCCGTAAAATTGTCAAGCTCCGTGTTTTTTAAGTATACGGACTGACACACGCTGTCTCTCTATAGTTTTGAATGTGATCAAACTGCAAATATACTTAACTGTTTGAAAACCAGACAAAACTAGAAGGTGGAGGTCTGTAAGAATGGAACATGTCCTCGACTTATCCTTACAGAGTCACACACAGATAGCTTCACTGTGGCCATGATAACAGCCGTTACACGGTACTGAGAGAGGAGCGTGCACGTACACCGCTGTCCGATGTCCGTAAAATTGTCAAGCTCCATGTTTTTTAAGTATACGGACTGACACACGCTGTCTCTCTATAGTTTTGAATGTGATCAAACAGCAAATATACTTAACTGTTTGAAAACCAGACAAAACTAGAAGGTGGAGGTCTGTAAGAATGGAACAGGTCCTCGACTTATCCTTACAGAGTCACACACAGATAGCTTCACTGTGGCCGTGATAACAGCCGTTACACGGTACTGAGAGAGCAGCTTGCATGTACACTGCTGTCCGGTGTCCGTAAAATTGTCAAGCTCCGTGTTTTTTAAGTATACGGACTGACACACGCTGTCTCTCTATAGTTTTGAATGTGATCAAACAACAAATATACTTAACTGTTTGAAAACCAGACAAAACTAGAAGGTGGCGGTCTGTAAGAACGGAACATGTCCTCGACTTATCCTTACAGAGTCACACACAGATAGCTTCAGTGTGGCCGTGATAACAGCCGTTACACGGTACTGTGTGAGGTGCGTACACCTCTGCATGGTGTGAAAAAATGCACGCTCGGTACCTCACCAGGACAAAAAAAAAATTTGGATTGCTTTTAGAAAAGCAGTTTGCAGAGCAGTGGGAAAACAGCAATGCAGCTATCAGGAAGCCTTATGAGGCAGCCTAACAACCAACACAGCTGATCCAGCAAAATATAGCCTCCACTTGCACTGCACACACAGTGACTGGTGTGTTGTACAGGCAAAATCGCTAGCAGCAGAAGCAGTTTTTGGTGTCTTCTTCCCTGCCTAACGCTCTCCCTACAGAATCAGTAGCAGCTCTCCCTATTCTGAGATCAGCATGAGTAACATGGTGGTCGGCGTGCACGCCCTTTTATACCCCCTGTGACGCCCCCCAAAGCAAGCCAATTACTTGCATGCCCTTCTCAAAGATGGTGGTGACCCCTGCCTATGTCATCACGTTGCCCACAGTGTCCGTGGATCCTGATTGGCTGAAAAAGGGCGGAAAACAAACTTTTGAAATGCGACTTTGGCGCTAAAGTCGCCGAGCTTGTGGCCGACCTCACCCTAGGGTCGGGCTTCGTTTCATGAAACCCGACTTTACCAAAAGTCGGCGACTTTTGAAATTTTTCGACCCGTTTCGCTCAACTCTAGTCATGAATAAAGGGACAGAGTGCAACCCCAATAAGTTTCCCCTAGAGGTGTTGGCAGGTGAAATTGAGGAGAACTCACTGATTCCTGAGCTGGAGGTGTCACCTGGTAAGATCGGGACTGCCCAGCTCCAGGACCCCACTTTGACCCGGGCCAGGGAAAGAGTAATCGTGGTAAATGGGTGGCTCAACAACCAGGTGCAGAGAGGGAGTTTCCCTGGATGGAGATCAACCAAGAGTTACTTTACAGGGTTGATAAAATCAGGCATGAGGTGGTAGAACAGCTGGTGGTGCCTCAACCCTATCGTTGGGAGGTGCTCAATATGGCTCACTCTCACATGTTGGGAGGGCATTTGGGGGCCAAAAAGATGCTTGAGCGCATATTGCAGCGGTTTTTCTGGCCTGGGGTCTATGTTGAGGTCAAAAGGTATTGCGCCACATGTCCGGAGTGCCAACTAACCTCACCCACCACGAACTACCGTAGTCCTTTGGTGCCTCTGCCCATTATAGAGGTACATTTTGAGCAGATTGTGGTGGATCTGGTAGGGCCATTAGTAAAGTCCGCCTGGGGCCACCTGCACATATTAGTAGTCGTAGATTACGCCACCCGGTACCCAGAGGCGATACCCCTCCGCCACACTTTGGCTAAACTAATAGCCCGTGAACTGTTCACCATGTTCTGTCGCTTAGGGCTACCCAAGAAGATCCTTCCCGATCAAGGTACTCCATTTATGTCTAAGGTGACCAAGGAGCTGTGTAAGCTGCTCCAAATCAAACAGCTACGCACGTCGGTGTACCATCCACAATCCGACAAGTTGGTGGAGAGGTTTAATAAGTCCCTCAAAGCCATGCTAAAAAAGGTAATCATCAAGGATGGGAGGGATTGGGACATGTTACTGCCCTATCTAATGTTCGCCATTCATGAGGTACCGCAGGCGTCAACAGGGTTCTCCCCATTTGAGCTATTGTATGGAAGGCACCCAAGAGGATTGCTAGATGTAGCCAAAGAGACGTGGGAACAGGAGCCCACTCCCCATAAGAGTGTCATTGAGTATGCGACAAAAATGCAGGATCGGATTGCCATCGTGCGGCCCATAGTAAAGGAGCATCTGTTGGATGCCCAGGCCACTCAGAGCCGCATGTATAATAAAAGGGCCATGGTCAGGACCTTTAAAGAAGGAGACCGGGTGTTGGTACTAGTACCCACCCCAGAGAGTAAACTCTTGGCCAAGTGGCAAGGGCCTTATGAGATACGGGGAAATGTGGAGGAAGTGAAGTATAAGGTGTACCAACCTGGGAAAAGGAGACCCTAGCAGCTGTACCATGTAAACCTGCTAAAGGCCTGGAAGGACCGAGAATGTTTGGTTACCAAGGTGACTCCGGTCATACAAATGGGGGTCCCTCTGGCTATGGCCAAGGACCCGGCTGGGTGTGAGGTAAAAGTAAATGACGCCCTCACAAAACAGCAGTGACGGGAGGCTCAAGCTTTAGTGCAGCAAAATACGGATGTATTCTCAGAGCTGTCGGGACAAACCTCGGTGATACAGCATGACATTATCACCGAGCCCCAGGTTAGGGTACGGATGAAACCCTACCGAGTGCTAGAAGCCAGGAGGCAAGCGATAGTGGCTGAAGTGAAGCAAATGCTTCAATTGGGAGTCAATGAAGAGTCCCGGAGTGAGTGGGCTAGCCCCATTGTGCTAATACCGAAAGCAGACGGGTTGTTACGCTTCAGTAATGACTTCGGGAAGTTAAATGGGGTGTCAAAATTTGACCTCTACCCAATGCCTCAGGTGGACAAGCTAATTGAAAGACTGGGAAAGGCCCAGTACTTCACCACGCTCGACCTCACTAAAGGGTACTGGCAGGTTCCCCTGACAGAATTGGCTAAAGAGAAGACCGTGTTTATCACGCCAGAGGGTCTGTTTCACTATGTTGTCTTACCCTTTGGATTACATGGGGCTCCAGCCACATTCCAGAGGCTGATGGACATAGTATTAGAACCTCATCGGAAATACGCATCTGCCTATTTAGATGACATAGTCATCTTTAGTACCAACTGGGAGACCCACCTGTCCCAGGTACAAGCCGTGTTAGACTCGCTCCGAGTCGCATAGTTAACAGCAAACCCAAAGAAATGTGCGATAGGGCTCACGGAATCTCGGTACTTGGGTTATGTGATCGGTCGCGGGGTGATCAATCCCCAAGTAAACAAGATTGAGGCCATACAAAACTGGCCCAAGCCCTTAAGTACTAAGCAGGTGAGGGCATTCCTTGGCATCATTGGTTACTACTGACCGGTTTATACCCAATTTTGCAGGGGAATCAGCACCCCAACGGACCACTTAAAAGGTAAAAGGACAGTGATGGTCCGATGGAATCCTCATGCGGAAAAAGCATTAGAGTCCCTGAAGTCGGCGTTGTGTGGACAGCCGGTCCTCATCAGCTCCGACTTCAAAAAGACCTTTATTGTACAAACCGATGCCTTGGAGGTAGGTCTAGGAGCGGTGCTGTCGCAAGAGGTGAACGGGGATGAGCATCCAGTCACCTACTTGAGCAGGAAACTGACCCCGGCAGAGAAAAATTATAGCGTAGTGGAGAAGGAGTGCTTGGCGATTAAATGGGCCTTGGAGACCCTACGCTATTATTTGCTCGGGCGTCAGTTTTGTTTGGTAACAGACCATTCCCCCCTCGTCTGGATGAGAAACACAAAAGAGAGGAATGCCCGAGTCACCAGTCCCTACAAAACTTCAGTTTCTCAGTGGAACATAGAGTGTGGAAGGCACAGGGAAATGCGGATGCCCTGTCACGGGCCCCCTGTATGGTGTCTAATGTTCAACCCCACAAGCTTGAACAGAGAGGGGGGTATGTGAGGCAGCGACTGGAGTCATATGTGACGGTCGCTATGTGTCCCCAGAATGCGCTCAGAAGCGTATTAGATCCGCTTGAGTGCCCTGTCGTCGCAGCAGTGTGCCTGGGACTCACAGGGCAGAATAAAAGTGAGCTTGAGCCTGGTCAAGTTATTTGGACTGAGGAGTTTATTCAGGAAAACCCGGTATGGGCTTTTATTTTTGAAACAGACAGCAGGAAGGTAGTGGGGTCCAGTCCGTTTCCTCCAGCCCAGGTCTTATAAGTGGCCTATGGCCACAGATTGGAGAAAGGAAAAAAAACTCTGCAGAAAGGGTTTGGGTGTGTTAGTTCCGACTTGCACAGAGACAGAGCAGTGGTCTGCAGAGTTCCCTGTGTGAGGCAACAAAGGGACAAGCTGAGAAAAGGTCTGACACCCCTTTCATATGCGGCAACGCGGTCACTCACTGCAGCTGGCCACAAACTGTTATGTTGCTTCCTGGCTGCGATCGGGAGGATACAGAGTGTTGTGCACTGTGAATGTTTTTTTGTGGACATTAAACACATTTTTTTTTTGTTTGAACTTGCTGGGTCACTGCCTCATTTCTGCACAGCGTGGACACCACTGCTTTACACTGTTTAAGTTTTCTGGAATAAAGGCATTTTATGTTGAACTTTTTGTGGCCCCTGCCTTCTGTCACACTGTGTGAACACCGCTGCACTGCACAATACAGAAGGAAAACTTTTTCAGTTTGATTAATACTGGTGATTTTTATATGCTCATCTTAACCCTGTTTAAGGTATCTACTATAGCTTCTTGGGGACCTTGGGAAATATTTTTTTTTCAATGGCATTGTACATTTATTAGGTCAGAAGCTTGGTTGAGTAAATTTTTGTTATTAAAGGATTAAGTCCCTGTGTGGGCTCAAAGGTACAAATCAGTGGCAGATATTAGAAATTTTCCTAAGGGCCCTTTTACAGGCTTCAATGTCCCAGCGATCCCACGAACAATCCGACGTGGATGGGATAGCTGGGACATATTTTGCTGATCGCTGGTGAGCTGTCACATAGGCAGACTCACCAGCGATCAGGACCAGCGAGCACGCTGGTATCCAGGGTAAACAGCAGGTATCTAAGCGCTGCGTGGCTCTTAGTTACCCACTGTTTACCATGGATACCCGATCAGGACCAGCAAGCACGCTGGTAACCAGGGTAAACAGCGAGTATCTAAGTGCCATGCAGCTCTTAGTTACCCGCTGTTTACTCTGGATACCAGCTCCCAGCGTCTGCTGTACGGAGCTGGGAGCTCGCTGATCGTTGGTCTCTCGCTGTCACACGCAGCGATGTGTGCTGCCCAGCGGGAGACCAATGATAGATTTATGGCCCAGACCATTAGGCAACAATTAACGATCAGCCAACTGATCATTGATCGTTGCTACATGTCACACGCCACAATGTCGTTTCGACATCGCTGCAATGTCACCAAACTGGTGATGTTGCAACGATATCGTTCACAATATTGTTGCGTGTAATGGGGCCTTAAGTGAAAATCATTGTTGAATTTTTCTATCATGAATTTACTCCATATCATCAGCTGATGCTCTCTCTGCCATCATTATCCATCTCCATCTGATATCTCAGCGCAGAGGGTGCAATGATGTCATTACAACATGCCCGCTGTGCCGAGCAGTGAAGAGCTTCAAAGTGCTCGCTACAGAGACCAGAGCAGCGTGAGAATAAGAAGTGAGTAAGTATTTATTTCAGGTGAAGCTGTTATACTGTATAGAGGATAATGCAGGGCATTATTATGTTTGGTGCACTATGTGGGGCCTGTTATACTGCATGGGGGACTGGGGGGCCCATTATTCTGTATGGAGCACTTTTTGGGGTCCATTATGTAGTGCTGTGTCTGGCGTCCCTACATGGTATCTCCTCCCTCCATGCAGGGACGCTGGCTTACTCACCGTTCTGACCCTCAATGTGGTGCATGCTTCCTGCTCACTCTATGCACCACAGATCCCGGCGGCGCGCCTAGTAACCGTATGTGAGCACTCCACTGCTCTTAAAGGGCATTGGCAATATAGTAAATTGTATAAAAAACTCCCTCTCCCTTATGGCGTCGCCAAGCAAATAGTGCAGTTGCGAGGTTCTCTGGTCCCAGTGCGACCAGAGTCCTGTACTCAAATCCCTGGTTCTGGTTCTGACTGTGTCCTGAACCTGAAACCCTAGTCCCACTGCAGGCAGGGTCTGAGCGTTGTCCCCTGGTCCCTTGCAGCTAGTCCTGAATCCGAAGTCCCCTGTTCTCTAGCCTGAACATTGTCCCCAGGTCTGTGTGTGGCCAGTCCCTGATACACTATTATAGACCGTTGTGTCTGAACATAGCCCAAACCAATGTACTTGACAACAGAGGTCAGCATCTACAGTACCAAAGCGCTGCACAGGAGTGGTACCTAGTGGCTATCTGCTTCCCAGTCTGTCTCCAGCATCAGGAGCTCCAGTGAACACCAGGTAGGTGCTTAGTTATGCCCCTTCTTGGGCAGGCCCAGCCCTGTGGCACAGGGTGTCTACAAATCCACATGTGCCACCATTGGACGTAAAACATTTTGCTGCATGGAGCACTAGGTGGGGAATATTATACTGTATGGACCACTATGTGGGGCCCATTATTCTGTATGAAGCACTATGTAGGGCCAATTACACTGTATAGAAGGCAACGCAGAGCAAATTAAACAGTATGGAGCACTATGTAGGGCCATGGTACTGTATAAAAGACTATGTGGGACCTATGTACTGTATGGAGGGCTGTGTGGGGATTACATTTGGGAAAGAATACTGTGATGGGGCCACCATACTTTGCCGGGTTGGGATTGGAGGATACAGCAGAGTCATCATGGTATATGTGTAGAGGGTACTGTGGAGAAATTCACTGTGGAAGTATCTTACTGTGTTTGGGGTACTTTTTTGGCACAATACTTTTTTATCTGTATTATTAAAGGATTTTTTAATCCTTTGTTATTACAAATTTAAAGTGGGCTATTAGGCTATATGATTTTTCTGCTCTTACTTAACATAGTATAACATTTAAATATTTTATCCTCAAATCTATTAATTAAAATGTACTTTGTTCATGGGACAATCGTCTTAAGTTTGTTTCCATATAAAAATAATATATAAACATATAAATTGCTATGTTGGATAATGAGGAAAAACATCCTCAATTGTAGATATTTTTTAAAATAAGTATCAAGGTTGGTCTGTGACTTTGTCCAAGCTTTTTAATTTAGCTATCTGTGTATTTGAGATTGATATCTCTGCTTTAGAGTCAACGTTAATACTGTGACATGCACAGTTCTATAAAGATATGCCATTTTTTTCTTTATATTTAAAAGCCTAAGATAATTTGCATTTCAGTTATTCTCAACCAAATTATATATCATGCTGCCTCAGTAGTCACCTGATAATATGTAACCAGTACTCACTGATTGAGTTGCAGAGTCAGAGCCCATTAATGAATCGGACTGTGATCAATGATCCTGGGCTTTTCCGATCAATTCTACCTTACTGCCTTGTATTGAGCTTAAATTAGTTCTTTTGTCCCTGGGTTAAATTCTTTTCCTTAGTTCATTTTAATAGATGGTGCTCTGTCCTACTCTTTAAGGTGAAAGATGTCAGCTATTAGGAAATACTCTGCAATCACAACATTTGAAATTGTTTCTAAAACCTTTGGATTTTAAGCCAAGAACAGAAATAGAGTGGTAATTTGTTTGTTTGGCAAAATCATTAATGTTGTGATTAAAGAACTGAAATAACTGTACTACCTGCACCATTTTATGATTTTTTTTCTTCTTAAAGTTTGTCAGTGATAATCATGAATATTTTTAAATGAGATTAATTAAACAAAGTTTTGACACTTATTTAGGCCTCTTTCACATGTCATTGTCTCTGGCATGTGTTGTGACAGTTTTCACACATACCAGACACACTTACACATGTAAACCCATTATTATCTATTGGACTGCACACATATACTTGTGTTCACACTGACTGTAAAGACACACACACACTGTGTGTCTTTCTAGCAGTCACTGCTCGTGAGACCCAGGATAGTCAGGGAGCTCTCGGACACCGCAGTGCACGAGGTGCACGGAGCAGAACCTGGCAGATCACGTGACAGCTGGGGAGGCGCCTGGAGGGGGTGGAGTCAAGCTCCGTGAACGGACGAAAGTCGACGACGAAAGTCGAGTCAACGATGAAATTCGAGTCAAGCTCCGTGAACGGACGAGACAGAAGGATGGTTAGGGGACAAGCCAAAGTCGGTAGCCAGAGGTGAGTGCGGGTACAAAGGGCAAGACAGAGATTGGTCAGAGACAGAGCCGGGAGTCAGAACTTAGGAATACAAAGCAGTACCGAATCAAAAGACAGATGGAGAAGCAGAGTCTTAGCCGGGTCATACACTAAAACACACAAGCACACAGAGGCACAACGATATTAGAAGAATAACCAAGGTCAGCAACTCAAGCCGGGTAAGCAGAAGTATCAATGACACAGAACCAGGCCAGAAGTGGACCTAAATAGCCCTCCCTGAACCAAAGACAGGCTAAACCAAGTTAACCCCCTCCTGACCAGGATGGGAGAAAAAACCCCATCCTGTGTCATGACAGTACCCCCTCTCAACGGGGGACCATGGGACCCCCAGGTTTCCCAGGATACCTGGCATAAAACGACCGGACCAAACAATCATTATGGATGGAATGAGCTGGGACCCATGAGCGATCCTCTGGACCATACCCCTTTCAATGTACCAAATACTGCAAGGTACGATGAACCCAACGGGAATCCAAAATGCACCCCACCTCGTACTCCACTTGATCATCCACCAAAACTAGTTCAGCAGAAGTCGAAGGCTCCTCCTCCCCTGTCCCCAATGGTTTCAAAAGAGCCTTATGAAAAAACATTGGGGATCTTAAAGGAAGGGGGAAGCCACAACCTAAATACAACAGGGTTAATGACATCAATGATTTCATATGGACCAATAAATTTAGGCCCCAATTTGCAGACAGAACTTTAAGTTTAATGTTCCGAGTAGACAACCACACTTTCTCCCCAACCAGGAACAGTGGTCCCGCAACCCATCTCTTATCTGCAAAGAACTTATGCTTCCTCTGGGCTTTCCCAATATTACTTTGGATCACCTGCCACAATTCTTTCAAATGCCGTACCACCCCATCGACCCCAGGACACCCGGAGTCCAAATGTGAGAACTCCCCGAAATGCAGACTAAAACAATAATTTGCCAGGAAAGAGGACATGCCAGTGGACTGACTCACATGGTTGTTAAATGCAAACTCTGCCAACAGCAATGCATCACACCAATCATCCTGTCTAAAAGTAGACAAACAATGCAGAATT
Organism: Dendrobates tinctorius; assembly: GCF_039654945.1. Classification (NCBI taxonomy): domain Eukaryota; kingdom Metazoa; phylum Chordata; class Amphibia; order Anura; family Dendrobatidae; genus Dendrobates; species Dendrobates tinctorius. The sequence goes on from NW_027361765.1 coordinate 6,705,598, forward strand.
TGCTCCAAGGATTGATTGGTTCGCTCAGTCTGACCATGGGTCACTGGATGGTATGCGGAAGGGAAGGACAAGGTAATACCCAACCTTTTGAACAACTCCCTCCAAAACTTGGAAACAAACTGCACACCATGGTCAGACACAACATTCAATGGCACTCCATGCAAATGGACCACATGATGCACAAATAACCTGGACAAAGCTTTCACAGAGGGCAAGGCAGTCAAAGGTACAAAATGAGCTTGCTTACAAAACCTGTCCACAACCACCAACACCACAGTATTGACTCTGGATGAAGGGAGATTGGTGATAAAATCCTTGGACAGGTGGGTCCACGGTCTATCCGGAATTGGCAAAGGCACCCATTCCCTGGCCGACCGGTTATGAGAGCTCTTAGCACGTGCACAGACCCCACAAGAATGATACAAATTTACCAACATCGCAAGCAAGTGAGGGCCACTGAAAAACCCTCACAATAGCCTCCCGGGTAACTGAGATCCCAGGATGTCCTCTCAAAGCCGACTTATGGAACTCACAGAGAAGTCTGAGATGCAATTGCACAGGAACAAACTGCTTACCATCAGGTTTAGAGCTAGGTGCTTGAGACTGAGCCTCTATAATCTCCCGTTCCAACTCAGATGAAATGTCCGCTACCACCTCCCCTGGTTGAAGAATGGAGGAAGGAGGTTCAGGACGGGACATCGGATCCAAACTCTGAGACAGAGCATCAGCCTTATTATTCTTAGATCCCAGACGAAACGTAATCGAGAACTGGAAGCGAGAAAAAAAAAGCGAGCACCTGGCCTGCCTGGAAGTCAACCTTTTGGCGGATTCAATGTAAGCCAGGTTCTTATGGTCGGTCACCACAGTAATAGGATGAATAGCACCCTCCAAAAAATGCCTCCATTCCTCAAAAGCCAACTTTACAGCAAGAAGCTGCCGATTGCCCACATCATAGTTTTTCTTGGCCAGAGAGAACTTCTTGGAAAAGAAGGCACAGGGTCTCAAATTGGTCAAAGTGGCGGGTCCTTGTGTCAACACTGCCACCACCCCCACCTCTGAAGCATCTACCTCCACAATAAAAGGTTTGGACGTATCTGGTTGGACCAGAACCGGAGCAGACATGAAATTCTTTTTCAATGATAGAAATGACTCAATGGTTGCATTAGACCAATTTTTAACATCCGCCCCTTTACGCGTCAGATTAGTGAGGGGTTTGACCAACTGTGAAAACCCTTTGATGAACCTTCGATAATAATTAGTGAATCCCAAGAAACAGTGCAAACCCTTCAAATCTTGGGGTTGAACCTAATCAATAATGGCCTGAACCTTTTTGGGATCCATGTGACAGTTGGATCGCCCTCTCAGGGCTGGTGAGGTACTCGGAGCAGGGCCCGTTGGTTTCAATGGGAGTTGTCACAGTGGCAGTGACCCGGTCCGTGGCCCTGGGCGTCCATTGTAAAAGGGAATGTCGAGCTTGTGGGTGATGATTAAAGTTTGTGAATAAATGATTTGTGATGCCACCTGTGGTGTTCGGCAATGAAGATGTTAAGCCGACGCTGCAGACAGATCCTCTGGGACAGATGGTGTGGTGCAGCAATGATGTTGTGGCCCTCCACAGGTAGAGCAGTAGTCCCAGGGCAGTGTAGATGAAGAGATAGGGGAGAGACGTAGATGGTGCAGTGTTAGGCACAAAGATGTAGGAGTGCTGAGTGTGTTGGCGCAGGAATAAGCGGAGGACACCAGGGCATGTAGTTCCAAAGCTTTACTCAGTCTGTTGTGCATACAGGTGCCCGCATCCGTGCCGTGTCCTCCAGGTCAGGAGCTCAGCCAACTTCCAGGCAAGATGAAGTACTCCTTTTCAACATTCCGCCAACATATGCCTTTTCTGAACATCTCCCTTCTTGCGCCTATAGTGAAGTACTCACAGTACTGAGTTACACTGGAGTTCCTCCTGTCAGATGTTCCTATGAACTCTCCATGTACGGCAGACCACTGTAGCCTGCTTCGGGGACTCCTTGCTACCTAGTCCCGGCTCACTCACGTTGCTGTTGTGCCCCCAAATCTTGTGTGGGGATAAAGTGGTGACAACTTCTATTCCTCCGGTGTCTGCTGCAGGACCATTAGTATCCATACAACCTCGGGGACCGGACCCCGGCCTTGCGCTGTGAACTTGGGAAGAGTTCTGCTCTAACCCTAATCCTTAGTCCTCCTCTCCTCACGTTCCGCACTAATCCTTCTTCCTTATGGAGAGAGTCAGGCTTTCCATCAATGTCCCTTTCCTGTGCCAGCGGACCCAGGTCACTGAGGTCGGCTCCAGCACTTCCTTCATCCATCCCACTCAGGGGATCTTCTCTCTTCCTCTGACTCTGTCAGACTGACTAAATCCTAAACTCTTCCCGCTCTTTTGGTGTCAACTAAACACCACCCGCCTCCCAGCACGCTACGTGTTCCAAGCAGGGAGCCACCAAAGGGTGCTTTGCTACACTACTGTGTTGTGTGTGATGCAGGTGTTGGAGCGTGGTCAGGTGTCTCCACCTTACCTGGATGATGGTGTACCACACCTGAGGAGGAGGTGCAGTACCTCTGCGGTGACTGAACCCTCAGGGGCACCACAAACCCCCCCCTTTAAACACAGCACGTCCGCGGGCTGCAAGTGAAACAAAGCTAGACAAAACGTAAGGAAGATACAAAAGTTTTTGAATGCTTAATAAACAATTCTTAACCTAAACTTCCCAGTATGGGAGGAGCTGATCCTCGAATGTTGCAAACAATTTAACTAACTATCTATGTCGAAATATAGTACCTAATTTAAAGTTCTATTGGCAGTAAGCTCACTACAAATTCAAGTATTATCATTAACACATTTTTTTCACCTTTTTACTATTACTTCTAGACCTTAGGTGACAACCGCTGATGCCTGGTTCGTCACCTGCAGTTCAAATCTTTCCTAGATCTCACTATCAACTATATCCTATATAAAATCTGTTCTATTACCATTAATGTCTTTATTAAACACTATCACTATTTACTTTTTCTATCAAAATGCTAAACATTATTATTAAGTGCAATTATGTAAAGTAGACACTGATCCAGCCAAGATGTCTTGAAATGTCCCTATTAAAGCAGGTCTATGTAAAACCAAGAGAAAGCACCTTAAGAGGTGCAACTATTTACAGGATAGTTCTGGATCACTCATTGTCCATGATCTCCACAGTTCAAATATAAAGGGCTGCCAAAGAAACTGGGCAAACTGGAATCAAAAGAAAAACAACATGATGAACAAAAAAAATGAAATATGAAAATGGCCTGACGGTGTCTATACCCTCCTGGGTAAAAGTTAGTTATTAATGCTTAGTGATGGTCCCCTCCTGAGGTGGTGGAAGCGGGTCACTTGGGCTGCTTCCAGGGGAGAACTGAAGGACATCCTCTTCCTGCTGATTGTCCACAACTTGCATGTATTCCTTCTCCCAAGGAGTCAGGTTGGTGGCTGCCTGTGTAGTTGGAATGGCAGCGGGAGTAACTGCTGCCTGTGAGGGTAGCACTTCAGCTGCTGCTGGTGGTATCTCTGCTGCCAGTGATTCTGCAGGAGTTGCAGCTGGTACCAATGGATGTTGTTCCCCAGTTTCAGGTGGCACCACAGTTAGCAGTGCTGCTGCCTTAGTTTTTGGCCTAACGTCTGGTGGCACCGATGTCTGTGGGCGCTTGTAGGGTGAAATGCGAGGGTTCTGAATCTGTGGAACAGGGAACCCATGATGCATATTAATACCCGTCTGCTGTTCAGACTCTTCTACCGAACCTACAAGATACCGAATGGGACGTGCCTGCTCCAGTCTCACTCTTTTCAGCAGGGATTTCTTCCACTTCCCCATCGCAGTCAGCTTAGTGTCCCTAAATTGAGAGCATAGCTCTTCCATTTGTCCCATGTGGAGTTCAAGCATGCCGGCCGCAGTACGTGAAAACTCAGGGGGTAACCCATTGGCAGGGGTGGCGGTCATACCTGGAGCCTCCCGGCGGTGCACGATGTTCACTAGAGTTGCCTGACCCAAGATCGGAGACAATGGCGGGGCAGATGGTGGGGCAGATGGTAGACTGTTCTACCGAACCTACAAGATGCCGAATGGGACGTGCCTGCTCCAGTCTCACTCTTTTCAGCAGGGATTTCTTCCACTTTTCCATCGCAGTCAGCTTAGTGTCCCTAAATTGAGAGCATAGCTCTTCCATTTGTCCCATGTGGAGTTCAAGCATGCCGGCCACAGTATGTGAAAACTCAGGGGGTAACCCGTTGGCAGGGGTGGCGGTTATACCTGGAGCCTTCCGGCGGTGCACGATGTTCACTAGAGTTGCCTGACCCAAGATCGGAGACGATGGCGGGGCAGATGGTGGGGCAGATGGCGGCTCCTGGTCCGCAGGGGTCTCCGGTGGGACCTGCGCAGCCGCGTCAGGTCCAGGCAGAAGTTCAACTTCCTCCGCTTCAGCCTCCAGGCCCCCAGAGAACTCCTCATGACAGGCCGCGCTCAGCGTTGATTGCAGCGTGGAGGTGGAGACAGGCGCCGCCGGTGACAGAGCAGCGGCCGTGGGTTCCACAGGTGCTGCCTGGGGGAGATCTTGTGCAGCAGCGACGGATACAGCGGGTGAAGGTACCGGTTATATAGCAGCGGCGGTGGGTACCAATGGCGAGGGTACCGGTGCTGGAGGTACCAATGGTGTAGGCCCCTCCCGGGCGTGCTGCCAGTTCATGATCCAGAGCGCCTCCTGTCTCAACCGCAGATGGTAGGTCAACTGAACAATCTCGTTCTCCAGCTGCAGGCGGTCCATTTTGGAAGTCGGATCGGAGCCTTCAGCCAATGCACCGGGGAGGTTCAGCTCAACCTCCTTGCGCTGTTCGGGCCTCCCTCCTTCTTCCTTCATGGCGTTCGGAACTCCGTCGAGTCTGACCACCTCCTGCACAAACACCTGAGCCAACGTCTTCACATTGGGCAAGGAGGGCAATGAGACAAAATGCGCCATCTTTGAAAATCGGTCAACCACCACCAGGATGACCGTGTTCCCCGCCGAGAATGGCAAGTCAGTGACAAAATCCATGGAGATTTCTGTCCATGGCCTATTAGGTACCCCCAGAGGCTGTAGCGTGCCAGCAGGACGGGCTCGGGGCGACTTGGCCCTGGCGCACGTGATGCAAGCTGCCACGTACGAGACCACGTCCTGCTGGATTTTGGGCCACCAGAAACGACGCGATTCCAGCTCCAAGGTGCCCTTAACCTCTGGATGACCAGCCAGTACTGAGTCGTGATGTTCCCTCAACACCTTAAGACGAAGATGAAGGGGTACAAATGATTTGTTGGTGGGAAGTCCTGGCGGTACCTCCTCTTGGGCCTTGGCAATCTCCGCCTCTACCTCAGTCGTGAGAGCCGAAACCACTACACCTTCCTGGAGGATGGGTACCGGCTCTTCCCGAGGTCGTACCCCCGGAAAACACCTGGACAAGGCATCCGCCTTGGTGTTTTTAGCCCCGGGACGGTAAGTCACCAGAAAATTGAAACGTGTAAAGAACAATGCCCAGCGAGCCTGCCTAGGAGACAGACGCTTGGCCGACTCCAGATAGAGCAGGTTCTTATGGTCGGTGATGACTGTGACCTGGTGAGCCGCCCCCTCCAAGAAGTGTCGCCATTCATCAAAAGCCAATTTGATGGCCAACAACTCCCTGTTGCCGATATCATAATTCCGTTCGGCCGGCGACAGCTTCTTGGAGAAGTAGGCGCATGGATGCATATCGCTCAAAGATGAGCCCTGTGACAGTACTGCCCCCACTCCCACCTCAGACGCATCAACCTCCACCACAAAAGGTTTAGACATGTCCGGTTGCACCAGAATGGGGGCTGAAGCAAAACTGTTCTTCAGACGCTCAAATGCACGTATCGCCACCTCAGACCAGCTAGTCAGATCGGTACCTTTTTTTGTCATGTCCGTGAGCAGTTTGGCTATAGTAGAAAAGTGTTTTATAAATTTCCTATAATAATTAGCAAACCCAAGGAACCGCTGGAGCGCTTTCAGATTATCAGGCCTTTCCCATTGTAGCACCGCTTGCACCTTAGCGGTGTCCATTTTAAACCCTGCGGCGGACACAATATATCCCAAAAAAGGCAACTCCTGAACAAAAAATAAGCATTTTTCCAGCTTAGCATAGAGCTTATTCTCACGGAGCAACTGTAACACCTGCTTGACATGCTCTAAATGAATGTCCCGGTCGCTCGAATAAATGAGGATATCATCCAGGTATACAATCACAAATTTCCCCAGGACATGAGCAAACACGTCATTAATAAAATGTTGGAAAACAGCAGGCGCGGTTGTCAACCCAAAAGGCATAACCAGGCTCTCAAAATGACCCTCAGGAGCGTTAAAGGCCGTCTTCCACTCATCTCCCTGACGGACCCTTATGAGGTTATACGCCCCCCTGAGGTCAAGCTTGGAAAACCACTTTGCCCCCGCCACCTGGTTGAAGAAATCAGGGATCAATGGCATCGGGTATGGATCACGGATCGTAATCTGGTTTAACTCCCGGAAATCCAGACACGGCCGTAACCCCCCATCTTTCTTCTTAATGAAGAAAAACCCCGCTGCTACAGGCGAGGACGAAGGCCGGATGTGTCCTTTGCTCAGACTCTCCGCGATGTAGTCTTTCAGAGCTTGTGTCTCTGGACCAGAAATATTAAACATCCTGGCCTTAGGTAATTTGGCCCCGGGTTTTAACCTAATCGCACAGTCATAGGCTCTATGTGGAGGCAGTTCTGAGCAACCCTTCTCAGAGAAAACATCCACGAAATCCTGCAAAGCCTCCGGAAGGCTGGGTGTCACGGCGGACACACATGTGGCCAAGCAATTATCCTGGCAAAAACCACTCCATTGGACTATGTCCTGAGTTTTCCAATCAATCACTGGGTTGTGCCTGGACAACCATGGAAAACCCAAGACCATTTGTGCTGGGAGATATACGGAGGACCCTACATGTAACCCACTCCGAATGTAGGACCCCAATGTGGAGTTTCACCTCAGCCACAAACTCCGTAATCTCCCCCTGAGGGAGGGGAGCGGCATTAATGGTAACCACCTGAATAGGATGAGGGAGTTTTTCGATCTTAAACCCGGCAGTGCGTGCAAACTCCTCATCTATGAGATTGGTGGCGGAACCGCTATCCACAAACACTGATATTGGTAGCTCTCTGCCCGCGATAATAACCTTGGCAGGGAGCATACATTGAGATACCATCATGGAGGATATGCATACGCTCAGTTGGGTCTCCTCCATACCCACTGAGCTTATGTCACGGGGGCTTAGTTCAACTAAGGCTGAAATACCCGGGCCCCTGTGGTGTCCCTTTACTAGGGGAAACCCTGTCTGACCCTCAACCCAGGGTTTTTGCTGAAGGTGCAAATGCCTGAGCCTCCGACCTTTCCTTATCTCCTGCTCAGCCCTGCACTTAACCCTCCACCCTCCACCCAGTGAGAAGTCACCACCAAAGCTCCCACACAAATAATGACAGACAGGGAGAACTTAAACTGCACTGCGCCGCACACACACAGGAATAAACAGTAATGTGAACAGGGCACAACTAAACACAAATATGGGAAGGAGAAAGGATAACGACGGATCATACGACACCAGATATGAATCTCTCTCTCTTGAACACCTCCACTCCAGACCGGAACCACTTGGTATGAAACACAAGCTATAATCGGCGACGCCCATAGGCCAGCATGACTATTTAAAGACCGTGGGCGTGACTAACCATCCAACCTGGTCTCCAGCAGGATTAACCCCCGAGAGCCTGAAGATCAGGCCGGCGCCACTGAGGCTATAGTGGCTGGAGGTGGAACTACCTCTGCCTGCCGGATGCTGTGGTGTGAACAGCGTCCGACATGACAGTACCCCGTCTTCTACGAGGGACCCAAGGGCCCTCAAGACTCATAGGACCCGGCTTGTCCGGATGACGACGGTGAAAAGAACTGACCAGCCGATCCGCATGTATGTCTGAGGCTGGAACCCAAGACCTCTCCTCTGGACCATACCCCCGCCAGTGCACCAAATACTGAAGAGTACGGCGTACTACTCGAGAGTCCACTACCTTGGCGACCTCGAACTCTAACTCGCCATCCACCATGACTGGAGGTGGCATCGGCGTTGTGTCCACAGAGCCTACCACCTTTTTCAATAAAGCCCTGTGAAACACGTTGTGTATCTTGTACACTGCGGGAAGTTCCAACCGATAAGCCACTGGGTTAATGATGGCAGAAATCCTAAAAGGCCCAATAAACCTTGGACCCAGTTTTAAAGAAGGGATTTTGAGTTTTATGTTCTTCGTAGCTAACCACACCCATTCACCCACACACAGGTCCGGACCTGGCACGCGTCTACTGTCAGCCACCCGTTTGTACCTGGCACTCATGCTCAACAAACGCTGTTTCACCCGCCTCCAGACTGATGACAATTGGGCTTCTAGCTGATCCTCCTCCGGGACACCCCCGGAGTCACCCTGACGTAAGGTACAAAACTGAGGATGTTGACTGTACACACAAAAGAATGGAGACTCTCCTGATGACTCTTGGTGGTGATTATTTAATGCGAATTCGGCGAGAGGAAGGAAAGTAGACCACTCCTCCTGGTTGTCGGACACAAAGCATCGTAAATACTGTTCTAGATTTTGGTTCATGCGCTCAGTTTGTCCATTAGACTGTGGATGAAACGCCGATGAATGTGACAACTTGATCCCCAACCTTGAGCAAAAAGCTTTCCAAAACCTCGCCACAAATTGCGTACCCCTATCAGATACTATGTCAGACGGTACTCCGTGGAGTCTGACCACCTCCTTCACAAATACCTGAGCCAACGTCTTAGCATTGGGCAAAGAGGACAACGCCACAAAATGCGCCATCTTTGAAAAACGGTCAACCACCACCAGGATGACCGTGTTCCCTGCCGAGGCTGGCAAGTCAGTGATAAAATCCATGGAGATTTCTGTCCATGGCCTATTGGGTACCCCCAGAGGCTGTAGCGTGCCAGCAGGACGGGTTCGGGGTGACTTAGCCCTAGCGCACGTGATGCAAGCTGCCACGTACGAGACCACGTCCTGCCGGATTTTGGGCCACCAGAAACGACGCGATACCAGCTCTAAGGTGCCCTTCACCCCTGGGTGACCAGCCAGTACCGAATCGTGGTGTTCCTTCAACACCTTAGGCCGAAGATGCAGGGGTACAAATGATTTGTTGGCGGGAAGTCCTGGTGGTACCTCCTCTTGGGCCTCGGCAATCTCCGTCTCTACCTCAGTCGTGAGAGCCGAGACCACTACCCCTTTCTGGAGGATGGGTACCGGCTCTTCCCGAGGTTCTCCCCCCGGAAAACACCTAGACAAAGCATCCGCCTTGGTGTTTTTAGCCCCGGGACGGTACGTCACAAGAAAATTGAAACGAGTAAAAAACAATGCCCAGCGAGCCTGCCTAGGAGACAGACGCTTGGCCGACTCCAGGTAGAGCAGATTCTTATGGTCGGTGATAACTGTGACCTGGTGAGCCGCCCCCTCCAAGAAGTGTCGCCATTCCTCAAAAGCCAGTTTGATGGCCAACAACTCCCTGTTGCCGATATCATAATTCCGTTCGGCCGGCGACAACTTCTTGGAGAAGTAGGCGCATGGATGCATCTCGCTCAAGGACGAGCCTTGAGACAGTACTGCCCCCACTCCCACCTCCGACGCATCAACCTCTACCACAAAAGGTTTAGACACGTCTGGTTGCACCAGAATGGGGGCTGAAGCAAAACTATTCTTCAGACGCTCAAATGCACGTATAGCCACCTCAGGCCAGTTCGCCAGATCGGCACCCTTTTTTGTCATGTCCGTGAGCGGTTTGGCGACAGTCGAAAAGTGTTTTATAAATTTCCTATAATAATTCGCAAACCCAAGGAACCGCTGGAGTTCTTTCAGACTCTCCGGCCTCTCCCATTGCAACACCGCTTGCACCTTAGCGGTGTCCATTTTAAAACCAGCTGCGGACACAATATATCCCAAAAAGGGCAACTCCTGGACAAAAAATAAACATTTTTCCAGCTTAGCATAGAGCTGGTTCTCCCGGAGCAACTGTAACACCTGCCTAACATGCTGCAAATGAGTGTCCCGATCGCTAGAATAAATGAGGATATCATCCAGGTATACAATCACAAATCTCCCCAGGACATGAGCAAAGACATCATTAATAAAATGTTGGAAAACGGCAGGCGCGGTGGTCAACCCAAACGGCATAACCAGACTCTCAAAATGACCCTCAGGAGTGTTAAACGCCGTCTTCCACTCATCCCCCTGACGGACCCTTATGAGGTTATACGCCCCCCTGAGGTCCAGCTTGGAAAACCATTTTGCCCCCGCTACCTGGTTGAACAAATCCGGGATCAACGGCATTGGGTAGGGATCACGGATAGTAATCTGGTTTAACTCTCGGAAATCCAGACACGGGCGTAACCCCCCATCTTTCTTCTTAATGAAGAAAAACCCCGCGGCTACAGGCGAGGACAAAGGCCGGATGTGACCTTTGCTCAGACTCTCCGCGATGTAGTCTTTCAGAGCTTGTCTCTCAGGACCAGAAATATTAAACATCCTGGCCTTAGGTAATTTGGCCCCGGGTTTTAACCTAATAGCACAGTCATAGGCTCTATGTGGAGGCAGTTCTGAGCAACCCTTCTCAGAGAAAACATCCGCGAAATCCTGCAAAGCCTCCGGCAGGCTGGGCGTCACGGCGGACACACATGTGGCCAAGCAATTGTCTTGGCAGAAACCACTCCATTGTACTATGTCCTGAGTTTTCCAATCAATTACCGGGTTGTGCCTGGACAGCCATGGAAAACCCAGGACCATTTGAGCTGGGAGATTACGGAGGACCCTACATGTAACCGACTCAGAATGTAGGACCCCAATGTGGAGTTTCACCTCTGCCACAAACTCAGTAATCTCCCCTTGAGGGAGGGGAACAGCATTAATGGTCACCACCTGTATGGGGTGAGGAAGTTTTTCAATCTTAAACCCGGCGGTGTGTGCAAACTCCTCATCTATGAGATTGGTGGCGGAACCGCTATCCACAAACACTGATATAGGTAGCTCTCTGCCGGCGACAATAACCTTGGCAGGGAGCATACATTGAGATACCATCATGGAGGATATGCATACGCTCAGTTGGGTCTCCTCCATACCCTCTGAGCTTAACAGTTTTCCGCCGGTGTGACCCTCTTAGGTAGTACCGGGCAAACGTTAACATAATGACCACCTTTACCACAGTAGAAACATGCTCCGGACTTCCGGACTCCCGGAGCGCGAGGCTGAACCTGTGCCACGCCAGCAATCTGCATAGGTTCAGGGGACTCATCTACTCCAACCACACCTGCACCTCTGTTTTCCCCCAGAGGTAGCGTCTCCTGTCCCCCCTGACGAAAACGGCGATCAATACGTATCACCAAACTCATGGCAGACTCCAATGATGCCGGAGTCTCATACATCAGGAGGGCTTGTTTCACCCTCCCTGATACCCCATGAATAAACTGGCTCCGCAGTGCTGGGTCATTCCACTGTGTGTCTACAGCCCAGCGGCGAAATTCCGAACAATAGTCTTCTGCCAAGCGCTCCCCCTGGCGGAGGGCGCGGATTTTAGATTCCGCTAGAGCCAGTCGGTCAGGGTCATCGTAAATGAGCCCGAGGGCAGAAAAAACATTATCGACCGAATGAAATGTAGCAGAGTCAGGTGGTAAGGAAAATGCCCATGCTTGGGGGTCACCACTCAGTAATGACAACACCAGCCCTACTCGCTGGGCCTCATTACCTGAGGATATTGGCCGCATGCGGAAGTATGATTTGCAGGCCTCCTGAAATACGACAAATTTGCTGCGATCGCCTGAAAATCGTTCTGGCAGCGGAAACTTCGGCTCTGCACCGATACCTGCAGATGCCGTTTGCACCTTTGCTACTACCAGGCCCTGCTGCTGAACTGCCCCATTCAACTCGGAGACCTGTAGGGACAGCGCCGCCAACTGGCGGGTTATGGAATCTAATGGATCCATGGACTCCTGAAAAAATGTGGGCCGATTATAATGTCACGGGGGCTTAGTTCAACTAAGGCTGAAATACCCGGGCCCCTGTGGTGTCCCTTTACTAGGGGAAACCCTGTCTGACCCTCAACCCAGGGTTTTTGCTGAAGGTGCAAATGCCTGAGCCTCCGACCTTTCCTTATCTCCTGCTCAGCCCTGCACTTAACCCTCCACCCTCCACCCAGTGAGAAGTCACCACCAAAGCTCCCACACAAATAATGACAGACAGGGAGAACTTAAACTGCACTGCGCCGCACACACACAGGAATAAACAGTAATGTGAACAGGGCACAACTAAACACAAATATGGGAAGGAGAAAGGATAACGACGGATCATACGACACCAGATATGAATCTCTCTCTCTTGAACACCTCCACTCCAGACCGGAACCACTTGGTATGAAACACAAGCTATAATCGGCGACGCCCATAGGCCAGCATGACTATTTAAAGACCGTGGGCGTGACTAACCATCCAACCTGGTCTCCAGCAGGATTAACCCCCGAGAGCCTGAAGATCAGGCCGGCGCCACTGAGGCTATAGTGGCTGGAGGTGGAACTACCTCTGCCTGCCGGATGCTGTGGTGTGAACAGCGTCCGACATGACAGCTTAGTAGTTTTCCGCCGGTGTGACCTTCTTCGGTAGCACAGGACAAGCGTTAACATAATGATTCCTTTTACCACAGTAAAAACATGCTCGGGGCTTCGTGAACCCAGGGACGCGACGACCTGTGACACCCCCGCAATTTGCATAGTTTCAGTGGGCTCACCTGCAGCAACCACACTTGCACCCCTGCTTTCCCCCAGGGGTAGCGTCTCCTGTGCCCCCTGACGCAAACGGCGATCAATACGTATAACCAAACTCATGGCAGACTCCAACGATGCAGGAGTCTCATACATCAGGAGGGCCTGTTTAACTCTTCCTGAAACCCCATGAATAAACTGACTCCGCAGCGCTGGGTTGTTCCACTGTGTGTCTACTGCCGAACGGCGAAATTCAGAGCAATAGTCTTCCGCCATACGTTCCCCCTGACGGAGGGCGCAGATTTTAGATTCTGCTAGAGCTAATCTGTCGGGATCATCATAAATGAGCCCGAGTGCAGAAAAAACATTATCGACAGAATGAAATGTAGCAGAGTCAGCTGGTAAGGAAAATGCCCATGCTTGGGGGTCCCCACTCAGTAATGATAACACCAGGCCCACCCGCTGAGCCTCATTACCTGAGGAGACCGGGCGCATGCGGAAGTATAACTTGCAGGCCTCCCGAAATATGACAAATTTGCTGCGTTCCCCTGAGAATCGTTCTGGCAGCGGGATCTTCGGCTCTGCACCGACACCTGCAGATGCCGTTTGCACCTTCGCTACTACCAGGCCCTGCTGCTGAACTGCCCCTTTCAACTCGGAGACCTGTAAGGACAGCGCCGCCAACTGGCGGGTTATGGAATCCATGGGATCCATGGACTCCTGAAAAATGTGGGCTGATTATAATGTCACGCGGGGCTTAGGTCAACTAAGACAGAAATACCCGGGGCCCCTGTGATGTCCCTTTAACTAGGGGAAACCCTGTCTGACCCTCAACCCAGGGTTTTTGCTGATGGTGCAAATGCCTGAGCCTCCACCCTTTCCTTATCTCCTGCTCAGCCCTAAGCTTAACCCTCCACCCTCCACCCAGTGAGGAGACAAACCACCAAAGCCCCAAACAATAAAGACAGACAGGGAGAACTTAAACTGCACCGCGCCGCATACACACAGGACTATACAGTAATGTGAACAGGGCACAACAAAACACAAATATGGGAAGGCGAGAAGGTAACAATGGATCATACGACACCAGATATGAATCTCTCTCTCCAACACCTTCACTCCAGACCGGAACCACTTGGTATGACACACAAGCTATAATCGTCGACGCCCATAGGCCAGCACGACTATTTAAAGACCGTGGGCGTGACCAAACATCCAACCTGATCTTCAGCTAGATTAACCCCCGATAGCCTGAGAAACTCAAGCCGGCGCCACTGAGGCTATAGTGGACGGAGGTGGAACTACCTCTGCCTGCCGGACGCTGTGGTGTGAATAGCGTCCGACATGACAGTAGTACAGAGGGGGTAAGGTCGGGGGAAGATGTATATAGTTGTGTGTCATCAGCATAAAGATGGTACCGAAAGCCAAATCTGCTGATGGTCTGTCCAATTGGGGCTGTGTAGAGAGGGAAGAGAAGGAGGCCAAGGACTGAGCCCTGAGGTACCCCGACAGCAAGAGGAAGAGATGAAGTGGAGCCAGAGAACAAAACACTGAAGAAGCGGTCAGAGAGATATGAAGAGAACCAGGAGAGAGCGGTGTCCTTAATGCCTAGTGACTGGAGCCTAGAGAGTAGGAGACGATGGTCAACAGTATCGAAAGCTGCATATAGGTCAAGAAGAATGAGCAGAGTGGTCACCGCTACTTTTTGCTATCAGAAGGTCATTGGTCACTTTGATGAGTGCAGTTTCAGTCAAATGTAGGGGGCGGAAGCCGGACTGTGAAGGGTCTAGAAGGGAGTGAGTGGAGAGGTAACGGGTAAGGCGGGAGTAAACTAGGCGCTCCAAAAGTTTAGAGATGAAGGGGAGATTGGAGACTGGTCTGTAGTTGTTTGTGCAGGATGGGTCGAGAGCGGGTTTCTTTAGTAATGGAGTAACGATGGCGTGTTTGAAGGAGGATGGGAAAATGCCCAAGGAGAGGTTAGGCGTCGACATTGGTTCATTTACTGATGTCTAGTTTGGCAGGAGTTAACTTTTTGATTTCTGGCTGAGGTTGCTAGGAACGCCTTCTTCCTTTTAGCACATTCCTGGGTGCCAATTATAGCATTTGATTACCTCTTGCAAACCGGTCCACTGTTGGAGTTTCTGTTTTTACTTGTGATTTCACCTAGGAGTTTGGTGAAGTATACCGTGTTGTTTACTTCATCATTAGCATCATATTTATCTCACACGTATATTGTCTATTAAGTTAGTTGTGTGCAGTTGTTTACTTTAACCCCTGTTGTTTTCTATTTTACTTTAATGTTTGCTATAAACCTCCTGGGGTGGGGCTTGGGGGGTTTAGCTCAGGGTTAAACAGGAGATAGGGACAGGTCGGTGACTTGGGCCTCCCTACCTTCAAGGGTACCCAAAAGTTAAGGACAGCTAGGGCCCCCCTTTAGTCCTAGGGGCAGTGCAGGAGTCCAGTTTCCTCATCTCCTGTTTTCCCATGACATACTGTACCTGTGACATTATGCATTTTTAGTGTGTTTCTACAGTGGAAACACGCTAAAAATGAAAGTAATCTGCACAAGACTTTATCAAAGTTTTTTTAAAAGCTAAAAACAAGGAAGTGTCTAAAACAATGCAGCTTTATTTAAAACATAACACACCAAAAAGATACAAAAACAACAGCGTAAAAAACAAGATAAAAACTCATGTAAAGAAATGCATTAAAAAATCAATGAAAAACATGCAAGTAATCTAATTTACCTATAGAAATGGTGCAGAAAATCTGCAATATCAAAAACTCTCGAATTATTCAGTTTGGAGACATAGTCTTACAAATCATGTGATTTTAATCGCATGTTTATATGTAGTTTTTTTATCCATTTTTATGTGAATGAAAAAAATAGGCTATAGTCAGAGAACTGCAGTAAAACCTATGTGTAATCTTGATGGGTTCTTAATGCATTTTTATGTATTTTTAGATGTGTTTTTTCTCCCTAAGCCATTTTGATTTCAATCGGAAAAGCGGCAGTGAAATCGCTAAAGAAATTAACATGCTGCGTTTTTTTAAAAGTTCACCACAGTTGAAAAAGCGCAAGAAAAAAAGGCACCATCGTGTTAATTAGATTTTAGAAATATCATTCATTTTGTTGTTACTCTAAAACACTGTGTTTATGCCGCCAAAAAAAAGCAAATGAAAAAAAATGCTGTGTGTGAACAAGTCCGGCTGTATTCAGATGAATATTGCAGTTCTCCAAAATCTGCATATGTGGTTGGGTTTGTATGTAACTCGTGCACAGGACTAGTATGTTCTCTGATTTTTCCAACCATTTTGTATCATTGTGGAAAGATTATATTTTACTTACTTGGGACAGCTCCTTTCGACATTTTAGTAAGTAATGTTAATATACACAAATAATGCTCCACTTCTAATGTTCATAATTATTTAAAAGAAGAAAAATATTGTGCCGATTGCATTTAATATTTTGCGACTACGTTTTTATATATGTTGATTTGTTTCAAGCAATATCTTGTGGAAAAGGCAGCATAACTCTGTTTTCTACTTGAAATCAATCTGTTGAGTAGACAATAAGCTATGATTTTTAGGAACTGCATTTCTAGAAGGCAAACTATAGAGTGCTAGTCAAGATCCCTTAAGTCCTATAAATCTGTATTTTCGGTTTCTGTCTTTCGGCTGCAGCAGTAAGCCTGTCCTTGCAGAGTACAAATTAATCACTCACATCTTCTGGCGCTCTGTCTTACTACATTAGTCATAGTTTAGAAACTCATAAGAGCTGAAAATTGAACTGTCCAAAGCAATGGCAGTCAGGAAGCACATAGCGAGGAGGAAGTATTGAATGTCCATTGGTAGTGCTTTTAATACATCTATTGTTTATCCTCCTATGTAGGCAGGTAGTAAAATAAAACATTAGATACATTAACTTCAGATATATCCACCGATGACCTTGTGATCGTCATCTTCACATTTGTTGCAAAGTTTCTCGGACATTCAACCGTCTTTTTCGTAGATTTTCACTCTTTTGCACCACTATGAAGTATTGTAAACTGGCATATACATTCCATAAAGATGCAGCAAAAAAATAACTAAAAGTCAACCTTTTGGGAAAGTCCAGTATTAAAAAAACCATTGCATTCAAGTAGCAAATAGTAAGTATATATCTCATCCAAGGAAAGCTGGATATCTCAAGAAAGTATAACTTAGTTTGGCTTTGGTAACTCCTTTTTTTGTAGACAGGATTATAAGGAACAATATCAGGGTTTGGTAGAGGAGATTATGTTTTCATTTTCTGAGTCAGTCAAGGTGTGAACCTTAAAAGGGGTTATATAAAGAAAGAGAACTCCAAAATTGTTCTCAATATTTGGGGAAGGTGGAATTGTTATATTTGTAGGAAAATCTGTGCACACTGACCAGTTGTCGACTGTATGTCTGACCAAGAGAACTCTTTCCACTCCCTGCAAAGTCAACATTTCCATGTGTGTAAAACAAATACCCTCAGAAAACATATTCATTCATATTATGCCAGTGCACATGTAAACCCCATATAAGTAAGGAGTAGGACGACTCAAAGAGAATTAGAAAAAGCGGAGAAAACTGAGTCCAGAGCTACATGCAAATACACATCTTTATTGAAAGGCATTATAATGGGAGCAGTACAATAGACACAGAAGTTTTAAAATATAGAGTACATGAACGAGTGTCAAAGGTAGCCAGGAACAAGATGAGAATCCTGCGCGGCAGTGTCAATGGCGACAGCGGGTTATAATAAAGGCATGATGCAAAAAAGACATATATAAAAAGTGGCAGAAAAGGTCTCTATAGTACACTAGAACCTTGTTAGAAAAGGGAGTGTAATACTCCTACACAGTATAGTGAGAGAAACCATCCACCACAATATTGCACACTTGCCCAGTATGCAAGTAATAAATTTCATATCCTACCCATCATGTCAGCCAAGGAGCGTGCTGCCATTCAGGATCAGACCCCAATGCGCATTTTGCGGTGAAACTGTTTCCTCAGGGGGCGTGGCTTAAGCAGTGACACTGCCAGTTAAATACCTATTTGACAGGGTCATGTGAATAGCGCGGTCCAACTGCAACCTAAAAGGTTGCACCTGCACACTAGAAGGGAGACTGAACTTCCGCCCTCCCTGCCCAGACCGGAAGTGATGCTGCAGAGGGGACGGCTGGCGCCTAGCCATCACCCAACAATAGCGCACTTCAGAAAGGGCAAGGGGAGGGAGGAGTCAAACTCCACAGCCATAGGAGAACCGCGCTATGACAGAAATAATATACTGTACAATGGACCATAATTGATTCCCAGATACGTCATTGGAACAGTATCACCAAGTGAGAAATAAAAATATACAAGAGGCTAATTTGACACAGGAGAAGGGCAAAACAGACTACAAGTTGTAAATATATTACTTATATCACAATGTGAACAGGTACACAAAAGAGGAGGTACACAAACAGAGGCAAAATGGAAATCCAAATGCCTCTAAATACAAAAAATACAACATGTGGAGGGAATATGTAAATATACATATAACCCAGCCTAGAAGATACTGATGTAACAACCTATCAAAACATGTACACATTGGTGAAAAAATTCCCTTCCTTGTGCCTATCTTCAATCACTATATCCAATTGTTCCATGCCAAAGACGACTGAGAATAATAGATCAGGCGTCAAATGGCACAAATACCAGATAGGTAACAAAAACAAAAGGAACAATAGATGGGACATCAGGTGGCACAGATAACAGATAAATAACTGTCAAAACATGTGCACATTGATGGAGAAAATTCTCTTCTTTATGCCTATCTTCAATCACTGTATCCAAATGTTCCATGCCAAAGACGACTAGGAATAATAGATGAGGCGTCAGGTGACACAGATAACAGGTAAGTAACTATGGGCAAGAAATAATAAAAACAATGGTTAAAATACAAAACTAAAAGCAAAGACAAAATATACAAAAAGGAAGTGTTGAAAATGCAGAGAGGCAGGAGGAAAGGCCAGTCTCATAAGAAAGATGCAAAGCCCAAGGACTCATTGAGTCCATTGGGGTTCATAGTACCAAGGATGGTAATCCACTTACATTCATTCTGGGCGAGGAGGCGTTTGATGTCGCCGCTCCTAATCCCAGTCTGAATGTGTTGGATACCCCTCACCATAAAAGTCTTGGGGTCACAGTTTCTGCCACTTTGTATATATGTCTTTTTTGCATCATGCCTTTATTATAATGAAGTGACTTTTTATCTACATTTACCCGCTGTCGCCATTGACACTGCCGCACAGGATTCTCATCTTGTTCCTGGCTACCTTTGACACTCGTTCATGTACTCTATATTTTAAAACTTCCGTGTCTATTGTACTGCTCCCAGTATAATGCCTTTCAATAAAGATGTGCATTTCCATGTGTGTGCAGTATGTATACAAGGCAGGTCAGAAAGAGAAAATTTGTAAGAGAGGGCAAAACTGTTGAAAATTACCCAACAAAATGTCTTTAAATTTCATACATGAAATTAAAAAAAAAAAAGTTTTTCCAAAATTGCTCAAATTTTTTGACCAATGATATTAGCATAGTAGCAGGAAAATCTGTGTTCCTTATTTGGTGCAGCTTCTAACTGTATGTCAGACAAGGAGAACTTTTACCACTCTCGGCAGAGGTAACACTTCTCCTTAAATGAGGCCGCTGCATAGAGCAGGTCAAAAAGGGAAAAATAGTTTTTAAAATTATTAATCCAAAATTATTTTAATTATTTAAATGAACTTTCTGTAAAAAAATATAATTTTTGTTCCATAAATATTAAGGAAGATTTGGGGTTGGGGAATTGACACATTAACAGGGAGATATGAATTCCCTAGTTGGTAAAGCTTTTGTATAGTGTACAGTTGCTGATCATATGTATGATTAGGTGACCATTATCTGCTTCCTGCAGGGTTAACACTTCCCCAAGTATTTGGACCCTGTGCATGGCAGGTAAAAAAAAAGAATAATTGTCGGAGAATACTACACTGTTTAATATTTTCAAAACAAAATTATTTGAATTCCATGAGTACAAATTTTCTTTAAAAAAACTAAAAATGTTACCAATATCAAAGGCAGGACAATTACATTATTATATGTGACATGGTGCACCAGAAAGTGCAGAAATTGATGCATATCAGCAAACAGAGTTGCACCACATTAGAAGCCAGGTTCAGTGATACCTAGACTGTGACCTTTCTCAAGCAGATATCCTGAGCCCAGATCCCATGTATTTCTGGGCCAACAATTTGGACTATTGGCAAGAACTGACTCAGTTTGCTATTAACGTACTATCATGTCCAGCTCCAATGTAGTGTCAAAGAAAGTTTTCAGAATGGCCAGTAGACAATTTTGGGAGCAATTTGTTAAAGTTGAAAAATTTCCAGAAGATCTACTATCTTTAGACACAATATCATTTATCCTGCTGTGTAAATGGGCTGTAAGGCAGCACAAATGATTATTGTTCTCAGCAGTGCATATTCCTTTGTAAAAACGAAAAAGTGTAAATGTGCACTGAACCATCTATTGCAGATTGCTCAGCGTGCATCATTTACTTTGGTCTGCTTGTGGAGTCAGACATTTATACGGCTGTCAGTTGCTAAAGCTAACTGATCATCGGTCTAATTGCGTCGCCAATCAGTGCAACAACTGCCATTTGGCCCAATGGACTGAGTCTACAACTTCATGTTGGGTATTTGCCTTTGGAGTGAGACACCTGGCTTGTTTGTTTCTGTTTCAGGTGGTTGGTAGCAGACCATCTGTATAATTAAGGAGACTGATGTTAATCATGATTTTGCCTGTATGTAAAGGCTATATTTTGCATTTCTATTGTACAACAAAGGAACAGGAGGAACCCTTTTGAAAAGAACTTGTGTGCTACTTTCTCTGACTGCATTGATCCCATTTTCTAAAAGCCTAATCTTCCCCAATATATAAATATAATAAATGAAAAATTAATAGCTGGTACAAGTAGCTATGTAACATCTATTATATATGATTTATAGTATATCTTTTCAGGATCTTCTCTTACATTCAAATTTATAGAGGTGGAATGGCAATGTGTGCTGATTGGGATCTTGGTTTATGAAACATTTGATGAAGAGATGAGCCTTAAGAGCAGAGATTCGGCTGGGATGGGCGAACTTCCCTATGTTCACCGAACAGTTCAGCAAACTTATCCAAACCTCATTAAATTCAATGTGAGGCAAAACCAAATGCACAGACAACACCCTCAGAGTTGGCCAAAAACTGTCAAAACAGCTAAAATTAGCGGCAGACACCAGGAAAAGTGGCATCAATTGACCCACAGTAAAAATCGCATAGTTTGCAACATGGATGCATGGGACAGGGCCTGGGACAGGACTT
Source organism: Dendrobates tinctorius (assembly GCF_039654945.1). NCBI lineage: Eukaryota > Metazoa > Chordata > Amphibia > Anura > Dendrobatidae > Dendrobates > Dendrobates tinctorius. The sequence continues at coordinate 6,726,862 of NW_027361765.1, forward strand.
GGACCAACATTTCTATATTTGGATGAATCACAGGTTTGGCAGGTGCTCTGAGAGATAGTGTGGCTGTACCACTAAATTAGCGCAAACTAGCTGCTGAAATATCTACTGGTGGCTGGACCACAAAATAAGCACAAAGGATTTAGATACTGAAATATAGCCTGGTGGCTTGACCACACAATTAGCACAAAGAATTTATATGCAGAAGCAGAGACTAATCTCTGTACCACAGAATCAGCAGTACTGTGGATTTATATGCTGAAGTGGCAACTGGTCACTGTAGCACAGAATCAGCAATAGTCTCGATTTAGGTACTGAAGTGGTGACTTTTGGCTGCAAAGGAGAATTAGCACTCCAGATTTACAGTTGTGGCCAAAAGTATTGACACCTCTGCAATTTTGTCAGATAATACTCAGTTTCTTCCTGAAAATGATTGCAGACACAAATTATTTGGTATTATTATCTTCATTTAATTTGTCTTAAATGAAAAAAACACAAAAAGAATTGTCCTAAAGCCAAATTGGATATAATTCCACACCAAACATAAAAAAGAGGGTGGACAAAAGTATTGGCACTGTTCGAAAAATCATGTGATGCTTCTCTAATTTGTGTAATTATAACAGCACCTGTAACTTACCTGTGGCACCTAACAGGTGTTGGCAATAACTAAATCACACTTGCAGCCAGTTGACAGGGATTAAAGTTTACTCAACCTCTGTCCTGTGTCCTTGTGTGTACCACATTGAGCATGGAGAAAAGAAAGAAGACCAAAGAACTGTCTGAGGACTTGAGAAACCAAATTGTGAGGAAGCATGAGCAATCTCAGGGCTACAAGTCCATCTCTAAAGACCTGAATGTTCCTGTGCCTACCGTGCGCAGTGTCATCAAGAAGTTTAAAGCCCATGGCACTGTAGCTAACATCCCTAGATGTGGACGGAAAAGAAAAATTGACAAGAGATTTCAACGCAAGATTGTGCGGATGTTGGATAACGAACCTCGACTAACATCCAAACAAGTTCAAGCTGCCCTGCAGTCCGAGGGTAAAACAGTGTCAACCCGTACTATCCGTCGGCGTCTGAATGAAAAGGGACTGTATGGTAGCAGACCCAGGAAGACCCCACTTCTTACCCCGAGACATAAAAAATCCAGGATGGAGTTTGCCAAAACTTACCTGAAAAAGCCTAAAACGTTTTGGAAGAATGTTCTCTGGTCAGATGAGACAAAAGTAGAGCTTTTTGGGCAAAGGCATCAACATAGAGTTTACAGGAGAAAAAAGACGCATTCAAAGAAAAGAACACGGATCCTACAGTCAAACATGGCAGAGGTTCCCTGATGTTTTGGGGTTGCTTTGCTGCCTCTAGCACTGGACTGCTTGACCGTGTGCATGGCATTATGAAGTCTGAAGACTACCAGCAAATTTTGCAGCATAATGTAGGGCCCAGTGTGAGAAAGCTGGGTCTCCCTCAGAGGTCATGGGTCTTCCAGCAGGACAATGACCCAAAACACACTTCAAAAAGCACTAGAAAATGGTTTGAGGGAAAGCACTGGAGACTTCTAAGGTGGCCAGCAATGAGTCCAGACCTGAATCCCATAGAACACCTGTGGAGAGATCTAAAAATGGCAGTTTGGAGAAGGCACCCTTCTAATATCAGGGACCTGGAGCAGTTTGCCAAGGAAGAATGGTCTAAAATTCCAGCAGAGCATTGTAAGAAACTCATTGATGGTTACCGGAAGCGGTTGGTCGCAGTTATTTTGGCTAAAGGTTGTGCAACCAAGTATTAGGCTGAGGATGCCAATACTTTTGTCTGGCCCATTTTTGGAGTTTTGTGTGAAATGATCAATGTTTTGCCTTTTTCTTCATTCTCTTTTGTGTTTTTTCATTTAAGACAAATTAAATGAAGTTAATAATACCAAAGAATTTGTGTTTGCAATCATTTTCAGGAATAAACTGAGTATTATCTGACAAAATTGACGGGGTGTCAATACTTTTGGCCACAACTGTACATGCTGGAAAGTTGATTTGACACAGGATCCTATCTATCTGGGAATCTTGCTGAAAATAAACTGTCCAGCTAACTATCTGACTATTTGTATCAGCAGCAGCTTCACTATGCTGTTAGACTCACAAAATGGTGCAAAAGCTGCATGTGCGCTTTTTATATGCAGAGGGACACGTGACGTCAGCAGCCAAAGACACAAGCCCCTGTGTCAAGACGTTGTGGATGGTTTCTTTGCCCTGATTTGCTGACAGAATTTCCACACATTAAGTTAATAAAAAAAATAACAGTCCTCTGCTCTTTTAAACTCACCCCACCCCCTCCCCTTATCAAACACGTCCCCCTGCTCATCATATAGCATCATTATTCTAGCCAAAGTCCTAACAATAGCATTAGAGGAAACTTGGTCTTTTCTCATTACTAAAATTAAGCACTGGGTAAAATTACCCATAGAAATCTAGACAGCAAAGGATATCACAAAATCCATGTAGTGTCCTCTAACGTTAAACATTTCTAACTGAAATTATAGATGAACAAATCTATTCAAGTCAAATTCAATTTGTTTAAAATTTTAACAAAAACTCTAATTCTCCTGAATCCGTTGCTGTTTTTTTTAACTTTTTGCAAAAAACTGTCCATCAATTTTCATAAAAGCAATGAATCAGGAAAGTTGTTACAAAAACAACTACTGTCAAGATTAGACTATCCGTATTGTGAGTGACAACCCAGCTGCCCAATGTGGCAGGACTTGCTGGGTTTTCTCCAAATGTTACTCGTTCTGGGTGATTACCTGGCTTAGTTAGCTGACAATGGTCAGACCATTGCCATTCGTATCTTTGCTCGAAGATATATGTCTTGTGCTCTGTGTTGAGCTATTCAGATCTTTGTTGCCTATCCTTGGACTTTGCCTTTTGACCATTCTTTTGCTTTAACCTTTTCACTTTGATGTGCTCTCCTGGTATCTGACCCCGGATTGCTTGACTTCTTTGTCAGCTTGTCCATGAGAAGTGACTTACGAGTAGCGTCACAATTACTTTGCTGCTCAGCTGTCTTGCTGCTGCAGACACTGTATGGTCCTCCACTCTGCCCCATTTGGCCTCTTTACATTCTCTTACGGTATCTTTACTCTGCTCCATAGCTTCTGGCATCGAAAAAGACTCTGATATCATGGTGCTCATCATGATGTCACAAATCACACCGCAACATTAGAGGCCTACTCGGTGCTGCCGCAGGTGAAGATGCTTGAAGAGGATTTCACTTGTTGGAGGAAAGAAGAGACAGGACAGAAAAGGGGGGGAGATGGTGGGCTGTGATGAGACAGGTGAGCTGCAAGGTGAGTAATATTTTTTTAAATTTCTTAAGATCCTACATTAAACTATACTGTACGTATAAAGCTAAAGCATACAGGCAAATATGGCTAGTTATATGGCAGTTTTATAGCAATTGTATGCCATTTTCATAATATCTTGCCTTGTTTTGCATTTGATTTATCATATTAGGCTAGGGCTACATGGCAATTTTGGCCACAACACATATCACACGGCTAAAGTTTACAAGGTGTTGTGGCTACATTGCAGAGCAATGTAAGTAAATGGGGTCTCATTGCAACATTGAATCATTGAATTAACTTTTAACATAACGATTTTTTTGCAACTTGATTGTCATGTTTATAGTACTCTTGGGGGTCACAATTCGACTCCACTAACTTGTACTGCACTTTGATGTAGCAGCAAAACCTAGCAAACTTTGTGTTAATTAAAATAAAAATAATAAATACTGCTAAGATACAAATTAATGTATAGTGAGGGCTGTTTGACAATAATTTATTATAAAAATGTCTATAGGAGGTTGTTTAACCCTACAAAACTTTAATTTATCTATACTTCGAATCTTGTCCAATAGTCTACCTCTTTAAAGCTTCAAGTGGATATTACTGAGAATAGCATAGCAAATATGAGCGTTACTTTCCAATTATTACTTGTACTATTCATTTTAATGTTTACTTAAAATGTCATTTTCATTATTTAAGAAAAAAATGTGATCATCCTTTTATAGTGCTGTGCTTTCATTTGCTTTCACTGACTGTTTTAATGGTTGTTGTGTTCTGCAAAATGATAGTAAAAGGCTTATCCCAGGCTATTAAATGGGCCTCAGAAACACATTACTAGGTGATATTAAAAGCTGCAAATCATTATTTGTTTTGTGAAACAATATAATTTAATGTGTGTCATTACCCATTCTTCTTGTAGTAAATCACTTGTGAGGTTAACATGTGTGGTTCTTAGGAGACCACATTCATGCCAACAAAAGGATCCCACTGAATAAATACATCATGTGCTTGTTTTTAGATGTAGAGAAAGCATTTTTACATTATTTTTTATTTGCTTTTTTTTCTTACGGTTTCTATAAGCAGACCTCTTTATAGAGGTAGAACAAAAAAAATAATGACACAAACAGACTTGGATGAGCCGATCTGATGACATTCAAATCAGTCCCAAAATGCAGATTTTACTGGGGAACTCGGTTTCAAGCAAATTTATTCATATTTTTAATTTAATGCTCATTATTATGATGAGGTCTTACGAGACTCCAAAGCATAATAAACGTAAGAGGTAGATGTAAAAAATAAAACCTCACACTCACCTCACCTTTCTCTGCTCGAAGGACCCTGTACGGTCCTTGGCACTTCTTATTGCCATGGCGTTAAACCCACACTGGGTCATCCCTGTGCATCCATGGCAAAAAATGTGCGGCTCATGTTGTAGCGTCATGATGTTGTGACCATACGATGGGCATGTGCAGGGATATTCCAGGCTTGGTCAAGGCCGGAAGTCCAGACGACTCATAAAGAGGCCTGAGGATTCAGTGCACAGAGGCAGTAAGAAGAAGCTCTGAGGACCATATGGTGGACAACGAGCAGTGGAGGTAGCCGTTCAGGTGAGTGGGGAGGCACTATTATTATTATTATTATTATTATTTATTTATAAAGCACCATTGGTTCCATGGTGCTGTACATGAGAAGGAGTTACATACAAATTACAGATATCACTTAAAGTAAACAAACTAACAATCACAGACTGATTTAGAGGGGAGAGAGGACCCTGCCCTTTCGGGCTTACATGCTACAGGATGGTGGGGAAGGAGACAGTAGGTTGGGGGGTTGCAGCAGCTCCAGTGATGGTGAGGTGGTAGCTTCAGTAGTGGTGAGGAGGCAGCGGGGATCATTTCAGGCTGTAGGCTTTCCTGAAAAGATGGGATTTCAGGTTACGTCTGAAGGATCCGAGTGTGGTAGATAGCCGGACGTGTTGGGGCAGGGAATTCCATAGGATGGGGGCTGTTCAGGAGAAGTCTTGGAGGCGGTTGGGTGAGGAGCGAATAAGTGTGGAGGAGAGAAGGAGGTCTTGGAAGGACCGGAGATTACGTGAGGGAAGGCATAGGGAGATTAGTTCAGAGATGTATGGAGGAGACAGGTTGTAGATGCCTTGTAGGTCAGTATTAGTAATTTGAATTGGATACGCTGAAGGAGTGGGAGCCAGTGAAGAGATTTGCAGAGGGTAGAAGCAGAGGACTACAGATTTTTTGTAAAATTTGAGAATTCAATTGCACTCGAATAAATTTGCCCACATCTAAAGAAGACAAATGGCAAGTGGTAAAATTAACTAAATTACTAAATATAATATTGAATAAGGCAACATAGGCAAGGCTTGATTTAAAACTGCAATGAAAAAACTGACAAACTACTGTGTCATTCAAATGTTAGTGATTTCTTGTATTAAAAAACAGAACCAATTTTCTTTAGTGTTCCGTAGTGGATTTTCTTAATTTCTCAAGGACATATAGCCTAGGATCAAATAAGGTCAAGTTTCTTTCTTTGCTGTCTGCAAAAAAGCCTCATGCATGTTAACAGCCCTATTTTTTAAATAAATTTAATATAAAAAAGATGTAAATTTTTTTTTTAAACTGTAGAAACTTGGGATGTCGTCACAGACAGGAGGCAGATCAGGAGTTAACAGGTTTATTGACAACAAGTAAACTTCAGGCAGGGAGTAACAGGACAAGGTCGAGGTGAAAAGGAGAAGGGCAGAACTGGGAGCTAGGAAGGGGTAGGACAGGGACGGACGATAGTTTAAAACGAAAAGGCAAAAGCTTATCAGTCCGTAGTCTTCTTGATTGCAGCATTTTTGTTCTCCAACAGTGGCACCGGCAACAGCGGCACGTGATGTCTTGGAGGTGTCTGTAGAGGATAGGGTTCTGTTATGAATGGGTCACCGAGGAGAAAAAAACAAAACAAGCTAAGTCACAGAAAACCAGAGAGGTTGGTAACTATGCAGATTGCAGATCCCTGATCTTACCATACAACTAGCAGTAGCCGTGGAGCGTGCCTACAATGTTCCTAGACGCCTCGTCACAGCCGGAGGACTAAATAAGCCTAAAGCAAGAAAAGGGAAACTAACTGCCCCATAGCAGACCCCAAAGGAATAGATAGCCCCCACACATGTATTGACGGTGAAACAAGATGAAGGCACAAACACAGGCAGGAAAATAGGCTGAGCAAATGATAGGGCCCAAACTAACTAGACAGGAAAGGAAAGGAGAGACACTGTCTGCAACCTGCAAAAAACCCTACAAAAATCATGTCCAACACTTCTGATAGCAAAATTAACCCTGAAGTCACTAGACTTCTCCCACTATATCAGCACTCTGAAATATTCTGAGACAGAGCAAAAAGAGACCGAACTAGTAAGGGACAAAAAGTCAATTGGCAAAATACTGATAAATAAGAGTGGAAATTCAGCACTGCCCCCAGCAGGGTCTGGCTGACCACACCAAAAAACTGAATAGACCAACAAAATCAAGTGTGAACATTAGCAGAAAAACTTAGCTTTAGATGACTGGAACAGAGCTGAAAACCAAGAGCTGACAAGCCAGAAGGAATCACCAGCAACTGAATAGGGCGTCGGCTGTCTTAAATCCAATCTGAGACTCCTGAGATCCAATCATCATCCTCATTCTCAGGTGGCAGATCTCCACCGATCAAATCAGCCTTTCTACCTCCTGTTACCACCAGAGGGAGTCTGGAAGGAGAACTCACAACTGGTGAACCAGAGAATGAACTCACAACAGGGTTCCAATCCATGGAGCAGGAGAAGAGTCTCTGAAGGGTGCGGGGACCTCCCGTACCCAGGAGCTCCAAACACTGTGCTAGTCCAGTGCAAGTAACTTCAGGAGTGAGGCTTCACTCCGTGGTGTATTAGGAACTTGACTGAAAGGCTCTTGCTTAGAGCAGAGCGTGGGCATTACAGTCTCTGGTCTCAACTGTGAGTCACCTTTCAGCATGGAGGATATCGGGGAACAGGCAGTTCGTCAACTTCTTTCAGCAGACCTGTATGCAGGTAATTTGTCACGTTAGCCTGCGCTCACAGGATGTCCTCCCTTCACGGCCGACACTGTGCCCGACTGTCTGCTTAAGTTTCTCGCCTGCACTCCAACCCTCTTCCCGCGCAGAGCGCTTTTTAACTCCGCACCACCTACCTCAGTCACATGCAAGGGTCGGTCCCTCTCTGGAAGTCTTCCCCCTTGCAACATTGGTGACAGTCCCAGCAGTTCCAGGACCAGAGAGAGAAAGGTACTCCCGATCTTGTTCTTCCTCTTGCAAAACTATTACACATATGCTTCTTTTATGTACACTAGCTCCTATGTAGCCCATTATGTAACCGCTGATGTAGCTCCATAATTACAAGATATTTGCAGAGGTTGCATTTGATCCTGCTGTAGTTATGAAAACCTCCTATGTTTCTTGATAGCTTGGTTTTGAGAAATGTTTGTGCAAATCTCTTCAGAGCAGAATATTGTTGTCCACACAGAGCAGTTACTTTTTTTTGGGGGGGAGACTACTGAATTGCTTTTTCTCCCATTAACAGCTTTCAACACAATTGCCAGTGTGATAAAAGAGGGGAGACAAACAGGCTAAAGGAGGAATAGTGAATGTTCTTCACAGGGAATGCATAATGAGATCTGAACAAGATGATGCAAAAAGCATACAGTGAAACAAAGAAGGAAAAATATTGAAACAGACAGTAAATTGCTATGCAAATTTCTGCAAATGAAATCTGTCGTATATCTGAATAATCTTGTTCCTACAGCATTAACATGGTTTTCTATGAAAACAAAAAGTAAAACACAAATATCCTAAAATAAAAAAGTAAAAAATAAACTGCAAATAATGCATAATGGAAATAATAATAATAAGGGTGTTTAATAAACATAATTTTGATCAAAATGATGTACAAGCCATCCTGCCACATCAAGGCAACCCCTGTGGGACAGTCCTACTCTAGTATTTAAAACCTTTTCACTTGCCAAGTGATGTGAATGTGAACAAGGATCTGAACCACTAGTAAAAGCATAGGCCAGACAGGATGGTTTTCCCAGCTCAGAAAGAGGGCGGTCACACCCATATATGCACAGAATGCACAATGAAATGAATAAAAAAGCTGGAGTCTGAAGTGAGAAAGTAAGTTAATGTGTATGCACAATGTAAGTGCATATTAACATAAGACCATTAAACAGAGAAAGCAAAAAGCAAAAAACACAAATATCCTAAAATAAAAAAGTAAAAAATAAATTGCAAATAATGCATAAAGGTAATAATAATAATAATAATAATAATAATAATAAGGGTATTTAGTAAACATAATTTTGATCAAAATAATGTACAAGCCATCCCGCCACATCAAGGCAACCCCTGTGGGACAGTCCTACTCTAGTATTTAAAACCTTTTCACTTGCCAAGTGACGTGAATGTGAACAAGGATCGAGGGACTGAACCACTACTAAAACCATAGGCCAGACAGGATGGTTTTCCCAGCTCAGAAAGAGGGCGGTCACACCCATATATGCACAGAATTCACAATGAAATGAATAAAAAAAACTGGAGTCTGAACTGAGAAAGTAAGTTAATGTGTATGCACAATGTAAGTGCATATTAACACATGACCATTAACGAGAGAAAACAAAAAGCAAAAAACACAAATATCCTAAAATAAAAAAGTGAAAAATAAACTGCAAATAATGCATAAAAGTAGTAATAATAATAAGGCAATAAAAAGGCAAGTGAAAAGGTTTTAAATACTAGAGTAAGACTGTCCCACAGGGGTTGCCTTGATGTGGCGGGATGGTTTGTACATATTTTGATCAAAATATATATGTTTACTAATACCCTTATTATTATTATTATTATTATTATTATTACCTTTATGCATTATTTGCAGTTTATTTTTCACTTTTTTATTTTAGGATATTTGTGTTTTTTGCTTTTTGTTTTCTCTCGTTAAACTCCTTCTCTCTCTTCACCCCTTTAACACATACCACAACTCATGATGCTCCGATATGGCACAGAAATATAGGTATAGTACAATGACAAATACTTCACTGCTTACATGACATGACTGATCTATTTTAAATTGTACAATAGCTCAAAAAAAGAGAGTATATCACTCTATACAGTATTATGGCCACCACATTGTGCACCATACAGAATAATGAGCCCCATATATTTCTCCATACAGAATAACTGGCCACATATAATGTTCCATACAGTATATGATGAGCTCCACATAATGCTACAGTATATGATGGTCCCCATAGACGATGCTCCAGTGTGTTATGGACCCAAATAATGCTCCACATATAATGGGCTCCATTTCTAATGCTCCAGTGAATAATGGGCCCTGTAAATGCTGCTCCAGTGTCAGATGTCCTCAATCTGAAATGCTCCAGTATATGATGGGCCTCATGGATGATGCTCCAGTGTCTTTTGGGCCCTAATAATGCTCCATATATAATGGGCCCCATTTCTAATGCTCCAGTGTATCATGTGCCCCATAGATGCTGCTCCAGTGTCTGATCTGCCCCATTTAGAATGCTCCAGTATATGATGGGCCTCATGGATGATGCTCCAGTGTCAGATGTCCCCCATTATGAATGCTCCAGTATATGATGGGCCCCATTTTAATTAACCAAGGCATGGTATGTGAAAAGAGATCCATGGAGTAATCTGAAGTGTGTGCTGCCACATCCTTCACTTTTGGTGTGGGTGAAGGACACAAGGAAAGTGGTTGCTCCTGACCAGAAGCCCACACTTACGACTCAGTGCTTGCATTTTTTTAAACTTCAGAAGAAGAGGCGATAGAGCTGGAGGCTGTTTCAGCAATGTAAGCCAAAAACAGTTCCTGATGCTCTGGCTTTAAAAGCAGTCTACCTACTCCCAGAAAACGAAGCCTTACAGGCCTTCCAGAGCTACACCATGACGCAGGCTCAACACCTCCTGCCTTAGCTGCTACTGTGTTTTTGGCACTCCCAGCAGATGCACCACCACCACCATCAGTACCAGGTGGCCCCCCACATCCAGGTCCGCATCCTCTTCCACCATAGTTCCTCATGTTTTAGAAAATTGACAAAAAATACCAGCAGATATATGGTACTGTATCAGAAGTGTACAGCACTATACAGTCTATGGATAACATTAAATCTCCATATATATTTCATGAGCCATACACAGATGCTCACAGGCTCAGTATGGATTACCCAATAAAATAAAAAGATGAAAAAGGGTACAGTATCACCAGATATAAGGTATATATAGTATAGTGTAAACATTCTGAATCTCCGTATACATTTCAGGAGGCAGACACAAACGCTCTCAGGCCCAGTATGGATACACAAGAATATGAAAAGCTGTAAATGGGTAATGTAACAGAAGCATACAGCTGTATACAGTGTTGCCCAAATTTGAAATCTCGGTATATATTTCCGGAGTCACCATTAGACGCTCACTCAGTCTGGGTTTGACCATAATAAAAAATGTTGTAAAAAAGGTACTGGATAACAAGATAGCAAGTATATATATTATAGGGTACAATTGAAATCTCCGTATACATAGTCCCATAGTCACTCTCAGATGCTTATTCAGTATGGATTTGACCGTAATACTAAATGTCGAACAAAGGTACTGTATAACACGATACAAGCTGTATCGAGTATAGGGTAAAAATTGGTATCTCCGATTCACCGTATATATAGAAGGCATAAACCACACAAGCTCACTCAATAGATGATACCGTAATACAAAATTTTGAACAAAGGTACTGTATCAGCACATACCAGGTGTATCCAGTCTAGGGGTAATTTTAAATTTCTGTCTATACTTCCGGAGTCAGACACAGACACTCACAGGCTCAGTATGTATTACACTAGAATTTAACAAGTAGAAAAAGGGAAAGGTAGTCGAAGCGTACAACAGTATACAGTGTTGTGGTACCTTTAAATCTTTGTATATATTTCAATCTCAGTAAGCCAGTCCAGACTCTCCGCTACTGGAAACTACATGGATACAAGTACAAATGGAAAGTCGAGTGTTAGCAGAAATTTGAGAATTACTCATCGCGGGAAAACCTCCCGGTACATGTTGCAAAGGCGATACAAACCCTCAATAACTGTGTCTGTGGAGACAGTGAAAACGGTTCTTTGTGAAGAAAGGATTGCTTTATCGCAGTAGCATGGATCACATCACCGCTACTCATCTCCATCAAACTGTGATCACAGGGAGAGATGTAGACATAATCCTCACTGCCTGTCATGATGTGTCTGGTCATTTTGGAGTTGAAAAGACAGAAGCCACAGACCATAGGCGATTCTATTGGATTGGCATGAGAGGAGACATTGAAAAATGGTGGCCGGAATGTCACACGTCTGTGACTATCACAACTGTGAAAGGTGATCATAAAGCATCACTGCATCCGCTTGTAAGTTGACGTCCATTACAAATGGTAGCCATTGATCATCTGAAGGTAGAGTCCAGCAGGAAAGGCCATAGCTACATCTTACCCATCATCGATCAATAAACCAAATTTGTAGTGGCCGCCCCTGTGAAGGATTTAACTGCCCAGACTACACAGCGGTGGAGCAGGGAGAGGTAAGTATTGCAACTTGCAAGTGCTGTGGCCATGACCAAGCAGGGGGGCACACTCATGGTCGACGGTACTGGCACAGGGTCCCTCATAGTACGCTGGTGTGTCTGACGGCAAGTGGGCCCCCCCAGCATCAGAGACACTGTACTATACTATGAGGGGCCCTGTGCCAGTGCCATCAGCCATCTGTGGGCTCATCCACCTGTTCAGAGAAATGGCACATGCCTGGATGCGCCAGGTGTTGACCCGAGCCATTGGGGGGTGGGCAGGCCACTTAGTGAGGTTTAAAAAATGGCATATGTTGATGTGTTGGCTGGACATTCAGCTGCTGCAAAGGGCAGAATTGGGCAAGTCCGAGGAAGAGGAGGACAAAAGCGAGGCAGCTTTCTGGCAACCTATGTGTCATCAGGGGAAAGCAGGACAAAATCCTTTGAAACCCATGCATGGTTCATTTTAATGAAGGTTAGATCATCAACATTTTAGGTAGACAAACGGATCCTTTTTTCTGTCAGGATTGATCCAGCAGCACTGAAGACTCTTTCAGATAACACACTAGCAGTAGGGCAAGCGAGCTCCTGTAAGGCATATTGTGCCAATTCAGGCCAGGCGTCCAGTTTAGAGGCCCAATAGTCAAAGGGGAATGACCTGCGAGGGAGAACATCGATATGGGAGGAGAAGTAGTTTGTAACCATAGTTGACAACTGCTGTCTCCTGTCACTTTTAATTGATGCAGTAATAGCAGTCGTGTGAGCGGTACTTGAGAAATCATTCCACAACACGGTCATTAAACCCCTGTCTCCAACACCAATTTGGCTGTGTGCAACACGAACACCTCTTCCATTGTGCCCACTACAGCTCATGGGAGAACTAGCACCGCTGCTGTGTGCTGGGAAAGCCTCGAACAAACGGTCTACCAGAGTTGCTTGTTTGTTATCCAATATTATATCTAGGTTCTCCTGTGGCATGATGTGTAATTTTCCTTTTTTAGCATGGATCGAGAATGCTGGCCAGCCAGTAGTCGTCATCCCCCATCATTTTGGCAATGTGGGGGTCCCTTTTTAGGATCCGCAAGGCATAATCGCACATGTGGGCCAATGTTCCAGGTGTCAATGATGCACTGCCAGTGGTGGGTGGAGGAGCACTTTCTGGCAAATCCACATCCCTACAGTCATGCGCAAACACTGTACCTTATCTTGGAATGCCCACATTTTCTCTTGCCCCCTGAGAAGCATCCTCCTGCCCAAAATAATCATCCCCCTCCTCCTCCTCCTCTTCCTCTTCTTCCTCCACCTCGTCCAGGACAGTTCCCTGACCAGACAATGGCTGACTGTCATCAAGGCTTCCCTCCTCCTCCTCCGCTGCAGATGCCTGATCCTTAATGTGCGTCAAACTTTGCATGAGCAGACGCATTAGTGGGATGCTCATGCTTATGATGGCGTCGTCTGTGCTTACCAGCTGTGTGCATTCCTCAAAACACTGAAGGACTTTACAGAGGTCTTTCAGCTTTGACCACTGTGCACCCGACAATTCCATGTCTTTCCTCAAATTGCCTGCCCGTGTATCCTCCCACAATTGCATTACAACCTGCGTCAGTTCGCACAGCCTCTCAACCATGTGCAGGGTGGAGTTCCACCTTGTTGCAATGTCTATGATTAGGCGGTGCTTGGGGAGGTGGAGCAATCGCTGCAGCTTCTGCATACGAGTGGAGTGCACGTTTGAGCGACGGATGTGCGAGCACAGTCTTCTCACCTTATGGAGTAGGGATGTTAACTCCAGATAATTATTAAGGAAGCACTGCACCACCAGGTTCAAAGAGTGAGCCAGGCAAGGTATGTGTGTGAGTTTTGCATGGGCTATAGCTGCCACAAAATTATGGCCGTTATCACTGACTACCTTGCCTGCCTCAAGATGTAGACTGCCCAGCCATGACTCAGTTTGTCGCTGCAAGTAGTCGGCCTGTACCTCTGCGGTGTGTCTGTTGTCGCCCAAAGACATCATCTTTAACACAGCCTGCTGACGCATACCACTAGCTGTTCGATAGTGGGACACCTCGTGTGCAACACTGGCAGCTGCGGATGGAGTGCTCGTGCAACTGCTCTCTTTGGACGAGCTTTCGCTGATAGAGGAGGAGGATCGAAAGCCTACATCCAACTGTTTCCTATACCATGGGCTAGGCAGCACTGTTCCTCTGCCGCTGTCCCCAGTGGAGCCTGCATCCACCACATTAACCCAGTGCGCAGTGATGGACACGTAACGGCCCTGGCCATGCCTACTGGTCCATGCATGTGTTGTGAGGTGCACCTTTCCTCTCACTGACTGTTTTAGTGCATGGACAATGCGGTCTTTCACATGCCGGTGGAGGGCAGGGATGGCTTTTCGAGAAAAGAAGTACCGTTTGGGTAGGTCATAGCGTGGGACAGCACAGGCCATGAGGTCGCGGAAAGCTTCGCTTTCAACCAAATGGTAGGTCATCATCTCTAAAGAGATTAGTTTTGCAATGTAGGCATTCAAACACAGTGTACGTGGATGAGAGGATGAGTACTTTCTTGTCCTACTCAGAGTGTATGGTAGGGTGAGCTGGACTGGAGAGCTGCATATGGGGGAAGTAGCGGTGGACCGGACGAAGTGAGAGGGGGTTGGTGATGGTATTTGTGGTGATGGCCTAGATTCAGTGTTGTGTTGCAAAACCATTGTGATTCCATGAGTGCTTTGGCCTTGCGACGACACCTTCACATTTAGTGCTGGTGGTATGCTTAATGGTGGCGGTGGTCTTAAAGTGGGGGAAGCGATGGAGCATTGCTGGCTACCTTCAGTAGGAGCAGGTGCACATGTGCTACCTGAGGTTTTGTAGTCCGTCCACGCTTGCAAGTGCATTTTGAGTAAATGTCTAAGCACGCAACTGGTATTCAAATTTCTGAGTTGTTTACCTCGGCTAAAGGTCCTTCCGCACTTCTTACAGGTAACTAGTGTTGAGCATTCCGATACCACAAGCATCGGGTATCGGCCGATATTAGTTGTATCGGAATTCCGCTACTTAGTTCCGATACTTTTTTCATATCGAATACCGGAATCGGAAGTTCCCATAATGCTATGAGCTCGCTCGATTTGATTCAGCCAATGGGAATCCTCAGAAGTGTGGGCACATCCTGTTAGGCATGTAGGCATGTTAACTATTGGCATGGCTGTGATTGGCTGCTGAAATGATGTCTTGATGCACTATAAAAGCCGCCGCCATTTCTGTTCACTCTGCTGTGAATTCAGTTAGGGACAGGCTGCTGTTGAAGACTGTGAGGGACAGTTAGAAATAGCGATTCTCAAAAACCTATTGTGCTTTACCCAGGCTACATAAACCACCACTGTAGCTTTCTTTTGCCTAGCAGCAGTGTTCACAGCTGTCTGTAAGGGCTGTGTGAGTGCAGCTCACGCTGTGTAGTGGGTCCTTCAGCCATGTCTGGCTGTAGGCCGCCCAGCGTGCGTCACTGCTGCCTCATACATATTTTTCTTTTCTAGCTGCTTATTTTTCATAAATTCTATCTAGTGTGCTTCCATCCGTATCCATATACGTTGGTTGCAAACACTAGCAGTAGACAGGGGAGCCTTTCTGCAGCCTTTCAGTGCTAGTGCCCAATTCTCTGCACTGTTAACGGCTGTCTGAGAGGTCTCTGACTGTGTGTGAGTGCAGCTCACGCTGAGTAGTGTGTCCTGCAGCTACTTCTGTTTGTAGGCCGCTCAGCGTGCGTCACTGCCTCACACATATTTTTCTTTAATAGCAGCTAATTTTTTATTCTCCTATTAGTGTGCATCCATCCGTATCCATATACGGTGGTTGTAAACACTATAGGAGTACACAGCGGAGCCTTTCTGCAGCCTTTCAGTGCTAGTGCCCACTTCTCTGCACAGTTCACGGCTGTCTGAGAGATCACTAACTGTGTGTGAGTGCAGCTCACGCTGAGTAGTGTGTCCTGCAGCTACGTCTGGTTGTAGGCTGCTCAGCGTGCATCACTGCCTCACACATTTTTCTTTTATTGCAGCTCCTTTTTTTTTCTCCTATTAGTGTGCATCCATCCGTATCCATCTACATTGGTTGGTTGCAAACACTATATAGGAGTAGATAGAGGAGCCTTTTTTCTGGCTTGTGCCCTTCAGCTGCAGCCAGATTAGTATTACCCAATTTTTTTGGAGCCTCATCTTTTGCATTGTATTTTACCTGCCTGCATTGTAATAGCTCCAAAAAGTTTGTGATACTATCACTTTCAAATCTTTGGTCACATCCTTTTAGTTTTTTTTCCAAAAAAAAACAAAATAAAGTTCACCATACACTACATTTGACAGTTGTGTAGGCCACATTAGCTCCTATTAAAGTGTAGTCCACACACACACACTTCAAAAATTAGTGTTTCTATACCTGTTACCAGCTGTTCAGGAATAAGCACACTAAGCCCCCCCTTTGTACTTTTCTGCCTATCTTTATCAGTCTAGCAAGATGAAGAAGGCAGGGAGTAAGGCACGTGGGCGTGGGCGTGGAGTTTCAGCAGGAAGAGGACGTGGGGATTCTGCAGGGAGATGACATGGGGATTCTGTGCCTGCTGCGGGCAACAGTGAGTCAGCAGCCCCCAGTTTTAGCAGGCAACAGTCCTTTATGCACAGCATTGTAGGACCTCGCCGTACCCCACTGCTGCAGGAGGAACAAATTGAAGCCGTTGTCGGATGGATGGCAGCTAACGCATCGACTTCAATGACTTCCACGTCCTCTCAGGGCCAGAGCACCGAAGAGCAACCATCTGTCCCTTCACCACCTGCCAAAGTGCCTAGGCAGTCAGAGAGCCCTGGACAGGAGCCATCACAGTCTCTACTTCTGTTCTCTGAATCTGTTGGCTTGGAAAGAGGGGGCCAGCCAAGCAGCATTCAAGAATGTGAAGAAGAGGGAGTATGCAGTGATGCGCAACTTCTTTGTCCCTCGGAATCTGAAGAGGCGGGTGGGCCAGTGCCAAGGGTCAGCACACCTCAGTACGCATCATATGATGACTAGACTCAATTACCACTTTCTGGTGCGTACGGTGCTGGCGAGACAACCCAGGAGAAGCAGGTGTTTGAGGAGGGGAGTGTAGATGATGAGGTCCTTGACCCATCATGGCGTGAGGAACAGGAAGGTGGTGGGAGCAGCTCTGAGGAAGAGATTCCCCGAGTGGCCAAAACAGGAGGGAGGGGGCAGACTTGGTTGCCTGTAGCCTCCACTTCGGCACCCGTTAGGAGCATTCCTCTTTCAAAAGGCAAAACGGGCGCTCCCAAGACTTGCAGTGCGTGGTCCTTTTTTTGACACAGTTGCAGATGACATTTGCTTTGTCAAATGCAAGCTGTGTCATCAGAGAGTTAAAAGAGGAAAAAATGTCAGCAACCTCAATACCACAAATATGTGGAAACATGTGTGGACCAAGCACGAGGTGGAGTTACACAGACACAATGAAGATGTAGGCCAACGTACAGCACCACCTACCACCTCTTCAGCTCGTGTTGGTGCCTCTTCCTCCAGCTCACACACAGCTGGTTCGGCTTCCTCACAGGATCGCCAAGGAAGAACCTCTGGCACTGTTGTCCGGAGACCCAGTGAACTTCCACCCACAGCACCACGTTCCCAGTCCTCACACTCCCAGGCCACTCTGCAGCCATCGGTAGTACAGGCATGGGATAAAAGGTGGCCATACTCGGCAAACCATCCCCGAGCACAGGCTCTGAATGCTGGCATTGCCAAGCTACTGGCTCTTGAAATGCTCTCATTCAGGCTGGTGGAGACTGACACTTTCCGGGACTTGATGGCATTGGCAGTCCCACAACACACCGTGCCGAGCCGCTTTTATTTCAGCAGGCAAGCCGTCCCTGCCCTGCAAAAACATGTGGAGGGAAAAATACAACATGCGCTACTAAATGCCGTCAGTAGCAAGGCCCACCTGACCACCAATGCGTGGACCAGTAACCATGGACAGGGATGATACCTTTCCCTCACTGCCCATTGGGTCAATGTTGTGGAGCCGGGTACAGATCTGGAGAGTGGCGCTGTACGTGTTCTGCCAACTCCTCAGATTGCAGGAATCCAGTCAGTACACATTGACTCCTACTCAAGCTCCTCAGAAACAGCGCAGCAGGAGCCTGTTACGACTGATATGAGCACAGCCGTGGCCAAATGTCAACAGGCCGTACTCAAATTAATTTCTTTTAGGAATCGAAGCCACACAGCGCAGGAGCTCTGGAATGCCATCAAGCAGGAGAGCGATGTGTGGTTTCTGCCAGCGAATCTCCAGCCGGGCTTGGTAGTGTGTGACATTGGCCGAAATCTGGTGGCAACTCTTGGCTTAGGCAACCTCACTCACATCCCATATCTGGCATATGTGCTGAACTTGGTCGTGCAGAGCTTTCTGAGGGACTATCCGGATCTTGATGCACTGCTGCACAAGGTCCGCATAGAGTGCGCTCACTTGCAGCGTTCCAGCATGGCAAGATCGCGCCCTGCTGCTCTACAGCGCCGATTACGCCTTCTGGAACATTGCATCATATTTGACCTACCAACCAGGTGGAATTCAACGTTACATATGTTGGAGCGGTTGTGTGAGCAGCAGGCAGCAGTCATGGAATACCAGCTGCATCAGGCGCAAACAAGTCGCACTGTGCGCCGGGCACACTTCAGCACCACTGAGTGGGCCTCTATGAATGACATCTGCCTCGTTTTGCGTGCCTTCGATGATTCCAAGCTGATGGCGAGTGCAGATGATGCACTAGTCAGCATGACTGTCCCCCTTATCTGCCTGCTTCAAAAAACACTGCAAGCACTAAGGGAGGAGGTTTTGGAAGAGGTGGAAGATGAGGAGTCCCAAATGCCATCTGCTTCTGGACAGTCTGCGCTACGAGGTTCCTCACAAAGGCCTAGGCAGGGGATACTTTGTGAGGAGGATGAGGAGGAGTCGATGGAGGAGGAAGACATCTCTCCAGAGGAGGGAGGTACACAATCCTCTAGTCAGTATGTACAGCGAGGGTGGGGTGATGCAGAGCAGGCAGAAATGATACCTCAAGCAGGGGACAGCATTTCTTTGGCAGTTGGGAGTCTGCAGCACATGGTTGATTTCATGCTGCAGTGCCTGAGAAACGACCGCCGCATCGCCCATATTCTCAACACGACTGATTATTGGGTGTACACCCTCCTAGATCCTCGCTCCCGGGACAACTTACAAAGCCTCATACCACCGTTGAACCGGGAGCGTAAACTGCGGGAGTACCAAGACACACTGGTGCAGTCCATCATGTTTTCCATTCCACCTGACAGCAGTGGTGCTAGTGCTTTACAAAGCAGCTCTGTGCGTTGAGGCAGTGGAGGAAACTCGGCACAAAGAGGGAGCAGAGGCAGCGCCTCAGCACAAGGCAAGACCACTATGGCCCAAATGTGGCAAAGTTTTGTGTGTCCGCCACAATTATCTACACATCACAGACGGCTCCAGTCAGCAGGAGGCAACGATTTCGTCAGATGGTGACAGACTACATGTCTTGCCCTGTGAGTGTACTCCCAGATGGCTCTTCCCCCTTCAAGTTTTGGGTCTCTAAGCTGGATACATGGCCAGAGCTTAGCCAGTATGCATTGGAGGTGCTGGCTTGCCCTGCTGCCAGTGTATTATCGGAACGCGTCTTTAGTGCCGCAGGTGGTGTACTAAAAGACCGTCGCACGTGACTATCTTCCGATAACATTGGCCGGCTTACTTTTCTGAAAATGAACAAGGCCTGGATCTCGCCAGAATTTGCCAGTCCTCTTCCCGAATAAATTATTGGTTGGCAAAAGTATCCAGGTCTCCTGTTGTGTTCATGTTTCTACCACCTGAACTATAATCCCTGGGCTTCAACACAGCCAGTTGTCGCTCAGAAGTGTCATCTGCACAGAGAAAAACACTAGCTCCTGTGTTAGTGGGGTTCAGTAACGCCAGTTGCTCCCCTGCTGTGTGGACGGCAAAGTCTCCTGCTCCATCCACATTCAAATTACTTCTGATTTTTAACCGTGCTCCACTTAAACCTGTGGCTCCACTGTCTCTAGTTTTTCCCCTGGCCTCCAACCCTGCCAGTTGCTGCTCAGAAGTGATGTCTGCACAATCCACACTTGTTCCTGTGCTACTGGGGCTCATTCACGTCAGTTGATCCCCTGATGTGTGTCTGGCAATGTCTCCTGCTCTGTCCACATTCCCATTACTAGTAGTGTGAATGAGGACAGAGCAGGAGACCTTGCCGGACACACATTAGGGGATCAACTGACGTGACTGAGCCCCAGTTACACAGGAACAAGTGTGGATTGAGCAGACGCCACTTCAGAGCTGTAACTGGCGGGGTTGGAGGCCTGGGGAAATACTAGAGACAGTGGAGCCAGAGGCCATAGTGGAGCACGGTTACAATCAGTAGTAGTCTACAACCTATATAAAACCTGATGCAAGTTCGCCTCCGCCTGCTGCATGATTGATCCTGTGCTCCAACAACGCCTGTTGGTGTTCAGAAGTGCCGTCCTCACAGAGAAAAACATACTAGCTCCTGTGTTAGTGGGGCTCAGTAACGTCAGTTGTTCCCCTGCTGTGTAGACGGCAATGTCTCCTGCTGCCTCCACATGCCAAAAACATCAGGCCTCAGCCTGCTCCATGCTTGATCCTGGGCTCCAACAACGCCTGTTGGTGTTCAGAAGTGCCGTCCTCACAGAGAAAAACACACTAGCTCCTGTGTTAGTGGGGTTCAGTAACGTCAGCTGTTACCCTGCTGTGTAGACGGCAATGTCTCCTGCTGCCTCCACATGCAAAAAACATCAGGCCTCAGCCTGCTCCATGCTTGATCCTGGGCTCCAACAACCCCTGTTGGTTTTCAGAAGTGCCGTCCCCACAGAGAAAAACACACTAGCTCCTGTGTTAGTGGGGTTCAGTAACGTCAGCTGTTCCCCTGCTGTGTGGATGGCAAATTCTCCTGCTGCCTACACAGTCACAATGGTACTGATTTTTAACCGTGCTCCACTTATGCCTCTGGCTCTACTGTCTCCGGTATTTCCCCTGGCCTCCAACCCCGCCAGTTGCTGCTCTGAAGTGGCGTCTGCACAATCCACACTTGTTCCTGGGTTACAGGGGCTCTGTCACGTCAGTGGATCCCCTGATGTGTGTCCGGTAAGATCTCCTGCTCTGTCCACATTCCCATTACTAGTAGTGGGAATGTGGACAGAGCAGGAGACCTTGCCGGACACACATCAGGGGATCCACTGACGTGACAGAGCCCCTGTAACCCAGGAACAAGTGTGGATTGTGCAGACACCACTTCAGAGCAGCAACTGGTGGGGTTGGAGGCCAGGGGAAATACTGGAGACAGTAGAGCCAGAGGCATAAGTGGAGCACGGTTACAATCAGTAGTGGTGTACAACCGATATAAAACTTGCCTCATGTAGGCCTCAGCCTGCTCCATGACTGATCCTGGGCTTCAACACAGCCAGTTGTTGCTTGGAAGTGCCATCCGCACAGATAGAAACACTTGCTCCTGTGTCAGTGGGGTTCAGTAACGCCTGCTGCTCCCCTGCTGTGTGGATGGCAAAGTCTCCTGTTGCCTCCCAAATCACACTACATCTTATTTTCTACTTGCTCCAAGTAGGCCTTAGCCTGCTCCGTGATTGATCCTGGGCTTCAACACAGCCAGTTGTTGCTTGGAAGTGCCGTCCGCACAGATAGAAACACTCGCTCCTTTGTCAGTGGGGTTCAGTAACACCAGCTGTTCCCCAGCTGTGTGGATGGCAAAGTCTCCTGCTGCCTCCCAAATCACACTACACCTTATTTTCCACTTGCTCCAAGTAGGCCTCAGCCTGCTCCGTGATTGATCCTGGGCTTCAACACAGCCAGTTGTTGCTAGGAAGTGCCATCCGCACAGATAGAATCACTAGCTCCTGTGTCAGTGGGGTTCAGTAAGGTCAGCTGCTCCCCTGCTGTGTGGATGGCAAAGTCTCCTGCTGCCTCCCAAATCACACTACATCTTATTTTCTACTTGCTCCAAGTAGGCCTCAGCCTGCTCCGTGATTGATCATGGGCTTCAACTCAGCCAGCTGTTGCTTGGAAGTGCCGTCCTGTGACGGACTCGGCTTCTGCTGAGCCCATCTTCCTTTTTAGAGTGGACCCTCTGGGCCGTGGCACCCACCCACCTAGGGAGAGCTGACCTAGTGAGAACCCACCCCCTGTACAGGGAGTGTCAGGGGCAAGACCAAGGGGGTGAGCCACCACGACTGCTGGGACCAGACGGCCGGCTCAGGGGACACTATTGAGAGTCTGGCAACAGGACGAGCAAGAAGTAAGACAAGACAAGACGTAGGTGCAAGGTATCTTCATTAGGATAACTTCAGAATCACATTCAGTGTAAAAACGTGAGAACAAGCAAAGCGTGCAAAGTGCGTGCGTGGGCACACCAAGGTCCATAGCATGGTACGTGCCAGGTGGCACGCCTGGGTTCAGGTAAAGGCACAATGGCATCGGACTCCGGACCGCTGGCAACGATCGACATGATCAAGGCAACAGGCTGCGGACATCAGCTCCGGACATCAGGCCGCAGTCATCCAGCTTACAATCTCTGGCAGCGATCGGCAGGTTCCGGGCATCCGGCAGGCAAACCAGGGTTCAGGCAAGGAGGCACGTCAGATAGCCAGGTATGGTGCATGTTAGGGAACACGGCAAGGTCCAAGGCTAGGTGCGTGTGTAGGGGACACGCCAGGGTTCAAGGCTAGGTGCGTGTGTAAGGGACACGCCAGGGTTCGCAAAACGAGACAGGGTGCATGTGTAGAGACACGCCAAAGCACAAGGTAAGACAGAGTGCGTGTGTAGAGACATGCCAAGGCACAAGGTAACAAAGCAGAGTCCTGCGCTTGCAAAGAGGCACGCCAGGTTCAGGCGAGGCAGAGTCCTGCGCGTGCAGAGAGGCACGCCAGGGTCAGGGTTCAAGGACCAGGTTAGGACCTGTGCGTGCAAGAGGGCATGACAGGGGACATGGCAAAGCCTGCGCGTACTTTTACAGAAGCACGGGGAGGTATGCCATGCGCAGGCGAGGGCCTGCGCGTGCTTTAGAGAGCACACAGAGCACAGTGCGGAAACAGCGTGAAGTGCAAGGGAGCACAGAGGGCACGGCTGGGGCACTGGCTAACTGATCAGGCTGCGGCACTGACAACCGGGCAAGGCTCCAGCGAACCCGGCTGAGGTATGGCAGGCGACACAGCTGTCACTGACCGACGAGCACGGCTGAGGCACAAACAGGAGGCTAGGAAGGCCAGGCGCATGCAAAGAGCATACGAAGCAGCAAGGGAAGACAAGACAAGAAACCAGGCAGGGCTTAAGCAGAGTACAGAATCAGGAACGGAAGCATAGGCAGAAGCACGGAACAGGAACAGAGCTAGCAGCGGAGCGTAGGCCGAAGCCCAGAGCCGGGCCAAGGGAGAACCTTGGGACTAGCCTAGAAACGTGCAAGAGAGCATAAAAGGAAAGAGTCTAGCAGCGGAGCGTAGGCCGAAGCCCAGAGCCGGGCCAAGGCAGAGCCTTGGGACTAGACATGGAAAAGAGCAGAAAAGCAAAGAAAGGAGGTATGGTGCGTGTGCCAGGGAGCACTACAGAGCACCATAGGAGAGAGCGAGGCAGAGCAAGCAAGGACTGAGACCAAAGGGAGGAACAAGGCAGAGCAAGGCAAGGTACGAAGCAAGGCATAGCGAAAACAGGCAAGGCAGAGATTAACAAAAGGACTACAAGTCCAAGCAGGACAAGGACGAACATGGCACAACGGACAAACATAAGACAAGGCACGGGACAAGAGACGGAATACGAGCACGGAGCGTGTGCAGAGACGCACGACAGAGCAGAGTGCAAGGGCACAGAATAGAGGGAGCGCCCCACAGACCAAGCAGCCGGGCAGGGACACAACACAATACTCAGGCCCTGAGCATAGGAAGGGGAGGTCTGATATAGGGCATAGCACCTCCTCTTCCGGGTCAGGACCAGGGGAGAACTTCCTAGTTCAGATGCTCCAGGATCTCAGAGCGCAGTCACATGATCAGGGTTTCAGACATGACGAGATGATCACAGAACCAGACAGTGCAGGATCTTAGGAAACGTCACATGATCAAGGTTTCTGACATGACAAGATGATTGCAGAACCAGACAGTGCAGGATCCTAGGAAAGGTCACATGATCAGAGTTTCAGACATGACGAGATGATTGCAGAACCAGACAGTGCAGGATCTTAGGAAACGTCACATGATCAAGGTTTCTAGACATGACGAGAAGATCACAGAAGGCAAAGCAGAAACACAGGCATCTTGCAGCTCAGCAGACATGAGGTGAGTGTGCACACTGCTCTAGGGAACAAGCAGGATAGCAGACATGAGATGCGCGTGCACACCGCTCCAGGGTCATGAGACAAAACAGACATGGCGGACATAACAGACATGGCGAGCATGACACGTCCGCACAGATAGAAACACTCGCTCCTGTGTCAGTGGGGTTCAGTAATGCCTGCCGCTCTCCTGCTGTGTGGATAGCAAAGTCTCCTGCTGCCTCCCAAATCATACTACATCTTATTTTCTACTTGCTCCAAGTAGGCCTCAGCCTGCTCCGTGATTGATCCTGGGCTTCAACACAGCCAGTTGTTGCTTGGAAGTGCCGTCCGCACAGATAGAAACACTCGCTCCTGAGTCAGTGGGGTTCAGTAACGCCAGCTGCTCCCCATGCTGTGTGGATGTCAAAGTCTCCTGCTCCTACACAGTCACACTACTACTGATTTTTAACCATGCTCCACTTATGCCTCTGTCTCTACTGTCTCCAGTATTTCCCCTGGCCTCCAACCCCGCCAGTTGCTGCTCTGAAGTGGCGTCTGCACAATCCACACTTGTTCCTGGGTTACAAGGGCTCTGTCATGTCAGTGGATCCCCTGATGTGTGTCCGGCAAGATCTCCTGCTCTGTCCACATTCCCATTACTAGTAGTCTTGCAAGTTTGTCTTTTCATGGGTACCTTGTCCTACCCATCTGGGTTCCAGTACCGTCTGCTGGTTCTCAGCAGAGCCTTTGGCCTAGGTGCCTCATTCTCGGTATCCGAGTTCCAGCAATGTCTGCTGGTCCTTGGTAGTGCTTTGTAGCACTGGTACCTCCTGCTTAGTAACCGTGTTCCAGCACCGTCAGCTGGTCCACGGTTGTGCCATTGGCTCTTGTTCCTTCTGCTGCCCCTCTGGGTTCCAGTACCGTCAGCTGGTTCTCGGTAGTTCCATTGACTCTTGTAGCTTCTGCTACCCATCTGGGTTCCAGCACCGTCAGCTGGTTCTCGGAAGTGTCTTTGGCACGGGCACTCCCTCCTGCCCAGCCTGGTTGCAGCGCGCCTGCTGTTTCCGGGTAGTGTCAGCGTCACTTTGCCACCAATACGTTGTCCTGTCATGTTGCCGTCGGGTTAGCCGAGCCTATGGTGCCTGAAGTTTAGGTGCTTCCTATGTGGGCTGCAGGTTCTGGTAATAAAGGCTGGTTCCGCAGTGCCAATAGGACAAGCACCCCCTGTAGGACTGTGGGTTTCGGTAACTGCGGCCGGCACACGGCCTTGCAAGTTTGTCTTTTTCATGTATACCTTGTGCTACCCATCAGGGTTCCAGCACCATCAGCTGGTTCTCGGCAGAGACTTTGGCGTAGGTGCCTCCTTCTCGGTATCCGAGTTCCAGCAACGTCTGCTAGTCCTTGGTAGTTCTTTGTAGCACAGGTACCTCCTGCTTAGTAACCGTGTTCCAGCACCGTCAGCTGGTCCACGGTTGTACCATTGGCTCTTGTTCCTTCTGCTGCCCCTCTTGGTTCCAGCACCGTCAGCTGGTCCACGGTTGTGCCATTGGCTCTTGTTCCTTCTGCTGCCCCTCTGGGTTCCAGCACCGTCAGCTGGTTCTCGGTAGTTCCATTGACTCTTGTAGCTTCTGCTACCCATCCGGATTCCAGCACCGTCAGCTGGTTCTCGGAAGTGTCTTTGGCATGGACACTCCCTCCTGCCCAGCCTGGTTTCAGTGCGCCTGCTGTTTCCGGGTAGTGTCAACGTCACTTTGCCACCGATACGTTGTCCTGTTGTGTTGCCATTGGGTTAGCTGAGCCTATGGTGCCTGCAGTTTAGGTGCTTCCTATGTGGGCTGCGGGTTCTGGTAATAAAGGCTAGTTCCATAGTGCCAATAGGACAAGCACCCCCTGTAGGACTGTGGGTTTCGGTAACTGCGGCCGGCTCACGGTCTTACAAGTTTGTCTTTTTCATGGGTACCTTGTGCTACCCATCTGGGTTCCAGCACCGTCAGCTGGTTCTCGGCAGAGCCTTTGGCTTAGGTGCCTCCTTCTCGGTATCCGAGTTCCAGCAACGTCTGCTGGTCCTTGGTAGTGCATGGTAGCCCAGGTACCTCCTGCTTAGTAACCGTGTTCCAGCACCGTCAGCTGGTCCACGGTTGTGCCATTGGCTCTTGTTCCTTCTGCTGCCCCTCCGGGTTCCAGCACTGTCAGCTGGTTCTCGGCAGTTCCTCAGCCTTCTTGTACCTTCTGCTACTTTTCCAAGTTCAGGCTTGTGGAATTGTTTTTTGATTCTCACTCTGGATCTCCCTGACAATGACCCTGAAGACGATGACCCTGAAGACCACACCGAAGAAGACCAAAAAGATGACCCTCAAGAAGATGACCAAGAGGACAAAGAACATGAAGACAACCACCAAGATGCAGAACAACAAGAGACGGAAGACCAAGAAGCAGAAAAAACAAAATCAGAAGAACATTAAGCATAAGACTAAAAATCAGAGCAAATGATATTATAAGCAGAAGAAGACTAAGCAGTGTATGGGGGTGAGTCCGCTCCTCCTCGTGGTGCCCCTGGAAAATGCCTGCTGCTGCAGGCCAAACTGAACGCGGACAAATCCTGTTGTAAATCTTTTGTGACAGGCAGACCGGAAGGTGTAATCTTCAAACTTTTATAGATAACAACTACAGGAATGCCTGTCACAAATAAGAATATGATGAAGAAGAAGAATAGGAAGAAGATGAAGAAGTAGAATATGAAGAAGAATAATAGTTGAATATGAAGAATGTAAAAAAAAGAATAATAGAAAGAAGGTGGTGAAGAAGAAGAAGAAGAAGATGAATAAGGTGAAGAAGAAGTTGATGAAAAAGATGCTGCTGCTTCTGAGGATGATGAAGGAGAAAGTGTGGGAGAAGTAAAAAAGAAGGTGAAGAGCATCGAAGTAGTGAAACATACATATCTGACAAAATAGAAAAGAGGTTAACATAGTCAATATCTTTGTAACTCCAAACGTCTTTAAAATAAAAAAAAATATTCCTGCTTTTCCATTTGATTGGGCTAAACCTCTATGGCTTTAATGTCTCCTCCACCTCCCCCAATACATTCTACATTATTATTAGTTGTATTTCTTCATGTAGAATTAACCTACAAGGAAAGAAAGGGTTTTTTTCAATTCCGATATTTCTGTTCCATTGACTTGAATGGGACTTCCGGGATCGGAATCGGCGATACCCGATATTTTTTATAGATCGGCCGATCCAATCCGATCCGATATTTTTCAATATCGGGTGGTATTGCTCAACACTACAGGTAACCTTTGCCTCATCAGTAGGATTTTGGACAAAGAAATGCCACACTGCACTCTTTCTACTATGGTATACATTTTCTGGCCTTGCACGCTGTGCTAAGTTGACCGTCTGGCCAAGCTGTCCTGAACCTCTTTTAGTTTTTGTTCCTCGTTTTTGGACAGCTACGGGCCTGGCAGATAACCGCTGCTCCGATGTCAATGCCTGCTGCGGATCCTTATCTGAACTATTGCCAGCGCCACCCTCCTCCCCCAATGGATGCCAATCCGGGTCAAGAACTGGGTCATCCATCACCTCCTCTTCAAAGTCATCTGCACCTTCCTCTTTACCTTTCTCTGTGTCACGGTGGAAGGTGGTATAGTATGTGGGAAGGGGCACCTGAGTTTCATCACGGTCAGATTCTGGCTCAATAGACTGCGAGGGCAATGTAGTGCTCTGGGTCGATGTACCAGCAGAATCATCTAACAGTGGCTGTGCATCAGTGCACTCCATGTCAGATTCATCTTGGATTGGGGAATTCTGGATTTGACTGGATAACCCAGGCATGGTATGTGAAAAGAGCTCCATAGAGTAATCTGAAGTGTGGGCTGCCGCATCCTTAACGTTTGGTGGGGGTGAAGGACACAAGGAAAAGTGTTTTTCCTGACCAGAACCCAGCACTGATGACTCCGTGCTTGCAGGTTTCGAACAATCAGAAGAGGAGGCAATAGAGCTGGTGGCTGTTTCGGCAATGTATGCCAAAACCTGTTCCTGATGCTCCGGCTTTAAAAGCAGTTTTCCTACTCCAAGAAAATGCAACCTTACAGGCCTTCTTGGGCCAGATGATGACGCAGGCTCAACACCTCCTGCCTTAGCTGCTATTGTGCTTTTGCCAGAACCAGCCGATGCACCACCACCATCAGTACCAGCTGCGCCGCCCTGCCCACGTCCGCGGACTCTTCCACCATACTTCCTCATGTTTGGGAAAATGTACCAAAAATACCAGCAGTGAGATGGTACTGTATGCGGAGCATCCAGCTGTGTAAGGTGTATTAAAATATTCAATCTACGTATATATTTTGTTAGTCACAGATGCTGTCACAGTATGTATTGGACCTTAATCCAACAAGCAGATATACGGAACTGTATCAGAAGTGTACAGCTGTATATGATTTTTGTGTAACTAACAATCTCCGTATATGTATTTACGGAGTGTCACACACACGCTGATTCTGTATAGATGTGACTGCAATGCAAACGGCAGATATACAATACTGTTTGAGAATCGGACAGCTCTATACGGTGTCTGTATGGAAAATTGTCAATCTCCGTCTATTTGTATAGGGACTGACACACGTTGTCTCTGTCTAGTTTTGACCGTTATCAAACAGCAGATATACAAATCTGTTTGAAAAGCGGACAGCACTCTAAGGTGTAGGTCTAGAAAAACGGAAAAACTCCTCGGCTTTTTTTTCCAGAGTCACACACAGATAGCTTCTATTTGTCCGTGATACAAGGCAGTACACGGTAGTGTGTGAGGAGCGTACACCACAATACAGTGTGTGAAAAAATGAACGCTCAGTAACTCACCAGGACAAAATAATAAAAGTTGGAGTGCTTTGATAAAAGCAGTTTGAACAGCAGTGTGCACACAGCAATGCAGCTAGCAGGTAGCCTTAAAAGGCAGCCTAATCACCACCAGCGCTGCTGCACAGAACAAAAATCCTCCCCTTTCACTGCACACTAACTGTACAGTGAAAAGCGCTATCAGCAGAAGCAGTTTTTTTTTCTTCTTCCTTGCCTAACGCTCTCCCTGTTCAGAATCATCAGCAGCTCTCTCCCTATTCTAAGATCGGCAGAAGTCAGATGGCAGTCACAGCCTTTTATACCCACTGTAACGCCACACAAAGCCAGCCAATCACTTCAATGCCCTTCTCTAAGATGTTGGTGGCCGCTGCCCATGTCATCGCGTTGCCCACAGTGTGCACCTTCACTGGCTGAGAAAAGGCGCTGGAAGCATTATTTGAAATGAGACTTTGGTGCTCTGATCGACGACCTCTTGGCCGACCCCACGCTATGGTCGGGTTTCGATTGGCGAAACCCGACTTTAGCTAAAGTCGGCTATTTTTGAATTTGACCGACCCGTTTCACTCAATTCTAGTCATGTGTTAATATGCACTTACATTGTGCATACACATTAACTTACTTTCTCAGTTCAGAGTCCAGTTTTTTATTTTTTTTTATGGTTTTCTATGAAGTTGCCTTTATTATCTATTAACAAAAAAAATTCAGAAATCTTGCACAGGTTGCAGTGGCCACAAGGTCTCATAATAGGCACATACTTCTTTTTGCACGTAATTATAGACTGGATCTGTCTCAAACACAAAAATGTATTTTCTAGTAGTCTCTTATCAGAGCAAAGTTCACTGTGAAGGGAGGGAGAGGAAGTGAGCTGTAATTATCACCTATTCATGAATAGTAAAATTGAGTGAAGTGTGAAAATTTCGAGACTTCAGACTTTTTTTTCAATAAAGACAAGGAAAATTGAAGAACAAAAAAAAGCAAAATATACAATAAAAAAAATATAAAAATACAATCCACAATTTAATCTAAGCAGCAGATAACTTTCTGATCACTGATTTCTATTGGGGTATTTCCTTTGCTCCACAGTAATTATTTGATTTCTCCAGGATATGTCTTCCACAAAGACATTATCATTCTAATATATTCCATGTCCATATTTTATCAGTCTAACCAGTCACTTGGTAGATTACGGCAATATTTTACAATATTACACTCTGCTAATCAGCGAGTCCTGAATCCACAGGGTCAAAAGTCTGACAAGTGGTGTCTCAAAATCTAAACTACTTATCAGGAAGTCCCTATACATGTGGTCAAGGGCAATCACTTGATCATCTCACTGTGTCTTGTTCTTCCAAGTATAAGGGGATAAATCAACTTATTTATAAATGACTTTCATCAATATCTTCTTTATCTCTGTGGCCACCTGGTGTAAAAGGTCTTCAGCATCTGTCAGTGGCTAGCAGAGACATCTATTTATGCAAGGAAAACACTAAGACAGAAGTGTTATTAAGGCAGAGGAAAAGGAATCGATCGTCTGACGTGCTGTAATGAGGATGAACACTTAGGGTCATTTCTTAGACCTTGAAAACTATGCACAAGTTGGCTACAAGACATGGAATTTTAGAAAGACTTGATAAACACATTTTTTATGGTTTAACTATTTTTATATTTACTAACTTCAAAGTTATCACAGAGAGCTTTATGTGCAGATTCTTCTTTACATTGGGCTATTTTGAGCTATGCAACTAAATATTAATAAGTAGAGTTGAGCGACTTTTGGTTTTTTAGGGTCGAGTTTCGTTTCGTGAAACCCGACTTTTCCAAAAGTCGGGTCGAGCAAGATCGTTCGATTATAGGGAAAAGTCGGGGTCGTCCCGAAACACGAAACCCAATGTAAGTCAATGGGGAATAAAAGTCGGCAGTGAGAGGAGGACAGGAAACACACCTACAGTGCCCATTTGAATGCCAAAAGCATCAATTCTTCTTACTTAAGCTTGTCAACCTTAATTAACTTCATAATACAAGTTACGCACTGAAAAATGGGGGTTATTTGGCTAAAGTTGTGGGGGGGGGGGCTGGCTGCAGGTTTTCATGTGCCCTGGGCAAAAGAGCGCCCCTTTAACACATACCACAACTCATCATGCTCCGATACGGCAGAGAAATAGCGGTATAGTACAATGAAAAATACCTCAATTTTTACATCTCATGACGAGGCCCATCTATTTCTCCATACAGAATCATTGGTCCCATATAATGTTTGAAACAGTATATGATGAGCTCCACATAATGCTACAGTATATGTTGGTCCCCATGGATGAAGCTCCACTGTCTTATGGGCCCAAATAATGCTCCAAACATAATGGGCCCCATTTCTAATGCTCTAGTGTATAATGGGCCCTGTAAATGCTGCTCCAGTGTCTGATGTCCACCTTTGGAATGTTCCAGTGTATGGTGGGCCCCATCTATCATTCTCCAGAGTATAGTGCTCCCCAAAAATTGCTGTCCCAACATTGAAAACAATCAAATAAGTCTCCTCGCTAGGGAATCCCTGTACTAGTCTAGACTCCTCGTCGTCCCCATCTTCCATCTCACTGCACAGTATTTCAACTTTGCAAGTGCTGTGATCCTGGGCAAGCAGGGGGGGCCCACTCATTGGCGACGGCACTGGCACAGGGCCCCTGATAGTACGGTGGTGTGTCTGATGGCGGGTGGGCCGAACCTGCACTTTCATCTGCAGCTTCCTCTTTGTCACCGTGTAAGATGGAACTGTATATGGGAAGGGTAACCTGAGTTTCATCAGGGTCAGATTCAGGCCGGGTAGCGTGCGAGGGGAATGTAGTGGTCTGGGTCAATGTACCAGCAGATTCATCGAGCAGTGGCTGGGCATCAGTGCACTTGTGTCGCCCCCAGGAGTACGGTCGCCACAGTGGCATTACCTTCTTCCTAGGGAGTGTGATGTCATGCTTGGGAGCAACGAAGGATCTCTCTAGCAGGTTAACTGATTGGGCGGCGTTATTCCCACGAGTCATGACCCTCCAAACAGCGTTCATGAAGGCTAAGTGTTTGTTTTACGTGGGCAGTATGGTTGCAAAGCTGAACCTTAAAGGAATGTCCAGAAGGGCACCACCAGGACTGGAGCCTACGGTTAAATTCGACTCCACCTGGGAAACCTCAACCATGCCAGCTACAGAACAGATGCACACATTGCAAGCTTAATTCCGTTAACGAATGAGACTCCGTCATGCCCCGCGGTCCGAGTCCGGCTTACTAGAGGGACACGTGAGGCTCTGGCACATGAGATTGGCCAATAACTGGTGTGTCATGCCCTTACATGTCCGTGGCTGCATGTGCGCTACACTGAAAAGGCCAGCGTTTGTCGCTTACAGGTGCAGATAACCCGCTGAACAACGTTAGTGATGGGGATCACTGATTACAATTATTACCCGCGAACAATGATTTCCCAGTAAGTGCAGGTCAACCGCAGTTCCGGAATTAGGCCTAACCGTCATTCCTGAAAAAATGAAAAACTTACGTGTGCAAACCACAGGTGCTGTAGCTTGCTTAACAGCTCGCCAGCCGTTCTCACGCCCAGTATGGATTACACGTGATTGCACAAAGGTGAGAAAGGGTACCGTATCCCCAGATAACATGTATGGATAGCGTACACATTCAAAATATATGTCTATACAGCAGGAGGCAGGCTCAGACGGTGTTAGGCCCAGTATGGATTGCACGTGATTGCACAAAGGTTAGAATGGGTACCGTATCCCCGGATAACATGTATGGATAGCGTACACATTCAAAATATATGTCTCAGGAGGCAGGCTCAGACGGTGTTAGGCCCAGTATGGATTGCACGTGATTGCACAAAGGTTAGAAAGGGTACCGTATCCCCGGATAACATGTATGGATAGCGTACACATTCAAAATATATGTCTATACATCAGGAGGCAGGCTCAGACGGTGTTAGGCCCAGTATGGATTGCATGTGATTGCACAAAGGTTAGAAAGGGTACCGTTTCCCCGGATAACATGTATGGATAGCGTACACATTCAAAATATATGTCTCAGGAGGCAGGCTCAGACGGTGTTAGGCCCAGTATGGATTGCACGTGATTGCACAAAGGTTAGAAAGGGTACCGTATCCCTGGATAACATGTATGGATAGCGTACACATTCAAAATATATGTCTCAGGAGGCAGGCTCAGACGGTGTTAGGCCCAGTATGGATTGCATGTGATTGCACAAAGGTTAGAAAGGGTACCGTATCCCCAGATAACATGTATGGATAGCGTGCACATTCAAAATATATGTCTCAGGAGGCAGGCTCAGACAGTGTTAGGCCCAGTATGGATTGCACGTGATTGCACAAAGGTTAGAAAGGGTACCGTATCCCTGGATAACATGTATGGATAGCGTACACATTCAAAATATATGTCTCAGGAGGCAGGCTCAGACGGTGTTAGGCCCAGTATGGATTGCACGTGATTGCACAAAGGTTAGAAAGGGTACCGTATCCCCAGATAACATGTATAGATAGCGTACACATTCAAAATATATGTCTATACATCAGGAGGCAGGCTCAGACGGTGTAAGGCCCAGTATGGATTGCACGTGATTGCACAAAGGTTAGAAAGGGTACCGTTTCCCGAGATAACATGTATGGATAGCGTACACATTCAAAATATATGTCTCAGGAGGCAGGCTCAGACGGTGTTAGGCCCAGTATGGATTGCACGTGATTGCACAAAGGTTAGAAAGGGTACCGTATCCCCAGATAACATGTATGGATAGCGTACACATTCAAAATATATGTCTATACATCAGGAGGCAGGCTCAGACGGTGTCAGGCCCAGTATGGATTGCACGTGATTGCACAAAGGTTAGAAAGGGTACCGTATCCCCAGATAACATGTATAGATAGCGTACACATTCAAAATATATGTCTATACATCAGGAGGCAGGCTCAGACGGTGTTAGGCCCAGTATGGATTGCACGTGATTGCACAAAGGTTAGAAAGGGTACCGTTTCCCCGGATAACATGTATGGATAGCGTACACATTCAAAATATATGTCTCAGGAGGCAGGCACAGACGGTGTTAGGCCCAGTATGGATTGCACGTGATTGCACAAAGGTTAGAAAGGGTACCGTATCCCTGGATAACATGTATGGATAGCGTACACATTCAAAATATATGTCTTAGATGGCAGGCTCAGACGGTGTTAGGCCCAGTATGGATTGCACGTGATTGCACAAAGGTTAGAAGGGGTACCGTATCCCCGGATAACATGTATGGATAGCGTACACATTCAAAATATATGTCTATACATCAGGAGGCAGGCTAAGACGGTGTCAGGCCCAGTATGGATTGCACGTGATTGCACAAAGGTTAGAAAGGGTACCGTTTCCCCGGATAACATGTATGGATAGCGTACACATTCAAAATATATGTCTATACATCAGGAGGCAGGCTCAGACGGTGTCAGGCACAGTATGGATTTGACGGCCCAGATTACACAGCGGAGGAGCAGGGAGAGGTAAAGATTGCAAATGCTGGGGCCCTGCCCAAGCAAGGGGGGCCCACTCATGGGCGTCGGTACTGGCACTGGGCCCCTCATAGTACAGCGGTGTGTCTGACGGCGGGTGTGCACCACCACCGTCAGAGACACTTGATTGCACTATGAGGGACCCTGTACCAGTGCCCGCGCCCAAGAGTCGGCCTACCCACCTGTCCAGGGCAACGACACTCGCATGGTGTCGTGCGCTAGGTGGTGACCCCGGCCATGGGGGGGGAGGCAGCACAGTTAGGGAGTTTTAGAAAGTGGCATATGTTGATGTTGGACATTCAGCTGATGCAAAAGGCGAAATAGGTGAAGTCCCAGGAAGAGGTGGACCAAAGCAAGCCATTTTTCTGTCACCCTATGTGTCATCAGGGGAAGGTGGGACAAAATCCTTGGAAACCCATGCATGGTTCATTTTAATGAAGGTTAGATCATCCACATTTTGGGTTGACAGACGGGTCCTTTTTTCTGTCAGGATTGATCCAGCTGCACTGAAGACCCTTTCCGATAGCACACTTGCAGCTGGGCAAGCGAGCTCCTGTAAGGCATATTGGGCCAATTCAGGCCAGGTGTCCAGTTTAGCGGCCCAATAGTCAAAGGGGAATGACCTGTGTGGGAGAACATCGATATGGGAGGAAAAGTAGTTTGTAACCATAGTTGACAACTGCTGTCTCCTGTCACTTTCCATCGATGCAGTATTACCAGTTGTGTGAGCGGTATTTGAAAAATCAGTCCACAACATTGTCATGAAACCCCTGTCTCCAACGCCACTTCTGCTGTGTGCACCACGAACACCTCTGCCAAGCTGCCCCCGGCCCGTACGGCTCGTGTGAGAACCATCACCACTGCTGTGTGCTGGGAATGCCTCAAGCAACCCATTTACCAGAGTTGCTTGTTTATTAGCCAATATTAGGTCAAGGTTCTCCTGTGGCATGATGTTTTGTAATTTGCCTTTATAGCGTGGATCCAGGATGCTGGCCAACCAGTAGTCGTCATCGTTCATCATTTTGGCAATGCGGGGGTCCCTTTTTAGGATCTTCAAGGCATAATCTGACATGTGGGCCAATGTTCCCTGTGTCAATGATGCACTGCGAGTGCTGGTTGGAGGAGCACTTTCTGGCAAATCCACATCCCTCCAGTCACGCACAAACCCTGTACCAGACCTTGCCACGCCAACATTTTCACTTGCCCCACGAGATGCATCCTCCTCCCCTAAGTAATCATCCCCATCATCATCCTCCTCCTACTCTTCTTCCTCCACCTCGTCCAGGAGAGGTCCCTGAGCAGACAATGGCTGAATGTCATCAAGGATTCCCTCCTCCTCTTCCTCCTCATCAACATTGGCTGCAGACGCCTGCTCCTTAAGGTGCGTCAAAGTTTGCATGAGCAGACGCATAAGTGGGATGCTCATGCTTAGGATGGCGTCGTCTGCGCTTACCAGCCGTGTGCATTCCTCAAAACACTGAAGGACTTTACAGAGGTCTTTCAGCTTCGACCACTGCACACCTGTCAACTCCATGTCTGCTCTCAAAGTGCCTGGCCGTGTATCCTCCCACAAATGCATTATGGCCTGCCTCTGCTCGCACAGCCACTCCACCATGTGCAGGGTGGAGTTCCACCTTGTTGCAATGTCGATAATGAGGCGGTGGTTGGGAAGGTGGAGCAATCGCTGCAGCTTCTGCATACGAACGGAGTGTACAGGCGACCGGCGGATGTGCGCGCACAGTCTTCGCACCTTCTGGAGCAGGGCTGTTAACTCCGGATAATTTTTGAGGAAGCACTGCACCACCAGGTTCAAGGTGTGAGCCAAGCAAGGTATGTGGCTGAGTTTTGAAAGGGCTATGGCTGCCACAAAATTACGGCCGTTATCACTAACTACCTTGCCTGCCTCAAGATGTACACTGCCCAGCCATGACTCAGTTTGTCGCTTCAAGTACTCGGCCAGCACCTCGGCGGTGTGTCTGTTGCCCAAACACATCATCTGCAACACAGCCTGCTGACGCTTTCCACTAGCTGCTCGATAGGGGGACACATCGTGTGCAACAGTGGCAGCTGCAGATGGAGTGCTCGTACGACTGCGCTCTGTGGACGAGCTTTCGCTTCTGGAGGAGGAGGAGGGTCGAACGTCTACAGCCAACTGTTTCCTATACCGTGGGCTAGGCAGCACTGTCCCACCACCGCTGTCCCCTGTGGACCCTGCATCCCAGTGCGCAGTGATGGACACGTAACTGCCGTGGCCATGTCGACTGGACCATGCATCAGTTGTGAGGTGCACCTTTCCGCTCACTGACTGCTTGAGTGCATGGACAATGCGGTCTTTCACATGATGGTGGAGGGATGGGATGGCTTTGCGAGAGAAGAAGTGGCGACTGGGTAGGTCATAGCGTGGTACTGCATAGGCCATGAGTTCGCGGAAAGCTGTGCTTTCCACCAACCGAAAGGGCATCATCTCAAACGAGATTAGTTTGGCAATGTGGGCGTTCAAACCCAGTGTACGCGGATGAGAGACTGAGTACTTTCTTGACCTACTCATAGTGTCTGGGAGGGTGAGCTGGACTTGAGAGCTGCATATGGTGGAAGTAGCGGTGGACAGAGCGGACTGAGAGAGGGTTGATGATGGTGATGGAGTTGGTGTTCTTTCTGATGGCCTAGAATCAGTCTTTCGTTGATATTACAGTGGGATTCCCTGACTGCTGTGCCCTTGCAACGACACCTCAACATTAGCTGCTGTGCTAACCGGTGGGCTTACAGTGGGGGAAACAATGTAGCGTTGCTGACTACCTTCGTTGTGATCAGTTGCACATGTGGCACTTGAGGTTTGGTGTTGTGTCCACGCTTGCAAGTGCATGCTCGTTAAATGTCTAAGCATGCAACTGGTATTCAAATTTTTCAGATTTTTCCCTCGGCTAAAGGTCTTTGCGCACTTCTTACCGATAACCTTGGCCTGATCATGAGGATTTTGTTCAAAAAAGTGCCACACTGCACTCTTCCTACTTTGGCAGACATTTTGCGGCCTAGCACGCTGTGATCTTTTGACCCTCTGGACAAGCTGTCCAGCAACTCTTTTGATGTTTGGAACCTGTCTTTGGAGTGCTATGGGCCTGCCAGATAACAGCTGTTGCGATGTCGATGTCTGCTGTGGATGCTCCTCATCTGAGCTATTGGAAGCAGCACCCTCTTCCCCCAATGGATGCCAATCTGGGTCAACAACTGGGTCATCCATCACCTCCTCTTCTATGTCATGTGCACCTTCCTCTGTGTCACCGTGTATGGTGGTATAGTGTGCGGGAAGGGGCACCTGAGTCTCATCAGGGTCAGAATCTGGCTCTGTACACTGCGAGGACAATGTAGTGCTCTGAGTGAATGTACCAGCAGAATCATCCATCAGCGGCTGTGC
The DNA here is from genome assembly GCF_039654945.1 of Dendrobates tinctorius. Classification (NCBI taxonomy): domain Eukaryota; kingdom Metazoa; phylum Chordata; class Amphibia; order Anura; family Dendrobatidae; genus Dendrobates; species Dendrobates tinctorius. Next base: position 6,764,965 of record NW_027361765.1, read on the forward strand.
ATCAGTGCACTCCATGTCAGATTCATCTTGGCCTGGGTAATTCACCATTTGACTTGATAATCCAGGCATGGTATGTGAAAACAGCTCCATGGAGTAATCAGTAGTATGGCCTGCGTCATCCTTCAATCTTGGTTGGGGTGAAGGACACAAGGAAAGGTGTGGTTCATGAACATGAGCCTCCAATGACGACTCAGTGCTTTTACTTTTTACAACTGAAGAGGAGGCGATAGAGCTGGAGGCTGAGTCAGCAATGTAAGACAAAACTTTTTCCTGATGCTCTGGCTTTAAAAGCGGTTTGCCAACTCCTAGAAAACTAAGCGTTCGAGGCCTTATGTAGCCAGACGATGACGCAGGCTCAACACCTCCTGCATTCGGTCCTATTTTGCTCTTGCCACTACCATCAGATCCACCACCAACACCATCATTACCAGCTGCCAACCCCCGCCCAATTCCACGGCCTCTTCCACCAGCCTTCCTCATTTTTGGTAGAAATGTAGACAAAATCCAACAAACTATATAGTAATGTAAAACAAGGTACAAGGTGTCTATAGGACAGGGGAGATTTTGAATTTCTGCAGACACTTGTGGACACTGGACACTTTTGGATTGTGTGAGGCCCACTGATATCTGAGCGCTATGTGACAGGCTCGATGGCACAGCTGTGACCAAAGTGACTAGAGGATAAGGGAGATTTTGAATCTCTGCACACACTGTTGGACACTGGACACTTTTGGATTGTGTGAGGCCCAATGAATATTTGAGCGCTATGTGACAGGCTCGATGGCACAGCTGTGACCAAAGTGACTAGAGGATAAGGGAGATTTTGAATCTCTGCACACACTTTTGGACACTGGACAGTTTTGGATTGTGTGAGGCCCAATGAATATCTGAGCGCTATGTGACAGGCTCGATGGCACAGCTGTGACCAAAGTGACTAGAGGATAAGGGAGATTTTGACTCTCTGCACACACTTTTGGACACTGGACACTTTTGGATTGTGTGAGGCCCAATGAATATCTGAGCGCTATGTGACAGGCTCGATGGCACAGCTGTGACCAAAGTGACTAGAGTATAAGGGAGATTTTGAATCTCTGCACACACTTTTGGACACTGGACACTTTTGGATTGTGTGAGGCCCAATAAATATCTGAGCGCTATGTGACAGGCTCGATGGCACAGCTGTGACCAAAGTGACTAGAGGATAAGGGAGATTTTGAATCTCTGCACACACTTTTGGACACTGGACACTTTTGGATTGTGTGAGGCCCAATGAATATCTGAGCACTATGTGACAGGCTCGATGGCACAGCTGTGACCAAAGTGACTAGAGGATAAGGGAGATTTTGAATCTCTGCACACACTTTTGGACACTGGACACTTTTGGATTGTGTGAGGCCCAATGAATATCTGAGCGATATGTGACAGGCTCGATGGCACAGCTGTGACCAAAGTGACTAGAGGATAAGGGAGATTTTGACTCTCTGCACACACTTTTGGACACTGGACACTTTTGGATTGTGTGAGGCCCAATGAATATCTGAGCGCTATGTGACAGGCTCGATGGCACAGCTGTGACCAAAGTGACTAGAGGATAAGGGAGATTTTGAATCTCTGCACACACTTTTGGACACTGGACACTTTTGGATTGTGTGAGGCCCAATAAATATCTGAGCGCTATGTGACAGGCTCGATGGCACAGCTGTGACCAAAGTGACTAGAGGATAAGGGAGATTTTGAATCTCTGCACACACTTTTGGACACTGGACACTTTTGGATTGTGTGAGGCCCACTGATATCTGAGCGCTATGTGACAGGCTCGATGGCACAGCTGTGACCAAAGTGACTAGAGGATAAGGGAGATTTTGAATCTCTGCACACACTTTTGGACACTGGACACTTTTGGATTGTGTGAGGCCCAATGAATATCTGAGCGCTATGTGACAGGCTCGATGGCACAGCTGTGACCAAAGTGACTAGAGGATAAGGGAGATTTTGAATCTCTGCACACACTTTTGGACACTGGACACTTTTCGATTGTGTGAGGCCCACTGATATCTGAGCACTATGTCACAGGCTCGATGGCACAGCTGTGACCAAAGTGACTAGAGGATAAGGGAGATTTTGAATCTCTGCACACACTTTTAGACACTGGACACTTTTGGATTGTGTGAGGCCCAATGAATATCTGAGCGCTATGTGACAGGCTCGATGGCACAGCTGTGACCAAAGTGACTAGAGGTTAAGGGAGATTTTGAATCTCTGCACACACTTTTGGACACTGGACACTTTTGCATTGTGTGAGGCCCAATGAATATCTGAGCGCTATGTGACAGGCTCGATGGCACAGCTGTGACCAAAGTGACTAGAGGATAAGGGAGATTTTGAATTTCTGCAGACACTTGTGGACACTGGACACTTTTGGATTGTGTGAGGCCCACTGATATCTGAGCGCTATGTGACAGGCTCGATGGCACAGCTGTGACCAAAGTGACTAGAGGATAAGGGAGATTTTGAATCTCTGCACACACTTTTGGACACTGGACACTTTTGGATTGTGTGAGGCCCACTGATATCTGAGCGCTATGTGACAGGCTCGATGGCACAGCTGTGACCAAAGTGACTAGAGGATAAGGGAGATTTTGAATCTCTGCACACACTTTTGGACACTGGACACTTTTGGATTGTGTGAGGCCCAATGAATATCTGAGCACTATGTGACAGGCTCGATGGCACAGCTGTGACCAAAGTGACTAGAGGATAAGGGAGATTTTGAATCTCTGCACACACTTTTGGACACTGGACACTTTTGGATTGTGTGAGGCCCAATGAATATCTGAGCGATATGTGACAGGCTCGATGGCACAGCTGTGACCAAAGTGACTAGAGGATAAGGGAGATTTTGACTCTCTGCACACACTTTTGGACACTGGACACTTTTGGATTGTGTGAGGCCCAATGAATATCTGAGCGCTATGTGACAGGCTCGATGGCACAGCTGTGACCAAAGTGACTAGAGGATAAGGGAGATTTTGAATCTCTGCACACACTTTTGGACACTGGACACTTTTGGATTGTGTGAGGCCCAATAAATATCTGAGCGCTATGTGACAGGCTCGATGGCACAGCTGTGACCAAAGTGACTAGAGGATAAGGGAGATTTTGAATCTCTGCACACACTTTTGGACACTGGACACTTTTGGATTGTGTGAGGCCCACTGATATCTGAGCGCTATGTCACAGGCTCGATGGCACAGCTGTGACCAAAGTGACTAGAGGATAAGGGAGATTTTGAATCTCTGCACACACTTTTGGACACTGGACACTTTTGGATTGTGTGAGGCCCAATGAATATCTGAGCGCTATGTGACAGGCTCGATGGCACAGCTGTGACCAAAGTGACTAGAGGATAAGGGAGATTTTGAATCTCTGCACACACTTTTGGACACTGGACACTTTTCGATTGTGTGAGGCCCACTGATATCTGAGCGCTATGTCACAGGCTCGATGGCACAGCTGTGACCAAAGTGACTAGAGGATAAGGGAGATTTTGAATCTCTGCACACACTTTTAGACACTGGACACTTTTGGATTGTGTGAGGCCCAATGAATATCTGAGCGCTATGTGACAGGCTCGATGGCACAGCTGTGACCAAAGTGACTAGAGGTTAAGGGAGATTTTGAATCTCTGCACACACTTTTGGACACTGGACACTTTTGCATTGTGTGAGGCCCAATGAATATCTGAGCGCTATGTGACAGGCTCGATGGCACAGCTGTGACCAAAGTGACTAGAGGATAAGGGAGATTTTGAATTTCTGCAGACACTTGTGGACACTGGACACTTTTGGATTGTGTGAGGCCCACTGATATCTGAGCGCTATGTGACAGGCTCGATGGCACAGCTGTGACCAAAGTGACTAGAGGATAAGGGAGATTTTGAATCTCTGCACACACTTTTGGACACTGGACACTTTTGGATTGTGTGAGGCCCACTGATATCTGAGCGCTATGTGACAGGCTCGATGGCACAGCTGTGACCAAAGTGACTAGAGGATAAGGGAGATTTTGAATCTCTGCACACACTTTTGGACACTGGACACTTTTGGATTGTGTGAGGCCCAATGAATATCTGAGCGCTATGTGACAGGCTCGATGGCACAGCTGTGACCAAAGTGACTAGAGGATAAGGGAGATTTTGAATCTCTGCACACACTTTTGGACACTGGACACTTTTGGATTGTGTGAGGCCCACTGATATCTGAGCGCTATGTGACAGGCTCGATGGCACAGCTGTTACCAAAGTGACTAGAGGATAAGGGAGATTTTGAATCTCTGCACACACTTTTGGACACTGGACACTTTTGGATTGTGTGAGGCCCAATGAATATCTGAGCGCTATGTGACAGGCTCAATGGCACAGCTGTGACCAAAGTGACTAGAGGATAAGGGAGATTTTGAATCTCTGCACACACTTTTGGACACTGGACACTTTTGGATTGTGTGAGGCCCAATGAATATCTGAGCGCTATGTGACAGGCTCGATGGCACAGCTGTGACCAAAGTAACTAGAGGGTAAGGGAGATTTTGAATCTCTGCACACACTTTTGGACACTGGACACTTTTGGATTGTGTGAGGCCCACTGATATCTGAGCGCTATGTCACAGGCTCGATTGCACAGCTGTGACAAAAGTGACTAGAGGATAAGGGAGATTGGATTGCTTTTAAAAAAGCAGTTTGCGGAGCAGTGGGTAAACAGCAATGCAGGAATGTCAGGAAGCCTTAGAAGGCAGCCCAACAACCAACACCACTGATACACCACTATATAGCCTCCCCTTGCACTGCACACACAGTGACTGGTGTGTTGTGCAGGCCAAATCGCTAGCAGCAGAAGCAGTTTTTTTGTCTTCTTCCCTGCCTAACGCTCTCCCTACAGAATCAGCAACCTCTCCCTATACTGAGATCGGCAGAAGTAAGATGGCGGTCGGCGTGCACGCCCTTTTATACCCCCTGTGACGCCCAACAAAGCAAGCCAATCACTTGCATGCCCTTCTGAAAGATGGTGGTGACCCCTGCCTATGTCATCACGTTGCCCACAGTGTCCGTGGATCCTGATTGGCTGAAAAAGAGTGCAAAACAAACTTTTGAAACGCGACTTTGGCGCGTAAGTCGCCGACCTCGTGGCCGACCTCATCCTAGGGTCGGGTTTCGTTTCATGAAACCCGACTTTGCCAAAAGTCGGCGACTTTTGAATTTTTTTGACCCGTTTCGCTCAACTCTATTAATAAGCAGAACTGAGCATGTTCCTAATATTTTTTTTCACACATTCTCTAATGCTGGGTTCACGTGACTGTTTAACATTGCAAAAAATAAAATAAAATTATAAATAAATATATGTAAATATATGTAATATATATTTACACAATCTATACTTCTCACAAAATTAGAATGTCATCAAAAAGCTATTTATTTCAGTTCTTCAATGCAAAAAGTGAAACTCATATATTATATAGAGTCAATACAAACAGATTGATATATTTCAAGTGTTTATTTCTGTTAATGTTGATTATAGCATACAGCCAATGAAAACCCAAAAGTCATTATTTATCTCAGTAAATAAGAATACTTTATAACACCAGCTTGAAAAATTATTTTAAAATCTGAAATGTTGGCCTACTGAAATGTATATTCAGTTAATGCACTCAATACTTGGTCGGGGTCATTTTGTATCAATTACTCCAGCAATGCGATGTGGCATGGAGGTGTCATGATCTGTGGAGTTTGTGTGATCAGGTAGTTCAGAGGTTAATCTGGACAGCCTCACTCTGAGATTGTGGGAGGCTTTTTATAGCCTCATTGTGGGCTCACTCCTTGTTGCTTTTACTCAGACCCTTGGCTGAGTGTGTGACCCTGGTGTGCTTTGTGACTGTGATACTTTATGATTGCTTGGTTTTGATCTGGTTCTGTCCCTGTTACGAGTTCTGCCTGTTCCTTTTTGTACTGTTCTGCTATCTCCGTGTATGACTCTTTTGCCTTGGACTTGACTACTCTCTAACTGCCTCCCTTGTACTGCGTTGCTATCTCTGTGTATGATTCATTGCTTACGTTTTGACTATTCTCTGCTTGTCCCTCTGGTACCGCGCCGCCCTCTCCGTGTATGACCCCCGTTTGTCTGACCTGAGTTTCCCTAGCCTTTACTCCAGGATTCCTGTAATAGAACCCTACAGCCCTCTCCTGCAGCAGGATGCTAAGCCACGCCCCCTGTGGTCACATGATTGTAGGTCCTTGTACTGCTATCTACTTTCAGTGTCGCAGGTCCTGTTGACTGAACTTTCCCTGCAGTATCGGACCCCGTGTCCTCCCGTAGTCTGGTTGAGTTACCCTGTTCAGCCGCAGCAGTCCGCCGGCGCTGACAGGATCCTGATAGGAGGCTGTCAGCATGTGGGACTGCTGAGGGGTTATGGAAGCCCAGGTTGCTTTGATAGCAGCCTTCAGCTCATCTGCATTGTTGGGTCTGGTGTCTCTCATCTTCCTCTTGACAATACCACATAGATTCCCTATGGAGTTAAGGCCAGGCGTGTTTGCTGGACAATCAAGCACAGTGATCCTGTTATTTTTAAACCAGCTATTACTATTATTGGCAGTGTGGACAGGTTCCAAGTCCTGCTGGAGAATGAAATTTTCATTTCCAAAAAGCTTGTTGGCAGAGGGAAAAGCATGAAGTGCTCTAAAATTTCCAGGTAGACGGCTGCGCTGACTTTGATCTTGATAAAGCATAGTGGACCTACACTAGCAGCTGACATGACTCCCCAAACCATCACTGATTGTGGAAATTTTACACTAGACCTCAAGCAGCTTGGATTGTGTGCCTCTCCACTCTTCCTCCAGACTTTGGGATCTGGATTTCCAAATGAAATGCAAAATTTACTTTCATCTGAAAACAACACCTTGAACCACTGAGCCACAGTCCAGTTCTTTTTCTCCTTGGCCCAGGTAAGATGCTTCTGGCTTTGTCTATTGGCCATGAGTGGCTTGACACAAGGAATGCAACACTTGTAGCCCATGTCCTGGATACGTCTGTGTGTGGTGGCTCTTGAAGCAATGACTCAGCAGCAGTCCACTCCTTGTGAATCTCACCCCAATTTTTTAATGGCCTTTTCTTAACAATGCTTTAAAGGCTGCTGTTATCCCAGTTGCTTGCGCACCTTCTTCTACCACACTTTTTCTTTCCACTCAACTTTCCATTAATATGCCTGGATGCTGCACTCTGTGAACAGCCAGCTTCTTTAGCAATGACCTTTTGTGGCTTATCCTCCTTGTTGAGTGTGTCTATGACTGACTTCTGGACATCTGTCAAGTCAGAAGTCTTCCCCATGATTGTGGAGCCTACTGAAACAGACTAAGGGACCTTTTTAAATGCTTAGGAAGCCTTTGCAGGTGTTTATTGCTAATTATTCTAATTTACTGAGATTATGACTTTTGGGTTTTCATTGGCTGTAAGCCATAATCATCAACATTCACAGAAATAAACACTTGGAATAGATCACTCTGTTTGTAATGACTCTATATAATATATGAGTTTCACTTTTTATATTGAAGAACTGAAAGAAATTTAACTTATTGATGACATTCTAATTTTGTCAGAAGCACCTGTATATGCATTGGAGAAAAAAGCTATTTGATACACTAACAATTTTGAAAGTTTTCACCACTTTGTGGCTAAATCATCTTTTCTCTTTTACACTGGCAAACTGAGATGGGGCTGTTACCCATGCGGTTAGTGCATGTGTGGCGCCCCTGAGGGTTCAGTCGCCACAGAGGTACTGCACCTCCTCCTGAGGTGTGGTACCCCACCATCCAGGTAAGGTGGAGACAACTGACCACGCTCCAACACCTGCACCCCACACCACAAAGTAGTGTAGCAAAGCGCCTTCGGCGGCTCCCTGCTTGGAGTGTAGCATAGCACCCCTTGGTGGCTTCCTGCTTGGAACACGAAATGTGCTGGGAGGTGGGTGGAGTTGAGTTCGCACAAAAGAGCGGAAAGAGTTGGGTCAGTCAGTCTGATGAGGAGTCAGAGAGAGGATCCCCTGAGTGGAATAGATGAAGGAAGTGCTGCAGCAGACCTCAGTGACCTGGGTCTGCTGGCACAGGAAAGAGATTTTCAGAAAGCCTATTTCTCCATAAGAAAGATTGATTTGTACGGAACGTGAGGAGAAGAGAACTAAGGATTAGGGTTAGAACAGAGCCCTTCCTCAAGTTCTAAACGCATGGCCGGGGTCCGGTCCCCGAGGTTGTATGGATACTAATGGTCCTACAGCAGACACCAGAGGAATAGAAGTTGTCACCACTTTATTCCCACACAAGACTTGGGGGCACAACAGCAATGAGAGTGAGCCGGGACTTAGTAGCAAGGAGTCCCCGTAGCAGGCTACAGCTGTTTGCCGTACAAGTAGAGTTCTAAGAACATCTGAAAGGAGGAACTCCAGTGTAACTCAGTACTGTGAGTACTTCACTACGAGCGCTAAGGAGGGAGACGTTCAGAAAAGGCACATATGTTGGCGGAGTGGTGAAACGGAGTGCTTCATCTTGCTTTGAGGTTGGCTGAGCTCCTGACCTGGAGGACACGGTATGGATGCGGGCATCGTTATGCACAACAGACTGTGAAAAAACTGGATTAAAAATACATGTGACATGCACACATATGAACAAGTCAGTAGGACACTGTTCATACCACCCACTGACTCAAACACAAACAGAGAGCACAGAATGACAATTGTGCAGAAATATCCTGCAGTAAAACATATAACAGTAGTCAGCAAGTGCTGATGAAAAGATGATAACAAATACAGGGTATTTAGTCGATACGTTTTTTTGCAAAAAAAGTATATCAAGCTGCTTCACCGCGTCAAGGTAACCCTATTGAAGCAGTCCCTATCTAATGTATTTAAAACCTGAACATGTGAACAGTGTCTAAATGAACAGGATGAAGATAGGCCGCTTCCTATTATGGGCATGTGGTGTAAGCCAGCTCTTTATGTGCATGTCACACAAGAGAGGGGTGGGGTCTCTCAAATCATGCAGCAACATAATTTACTTCGGTAGGTGGTAAGCAACAGTATAAAACTAAGGATTACGTCTCTTGTAGCACTAACCATTTCTTGTATTACGCCACATGTCTATGCAATATGATATATGTCGGTCTCACGTCATGCAAATTGCGAGTTCATACCAGAGAACACATCAGGGACATTAAAGTAGCTTTGAGTGCTGATGATATTTCACTGCTGAAGACAATCCCTCATCATTTCAGGTTGCACCATAATAGCAATACAGATGATCTCAAAATTAGAGGCATCGATCGGGTACACAGTGACACCAGAGGTTATTATTTTTTTATTATTATTTGTTTATAAAGCACCATTTGCTCCATGGTGCTGTACATGAAAATGGGTTACATACAAATTACAGATATCACTTACAGTAAACAAACTTACAATGACAGACTGATATAGAGGGGAGAGGACCCTGCCGGCTGACATTCTACAGGATGTTGTAACCTCAAGCGAATGCCGATGAATTGTCAAACTGTGGACCATGACTCCATCTTGTCTCAGGGAAAAGTTGAGTTTTTCACCATTATTATTAGGATACATTTATGTCTTCTTCTTTTATATGTCTATTGTCTCTGTCCTCTGGTGTTTTAATTGTGTTTTTTTCTCTTTATTTTAAATTTAGTAGTTGACCATATTGACGAGTAGCACAGACCAAATCATCTGTCCCCCAGTCTCTGATTCATCCAAAACAAAATTACACTCCAAGTTTGTTGCCTTGATATGTTCCGATAATGATTGATTTTTGTGCTGAATTAATATTGATTGTGTAATATATGTGTGTGCCCTATAAGCATTATTGTACATATTCTCATTTAGCAGTAATGGGGTTAGCTATAGATTTATACATGTGTTATATGTGCATGTGATTTCATTACATACTTACTGTATATACAATCCTTATTGCTCTTATTCTTCCCCTCCCCCCTTTTTTTGCCTTCTTTCCTTACCGTTTTCCTAATTATACTTTTTACCTATATGGTTGCTCTCTTCAAACATGTCTGTTAAGCAGTTTGCACATCTTCCCTCTTCAAATATGGCCACCATTAGCTGTGCATATGCACGGATCCTCCTACCCACCTCCATCACCTAAGTCATCTGCACGAAATGATGCATGGCATTTGACATCACAGGAACTCTTTTACTGACACATATCACTGCCGAGATCTGCCAAAAGTAACGTGCACGGTGGCGGGGGTTCTTCCAAAAGGGCTCATTCAATGCAGCATTCATCTTTTACACCTGGTGAAAAATAGGAAGAAAAGATCATACCCATAAAAGGGAACACCTCAATTGCACAAAAATGTAGTGATACATAAAGATCAAATTTTATTAATGACCATACAAGGATACATACATGACAAAACGAAAACACATATAAAAACAATTAAAATTGCATCTAATGTATGCAAAGAGACCCAACACAGTACCACACCTTAATATAAAGGCTGTGGCAAACCACACAAGGTTCTCACAGAAGGCGCTATATGAAGAAAAACGCTGGCTTGAATATAAACAACTTCCCAATGAATATGTGAAATGACACACAAGAAGTTAACATGGATCTCATATATGCACAAAATCAATACATATGCAAAAAGATGTGTGCAACCAGAGAAATGGTGTGCATCCAATACCAAAGGAGAGCGGTCCAACAGCATTCGTGATGGGAAGGAAAGAAACAGTTTCTATGATAATAAACTGATCTTTTCCTTCCAAAAAAAGTAAAAGAAAATTGTCCCTAAACAGGGATTTAGCTGAATAGGTCAGATGTAAGAGACTCAGCAATTATAGATGCCCAACAACTATGGTATATGAACAAGACAAGTCCATATGAATCCATGTGTACTCTAGGATCATTATATGTCCCAGAGTGGACAAATAAGGCCAGCAGCACCACAGGATGGAGAGAACCTAAGTGTGGGATGAGCTCAGGGTGCAGTTGGGCCCAAATGGTTCTGCAAACTTGTGGCCTCTGCTCACACGGGATGCATTCTAGTTGGCACTGGCAGCCCCCCTATATGGTGTTACTAAGAGGCTGTGAACCAGAAGCCCTGCATTCCCTGTGTGAACACTGCCACATGCGGATTATTTCTTCTGCACTGGTGTACCACATAGCCAATCCCTGATTGTAGGCTGGCTGTTTCATTTGGTATTTATGCACCTGTGCAGCTGCCATTTTACTTGGGTCCGCTGCACCCTGTATTAGTGCAGATGCATTTAGGCCCGTCTGGTTTGTATCTGAATTTTTTGGAGGATTTTTTCCTCTTTTTGAGGTTTTCATGTTAGAGTAGGACTGGCAAGTGTAAGGAACTTTGACCCAGTTTGCCAGCTTCCGTATTAAGGCCTTAATATCAACCAATACCTTACATATATTGATATGTTTTTGTGCACTTTTTATATTTCTTTCAGGGTGCAGTTGGACCCAAATGGTTCTGCAAACTTGTGGCCTCTGTTCACACGGGATGCATTCTAGTTGGCACTGGGCAGCCCCCCTATATGGTGTTACTAAGAGATTGTGAACCAGAAGCCCTGCATTCCCTGTGTGAACACTGCCACATGCGGATTATTTCTTCTTCACTGGTGTACCACACGGTCAATCCCTGATTGTAGGCTGGCTGTTTCATTTGGTATTTATGCACCTGTGCAGCTGCCATTTTACTTGGGTCTGCTGCACCCTGTATTAGTGCAGATGCATTTAGGCCTGTCTGGTTTGTATCTGAATTTTTTGGAGGATTTTTTCTTCTTTTTGAGGTTTTCATGTTAGAGTAGGACTGGCAAGTGTAAGGAACATTGCATGGTCGAGTAGCCAGAAGAAAGCCATTACTGCACAAATGCCACAAAGTATCTCACCTACAATACGCAAAACAGCACGGAGATAAACCTTAAAACTTCTGGAACAAGGTAATTTAGAGTGATGAGACCAAAATTGAACTTTTTGGCCTTAACCATAAACAGTATATTTGGAGAGAGGTCACCAAGACCTTTGATGAAAGGAACAACATTCCTACTGTAAAGCACAGAGGTGGACCATTGATGTTTTGGGGATGTTTGAGCTATAAAGTCACAGGAAACTTGGTCAAAGTTGAAGGAAAGAAAAATGCAGCATGTTATCAGCAAATATTGGAGGCAAATTTGCAATCAGCAGCCCAGAAGCTGTGAATGGGACGTAAAGGGATGTTCGAACATGACAATGATCCAAAACGCAAGGCCAAGTAGACCTGTCATTGACTATAGCAGAACAAAGTGAAGATTCTGGAATGGCCATCTCAGTCTCCTGACCTCTATATCATTGAGCCACTCTGGGGAGATCTCAAGCGCGCAGTTCATGCTCAACAGCCCAGGAATTTACAGGAACTGGAGGCTTTTTGCCAAGAAGAGTGGGCAGCTTTACCATCTGAGAAAATAAAGAACCTCATCAACAACTGCCACAAAAGACTTCAAGCTGTCATTGATGTTAGAGGGGGCAATACACTGTATTAAGAAATGGAGTATATGAACTTTTGATCAGGGTCATTTGGATGTTTTGGGTTGTCATTATGATTTCAAAAGAGAAAACATAGTAGTTTGAGAATATATGGCTTCACCCAACCACTACCCACGAGTGGAGAAAAAGTTTTGGTGTTGTGTCATTCATATTCTCTGAAAAAAGGCCAAGAAAGCAAAAATTCTGCAGAGGTATCTAAACTATTGAGCACAGCTGTATGTATGCACATTGAACGGTCTTTATACTAACATCTATTAATTGTCCATGCTCCTGTCCTCTGAATTGTTTCCTCATTAGCCTGATTGTTTAACATTAATGTGATTTTTTTTTTTATAACTTAAATCTATTTTTGAAGAAAGATTATTTCAATAAAACATTGACATTTTACGGTACATAGGTTTCTTGACTATTTTTCTATTTTGGAGTATAAAGACTTCTTTTTCACTGTCACAAAGAATGGAGAGGTCTGTAATTTTTATCAGAGGGACACTTCAAATGTGAATGACAGAATCTAAAAATAAAAAGAAAATCAGATTGTATAATTTTTAAATAATTAAATTGCATTTTATTACATGAAATAAGTATTTGATTACCTACAAACCAACAAGAATTCTGACTCTCACAGACCTGTTTGTTTTTCTTTAAGGAGTCTTAAATACGCTGCACTCATTATCTATATTAATTGCACCTGTTTGAACTTGCTACCTGTATATAAAAGACACCTGTCCACTCACTCAATCAATCACACTCCAACTTCTCCACCATGACTCAGACCAAAGAGCTGTCAAAATACAGCAGGGACAAAATTGTAGAGCTGTACAAGGTTGGAATGGGCTACAATACAATAGGTAAGCAGGTTGGTTAGAAGGCAACAACTGTTTGTACAATTATTAGGAAATAAAGCCAAGATGACTGTCAACTTTCCTTGGTCTGGGGCTCCATGCAAGATTTTGCCTCGCGTGGGGTAAGGATGATTCTGAGAAAGGTCAGAACTACATGGGAGTTCCTGGTCAATGACCTGAATAGAGCTGAGTCCACAATCTCAAGCATTACCTATAGTAACACTACACCATTATGGATTAAAATACTGCAGGGAACACATTGTCCCACTGCTCATGCCAGAATACAGTATGTCCAGGCCCATTTGAAGTTTGCCAATGACCATCTAGATGGTCTAGAGGAGGCATGGGAGAAGTTCATGTGGTCAGATGAGACCAAAAAATAACTTTTTGGTATCAACTCCACCTGCTTTGTTTGAAAGAAGAAAAAGGATGAGTACAACCCCAAGAACACCATCCCAACCATGAAGCATGGTGGGGGAAAATATCATGCTTTGGGGTGCTTTTATGCAAAGGTTACAGGAAGATTGCACCATATTGAAGGGAGGATGCATGGGGTCATGTATCGCAAGATTCTGGCCTTCCCTCAGAAAGAGCATTGAAGATAGGTCATGGCTGGGTCTTCCAACCTGACAACACCATGAAACACATAGCCAGTGCAATTAAGGAGTGGCTCCATAAGAAGCATTTCAAGGTCCTCGAGTGGCCTTGCCAGTGTCCAGACTTGAACTCAATAGAAATTTTTTGTTTGGAAGGAGCTAAAACTCAATGCTGCTCAGAATGCACCCCATAACTTCAAAGATCTGGAAAAGATCTGTATGGAGGAATGGGCCAAAATCCCTGTTGCAGTGTGTGCAAACTTTGTAAAAAACTACAGGAAAGGTCTGACCTCTGTAATTGCAAATAAAGATTTCAGTGAGCCAAATATTATGTTCTGTTTTTCTATTGTATCAAAATTATTATTTCATGCAATAAAATGCAAATTAATTATGAAATAATCATGTAATGTGGTTTTCTGGATTTTTTTTTAAAGCTTCTTTCTCTCACAAGTGAAGTGTACCTACAATAAAAATTACAGACCTCCAGTATCTGTATATTTATATATAGTGTGTGTGTATATATATATATATATATATATATATATATATATATATATATATATATATATATACAGTTGTGGCCAAAAGTATTGACACCCCTGCAATTCTGTCAGATAATACTCAGTTTCTTCTTGAAAATGATTGCAAACACAAATTCTTTGGTATTATTATCTTCATTTAATTTGTCTTAAATGAAAAAACACAAAAAGAATTGTCCTAAAGCCAAATTGGATATAATTCCACACCAAACATAAAAAAGAGGGTGGTAGTCTTCAGACTTCATAATGCCATGCACACGGTCAAGCAATCCAGTGTCAGAGGCAGCAAAGCAACCCCAAAACATCAGGGAACCTCCGCGACCGTGTTCTTTTCTTTGAATGCCTCTTTTTTTCTCCTGTAAACTCTATGTTGATGCCTTTGCCCAAAAAGCTCTACTTTTGTCTCATCTGACCAGAGAACATTCTTCCAAAACGTTTTAGGCTTTTTCAGGTAAGTTTTGGCAAACTTCAGCCTGGCTTTTTTATGTCTCGGGGTAAGAAGTGGGGTCTTCCTGGGTCTCCTACCATACAGTCCCTTTTCATTCAGATGCCGACGGATAATACGGGTTGACACTGTTGTACCCTCGGACTGCAGGGCAGCTTGAACTTGTTTGGATGTTATTCGAGGTTCTTTATCCAACATCTGCACAATCTTGCTTTGAAATCTCTTGGCAATTTTTCTTTTCCGTCCACATCTAGGGAGGTTAGCCACAGTGCCATGGGCTTTAAACTTCTTGATGACACTGCACACAGTAGACACAGAAACAATCAGGTCTTTGGAGATGGACTTGTAGCCTTGAGATTGCTCATGCTTCCTCACAATTTGGTTTCTCAAGTCCTCAGACACTTCTTTGGTCTTCTTTCTTTTCTCCATGCTCAATGTGGTACACACAAGGACACAGGACAGATGTTGAGTCAACTTTAATCCATGTCAACTGGCTGCAAGTGTGATTTAGTTATTGCCAACACCTGTTAGGTGCCACAGGTAAGTTACAGGTGCTGTTATTTACACAAATTAGAGAAGCACCCTTTTTTTTATGTTTGGTGTGGAATTATATCCAATTTGGCTTTAGGACAATTCTTTTTGTGTTTTTTCATTTAAGACAAATTAAATGAAGATAATAATACCAAAGAATTTGTGTTTGCAATCATTTTCAGGAAGAAACTGAGTATTATCTGACAGAATTGCAGGGGTGTCAATACTTTTGGCCACAACTGTATATTCATACATAAACACACGTGGTGAAAATTGTTGGTACCCCTCATTTAATGACAGAAAAACCCACAATGGTGACAGAAATAACTTGAATCTGACACAAGTAATAATAAATTAAAAATCTATGAAAATGAACAAATGAAAGTCAGACATTGCTTTTCAACCATGCTTTCACTGAATTTTTAAAAAAAATAAAACTCATGAAATAGGCCTGGACAGAAATGATGGTTCCCCTGAAAATAATGTGACAAAGGGACATGTTAAATCAAGGCGTGTCCACTAATTAGCATCACAGGTGTCTACAATTGTGGAATCAGTGAGTGGGCCTTTATATATGGCTACAGATACTCACTGTCCTGTTTGGTGACATGGTGTGTATCACACTCAACAAAGACCAGAGGAAGCGAAGGAAAGAGTTGTCTCAGGAGATTAGAAAAAAAATTATAGACAAACATGTTAAAGGTAAAAGATCATCCCAAGCAGCTTGATGTTCATGTGACTACAGTTGCACATACTATTCAGAAATTTAAGCTCCATGGCACTGTAGCCAACCTCCCTGGATGTAGCCGCAGGAGGAAAATTGATGACAAATCAAAGAGACGGATAATACAAATGGTAACAAAAGAGCCCAGAAAAACTTCAAAACAGATTAAAGGTGAACTTCAAGCTAAGGAACATCAGTGTCAAATCGCACCATCTGTCATTGTATGAGCCAAAGTGCACTTCATGGGAGACAACCAAGGAGGACACCACTGTTGAAAAAATCATAAAAAAGCCCGACTGGAATTTGCCAAACTACATATTGACAAGCCACAAAGCTTCTGGGAGAATGTCCTATCGATAGATGAGACAAAAATGGAACTTTTTGGCAAGGCACATCAGCTCTATGTTAACAGACAGAAAAATGAAGCATATCATGAAAAGAACACTGTCCCTACTGTGACACATGGAGGAGGCTCTGTTATGTGCTGGGGCTGCTTTGCTGCATATGGCACAGGGTGACCAGAATCTGTGCAGGGTACAATGAAATCTCAAGACTATTAAGGGATGCTAGAGCAAAATGTGATGCCTAGTGTCAGAAAGCTTAGTTTCAGTCGCAGGTCCTGGGTCTTGCAACAGGATAATGACCCAAAACACACAGCTAAAATCACCCAAGAATGGCTAAGAGGAAAATATTGTACTCTTCTGAAGTGGCCTTCGATGATCCCTGACCTAAATCCTATTGAGAATCTTTGGAAAGAGCAGAAACATGCCGTCTGGAAAAGGCAACCATCAAACACGAGACAACTGGAACAGATTGCTGTTGAGGAGTGAGCTAAAATACCTGTCGAGAGGTGCAGAAGTCTCATTGACAGTTACAGGAATTGTTTGATTACAGTGATTGCCTCAAAAGGTTGTACAGGAAAATATTTAATTAAGGGTACCATCATTTCTGTCCAAGCCTATTTCATGGGTTTTACTTTTTTTAAAAAATTCTGTGGAAGTGTGATGAGACTGCAGGCACGTAGGATGCAGTAACAGATTGTGCACAGACCAAGGGTGAAAGGGGTTTATTATACAGCAGAAACTCCACGCAGGGAGAAAACGGAGGGATAATATTCCCTAAACAGCAAAAGGCTAATGGGGATAACTTAAGGAACAGGGACAAGTAAAGCCAACAATACAATAAAATATAACTTATCACTCAGGCACCAGCCATGGTTGAACTTCTGTCTGAGGCTGGTGTTGCCTAGATTGCATTGCAGTGGGGGGTCTGTCACAATCCTGAGGTAAATGATGTAGCATCTTTTGACATTGGCGGTGTCCTCCTGTGGTCCTGATGATGGCGGCGCATCCTCGGGATCCTGATGCAGGTCTTGGGTCCAGCAGATGAGGTGATGAAGAGGGATACATCCTTATCTTCAGCGGTGAGTGTCCCAACACTACAGAGATTTGCAGCACTGCCCAAATACGGTTTACCATATGCAACCCAGCTTGCTGTGCCGAATTGACACACACCTAAGTCCCATTCACAGACCTTGTCTCTCATGGTCAGTACTGTCAGCGGGGGGTGGCTGTGTCAACGTTGTCGGCTGTGTCAGCGGTCTCAGCAAGGGTAGTGATGTCAGCTGGGACAGCAATGTCTAAGCGGTACTCAGTTGACAGTCTCCTGTGAAAGCGCTCTGCCGTCCCAGGCTCCTCTCTGCTCTGCCCAGACGCCTCTCAGCTGATTTTACCTCACAGGCGTCCTATGCACCGGAAGTTCCTGCCCAAACTGTCTGGTCACTCGTGCACTGCAGCTCTGTCTGCTTAGCCATGACCCCTTTTATCAAACACAGAGTACGGTCTGGAGTCTCAAGCTTTTTACCCCACAATACAGGTGACAGCCCCGACGGTTCCGGATGCTTCATGGAGGAGACATGCCTAGTTAGTTCCTTCCCCTTACATTCCCCCTCTCTTTGTGCTTGCCATTCCACGGGTCAGAGTTCTTGAAGTATGCGTTGACATTCTTCTATGTTTTGAACAACTTTTTGCCAAACAAAACTATCCTGATCAAATCGGCAAGGGGGTGTCACGCATGGTGAGGGAAAACTAAGTGTAACATATAGGCAAATGGGAAAGAGGGCCCAGACACTAAGGAAGGGATTTGAAGACCCCTAGGCTAGATCTAATCTCTCCCTAGAACTCCTACCAAGTCCCTATATTGGTTCCTCACCAATCACCGAGCCGAGCCCTGAAGGCCCTGAGTCTCCCTGGGGCCTAATCCTGAATAGAGAATGAGGGGGATATGCGCGCTAGGCAGTCTCCGCTAAACTAAAGACGGTAAGGTGAGACAAACAGGGGAACACTTAGCTGAATAGCCAGAAACAGATACCAAAAGAGGGATTCCAGATACCAAACTGGAGCACTCTGAGAAGGTCCAACACTCTAGCAAGCAGAAGTGGAAATGAAGCTATTACCTGCACTGGGTCACAGCTGAGCCACTAACTAAATAGATCCAAATCTCACAGGGCAGGAGGAGGTCAACGCTGGGTCCTAGAGGCAGATGTTCGGGGAGCAGTCTGTATGAGGCCTGATGCAGGATGATAGCCTGTCACCTCCGAAGCACTCGCTACAGTACCCCCCTCCTACGAGTGGCCTCCGGACACTCAGGACCCGGTTTCTCAGGATGTGAGGTATGGAATGCCCTAACCAACCTGCCGGCATTCACCTCTGACGCTGACACCCACGTCCTCTCCTCTGGACCATAACCCATCCAGTGCACCAAGTACTGCAAGAAACGACGAAGGAGACGAGAATCAACAATCCTTGAAATCTCAAACTCCAAATTGCCATCTACCAAAATTGGGGTGGGGTGAGGATGAGGACTCAGTGGGGTTCACACATTTCTTAAGAAGAGATCTACGAAAAGCATGGATTTTGAGAGCCTGAGGCAGCTCCAGACAAAACGCTGCTGGGTTTATGACAGCAGATATTCTATAAGGACCAATAAACCTGGGTCCCAACTTCCAAGAAGGAACCTTCAAATTAATATTCCTAGTGGACAACCACGCAGTCATTCACATTCGGGTCCGGACCTGGCACACGTCTCCTGTCAACCATACGTTTGTACCTGTCTCCCATAATTCTCAAATTCTTCAGGACGCCCTGCCACATGGAAGAGAGCGACGACGCGAAAAGCTCCTCCTCTGGAAATCATGAAGCCCCTCCCCCATTAAAGGTACCAAACTGTGGATAATAATCATACGCACCGAAAAACGGTGACCTGCCAGTGGATTCTTGACAGTGATTATTAATTGCAAATTCAGCTAATGGTAAGTAAGATGAGCAATCCTCTTGGTTTTCAGAGATGAAACACCTGAGGTATGTCTCCAAATTCTGGTTGACCTGCTCTGTCTGCCCGTTCAACTGGGGATAAAAGGCTGAAGAGAAGGACAGCTGTACCCCGAGTCGAGAACAGAATGCTCTCCAGAACTTGGAAACAAATTGGGTTCCCAGATGAGACACGACATCGGAGGGAACCCCGTGAAGTTTTACGATCTCATTATTGAAAACCTTGGCCAGAGTCTTGGCATTAGGAAATGCTGGTAATGCGACAAAACGGACCATTTTACTAAATCTATCCACGACCACCAACACCACCGTTTTACCCGCAGATACTGGAAGGTCCGTGATGAAATCCATGAACAGATGTGTCCAAGGCCTGGGGGAATGGGGAATGGGAGGAGAGTACCAGATGGGTGAGTACGTGATACCTTACAGCGAGCGCAAGTACTGCACGTGGACACCTCTTCCACCACATTCCATTGCAACCCCAGCCACCAAAAACGACGAGAGAGAAGATCCACAGTTGCTTTACCCCCTGGATGCCCTGCTAGCACTGAGTTGTGGTGTTCGTTAATAACCTTGCAGTGCAGATTGGGCAGTACAAATAACTTCCCTGGAGGACAGGAGACAGGGGCGTCCCCCTGTGCCTCCAACACCTCAGCTTCCAGTTCAGGTTATAGTGCCAAAACAACTACCCCCTCGAGCAATATCGGTACTGGACTCTCTTGGTCTCCCCCACCTGGAAAGCTCCTAGAAAGAGCATCCACCTTAACATTTTTGACACCGGGGCGAAAAGTGACCACGAAATTGAACCTCGTAAAAACAACGACCACCTAGCTTGTCTCGGGTTCAGACGCTTGGCCGACGGTAGATATGCAAGATGTTTGCGATCAGTAATAACTGCAATAGGATGGGCAGCCCCTTCCAGCCAATGTCACCATTCTTCCAATGCCAATTTAATTGCCAACAGCTCCTTATTGCCCATGTCATAGTTCCTCTCAGCCGAGGACAATTTTTTCAAAAAGAATGCACTTGGGTGCCATTTACCAGGAGACGGACCCTGAGACAACACAGCCCCCACCCCCTCCTCCGATGCATCACCCTCTACAATAAATAGCTGAGAGGCATCGGGTTGACTGAGTATGGGTGCCTTGGCAAAACAGTTTTTTAGGGAGGAAAAAGCATTCAGAGCAGCCTCTGACCAATTAGAAAAATCTGACCCCTTCCTTGTCATGTCAGTAAGGGGTTTAACAATTTCAGAATAATTCCGAATTAATTTTTGGTAAAAACTCGTAAAGCCCAGAAAACATTGCAAGGCCTTTAGGTTCTCAGGACGGTCCCTGTCCAGAGCAGCATGGACCTTCTCCGGATCCATCCGAAACACTGAGCATGGCAACAAATATCCCAAAAACTGTATCTCCAGTATGGCAAAAAGACATTTCTCCAGTTTGGCGTACAGTTTGTTATATCTGTAAAGCTCGAGTCACACAAAGCGACTTAGCAGCGACACCGACACCGATATCAAGGTGTCAGGATCGCTGGTAAGTCGCTATGTGATCACTGGTGAGCTGTCACACAGGCAGCTTCACCAGCGATCAGCACAGCGATGCTGAGCGCCCGGCATTGCTTGCCATCCCTGTAAAAAATAGAATTAAAATAAAAAATATTGTTATTCTCACCTTCCGACGTCCCGCGCAGCATTCCTCTCTCCACGCTCCGGTCCCAGTGATCCTTTGCGAGAAAGACTGCGAGAGTCACTGTCTCGCGGGAGCGCGAAGTCTCTCGGTCATTTGTGCAAAGGATCACTGGGACCGGAGCATGTAGAGAGGAATGCTGCGCAGGACGTCGGAAGGTGAGAATAACAATATTTTTTATTTTAATTCTAGTTTTTACAGCTGATCGCTGGTCTCCCGCCTGTCTCACGCAGCGATACGTGCTAGCCAGCGGGAGCCCAGCGACCAAAAAAAGTCCAGAGGTTTCTTACAGCGATCAGCGATACCGGCAGGGGGGCCTCTCACTGATCGCTGTCACACACAGTGATCTCGCTGGTGAGATCGCTGTTACGTCACAAAAGTTGTGACTCAGCAGCGATCTCGCTAGCGAGATTGCTATGTGTGACTCCAGCTTAAAACCTGTTTAACATGCCCCTGATGTGTCTCAAAATCCAGCGAATAAATCAAAATGTCATCTAAATAGAACACCACAAACCTGCCCACCAAGTGATGAAATATGTCGTTGATGAAGTGCTGGAAAACTGCAGGGGCAGTAATGAGACCGAATGGCATAACCAGGCTCTCAAAATGCCCCTCAGGGGTGTTGAAGGCCGTTTCCATTTGTCCCCCTCTCAGATCCTAACCAGATTGTAAGCCCCCCTTAAGTCCAACTTGGAGAACATTTTAGCTCCCACCACCTGACTGAACAAATCTGGAATCAGAGGCAGAGGGTATGGGTCTCAGATGGTGATTTGATTTAATTCCCGGAAATCTACACAGGGACGTAAGCCGCCGTCCTTCTTCTTCACAAAGAAGAAACCCACCTCAACTCGCGAAGATGAGGGTCTGATGTGCCCCGTCTCCAGACTTTCAGCAGTGAACCTCTTCATAGCCTGTCAGGGCCAGAAAGATTATACAGTCTGGATTTGGGCAGTTAAGCTCCGGGGATCAGGTTAATGGGACAATCGTATGCACGATGCGGGGGTAGCTCCTGACTCCCCCTCTCTGAAAAGACATCCTCAAAGCCCTTCAGAAATCCCGGCAAGATTTCAGCAGAGACTGCAGAGAGGGAAACATTCAGACAGTTTTCCTGAGGAGTAATCTCCGCATTCAATGATATCCCTGGCTTGCCAATCCACCACCTGATTATGTCTGACCAGCCAGGGTAGGCCCAACACAATTGGAGTGGGGAGCCCCTCTAAAACATAACATGGAATTATTTCAGAATGAGTCAGCCCCACCCTCAGTTTTATATTATGAACAATTTGTGTGAGACTTCTGTGCAAGTGGAGCTGAATCAATGGCGAAAAAGGGAATAGGCTTAGCTAATGTACAGCAAGCAAGACCATGAGTTCTCACAAACTCGGCGTCCACCATACTGACTCCAGCTCCACTGTTAACAAACACAGAAATATTCTCAGCCTTGCTCTCTAGCACCACCTCTGCTGACAGGACAAATTGGGAACTTCAAGCAAAAGAAAAATGCACGACCTGCTTATCTAACACCAGACCACCAAGGGTTAACCGAATACCCTTTTGCCTTGGTACCACAGGGCAGAAAAAAGAAAATCCTTTTTTCTTGCGACTCTCAGTGGAGAAGTACGGGGTGGCGGCCCCTCCTAACTGCATGGGTTCTGCCTCCTCCCCCAACACAGGTTCACTGTCAGGCTGATCCCTCGGAGACAGGGGAACGACTCCCACCAGATGGACCTTGGGAAAGTGGTCTTACCCACCGATCCCGAAGGCGTCTATCCACACATATAGCAAGTGAAATAGCCGCCTCCAATGACAAAGGAGCCTCGTACATAGCTAGAACATCTTTTAGTTTTTCAGAAAGACTCTCACAAAATTGGCTCTTAAGAGCCCCATCATTCCATTTTGTGTCTGTTGCACACCTACGGAATTCAGAGCTATATGACTCTACTGACCGGTTCCCCTGCAGGAGGCAGCGAAGTCTAGACTCCGCCAGGGTAACTCAGGCAGGATTGTCATAAATGAGGGCCAGGGCCCCAAAAAATCCCTCCAGAGACTGGAGACAAACAGTCCTGTGGTAAGGAAAAAGCCCAGGATTGTGAATCTTCCTGCAAAAAAGAAATCACAATCCCTACTTTTTGCACTTCACTGCCAGAGGAGTAGGGACGAAGTTTGAAATACAATTTGCAGACCTCTTTAAACACAAAAAACTTGTCCCTGCCTCCGGAAAATCTGTCAGGGAAAGCAATCTTAGGTTCAGGCCGACCCGGCCCAGCAGCAGAGGCCCCACCACTGGCGACCTGCAGCTGCTGCTGCTGCTGCAGAACATCCCGACGGAGATCAGTCACTTCCAGAGACAGACAATGTAGTTGCTCAGCCAACTCAGTGACTGCATCCATCTCCAAAGGGAGAGAGAAAAAAAAACCCCAATAAAAAAACACAAAACTAACAAAACACATGTACAAATGAACGAAGTGTCAGTTTTTTTTTCTCTAAACAGTGCGGCGGGTAATAATGTCACGCACGGTGAGGGAAAACCAAGTGTAACATAAAGGGAAATGGGGAAGGGGGTCCAGACACTAAGGAAGGAATTTGGAGACCCATAGGCTAGATCTAATCTCTCCCTAGAACTCCTACCGAGTCTCTATATTGGTTCCTCCCCAATCGCCGAGCCGGAACCTGAGGCCCTGAATCTCCCTGGGGACTAGTCCTGAATAGGGAACGGGGGGGGAGATGCACGCTAGGCAGTCTCTGCTAAACTAAAGATGGTAAGGTGAGACAAACAGGGGAACACTTAGCTGAGTAGCCAGATACGGATACCAGAAGAGGGATTCCAAACACCAAACTGGAGCACTCAGAGAAGGTCCAACACTCTAGCAAGCAGAAGTGGAAATGAAGCTATTACCCGCATTGGGTCACAGCTGAGCAACTAACTAAATAGATCCAAATCTCTCAGGGCGGGAGGAGGTCAACGCTGGGTCCTAGAGGCAGATGGTTCAGGGAGCAGTCTGTTTGCACAGGCGCTCAGACCTTCTGAGGCCTGATGCAGGATGATAGCCTGTCACCTCTGAAGCAGGGAGGTTTTCCTGCTGTCAAATGTTCTGAATGTCGTAAACTGCGAATATCAGTTAGTTCTACTTGAGTAATAGAATCAGACTGAGTGGACATAGGTGGGGGCATGCTCAGCCCTGAAGAAACAGCCCTTGTAGGAATTTCAGGAGTCCCAGGGTCTCAGGTCTCTGTTCTTCTTCTGGTTCTGCCCGTGGTGTTTTAGGGCATTTGTCATCTTCATCTTCACTAGTGAATGATTCTCAGGAGCATCATGCTCTTCTTTCTCTATTCGCTTAGGGTCTCTAGACATGCATGGGTGTAACATGTTTCAGTGCACAATACGAGTTGGAGCATCATCAGCCCCCTCGGGCTGAATTTCATACAATGTATTCTCCCATCGATGATCTAACTTGTCTCGAGGACGTTTTTCTCTAACTAGTACCCGGTCTCTGGCCTGTAGAGCTGTCCCCCATAGAGGAGCCATCTTTGGGTGTTCCAACTCTCAACATCGGGTCTGCACCAGACGATGTAGAGTCTGCAATCAATGATGGTGTTCTTGGACCCAGGTGGACACCCCCGTCAGCGGGTAGTCCTCCTCTGGATCCAGCTCCAGTTTGGTGATCTCTTTTCCTGGCCTGCCAAAAAGTAGAGTATAGGGCGTGTATTCTGTGGTGCGATGCACCGGATTGTTGTACACCCACACTAGTTCTGCTGCAAATTCTGGCCAACGGGCCTTTCGATCTTCTTCTATGGTCCTCAACATTTGAATAAGGGTTCGATTGAACCGTTCACATGCTCCATTGCCCTGAGGCTGGTAAGGTGTCGTACGAGATTTCTCAATTCCATACAAACGGTGTAGCTCCTCCATGACTCGCCCTAAGAAGCAGGCACCTTGGTCTGAGTGAATTCTTTTCGTGCAGCCATATAATTGAATGCAATTTTTACAGATAGCGCAAGCTGCGGATTCGGCAGTTTTGATCATGAGTAGGGGTCACGACAGCGAACTTAGTGAAGTGGTCCACCATGACTAAACGATGTTCATACCCTTGATGTGCTGGGCCTATTGTCATATAGTCTATCATCAACAATCCTAAAGGGGTGGAGGTTACGATAGAGAGCTCCCACACAAACTGTTCCGGAGGTTTGGACAGTTCACAGCTCCTACAGTCTACATACTTCTTCCACTGCTGTTTTAAGCAATGGATGGTACACCAGTCTCTGCAACCACTGAAAGGTTTTTTCCTGACTGAAGTGGGCCCTTTTTCATGTGCCTCTGTGGCCACTTGATGTAACAGCTTCTCAGGAATCACTACTTGCCAAGTGACGGTAAGATCCCGCTGTAGCTGGACTTTTCTATACAGCAATCCTTCTCTCAGGTGGAGCCACTCCCATTGCCGTCGGATTTGTTTCATACCAGGAGACAGGTTTTCTCTCTTCTCCCAGCTAGGCAGTTGTTTGAGGGCCACCCAATGCTGAAGTCGGGCGAGCTCTCCATCCTCCTGCTGAACTCGTACCCACTCATCATGAGGCTGTCCCAGCACACCTTTCTGAGATTGTGCCCGATTTTGTTCCCCTGTAGCTGCCAACGTCCTGGCAGATCCTCAAAACTCCGGCACTTTGTCGGCCTCCAGCTCTTCATCTCGGTTAAAGGTGGGCTGCTTATATGAAACCCTGGATAACGCATTTGCATGGGTGTTTTCAGCCCCCATTTGAAGGTTATTTTGTACCGGTATTTGGCCATTCTAGCGACCCAGCATTGCTCCAGAGCCCCTAACTTCACATTCTCCAAGTGGGACAGTGGGTTGTTAGTTGTGCGCACCAGTACCTCAGACCCGGATAAGTATTCCGCAAACTTTTTTGTCATGGTCCATACCAGTGCCAACAATTCTAGTTTGAACAAGCTGTAGTTGTTTGGATTCTGTTCAGATTCATGGAGGGAACGACTCGCATAGGCAATCACCCTCTCTTTTCCACCTTGGATCTGCAACAGTACACCTCCAAGCCCATGAAAGCTCCCATCTGTATGAAGAGTGAAGGGTTGAGAAAAATCAGCATAGGCCAGGACCGGGGCTTCTGTCATAGCCATTTTCAAGGCTTGGAACGTTTTTTCCTGGCGCTCTCCCCACTGAATCTTCCATTTTTTTTATTTTTTTTTTTGCTCCTGCCGGTACTCCTTTCAACAATTCTAATAACGGCTTCACAATGTGGGTGAAGTCTTTCACGAACCATCAATAATACAGTCAGTCAGCCCTAAGAAGGCTTGAACCTCCTTTACGGTTCTCGGGTAGGCTAATCTTACACAGCTGCAATCTTCTCATGGGATGGACGTACGCCTTCTGCGGAGACCACATGCCCCAGGTACTCAATCTGGGTGTGGAACAGGTGACATTTAGATGGTTTCACTCTCAGCCTATGTTTCTGGAGTCGGCTGAGTACTTGCTCAAGGCACTGTAAGTGCCCTTCGAACGTGGCGGCAAACACAATTATATCATCCAGGTAGATGAGAGTGGCCTCAAAGTTTAGATCTCCCAAACATCGTTCCATGAGTCGCTGAAAAGTACCGGGAGCATTAGCCAATCCGAACGGCATTCTGTTGCACTCGTACAGACCCATAGGTAGTATATAGGCCATCTTCGCTCGGTCATGTTCTGACATCGGCACTTGCCAGTACCCACTTGCTAGGTCTAGAGTGGAGAAATTTCATGCGTTCCCCAGAGCGGACAAGGATTCTTCAATACGGGGTAGTAGATATGAATTTCGCACCGTGCAGGCATTTAATTTGCAATAGTCCACACAGAACCGCAAAGTACCATCTTTTTTTCGCACTAGGACAATAGGTGCAGCCCATGGGCTTTGGCTCTCTCGGATGATACCATTCTGTAGCATTTGTGTGAGCATTCCTTTTACCTCCTGGTACATTTGCAGAGGAATATTTTGATAACGCTATCTCACAGGCGCAGCATTATCCATTGGAATCTCATGTGTGATGGCAGTCGTGCAGCCAAAATCATCCTCATGTCGAGCGAACGCGTCCTGGTAACATCCCAGTAAGGCCTCCACCTGCTCCACCTGCTGTGGCGTAAACTCTGTCAACTCAGCCCGGGCTTGTTCTAAGATGTGACACCCCTTTCTCTGTGTTTGGGGTTTGAACACAGGGGCTGTCTCCACAGCTACCATCCATGGATCTTCCCTTTTTACCTTTAATTGGATGGCCTGTGAGGGTACCAACTCCTCTGGCATGCCTACAATTTGCCCGATTTCGCTTCTGGAGGTAAGCTTCAGAGTGTCTTTCCTTAAGTTCACACCGCACAGGTATCTTTCCATCACGCACGGTAGCTAACGTCCTGGCTACTAAGTGTCAGAGACCGCGGAACGCACCAAATATAAATAATAGGAGGTGCGTTCGCCGCCCGGGGTCCACCGTGCGGTAGATGATAAGACCGCTGCTGGTTAATGGCAGACTCGTCAGGAAACGGAGCACTGCGCTCGGGTTAGCGTCACCCGAGGAGTGGAGGCAGACTCTGTTGAGTCACTGAGACGCCCTAAAGACAAATTATGGAGAAGTACTGGACCTGTTAACTGCACAGGCCAGCTGGCGTGTGGCGTCGCAGCCGCGAACGCCAAGAGGAACTGCTAAGTGCAGTGCGGCAGAAACTGCAGCCGCTTAACGACAGTGCCGGAAAGCCGGACACTGTCGGACGCTAGTGCTAAGCGCGGAGAACACAGTGGCGCATAACTAGCCACTACCTGGCACTGACTAACCAACACTCTGTCACTATTCGTAATAGCAGAGGGTAGGGGTTTCCAATAAGTCAGTCACAAGTACATGCATCCGTCACCATACACACAAGGCAGATAAGTCTACACTAGCGCATGGCCGAGCAGCCATGCGGGCTTTTTATAGCCATGCGCTTCCTGGACCTTCCAGTACCCTGGGAAGGACCAATCAGATCCGACGCAGGACCTGAACTTGTGACCCCTGCTCTCCACAGAGAGGTCACCTTGCGGGCATGCCCAGTAGCATGGCATGAGGACTTAGCCTCTGGAGGGGTTCCCTGCAGAGCAGGTTGCGCCAGAGGTGGCAGCAACATCCAGGCTCACAGAACGAGTCTGAGCAGGATGCCTGGCTCGCCGTGATTGCTGAGCAGGTCCCTGAGCGGTCGGAGCGGAATGGGAGACCGCTGGATGTCTGGCTCTGGATTCCTGCTGTGCAGTGTCAGGAATCCAACGCCTAACATTACCCCCCTCCTAGGGCCGCCTCACTGCGCTCAAAGGCTGCGATCAGGAGCGGTGCATGGATGTTTTCCACAGGCTCCCTGGTCCGAGCCTCGGGCCCATGACCCTTCCAATCCACCAAATAAAATTTTTTGCCACAAACAATCCTGTGCCCCACGATGGCGTTAACCTTAAAATCATCAGACGACAAGTCTGATGACTCGGAAAACCGGGCCATGTGAACTGGTTTGAGGAGAGACACATGGAACACATCCGAAATGGCCAAATGTGGAGGAAGAGCCAGGCGGTCGACCACCGAGCTAATTCGCTCGAGAACCTTGAAAGGTCCAATGTATTGCGGCGCGAACTTGGGGGACTCGACCCGCAGTTTGATATTTCGGGTGGAGAGCCACACCATGTCGCCAGGGGAGAAGCTTGGAGCGGGTCAATGATGCGTGTCGGCGGACGCCCTCATCCTTTCTTTAGAGGCACGGATAGCATCCTGAGTGCGATCCCAAATGTTGCGAGCCTCCATTGCCCAGTCTGCCACACTGGAGTCAGTGGAGGACTCTGGCATCGGGACAGGGACGCGCGGATGTTGGCCGTAGTTTAGGAGAAAGGGCGCCTGACCAGTGGAATCAGCCACCGCATTGTTTAGGGCAAATTCAGCCCATGGTAGCAAGAATGCCCAGTTATCCTGCCTGGCAGAAACGAAATGCCGCAGGTACGTGACCAAGGTCTGATTGGCTCTCTCAACCAAGCCTTGTCTCGGGATGGTAAGCGGGGGAGAGATTTAGCTCGATGCTGAGTAGGCTGCAGAGCTCCCTCCAAAACTGAGACATGAACTGGGGACATCGATCACTCACAATTTTGTCCGGCATGCCATGTAGTCGGAATACATGTTTAATGAACAGTGTGGCAAGACCACGAGCGGAAGGCAACTGTGCAGTGGCACCAGATGCACCATTTTAGAAAAATGGTCGGTGACCACCCAGATGACCGTACTGCCACCAGACTTGGGCAGGCCAACCACGAAATCCATGCCAACCATCTCCCAAGGTCTATCCGCTACCGGCAGAGGATACAATAACCCAGCCGGCCTCTGTCTAGAGGATCTGTTGCATGCACACGAGACGCATGCCTGTATGTATTCCTTGATATCTCGAGCCATGTGCGGCCACCAATACGACCTTGCCAGGAGCTCTGTGGTCTGCTTATTACCAAAGTGACCACCCACCCTGGAGGCATGTGCCCAGGCGAGAACCTCCGGCCGTAGCTGAGGAGGCACCAAGGTCTTGCCTGGTGGCACTGACTCGAGAGCAACTGGAGCCACGGTAGTAAAACTCTCCGGCGTGAGAATTAGCCGAGGCTCAGCCTCCCCTTCTTCCGCAGAAACCACCGAGCGAGAGAGAGCATCCGCACGGACATTTTTCTCCCCTGAGAGATAATGCAGGGTGAAGCGGAAGCGGGAAAAGAAGAGCGACCACCTCGCCTGACGAGAGTTCAAGTGTTGGGCCGTCTGTAGGTAGACCAGATTTTTATGGTCTGTATATACCTGGAAGGGAAACCGGGCCCCCTCCAGGAGATGTCTCCACTCGGAAAAGGCCAACTTCATGGCTAGCAGCTCCCTGTCACCGATGGAGTAATTCTTCTCCGCCGGTGAGAAGGTCTTAGAGAAGAAGAAGCAGGGATGCTTCCGACCTTGAGCATCCTTCTGGAAAAGGACTGCTCCTGCACTGAAGGAAGAGGCATCAACCTCCAGAATAAATGGTTTATTCACATCGGGACGGTGTAAGATGGGAGCGCCAGCAAAATGAGATTTTATAGCCGTGAAGGCCTTGGAGACCTGTTCAGACCAAGCGTTGAGGTTAGCTCCTTTCTTGGTGAGAGCAACCAAAGGAACCAGCAGTGTGGAAAAGTGCGGTATAAACTGGCGGTAATAATTCACGAACCCTAAAAAGCGCTTCACCGCTTTGAGTGAATGGGGTTCCTGCCAGTCCATTACCGCTTGTAGTTTGGCAGGATCCATAGCCAATCCCTGGGCCAAGATGATATACCCCAGGAACGGCAAGGACTCCTGCTCAAACTGGCACTTCTCCAGCTTGGCAAAAAGAGAATTCGCCCGCAGACGGTCGAAGACCCTGCTGACGTCTCTTTGGTTGGTGGTCAAATCTGGTGAAAAGATGAGTATGTCATCCAGATAGACCACCACCGAGGTGGAGAGCATGTCACGGAAGACGTCGTTGAGAAAGTCCTGGAAGACAGCAGGCGCATTACAAAGGCCAAAGGGCATGACCAGATATTCGTAATGGCCATCCCTGGTATTAAAAGCTGTCTTCCACTCGTCTCCTTCGCGAGTGCGGATCAGGTTGTACGCCCCCCGTAGATCTAATTTTGTAAAGATCCGGGCCCCTCGCAACCTGTCAAATAACTCAGAGATCAACGGTAGAGGGTATTTGTTTTTAACCGTTATAGGCTGGTTTCACACTTGGGTTTTTTCGCGCTGTATTTTAGCGCTAAAAAACGCATGCGCTTTTTTCCCTATATTTTGCATGGGATGCGCTTATGTGCGCATACACATGCGTTTGTATGCGTTTTTACGCCCATGCGGTTTTTTTGTGGTGTGCGCTCGGGCGCACAAAATGCATCCTGTTGCATTTTTTGGGCGTCCGACTTGCCTCAAAAAACCGCATGCGCGCGCATTGTGTTTTTTTACAGCAAGACCCCCATTGTAATTCTATGGGTGTGCATATGTGCACATTGGCATGCTCATGTATGCGTTTTTTTGTGCATGCGTTTTTTTGTTGACCATTTTTTAGACAATGGAAATTAGGGGTTTGGGTTAGAGTTAGGGTTAGTTAAGGGGGTTTAGTGTTAGGGTTAGGGTTTGGGTTAGGGTTAGTATGGTTTGGTTAAGGGTTAGGGTTTAGGGTTAGTTAGGGTTTAGGGTTAGGGTCAGGGTTTGGGTTAGGGTTAGTAGGGTTTGGTTAAGGGTTAGGGTTAGGGTTAGTATGGTTTGGTTAAGGGTTAGTGTTAGGGTTAGTATGGTTTGGTTAAGGGTTAGGGTTAGGGTTAGTATGGTTTGGTTAAGGGTTAGGGTTAGGGTTAGTATGGTTTGGTTAAGGGTTAGGGTTAGGGTAAGGGTACCGTTACACCTAGCGACTCACCAGCGATCCCGACCAGCGATATGACGTGGTTAGGATCGCTGGTGCATCACTAGGTGGTCGGTAGTGAGCTGCCACACAGGCAGATCTCACTAGCGACATCGCTGGGGACGGGGATCGCTTCTTACCTGTCAGACGAGGCGATCCTGACGTCCTCCCACCCGGCTTCACGCGTCGCTCGTCATCACAGCAGGAAGCGCCTCAGGAAGTGACCGACGAGGAATGACCCAGGAGCTTCTCGCGCGATCAGCGATAACCAGCGGGGGAGCCGGTCGGAGGTAAGTATCACATGCAGCGATATCGCTAGCAATATCGCTGCAACGTCACAAAATCGGTGACTTTACAGCGATATTGCTAGCGATATCGCAGTGTGTAATGGGGGCTTTAGTAAAGTCATGGTTTGGGTTATTGTTAATCCTAACCCTATTTTGATTTTTTTGGTGAGGCCAACTAATGTTGGAAAAAAATGCAAACACGGTAAAAACGCACTAAAAACACATAAAAACACTGCGTTTTTTTCATGCATGCGCATAAAAATGCTTGAAAAAAACGCAACATTTGTATGCATTTGTATGCGTTTTTTCCATGCGTTTTTTTTTCGGGAAAAACGCGCTGCAAAATAAAGCAAGTGTGAAAGTAGCCGTAGCGTTGAGACCTCTGTAGTCAATGCAGGGACGTAACTCTCCGTTCTTCTTCTGTAGGAAAAAGAACCCTGCACCAGCCGGTGACACCAATTTTCTGATAAAACCTCTATCCAAGTTCTCCCGGATGTATTGAGACATAGCCTCTGTCTCAGGGAGTGATAATGGATACACACAGCCTCTAGGAGGTTCTGTGCCTGGCAGGAGATCAATTGGGCAATCGTAGGGGCGGTGCGGTGGGAGCGTCTCCGCAGACTTCTTAGAGAAGATGTCAGCGTACTGGTGGTAGGGCTTAGGGAGCGCGGAGAGATCCGCAGGCACTTCAGTGGAAGCCACCTGAACACTGCCCCTCAGGCACCTTCCCTCACAGTCCTTGCTCCAACCCAGTATATTCCCCGCCTTCCAATCAATATGAGGGGAATGGCAACGGAGCCAGGGAACCCCGAGAAGCACCTGATCAATGCCATCTGGCAAGATGAGCAGGGACAGAATCTCACGATGAGAGGGTGAGATAGAGAGCCCGAGTGGAGCTGTCTGATGGGTCACCTGAGAGGGTAACGGTGCTCCATTAACCACCCTGATGGTCAGAGGCTGTGGTAGTAATACCAGGGGGATGGCGTGTTTCTGGGCAAAGGCAGAGGACATAAAGTTCCCCTCGGACCCGGTATCCACTGTAACCTCTGCCTCCCAGGTGGAGGACCCACTGTGTAAGATGCCCCGGAATACCAGTTTGGGGGAGAAGGGTTTCATATTGGACTGACTACCACCTACGGCCACTGGACGTGGATGTTTTTTAGAGGACACGTGCTAGCCGGGTGACCAAACTGTCGGCACTGATAGCAACAGACAGCTTCGCATCGGACGTGGCTCTGAGCCAGTGAGAGACACCTCCATAGGTTCGGAGGGTGAAAGCTCCTGTGCAGGGTATGTAAGCAGCTCAGTGAATGTGGGAGCCAAATTAACCCTGCGTCTGGATTGCGCCCGTTCCAACCTGCGCTCCGTAAACCGGAGGTCAATGCGGGTGGAGACGGCGATCAATTCCTCCAGACTTGTGGGAACCTCTCTGGTAGCTAGAGCATCTTTAACTTGCTCAGCTAACCCACTCCAGAACACCGGGACTAATGCTTTGTCCGGCCACTCTAATTCAGAAGCCAATGTCCGGAACCGGACGGCATAATGGCTGTCCCTGAATCCCTGTGTTAGGGATAGTAATTGGAGTGAGGTATCGTGCGTGATCCGTGGTCCCAAAAAGACCTGGTTCAGGGCCGCGAGGAACTGTGCAGCACCCTGAACCATGGCATCATCACGTTCCCACAATGGTGTAGCCCACTGTAATGCCCTGCCAGATAGTAATGAGACAATAAATCCCACCTTAGCCCGCTCTGTAGGGAACCGTGTGGCCAGCAACTCAAGCTGAATAGAGCACTGGCTCACAAATCCCCTACAGGTGGCGCTGTCACCCGAAAACTTGTCGGGGTGCAGGAGGCGAGAGATTGTCGGCGTGGGCAAAAGTGCGGGCACACGTGTGACAGCCTCTGCGACTGTCTGGGCAGCAGCTAGAGCAGCATTTGCAGCTGAGTTGGCGCTCTCAATAGCCGCCAACCTGCTCTCCAACTGCCGAATGTAGCGCTGCAGCTGCTGCAGGTCTGCCATTACCAGCCAGACCCTAGTGCTAGTGTAATGTTAGGGACGGCAGAACACACCAAATATAAATAATAGGAGGTGCGTTCGCCGCCTGGGGTCCACCGTGCGGTAGATGATAAGACCGCTGCTGGTTAATGGCAGACTCGTCAGGAGACAGAGTACTGCGCTCGGGTTATCGTCACCCGAGGAGTGGAGGCGGACTCTGTTGAGTCACAGAGACTCCCTAAAGACAAATTATGGAGAAGTACTGGACCTGTTAACTGCACAGGCCAGCCGGCGTGTGGCGTCGCAGCCGCCAACGCCAAGAGGAACTGCTAAGCGCAGTGCGGCAGAAACTGCAGCCGCTTAACGACAGTGCCGGAAAGCCAGACACTGACAGACGCTAGTGCTAGGCGCGGAGAACACAGTGGCGCATAACTAGCCACTACCTGGAGCTGACTAACCAACACTCTGTCACCATTCGTAATATCATAGGGTAGGGGTTTCCAATAAGTCAGTCACCAGCACATGCATCCGTCACCATACACACAAGGCAGATAAGTCTACACTAGCGCATGGCCGAGCTGCCATGCGGGCTTTTTATAGCCATGCGCTTCCGGGACCTTCCAGTACCCTGGGAAGGACCAATCAGATCCGACGCAGGACCTGAACATGTGACCCCTGCTCTCCACAGAGAGGTCACCTTGCGGTCATGCCCAGTAGCATGGCATGAGGACTTAGCCTCTGGAGCGATTCCCTGCAGAGCAGGTTGCACTACCATTGCTGCACCAGAGGTGGCAGCAACATCCAGGCTCACAGAACGAGTCTGAGCAGGACGCCTGGCTCACCGTGATTGCTGAGCAGGTCCCTGAGCGGTCGGAGCGGAATGCGAGTCCGCTGATGTCTGGCTCTGGATTTCTGTTGTGCAGTGTCAGGAATCCGACGTCTAACATTAAGAACCCTGACAGTAGATTTTCCACAGTAACTGGTTCTAGTTGTACTTCGACCCCCTCCAGCGGGATTCAGGCACAGACAGATAAAGACAGCACACTTTGACCCGGAGGTAAGTCTAGTTTGGTTGTAGCTGGAATGATCACTTTTCCCAATACCTTTCCTTCACAGGAGACCTCTTGTGCCTGGGCCATCCGGTTAAATTGCTGAAACACTCTCCTTTGTGGTGTACGTGGGCTCCATTGTTTCAGGAGCGCGTTCGGAGACTCGTTAATAAGAAAACTTCCAAACTCTAAGTACATTTGGAGCGCCCCGCGGGGCCTGGGGGTACTCGGTACCGGGCCCATCGACTTCCATGGGGGACCGTGTCACGGCGGCGGCGACCCGGTCTGTGGCCCAGAGGCGTTGAGTAATAAAATAGGGGAAAGTTGTGTGGTATTTATGTGGTAAAAATGAAAATAAAGTTAATAGATGGTGAAATACGTGACGCCACCTGTGGTATTCAAGTCAAAGGTGACCGGCGCTGCGGTGTTGCTTCTCTGGGATGGATGTTGGGTGCAGCTATGATGTTGTAGCCCTACACAGGTAGGGCTGTAGTCCCAGGGCAAAGATGTTACATAAATAGTAAAAATGGCTGTAAACGTTGGGGTGCAGATAAATGAGAGAAAAACACTTAGAGGTGCAGTTTGTTTACCTTTTACTGGTAATAGGTTGCAGTCCGGAGTACCACATACAGGTGATGGAATGAGTCAAGCTCACCTGGAGGCATTCAGGAGATCCACCTTGCCAGGTGGGGATTTAGGACCTTCCTTTCTGCGCTTTGTATGTGGGTCTCCGCTGTATATAACTATGCTGCGACCCTCTATTCGTGATGGTTTCATTAACCTGTATGGCTGTCAGCGTGAGCTTATTCCACGGGTACCATTCTCTTCACCGTCAGCCCCGGGCTCCTTATCCGCTGCCGTGCCCTCAGGTGATTAATGTGCACATGAATTTACAATCCCCTGTACTTTCAGATTCGGCTATCAGGGCTTACAGCTCCTATCAGCCTAGGACTCTGATGTCCCTTTTCTCTTTATTAGCGCTTCACTCAGGGGTCTGCTATATGCAGTATTTTAGCTTCCCTAGAGTCTCTCAGTCTCTGTTCTTGTCCTTTCCCTCTTCACAGATCAGCTCCCTGACTTCATCTGACAGGATCATCCAGAAAGATCTCTTTACCTCACCTCCTCACATTTAACTGTCATTTTTCCTCACAGCTCACAACTGTTTTGTTTCCATGACAACTCCCTCAGCTGATTTCTAGCTGACTCACCAACCCCCTCTGCTGGCCAGAAATTGTAAGGCAGCTCCCTTTTCTGACTTGCAGCTGGAAATTGTGATTAAATCTATGCTGCCTGGCATGGGGACCCCTTCCTGCCTCCAAGCATGACTTTACCCATTAGAGGGAGGTAATGTCACTGTGACAACCGGGGTGTCACACATTCATTCTTAGTGTGACAGTATGTCCTTGCACAGGGTCGCCCTCAGTTAACACTACTCCTTGCGGCCCAGGTCTTTACCGCAGACCATAATCTGTAACCATGCCACCCCTGCAACTGGGATAGGCAGTTGATTGGCCGCCGTCAACTTGATCACTGGCCCCCTCTCAGGCCTTATGGCTTCTGGGAAGTGTCTTTTAAAGTATGTTTCAAGCATCATGGTTACTTGGGAGCCCGTGTCTACTAGGCAGCGTACGGCCCGTCCATAGATTTTGGCCCATCCTAATGGACTCAGTGACACTAAATTAGTGGGACTATTGGTGCTCCTTTCGGGCTGTCCTGGCTCCTGGCGGCGTCCCCCAGCCTTGGAGCCCCTTAGTTTAACGGGCGATGCTGCAGTGGCCACCCACGTTGCAGGCAGGCCCGGACCATATGTCCTAATTCTCCACAGAGGTAACATGTTGGGAGCTCTTTCCGACGAGATCCTCTTCTACCCTATTGTGGTTCTGAGAGGTTTTTGCTTCCGGGGGTACATAACAAAGTCACCTACCTCTTTAGTTTCGTTCAGATCCTCCCTCATGGAGTGGATCTCTTTCTGTAAATCTTCCACTCATCCTGGTTCAGCAGTGCATTCATATACTGTGTTACCATCTCCCCCTCTCTTTGAATACGCCTGAACACATGCATACGTAATTCTCCTATATCCGTATGGTCCCTGTGAGTCTCCTCCAGTATTTGTAACACTATGTCAAGGGTATCTCAATCCCAGGGGGGCCGCAACATAACTGAATCTCTCTCCTCCCTATCTAAAGCCATCACGGCGACCTCTGCCTGTAAGGCTGGGACTAGAGGGTGCATTCTCATCATTCCCTTTATACGCTCAGTCCATCTTCATAACATGGAGTTATTCCCATTAAACTTCAGAAAGTTATTTAACATTACCCCCATAGATATACTTGATCTAGGGTCCACCCCAGACGCTTGGTCTGCCATGTCTGTACATGTCAACTGCATCCTGCCCACTGCGCCAAGTGTGAGGAGACTGCAGGCACGTAGGATGCAGTAACGAACTGTACACAGGCCAAGGGTGAAAGGAGTTTACTATACAGTAGAAACTCCATGCAGGGAGAAAACGGAGGGATAATGTTCCCTAATACAGCAAAAGGCTAATGGGGATAACTTAAGGAACAGGGACAAGTAAAGCCGACAATACAATAAAATATAACTAATCACTCAGGCGCCAGTCACGGTTGAACTTCTGTCTGTGACTGGTGCTGCCTAGATTGCGTAGCAGTGATTTTTGATTTACTATTACTTTTGTCATATTCAAGTTATTTCTGTGACCATTGTGGGTTTATGTCATTAAACGAGGGGTACCAACAATTTTGACTACATGTGTACTGTAGTTCTAGTAGCCTTTGCCCATATGAATTTCTAGAGCATCTTCTAGACATTATAGAGCAGGGTCCACTTAAAATGTACATACATACATGTTGTCCATTTTGTATGGCCAATGGAGATGACATTTGTTTATTTTTGCATTTTTTTTAGGTATATTACATTGCGATTTGTTTGTTTCCACAACTATTGCTGACTATAGGAATCTGAAAATAAATAATTATGAGTAATAAGAACAGTATATTTTATTGTTGTTCCCTAATAAGTCATGTCTAAATG
The DNA here is from genome assembly GCF_039654945.1 of Dendrobates tinctorius. Lineage (NCBI taxonomy): Eukaryota > Metazoa > Chordata > Amphibia > Anura > Dendrobatidae > Dendrobates > Dendrobates tinctorius. Next base: position 6,803,045 of record NW_027361765.1, read on the forward strand.
GACTCGTATTGCAAGTAAATAATAAAGCCTTTAAAGCTGTAGTCACCTTATATAAAATTTCACCATGTTAAAGTATTTTTCATCAATTTTCAGCTGTTCCCATCTGACAAAGTATCTTTCTGGATTTTGTGTATTGTATGTGATGGCACAGCATTTAAAAACACATTAGTCCTAATTAGCTTCTCTTCTGAGATTGAAAGACTGCCAGAATCCCTTTCATTTTGTATGTGTGAAGATTTTTTCATGTTAGCATTTTTTAATCCAAATTCAGCAAAATTTGATGCCCTAAAAGCCAAAATGATAGATGGATAACAAAGCTAATTACAACAAACCAGAAGCTCTTGTTCAATTTATTGTCAGTCACAGTTGTAATTTGCTGTAGATTGTTTGCTATTTCATGGTTCAGCTCTTTAAAATTCCCCGTTTTGATAAAAAAAATTAACAACATAACATCACGTTTCTTTATTTCACTGGTTGACATTGATGTTCTCCATTAATCATTTAGAGTTCAAAAAAAATTTACATTAGGTGGTACCATTAGTGTGATGGACAAGTAAGACTCCTATTTGGATTTATTAATTCAGGCCTAACATATTGTCTAGAGATTTTCCTCTACTCTTAAAGTGACCCCCCACCCTTGGGAGAAGTACACAAATCCCCAAAAGAACAGAACTTTTGCTAAATGTCCAGAGAATTAGAGGCCACGTGTAAATGAAGGCGAGGAGGGACAGAGCTGTCGTTTGTGCAAGGCAGCCAACATCAAAGGAAGCTCCAGACACTTGGGCACCCACAGCTTGAGAATAATTATGAGAGTACCATGCATCTCAGGGTTAAGTCCAACATACCATCAGAACCCTGGGAGCCCTCTGCACGAACCCCTGCATCTCATATTTCTCTAGCTGTCCCAGATACAGAACTATCGAGATAGGCTCTCCAGAAACACTTAGCTGATCCAAGTTTGGACTCTCCATATCGGTCCAGCCCCAATGACGTCATTCACCCCGTTTGGACCTCCCGCTAGGAAGTTATGACCCATCCTAGATATTAGGAATTATTTCAGCTAGATCAAGGGAGGTGAATTCGGTCCAACCCAGAGGGGCGGTGGCAAATCTGAGAGGGGGTGAGCTAGGGGTTAAAAGCCAGCTACACACCTTTAGCCTTCGTCTTTGTTCTGCCATGGAAGCCATGTCATGTCACGTGTGGAGAAACTAAGAAGGCGCCTGTAGATACGAGAGCTTCCCCTCATCCACAAGTGATAAGAAACGGTAATATGACACAACGGTAATATGACACACAACGGTAATATGACACAACGGTAATATGACACATACAGCTAACTGTTATCCCAAACTTGTACCCTACTTTTATCTGTACTTCTGGCTGTTACCTCTGTATATTACTCTGTATATATTTGTAGCATCTAGTGCGCCTTTCGGCAAATAAAATATCAATTAATTTTGGGCTGCTCTTTCTTCTCGAAACCCTATTTCCAATGGCCGTGAGTTCGGCTAGTACTTATACGCTATCTGGGGTTGGCTTCTGACCCGATATAAGCTTGTTAACAGACCAGACTTATATCTAACGAGGGACTGGTGGCAGCATACCGTTATGGTGTTATTGGGGAATCCTGGCAGTGAGGGACCAGAGGTGTATATATATATTCCCGGCCTGGGACTGGTTATGTATATATATATTTTTTTTTATATAATATATACCGCCCTCACTGCAGAGAGCCCCGATAACAAGTACATGACAGGGCACCCTCTCCGGCAACTACTTATCCTAGGTGCAGTTCCCTGACTGACCTGAGGGTAAGGGGGTGCCAGAGAGATGCACAATGTAAAAAACACTGTCATGCAATGTGTCCTCAGGCCATGCACTATGTATAAAGCAGAACATCAATTTTGCCAGGAGTACTCCTTTAAAGTGCTTGTAGAAGCTATTAATCTACTTCACAATTTCAGTGATAAAAGACTGTAATTCTAATAGTGGATCTGCAGTGATTAAACCTCAGAAGTTAAAGCACTAGATTCTGATGTATTAGGCATTATGATTTGTGAACATTTTGTATACTAATCTGACTCCAGAGTAGAAATTATTTAAAAAAAAACTAAACCCTCAGCAAAGGATTTTGCAAATATTACCAGACTTAAATAACCCCACAAAGTCTCCACTTGCTTTTTTGCAATGGAGCCATTCAGCTTCTCCATGATCCTGTAAGGCTCCTGTCAGGAACACCGCACTGCACTTGCTCACTGAGCCAGTGAGCGTGTCCTGAGTACAAACACTGTGCACAAAGATACCTGCGGAGCAGGCAGCAGTGGTGACAATGCATGCTCCAGGACCTGAAGCACGTGACTGCTGGGGGCGTGGCCTAAGCTCCACAGAGCTAGGAGCTGCAGGGAAACTCCTAGAAAGGTAACTACAGGACAATGTTACCAAGGGGCATAGACAGAGACAGAAACCAGATCAAGCCGAGGTCAAAGCACGAGATAGCAGTAGAGTACCAAAGGATTAGACAGAATTGATAGTCAGGACGTAGCAATAGATCAGAAAACCAGAACGTGCATTAGACGGTACAATAGGGGCAAACTGTAACAGAGTAACGATAGCCAAGCCAGGAGGTCAGAACCAGAAAAGACAAAGGTACCAAAACGAGAGACGATGTACAGAGTGAAGGAACAAGCCGGGACATACACGGGAAGCAAACAAACAACGCAGAGTACACGCACACCAGGGGTCAGACACACCAGAACAACAGTATAACTGACAGAGAATGCTAGTTTGGAGTGAGTATGAATACCCCTCCCAGATCCAAAGAGAGGCCGGCAAAAGTTAACCCTATGAGAACAGGACATTAACCATGTCCTAACCATGACAGCTCCGTTGGATTCCATTTGTTGGTTGATATTCTATTCTTGAAACAATAGGAAACTGAGAATTGTTATTCCTGAGAGAAAAGTCTCCTTCACATGTCCGTTTAAAAACAGTATAGTAAAAAATAGTAGTGGTGTTATCAGTGCTTTGGATCAGTGCGTCATCAGTGAGCCATCTGTGTGTCTTCTGTGTGCCATTCGTGCTTTTTCTGGTATGGATAAAGAAATAATGAAATTACAAAATTTCTCCTATACTTTGCACTGTTAAACACATACAGCACATGGACGGCACATGGATGACACCTGGATGCCATCCGTGTGCTGTATGTGTATTTCATGGACCCACAGACTTGTATTAACCATTGTCATCTGTGCTGCTGGAAAAAAACACATGGACATACTGTTCATGTGAAACTCGGACATGTGAAGATCACCATAGGTTGTCTGTGAAATCAACGGATGCCACAAATACTGAAAGCACCTACACACCTACATTTGAAGGAGGCCTAATAAGTATTAATGTGCCCACAGAGCACCAATGCAAAAAGATAACTGAAGAAAGGGAAAATGGGTGCCAGGACAGAGTGAAATAATCCAAATGATAAATAAATGAAGAAAACTTTATTGAGATACAAATATTTAAGTCAAGAAAGCACCAATAGTTCCAGCAATATAAACAAAAGTTGAAATTTGTGGGTAAACCACAGGGGGTAATTGATACAGATGACAGGATACTGTGTTATTTGTAATACCGAACAGTATTCATGAATAAATAATCACGTATATGGTCATAAATGCATAAAAAAAAAGTTTCTGTACAAAATTGCCAAATAAATAATCACCCCATGATAAGAGTCACCAGGAATGGAAGTAAACGTTCAATAACAAAGGGGCTAACCCACCAAACACCCGATACACGTTTCACTGCTGCTTCATCAGGGGTGGTTGGTGAGAGAATGAGACAACCAGCCTTTTAATGGAGACATCATGGATAGGGAATAGGAGTGCAATCATGTACCCGCTGCAGCGTTTCAGGGGCGGGCCCCTTTTTAAAACCTCCAAAATGTGGCAACAGGTGTGTGATAGCACGGCCATTCCCCATCCATGATGTCTCCATGAAAGGCTGGTTGCATCTACAGCTGATTCAGCTTACTCCATGAATTTTCTTTGGATTGACTCACAGGACCTACTGGTGACACCACCTCTAAAGGATATCCTGTGCAGTAAATATTTGTGTTGTATCCGTTCAATTATCCATGAAGTATTTTTTTCTTGTTCTTATACTATCTTGTTGGAATTCTTGCTACAAGTAAATAATAGCAGCTTTTAAAATTAATCGAATTGGTGTCCTCTTCATTATACCTTGCATATGTGGGTTTTTTTTTAATATGGTGGTAGAAAGCACCTACTGTATACTTCGATAGGTTTTAGAGATCCAAAATTCTAAATATACTTATTGTTTTGTATAAACATCTAGTTTGGATATACAGTCTTCACTCCCATGTGCAGAACCAAGCAAGTGGCTGCTGTTATGAGAACTTAATTCCTTATACTAAACTATTTGGCTGTGTACCCATGTTGCGGATTGTATGTGTTTTTGCCGCGAAAACGTTGCAAAAATGCATACAGCTTGAAAAACGCTTGTTTTCTGCTGGAAAAATGCATGCGAATTCCATGCGTTTTTCCCGCAGCGGGAGTTGCGGAAATGCTGCGGAAATTTCCGCAGCACCTCTGCAACGTGGGAACATAGCCTCAATGTAAACTATAACTAGTTTCACTTTCCACAGTTGAAAGGGGCAGCTAGGGAGCTGAATTTTTAGAAAAAAAATGTCACCATTGTATCACATTTAAGTGGGTATGTGATGCAAAATAATAGTCTGGTATGGCCACCTTAGCAAAAGAGAGCCTTTTTCATCAAACTGATGAAAACAGTCATCAACCAATATGCACCTAAAAATCACTGATTGTTTTCAAGGGTTTGTTGGTGGTTAAGCAGCTTCTATTACTGTTCCTCACACCTCAGTCACTATGTCATTAGAACGTACGTTGCAGGGTTGCACTTGGGGTGGAAGAAGCCATAGTGCAAGGCACAATAGGCATAAAGAGAAGTCTGATTTGGGATCTTAATCATTTGCAATATTTTGCAGGGTTAGAAGAATATGGTTTGCTCAGCTACAAGGGCTTGAACTAGCTTTAGAAGAGAGAGGCCAAAGCTGTCTAACAGCAAACTGCAGCTAAATGGAGATAGCATCATTCTCATGTCAATCTGCCTTTTATTGAATGTAGGTAAAAAATAAAAAAGCGCAATAGGGTTTTATCCAAGTAATAAAGAGAAAACAAAAGGATGGAGGTGCTCACCTTATGAGGTTGTGTGAGACACAACCTCTAGAATTTCTTAAATAACAGCATCTGCAACTTTCAAGGAAATATATACAAATGTGCCAAGGGTGATGGAAGTATCCTATGCTGCTGATTAACTGACAAGACATGGTGTGATGAAAAATTGCTGGTTTAGTGTCAATGCGTTTCAGAGTCACTTTCAAAACGCGTTGACATTAAATCATCAATTCTTCCTCTCATCGTGGCTTGGTATTTAATCAGCAGCATAGGATACTTCAATCACCCTTGTCACAATTTTATTGGATGTAGAAAAACAGGTATAAATTGAGAACAATTTTAAGTTGAGCATGTTTATTTAGCTATTAACAAATGCAATAGTTTACTGCTTTATTTTATGTATTGATTTTACTTGGTTATGTAGAACCATTAATTCCACAGCTCTTTACACATATTATCATTGCTGTCCCCATTGGGACTCACAATCTAATTTCCCTATCAGTACGTCTTTGGAGTGTGAGAGGAAATCAGAGAACCCGGAGGAAACCAACACAAGCATAGAGATAACACACAAACCTTGCAGATGTTGTTTTTGGTGGGATTTGAACCCAGGACTCCAGTGTTGCAAAGTTCCATCATCATTTTCTAGCAACTTCAGTCTAATGTGCATTGATACAAATATTAATGTCAAGATGGAAACTCCTGACAGTGCTGAATCTAGATATTTACTGCAATATATTGATAAAAGATTGTGTAAGGAGGGATTAGATTATAGTCATCTCCTACTGTCTTGCAATGTGCAAACTATTTAAAAAAAGAGAAGCACCAGAAGTATCATACAAATTGTGCGTACAACCTGCAGCTTCTTTAGACATAATTTCCCCTTACATGTAATTTATTTATTTTACACACTGTAGTGCAGCGATAGCACACTTATGCAGTGATTAGGCAGTAAAGTCCCTTTAATGCGGTCACTTCACAGCATTATTGTCCAATTCACACAAGTGTATAGCATTAATGTTCAGCTCACAGCACTACATAGTACCCAGTATCCTCTGGATCTCAGCCAGGCACATATCCTCTGGATTACACAGTCACTAAACACGCTGATCCAACTTCATGATGTTACCATGGGCAACTGCACCGCCATGTTAATGTCTTTTTACTCACAGCTTTCCACAGTACATGATATCCTTAAGATTACAGTTACTAAACATGCTAGTCCTCCTTCGGGCACAGGACTGTCTACCTCCAGTTCACCGCCGGGCACAAGATATCCACCTGCAAGACAAGTTGCCGTGGGTGACTGCACCACTGTGTAAGCTGTGGGTGCCAGGCGTCTCAGCTTTCCTGGTTATTTGGCTTTGTTGGCCTGTATTACTTCAGATAGGTGAAGCGCTGCAGAACCCGCTGCTCTATGCTCCTCCAAACACCAGACTGAAACTGATTCTGACACTGACACATCCAAACCCTTTCCTGCAGGGATTTTAACTTGGATCGATGGCCTTCAGCTTGGACCTGGAATGAAACTGACTACATGACTACCATCCTGCAGTCTGTTTCAAAATATAAAAATCCCAAAGCAGGTTTTCCCTAAATCTGCTTTAGACACTAGCATGCCCAAGGCTAACACTTATTCTTAGTCCGCATTGCAATCACAGCTACGCCTGTGACTGCAATGCACTCTCACGGCTTACATATGCCTCCATGTGCATCCTGGAGAGAATGCACAGTGACCCCTACCTATGACACCGATCACTGCCTCACAGCACTTGTATAGCACCAATTTTTCCGCAGAGTATTACAGACATTATCATCACTGTCCCCATTGCAGCTCAGAATCTACATTCCCTATAAGTATGTCTTTGGAATGTGGGAGGGAACTGGAGAACACAGAGGAAACCCATTGTTCTTCATTTTGTGTGCTCTGTAGCTGAGACAGACAAAGATTTCACACTAAATTAATTACCGAACAATTGTGAACTATATAATTTAAGTAAATTAGGTTTTGTTCTGTATGATAAATATTTGAATAATTGACAAGCAAAGTAACACAATAATGAATACATGTTCCATGCATTATTACAGTCATATCACTTGTGATCACAATGAATTGCACTTCCATACGACACACTTTGTTAGACTGATCACATATCACTTATTAATTTGACAAGGGCTTGTAGAATGAACACACTGAAATAACAAATTGAGTTCTACTAAACTGTGTACACAGCCTTGATAGCTGAATAATAGGAGTGCACTATTGGTTGTCCAGGGGGAAATTGTATAGTTGTGTGATTAATGAAAGTGTTAAGCAGGAAAAGAATAGGATGATACTAATTGGCGATAAACACAAGGCAATGAGATCAGAAAAACTCACATGAAATTGAAACATTGATTCTTTGACCCTCCTCCATCGATCATCCCCAAGGAGCTCTTCTATTTTCCATTAATCTACGGGCAACTCTCTCATTATCAGTAATCTTGATTAAAGTTTTAACATACATTGTCTTTGAGTTATCTTATCTGTAAAGATTATAGATTACTGCCGGCTTTGTAGATTCTTCTAATTAGCTTTTTTCATATGTATATTTTTATTGATTTTGCATTAAAAGACTGCTTTAGTAAAACAAGCTACCTTAGTATGAAAAACAAGAACTTTAAAAGCTTCCCAGGAGATAGATCAAACACTTCATCAACCGATTTGATCATTTTCTTTCTACCAAACAGTAAACACAATTTATTTGAGAACTTATTCTAGAATGCAGATATTTATAACCCATTCAATACCTTGTTCTGTTCTTTTTGATGAAACTCATTTTCTTGTTAAAGACCTACTAAACCTAAAATGTAAGAAAGCTTTTCAAGTCCTACTCATCACATTCATAGCCTTTGTTTGTAGGGAAAGGTTTCTTGATTGTAAAAGAAATGAAGATGTTTGAAACAAGTAATAATTTCAGGGAGAGGAAAAGTGTATTACACAGCAAAGTAAATTTCCTATAATCTCATTGGATTATACTGCAATAAGCTTATCCATAGTGTGAAATGACTGGCTATGCTGAAGACAGATGATGACAGCTGAGATTACTATTTCAATGTTTGTGTTTTAGGTTTTCATGGGAAGGTGGATTCTCTAAGATATAGGCTAGAGCGAGCAGCACAAGTCCAGTCGCTATGGTGCACTGGAGTGAGCCTTAATGGATGACACTTGTATCAGCAACAACCAGGACAGCAGAGTATGTAAGATGGCAGATAAGCTGTCACGATCCATTTTTGGATCTGTGTCAGAGTCTGCACTCTCTTATATAAACCTTTTTCCTTTCTGGCCCTTGGGGGTTAATATGTTTTTTTGCCCCCGGCGGCCGCTGGTGTTACTACAAGTTTAATTATTCATTTGGAGACCAACCAAGCTGGACTCAGGAGCAGGTTGTGTTGCAGTGGAGCTCCAGCCATCCCCTTGTTCTGGTGCCTTACTCTGCTGCTCGGAGTATTAGCAGCAGAGAGAAGCTAAGTCTTGTTTTTTAGTTTATTTTACCCTTAGGTGTCTGTCGTATCTTTTTTTGTTTGTTATTTGGTGCACTACACGTTTTCCCTGTCTCACCTCCTGGGGGGGGGGTTGGGGGTTTAGCTCAGGGCTAAACAGGAGATAGGGAAAGGTCGGGGAATTGGGCCTCACTACCATCAAGTGTACCCCCAAATTAAGGAGAGTCAGGGCACCCCCTTAGCCTGAGGGGCTGTTCAGGGGCCTAGGTAACACATCCCCTGTTTACCTGCTAATGCCCCGTGACATTAACACAGGAGGTAGCACAGATGAAGAAAAGTCATATGGGTAACAGAAACTGTAAAGCAGTGTTCCCCAACTTCAGTCCTCAAGAGCCACCAACCAGTCATGTGTACAGGATTTCCTTAGTATTGCACAGGTGAGGGAATTATTGCTTAGGTAGGTGATGCAATTATCACTTGGGCAATACTAAGGAAATCCTGAAAACATGACCTATTTGTGGCTCTTGAAGACTGGAGTTGCAGAACATCACTGTATAGGACAATAGTTTATTCCTACAGGATTGCAGTTAATCATAGTAATGCAGTCTGTTATCTCCAAAAAGGGCAATGATTAAATACAGGAATGACAGAGAAGTAAATGCAGTTTGGTATTTTCCAGGAGATAACTGTCTAAAGGGCCTGTCACACTAAGCGATATCTCTAGCAATATCGCTATAACTTGTGACATTATAGCGATATTGCTAGCGATATCGCTGTGTCTGATACTTACCTACGACCCGCTCCCACGCTGGTTATTGCTGATCACGCGAGAACAAGCTGGACTATTTCTCGTCGTCAGGTTCCTGCGGCGCTTCCTGTGAAGGGATGAGCGACGAGTGTGGAGCCGGGCGGGAGGACGCAGGATCGCCTAGTGTGACAGGTAAGTAACGACCCCCGACCCCTGCTATGTCGCTGGTGAAATCTGCCTGTGTGGCAGCTCACTAGCGACCACTTAGCGATGCACCAGCGATCCTGACCGCGTCATATCGCTGGTCGGGATCGCTGGTGCATCGCTAAGTGTGACAGTACTTTAATAGTAGCGATCTATGCACACTGGGAAATGTATCAAGGAAATGATTAACCTCAGGATAGCATTCTAGTATAGGCAAACCAGAGATTGTCTTGAAGAGGTCCATTATCTTCATTGCTGAAACCAGGTGTTAACAGCACAGAACAGTTGTGAGAAATTGACAAATTGCTTGTTGAGAGGTAGATGTGGACAACATCTAGTAAGGCCTGTTTCACACATCAGTTTTTCACCATCAGTCAAAATCCACCAAAATTTGAAAATGGCGGATCCGCTTTTCTTGTGGCGGATCTGCGGTTTTTTTCCATTGAGATACATTAGTGGCGGATTTTGACGGATGGTCGTCCGTTACTTCCGCTATTCGGCGGATCCGCCAGATTTTTGGCGGATTCTGTCTGAGGTGAACGGACTTTGCAACGTTTTTTGGCGCCGTCAAAATGGCGGGAGACGGCAGATCCGCCGTCGTCCGCCATTTGATAGAATGGCCGCCTATGGGCGGCGGATCCACCGGGATCTGCTATTTAGCGGAATCCGCTTTTTCGCACTGAGCATGCTCAGAAAGAAAGATACTTTTCCAGACAGTCCAAAAGCTATATAAAGGTGGGCTAATTAATCATTGGGCCCAGACATCCGGCACCAGCGACACAGAGAAGACAGAGAAGATAGAGACAGAGCCTGCCAGCCATCAACCGCCCAGCAGCAAGACCCCTGCAACCACAAGCCAGGAGCAAGAAGAGCACCTGACAAGCACCAAGCCACGACCAAGATGCCTGCCAGTGCCAGCCAGCACCAACAGCCTGTCAGCAAAGCCTGCAATTGTGTGAGTATAAAACTAATATGTGTGTGTGTGTGTGTGTGTGTTTCACCTGCCTGTGTGTGTGGCCTGGCTGTGTATTGCCTGCCTGTGTGTGTTCTGCCTGTGTCCATGGCCTCCCAGTGTTGCATGTTTGTGCGTGTGTATTTTTATTATGGGTTTTTTTCATCCATTAATTTTTTTTCTGTTGCATGTGTACTGCATTTTATTTTCATACTACTGTAATTTTATTTGCATATTTTCAAGTCTGCTGTGACTGTGTTATGTGTATTGTATGTGGTGTAACTGTGGTATTGTATGTGGTGTTGTATGTTTTCTGGATTTTTTTTATTTTTCATTTATTGTGGTATTTAAAATAAAGAGCATGGTAGCTCCTACTTGTGAAAAAAATTGATAAAAACTGTGTATAAAAACTGTACATAGTATTATTTTAAAACCAGGTAAAATTAAGTATTTATATACGTGCAAAAAAGGTAACATTAAGTGTTGGTGTTTGGTATACAAGTGTGGTTATACTCTCAGGGAGAGATTTTCAGGGGAATTACACACATGCAATCACTTAAAATTGTGGGTAAACTCTCAGTGAGAGATTGTCAGGGAATTACACACATGCAATCACTTAAAAGTGTGGGTATATTCTCAGTGAGAGATTGTCAGGGAATTTACACACATGCAATCACTTAAAAGTGTGGGTATACCTCTCAGTGAGAGATTTTCAGGGAATTACACATATGCAATCACTTAAAAGTTTGGGTATACTCTCAGTGAGAGATTGTCAGGGAATTACACACATGCAATCACTCAAAAGTGTGGGTATACTCTCAGTGAGAGATTGTCAGGGAATTTACACACATGCAATCACTTAAAAGCGTGGGTATACTCTCAGTGAGAGATTGTCAGGGAATTTACACACAGGCAATCACTTAAAAGTGTGGGTATACTCTCAGTGAGAGATTGTCAGGGAATTACACACATGCAATCACAGTGTGGTTACACTCTCAGTGAGAGATTGTCAGGGAATTACACACATGCAATCACTTAAAAGTGTGAGTATACTGCCAGTGAGAGACTGTCAGGGAATTCCACACATTAAATACCAATGAAGAGTTTTTTTATATTATTAAAACTTTATTTATACTTTCAGATCATTTCAGGAATTCCAGACCGCAGCAAACCCACCAGGCTGAAGCATACCCACCAGACCGCAGCCGAGCAGTATAGGAAAAGAGTTCAGTTTTCCCAGTAAGTATAAAGGCCTGAAAGCATTTCTTATCCTTTGTTTAGTAGCTTAACAAGTGTCTTTATACTTGCAGATCAGTTCAGGACCGCAGAAGACCCGCCAGACTGCAGCAGACCCGCCAGTCCGCAGCAGACCCGCATATGAAAAGACTTCAGTTTTCACAGTAAGTATAAAGACCTGAAAGCTTTTGTTATTCTTTGTATAGTAGCTTATCAAGTGTTTTTATACTTGCAGATCAGTTCAGGAAGGACTGCAGACCCGCCAGGCCGCAGCAGACCCGCCAGACCGCAGCAGACCCGCCAGGCTGCAGCAGACCCGCATAGGAAAAGACTTCAGTTTTCCCAGTAAGTATAAAGGCCTGAAAGCTTTTGTTATCCTTTGTATAGTAGCTTAACAAGTGTTTTTATACTTGCAGATCAGTTCAGGAAGGACTGCAGACCCGCCAGGTCGCAGCAGACCCACCAGGCATCAGCAGACCCGCAAGGCCGCAGCAAACCCACCAGCCAGACCGCAGCAAACCCGCAAGCTACGCCGGAGCAATAATGTCTTCTTCTGGGAGCTCCCCCTCACATCATCAGGGAACTGAGGTTATATAAATAATGGTTTTTTTACTCTTATTTTACACGATTTTTTTTTTAACAATATATGCATGTATTATGTTTTCACAGGAAGCTGAATCTGAGGAACTTCCAGGAGGAGACATGCAGGGTGGAGAAATGCAAGGAGGGGGCGCGCAGAGTGTAAGTTTAGCAGATACAAAAGCTCACATACATACATACATAATGCTACACCCAACACAAACATTCATCACGGCACACACAATAACTACGCATCCATCCAACCAAAAAACTTTTTTTGTTTTACAGTCTTCACTAGTGTTGAGCATTACGATACCGCAAATATTGGGTATCGGCCGATATTCGCGGTATCGGAATTCCAATACTGAGTTCCGATACTTTTTGCATATCGAATACCGGAATCCGAAGTTCCCATAATGCTATGAACCAGTTTGATTTGATTCAGCCAATGAGGAATCCTCAGAAGTGTGGGCACATCCTGTTAGGCATGTAGGCATGTTAACTAATGGCATGGCTGTGATTGGCTGCTGAAATGATGTCGTGATGCACTATAAAAGCCGCCGCCGCCATTTAGGGTTCACTCTGCTGTGAATTCAGTTAGGGACAGGCTGCTGTTCAAGACTCTGAAGGACAGTTAGAGATAGCGATTTGCTATATAAGATTGTGCTTTACCCAGGCTACATTATCAATCACTGTAGCTTTCTTTTGCTTTGCAGAACTGTTCACAGCTGTCTGCAAGGTCTGTAAGAGTGCAGCTCACGCTGTAGTGTGTCCTGCAGCCACCTCTGGTTGTAGGCCGCTCAGCGTGCGTCACTGCCTCATACATATTTATTTTTCTTTTATTGCTGCACATTTTTCATTAATTCTCCTATGAGTGTGCATCCATCCGTATCCATCTACATTGGTTGCAAACACTATAGGAGTAGACAGCGGAGCCTTTCTGCAGCCTTTCAGTGCTAGTGCCCAGTTCTCTGCACTGTTCATGGCTGTCTGTGAGGTCTCTGTGTTTGAGTGCAGCTCACGTAGTGTGTTCTGCAGCCACCTCTGGTTGTAGTCCGCTCAGCGTGCGTCACTGCCTCATACATAGTCCTTTTTTTGTTTTATTGCAGCTCATTTTTCCTGATTTTTTTTCTCCTATTAGTGTGCTTCCATCCGTATCCATCTACATTGGTTGGTTGCAAACACTATATAGGAGTAGATAGAGGAGCCTTTTTTCTGTCTTGTGCCCTGCAGTCGCAGCCAGATTAGTATTAGCCTATTTTTTGGAGCCTCATCTATTACATTGTAGGTTACCTTCCTGCATTGTAATAGCTCCAAAAAGTTTGTGATACCATCGCTTTCACATCTTTGGTCACATCCTTTTTGTTTTTTTGAAAAAAAACACGTAAATAAAGTTCACCAAACACTCCACTTGACTGTTGTGTAGGCCACATTAGCTCATATTAAAGTGTAGTCCACACACTTTATAAAATTAGTGTTTCTTATACCTGTTAGCAGATGTTCAGGAATAAGCACACTAAGCCCCCCTTTGTACTTTTCTGCCTATCTTTATCAGTCTACCAAGATGAAGAAGGCACGTGGTCGTGGGCGTGGAGTTTCAGCAGGGAGAGGACGAGGGGATTCTATGCCTGCTGCAGGCACCAGTGACTCAGCATCCCCCAGTTTTACCAGGCAACAGTCCTTTATGCAACCAACGCAACCCAGAAAATATTATTAAGGCAAAAACTCAAAATTCAATTCATAAACCACAAGAAAAAAGTATAAATTGCCAAAAATTACAAATTTTATTGCATGCCATACAATATTTAATGAAACAAGAAATGACAAGGACACTGCTATCCAAAACAGGGAGCCTATATTGCACAGTTGCCCAAATTAGCATACATTCATTAAGTACTAAAAAATACTAAATAGTATATTATGAAGAAACATCATATATATGCTATACTAAAATGTCAATATACATACATAGGGATTAAATCCATATAAACTTATCTGGACTAATAGGAGCTTTCCATAATGGAAACAGGCATAGCCTATCTACTATTCCATATAGAGCCTAAGTGCCCAAATTGTATCGCTACACTATTAGTAAGTACCTCATAATCCCAAAAAGTGGTGTGTGAATAAAAAGACATTCCCCAAAAGGGCACTTACAAGATTAAAGTATATGGCGCTGGCTTCCCCGTCTCCCCAACGCGCGTTTCGCTTCTTCATCAGGAGGCGTGTCTAAGGGCTTGGTAAGTAAGCATTATATACAGTGGACGGCCAATCATAAATGAGAAGACCGCACACGTCACTAAATTGCCATGTGGCGCATCCTAAATACGTGCCGCCGCTTCCAGCTTTTATGGCGCATGTACCGCTAACGTCACACTCAAAGTAATTGACTTTGGGCTCGCAGACCTGGAGTAAAAGCGGTGACGCGTCGCCATAGCGACCGCGCAAGCGCACTCCTCTCCTACTGTCTACTCGCCAGAAAGTCGGAGCTGACAAAGCTAGACATGCGCACTAGGAGCAGCGGTTAAATCAAATTAAACTATATCATACACGGAACAATATAAAGGATCATTTAATTCTAATATATATCCCAAAGGACCACGTCTCAATGAACTCTATGTAGAGCTACATAATACTAATGTGACTACATGTGCATCTAAAAATATAAAATTATAAATGGCACTTAGAGCAGTGTAATGGAAAATATTACATACATGACCAATTACTTGTGAAAATTGCAAAAAATTGCTAAGTGATATATTATCATAGTACACATTCAAAATTGGTGAAAAAAATTCATTAATTGTGTTATTCAAATTAAATATAAAATTAGAGTAATAGACACACTAAAAATATCCTGAAATAGGAAACTACCTACAGTATAGCTCATAAGAGAATATACACCCAGAGCAAGAAAAGATATCAAAACGAACATCCAGCTCAATACATAATCATGAGATACATTATTACACAAAAAAACATGCAAATATTAATACAAGATTCTTGTGTATTCCATGAAGTCCCTTGTGATTAGATCCCTGCTATATATATTCACTGGTCATCCTTTGTAGGAACGAGATATATATAGCAGGGATCTAATCACAAGGGACTTCATGGAATACACAAGAATCTTGTATTATTATATGCATGTTTTTTTGTGTAATAATATATCTCCTGATTATGTATTGAGCTGGATGTTCGTTTTGATATCTTTTCTTGCTCTGGGTGTATATTCTCTTTTGAGCTATACTGTAGGTAGTTTCCTATTTCAGGATATTTTAAGTGTGTCTATTACTCTAATTTTATATTTAATTTGAATAACACAATTAATGAATTTTTTCACCAATTTTGAATGTGTACTATAATAATATATCACTTAGCAATTTTTTGCAATTTTCACAAGTAATTGGACATGTATGTAATATTTTCCATTACACTGCTCTAAGTGCCATTTATAACTCTACTATGTATTATGATAACATTTCACGTAGCAATTTTTGCATTTTTCACAAGTAATTGGTCATGTATGTAATATTTTTTATTACTCTGTACCAAGTGCCATTTATAATTTTATATTTTTAGATGCACAAGTAGTCACATTAGTATTATGTAGCTCTACATATAGTTCATTGAGACATGGTCCTTTGGGATATATATTAGAATTAAATGATCCTTTATATTGTTCCTTGTATGATATAGTTTAATTTGATTTAACCGCTGCTCCTAGTACGCATGTCTAGCTTTGTCAGCTCCGACTTTCTGGCGAGTAGACAGTAGGAGAAGCGTCGCTGCTTCTATTCCAGGTCTGCGAGCCCGAAGTCAATTACTTTGAGTGTGATGTTAGCGATACATGCGCCATAAAAGCTGGAAGCGGCGGCACGTATTTAGGATGCGCCACATGGCAATTTAGTGACATGTGCGGTCTTCTCATTTATGACTGGCTGTCCACTGTATATAATGCTTACTTACCAAGCCCTTAGACACTTCTCCTGATGAAGAAGCGAAACGCGCGTTGGGGTGACGGGGAAGCCAGCGCCATATACTTTAATCTTGTAAGTACCCTTTTGGGGAATGTCTTTTTATTCACACACCACTTTTTGGGATTATGAGGTACTTACTAATAGTGTAGCGATACAATTTGGGCACTTAGGCTCTATATGGAATAGTAGATAGGCTATGCCTGTTTCCATTATGGAAAGCTCCTATTAGTCCAGATAAGTTTATATGAATTTAATCCCTATGTGTGTATATTAACATTTTAGTATAGCATATATATGATGTTTCTTCATAATATACTATTTAGTATTTTTTAGTACTTAATTAATGTATGCTAATTTGGGCAACTGTGCAATATAGGCTCCCTGTTTTGGATAGCAGTGTCCTTGTCATTTCTTGTTTCATTAAATATTGTATGACATGCTATTGCATTTAATAAAATTTGTAATTTTTGGCAATTTATACTTTTTTCTTGTGGTTTATTAATTGAATTTTGAGTTTTTGCCTTAATAATATTTTCTGGGTTGTGTTGGTTACTATTGTTACTTCTGTATTTTAACAGATTATACCCAATTTTTGGTCACGATGGACCTTAAAGCTAGGGAATTGACCTGGCTACAAAAAGCTTCTAATATATTTGTTCAAGGAACTGCTTCCAATTTTAATGATACCCAGTTTTATTTTAAAGAACTGACCCGGAACCATATAAATCTTGTTCATAAAAAGACACGATTATGGTGGACTAAGATCTCACTGGACAACTATTTAAGATTGAAAATAATTCCCAGAGGCTTACGTGTTTAATTATTTCCGTCTTTTGAATTGGATGATGACCTGCTTCTTAAAAAATGGGAGGAATGTGCAACTAACTGTTCTTTGTCTTTTATGCAAATTATTAATGAAAAGAATATTAAATTACTTGCTGAGACTGATTCACTGATTGAGCAGTCACAGAATTCGATGAGTCAGAAATTTCAAACTGAGCAGTTGAATTCTTTCTACAAGGACCTTGAGCGTGATCTGAGTAAATGGGAACAAGATGTTAGCACAATAAAAACTAAGAAATACCAAAGAGATGTCTATGACTATGAAACTAAAAAAGTGTATCATTGGCAGTTTAAAACACCTAAATTGGATAAACCATTGAATAGGAGTTCTTCCGAAATATCATTATCCTCACATGCAAGTAGTGTATCCTCCAATTCTGAACCAGAAGCTGGAGGTTATTCAAGTGTTAGAACAAGATTTGGAGGAAAAAGGAAGCATCGAGATTATAAAGCAAAACATGACGATTACAGATGTAATGATCACCCTAAGGTAGTAAACCTTTTGGTACATAGTCTTTCTGATGTTCAGATTAACCTGCTTGAGAAAGGTTTAACTTTTTCTCCTGGTACTCCTTTAGATGTGTTTACGGCAATAAAGGATGTGCACTTGTTTGCCAGAAAGCTGATCCTTAAACGATTTCATGAAAAATCCAATACGAACATGGGATTCGACACTAGGGAAGAGAGGGAAGCTTTGGCTATTTTGGAGTCCTTGGCGGATGAGAATTGTACCCCTGCGGTTAGTGATCTCCCTAATTATCTTTTTAATAAATCAAAAAAATTCCCTAGTCTCAATATTTGTCCGGCAGTTGACATTTTTGTAAAATTGGTTTCCACTGATATTGAGAAATTAAGAACTATTCCGTTTAAAAATAAGAATAGTCAGTCCATTGAGGCTGCTATAAATGAGTTGAAATCTTGGTCCGACGTAACATTCAAGCCTGCCGACAAAGGTGGGAATTTGGTTATTTGGCCGAACACACTTTATGAGAAACAAGCTATGAGGCTGCTGTCGGATAAAAATTGCTATAAGAAATTGACACATAATCAGTTAATATCTTTTCAAGAAAAATTGTGTGATATTGTAATTAAGGCTTTTCATAATATAATTTCTAAAAAAATGAAGGACACTATTGTTGGAATTAAACCACGACTTCCAACATTTTATTTGATTTCAAAATTGCACAAAAATTCGATTGATCCTCCAGGGAGACCCATAGTCTCTGGGAACAGGGGGCTCTGTGATGTGGTGTGTCAATTTCTTGACCACTATCTAAAACCACTGGTCTCTACATTACCTTCTTTTATTAAAGATACGACATCCGCCCTGGGTCATTTTGATGGATTGGAATTACAGGATAACATGCTGATGGTGACCGCGGATGTGGAGAGTCTGTATACCTCAATTAGACATGAGGATGGTCTTTGTGCGGTGTCGTGGTATCTACATTCCAGTAACCTTGAAAAACCTCTGGTTGAGACCTTAATTCTTCTTTTGGAGTTCATATTGAAGCACAACTGTTTCACTTTTAATAACAAGGTTTTTCTTCAGCTCCAAGGAACAGCCATGGGGGCATGTTGTGCCCCCTCGTATGCCAACTTGTTCCTTGGGGCTTGGGAACTTGACATATTTCAGAGCAACCCGGTGAGCCAGATGGACAAAATCCATAAATGGATTCGTTATATTGACGACATCTGGTTAATCTGGGAAGGCTCGGTGGAACAGTTGGATGCTTTGATGGTCGAGCTCAATAATAACTGTTTGAATATCAAGTTGACTTATTCTTATGGTCGCAGAGTTAATTTTCTGGATGTGGATATTCAATGTATGGGGGATGGCCATTTGTCCACGGATGTGTACCGTAAACCCACATCGACTAATGCTCCTTTACATGCGGACTCTTCTCATCCGCGTTCAACCATCAGCAGTATCCCAATTGGTCAGCATCTAAGAATTAAAAGAATTTGTTCGACTAAAGAGACATTTGATCATCAGGCAAAAGATTTATATTCCAGGTTCCGTGAACGTGGATATAGCCATAGAGCCATTCGGCAGGGATATCAGAGAGCTTGTGGGGTTACTAGGAATGAATTATTATATAATTCTTCCACTAAGGATAAAAGCATTAATCCACCGGTCAGATTGATTACCCCATTTAATAATCAATGGGAGGCTCTGAAAGGGATCTTTCAGAAGCATTGGGATGTTCTTAAAATGGACCCCATTATTAAAAATATAATTCCATCATCCCCTTTAGTCACTGCTAAAAGATCAAAAAATTTGCGAGATTTATTAGTGAGAAGTCACTATGAGAGTTTTAAAAACAATTCGGCTAGTCAGCCTATTAAGGGCTTTTTTCCTTGTGGGCTTTGTAAAGCCTGTAGAAATTTAATAAAATGTAAAGAATTTTCTAATTTGGAGGGGTCCCGTACTTTTAAAATTCTGCATCGCCCTACCTGTTCATCCACAGGGGTCATTTATGACGCTCAATGTCCTTGTGGATTGATTTATGTAGGAATGACTACTCGAGAATTAAAAATTCGTGTACGAGAACACGTACGTGATATTGAAAAGGCAAAGAACTCGGACCCTATGGATACGTTGAAGACTCTTGCGAAGCACTTTAAGGATCATCATAAGTCGGATTCAAGTAAGCTGGTTGTCAGAGCTATTGATCAGGTGTCCCTTGGCCCTAGGGGGGTGATTTCTTTAAAAGCTTATCCCAGGTAGAAAGTAGGTGGATATACAGACCATTCCATCACCCCTTTTGGGCTGAATAAGAGTTTCGGTTTTAGTTCATTCTTATAATTATAATCCTTCTGGTTTTTTGAGGGCTGGTTATTTTATTTATTGTTTTTATAGATTTTAATTTTGATTTTTGATTTTTTGTTTAGGTTTCAAATTTGATGGACGGACATTGACTGTTTTCTTCACTGGTCATCCTTTGTAGGAACGAGATATATATATAGCAGGGATCTAATCACAAGGGACTTCATAGAATACACAAGAATCTTGTATTATTATTTGCATGGTTTTTTGTGTAATAATGTATCTCCTGATTATGTATTGAGCTGGATGTTCGTTTTGATATCTTTTCTTGCTCTGGGTGTATATTCTCTTTTGAGCTATACTGTAGGTAGTTTCCTATTTCAGGATATTTTTAGTGTGTCTATTACTCTAATTTTACATTTAATTTGAATAACACAATTAATGAATTTTTTTCACCAATTTTGAATGTGTACTATGATAATATATCACTTAGCAATTTTTTGCAATTTTCACAAGTAATTGGTCATGTATGTAATATTTTCCATTACACTGCTCTAAGTGCTATTTATAACTCTACTATGTATTATGATAACATTTCACGTAGCAATTTTTGCATTTTTCACAAGTAATTGGTCAAGTATGTAATATTTTTGATTACTCTGTACCAAGTGCCATTTATAATTTTATATTTTTAGATGCACATGTAGTCACATTAGTATTATGTAGCTCTACATATAGTTCATTGAGAGATGGTCCTTTGGGATATATATTAGAATTAAATGATCCTTTATATTGTTCCATGTATGATATAGTTTAATTTGATTTAACCGCTGCTCCTAGTGCGCATGTCTAGCTTTGTCAGCTCCGACTTTCTGGCAAGTAGACAGTAGGAGAGGAGAGCGCTTGCGCTGTTGCTATGGCGACGCGTCGCCACTTCTACTCCAGGTCTACGAGCCCGAAGTCAATTACTTTGAGTGTGACCTTAGCGGTACATGTGCCATAAAAGCAGGAAGCGGTGGCACGTATTTAGGATGCGCCATATGGCAATTTAGTGACGTGTGCGGTCTTCTCATTTATGACTGGCCGTCCACTGTATATAATGCTTACTTACCAAGCCCTTAGACACGCCTCCTGCCCTTTTGGGGAATGTCTTTTTATTCACACACCAATTTTTGGGATTATGAGGTACTTACTAATAGTGTAGCGATACAATTTGGGCACTTAGGCTCTATATGGAATAGTAGATAGGATATGCCTGTTTCCATTATGGAAAGCTCCTATTAGTCCAGATAAGTTTATATGGATTTAATCCCTATGTGTGTATATTGACATTTTAGTATAGCATATATATGATGTTTCTTCATAATATACTATTTAGTATTTTTTAGTACTTAATGAATGTATGCTAATTTGGGCAACTGTGCAATATAGGTTCCCTGTTTTGGATAGCAGTGTCCTTGTCATTTCTTGTTTCATTAAATATTGTATGGCATGCTATTGCATTTAATAAAATTTGTAATTTTTGGCAATTAATACTTTTTTCTTGTGGTTTATGGACAGTCCTTTATGCGCAGCTTTGTAGGACCTCGCCGTACCCCACTGCTGCGGGACGAACAAATTGAAGCCGTTGACGGATGGATGGCAGCTAACGCATCGACTTCAATTACTTCCACATCCTCTCAGGGCCAGAGCACTGAAGAGCAACCATCTGTCTCTTCACCACCTGCCAAAATGCCCAGGCAGTCAGAGAGCCCTGGACAGGAGCCATCTCTACTTCTGTTCTCTGAATTTCTTGGCTTGGAAGCAGGGGCCAGCCAAGCAGCATTCTAGAATATGAAGAAGAGGGAGTATGCAGTGATGCGCAACTGCTTTGTCCCTCTGAATCATAGAGGCGGGTGGGCCAGTGCCTATGGTCAGCACACCTCAGTACGCATCATATGATGAGACTCAGGTGCCACTTTCTGATGCGTACTGTGCTGGCGAGACTACCCAGGAGAAGCAGGTGTTTGAAGAGGGGAGTGTAGATGATGAGGTCCTTGACCCATCATGGCGTGAGGAACAGGAAGGTGGTGGGAGCAGCTCTGAGGAAGAGATTCCCCAAATGGCCAAAACAGGAGGGAGAGGGAGGGGACAGACTTGCTTGCCTGTAGCCTCCACTTCGGCACCCGTTAGGAGCATTCCTCTTCCAAAACCCAAAACGGGCGCTCCCAGGACTTGCAGTGCGTGGTCGTTTTTTGACACAGTTGCAGATGACATTTCCTTTGTCAAATGCAAGCTGTGTAATCATAAATTCAAAAAAGGGAAAAGTGTCAGCAAACTCAATACCACAAATATGTGGAAACATGTGCTGACCAAGCAAGTGGTGGAGTTACAAAGACGCACTGAAGACGTAGGCCAAACTACAGCACCACCTACCACCTCTTCAGCTCGTGTTGTAGCCTCTTCCTCCAGCTCACACACAGCTGGTTCGGCTTCCTCACAGGATCGCCATGGAAGAACCTCTGGCACTGTTGTCCAGAGACCCAGTGACATTCCTCCCACAGCACCACGTTCCCTGTCATCCTCACACTCCCAGGCCACTCTACAGCCATCGGTAGCATAGGCATGGGAGAAAAGGCGGTCATACTCGGCAAGCCATTCCCGAGTACAGGCTCTGAATGCTGGCATTGCAAAACTACTGGCCCTTGAAATGCTCTCATTCAGGCTGGTGGAGACTGACACCTTCCGTAACTTCATGGCAATAGCAGTCCCACAATACACCGTGCCCAGCCACTTTTATTTCAGCAGGCAAGCCGTCCCTGCCCTGCAAAAGCATGTGGAGGAAAAAATTAAACATGCGCTACTAAACGCCATCAGTAGCAAGGTCCACCTGACCACCGATGCGTGGACCAGTACCCATGGACAGGGACGATACCTTTCCCTCACTGCCCATTGGGTCAATGTTGTGGAGCTGGGTACAGATCTTGAGAGAGGCGCTGTCCGTGTTCTGCCAACTCCAAGGATTGCAGGAATCCAGTCTGTACACATTGAGTCCTCCTCATATTCCATTTCCTCAGAATCAGCGCTGCAGGAGCTGTCACGGTCTACCTCCACATGGACCCATGAACGCTTACCCGATATGAGCACAGCCATGGCCACACGTCAACAGGCCGTACTGAAATTAATTTCTTTGGGGAATCGAAGCCACACAGCGCAGGAGCTCTGGAATGCCATCGAGCGATGTGTGGTTTGTGCCAGCGAATCTCCAGCCAGGCTTGGTAGTTTGTGACAATGGCCGAAATCTGGTGGCAGTTCTGGGCCTAGGCAACCTCACTCACATCCCATGTCTGGCACATGTGCTCAACTTGGTCATGCAGAGCTTTCTGAGGGACTATCCAGATCTTGATGCACTGCTGCACAAGGTCCGCCTAGAGTGCACTCACTTGTGGGGTTCCAGCATGGCAAGATCGCGCATTGCAGCTCTGCAGCGCCGATTCCGCCCTCCGGAACATCGCATCATATGTGACCTACCCACCAGGTGGAATTCAACGTTACATATGTTGGAGCGGTTGTGTGAGCAGTAGGCAGCAGTAATAGAGTACCAGCTGCATCAGGCGCAAACAAGTCGCACTGTGCGCCGGTCACACTTCAGCACCACTGAGTGGGCCTCTATGAAGGACATCTGCCACGTTTTGCGTGCCTTTGATGATTCCACGCGGATGGGGAGTGCAGATGATGCACTAGTCAGCATGACTGTCCCCCTTATCTGCCTGCTTCAAAAAACACTGCAAGCACTAAGGGAGGAGGTTTTGGAAGAGGTAGAGGATGAGGAGTCACAAATGCTATCTGCTTCTGGACAGTCTGCGCAACGTGGTTCCTCACAAAGGCTTAGGCAGGGGACACTTTGTGAGGAGGATGAGGAGGAGTCAATGGCGGAGGAAGACATCTCTCCAGAGGAGGGAGGTACACAATGCTCTAGTAGTCAGTATGTAGAGCGAGGGTGGGGTGATGCAGAGCAGGCAGAGATGACGCCTCAAGCAGGGGACAGCGTTAATTGGGCAGTTGGGAGTCTTCAGCACATGTTTGATTTCATGCTGCAGTGCCTGAGAAACGACCGCCGCATCGCTCACATTCTCAACACGGCTGATTATAGGGTGTACACCCTCCTAGATCCTCGCTACTGGGACAATTTACAAAGCCTCATAACACCGTTGAACCGGGAGCATAAAATGCAGGAGTGCCAAGACACACTGGTGCATTCCATCATGGTCTCCATTCCACCCGAGAGCAGTGCTGCTAGTGCTTTACAAAGCAGCTCTGAGCGTCGAGGCAGTGGAGGAAGCTCTGCACAAAGAGGGAGCAGAGGCAGTGCCTCAGCACAAGGCAAGACCAGTATGGCCCAAATGTGGAAAAGTTTTGTGTGCCTGCCACAAATGTCTACACCGTCACAGACGGCTCCAGTCAGCAGGAGACAACGTTTCCGTCAGATTGTGACAGACTACATGTCTTGCCCTGTCAGTGTACTCCCAGACGGCTCTTCCCCCCTTCAAGTTTTTGATCTCTAAGCTGGATACATGGCCAGAGCTTAGCCAGTATGCATTGGAGGTGCTGGCTTGCCTGCTGCTAGTGTGTTATTAGAATGCGTCTTTTGTGCCGCAGGTGGTGTACTAACAGACCGTCGCACGCGACTATCCTCCGATAACGTTGACCGGCTTACTTTTCTGAAAATGAACAAGGCCTGGATCTCGCCGGAATTTGCCAGTCCTCTTCCAGAATAAAAAATTGGTTGGCAACAGTATCCAGGTCTCCTGTTGTTGTCATGTTTCTACCACCTGAACTGTAATCCCTGGGCTCCAACACCGCCAGTTGCTGCTAAGTGCCGTCTGCACAGTCATCACATGCTCCAGTGTTATTGGGGTTCAGTAACGTCAGCTGATCCCCTGCTGTGTGTCCGGCAATTTCTCCTGCTCTGTCCACATTCACACTACTACAGATATAAAACTTGCTCCAATTAGGCCTCAGCCTAAACCCTGATTGAACCTGGGCTCCAACACCGCCAATTGTTGCTCAGAAGAGCCGTCTGCACAGAGAAAAACACATGCTCCAGGGTTAGTGAGGTTCAGTAACGCCAGCTGCTCCCCTGCTGTGTGTCCGGCAAAGTCTCCTGTTGCCTCCACATTCATCCCAACATCAGATATTAAACTTGCTCCAATTCGGCCTTAGCCTACTCCATCAATGACCCTGGGCTCCAACACCGCTAGTTGTTGCTCAGAAGTGCCATCTGCACAGAGAAAAACACTAGCTCCTGTGTTAGTGGGGTTCAGTAACGCCAGCTGCTCCCCTGCTGTGTGTCTGGCAAAGTCTCCTGCTGCCTCCACATTCATCCCAACATCAGATATAAAACTTGCTCCAATTAGGCCTCAGCCTAAACCCTGATTGAACCTGGGCTCCAATACCGCCAGTTGCTGCTCAGAAGTGCCGTCTGCACAGAGAAAAACACTAGCTCCTGTGTTAGTGGGGTTCAGTAACGCCAGCTGCTCCCCTGCTGTGTGTCCGGCAAAGTCTCCTGCTGCCTCCACATTCATCCCAACATCAGATATAAACTTGCTCCAATTAGGCCTTAGCCTACTCCATCAATGACCCTGGGCTCCAACACCGCCAGTTGTTGCTCAGAAGTGCCATCTGCACAGAGAAAAACACTAGCTCCTGTGTTAGTGGGGTTCAGTAATGCCAGCTGCTCCTGTTGTGAACTCATTGTCTGCTCCTCCTTCCGTTCTCCCTCTGGTGGTGACAGGAGGTAGTGAGGTTGGTTTAATTGGTAGTGATCTGCCACCTGATGAGGAGGATAACGATTGGATCTCTGTAGTATCAGAATGGATATAAGACAGCCGACGCCCTATCCTGGTGCTGGTGATTCAGTCTACTTCTCAGGTCTTGGACTTCAGCTCTGTTCTAGTCTTCTCAAGTTAAGTTTGTTTTTTCTATTGTTCACACTTGCTCTTCTTGGTCAATTCAGTTTTTTGTGGTCAGCCAGCCCCTGCTGGGGTTGTGCCAAATTTCCACTCCCATTTATCTGTATTTGCCTTTTGGTCCCTTATTAGATTGGCCTCTTTTTGCTCTGTCTCAGAATATTTCAGAGTGCTGATATAGTGGGAGAAGTCTAGTGACTTCAGGGTTAATTTTGCTATCAGAAGTGTTGGACATTATTTTGGTGGGGTTTTTGGCAGATTGCAGACAGTGTCTTTCCTTTCCTGTCTTTTCTAATTAGTCGGGCCCCATTGTTTGCTCAGCCAGTTTTTCTGCCTTTGTTTGTGTTTTCATCTTGTTTCACTGTCAATACATGTGGAGGGCTGTCTTTCCTTTGGGGTCTGCTCTGGGGCCGTTAGTTTTCCTCTTTTACTGCTTTAGGCTTATGTAGCTCTCCGGTTGTGACGAGGCATCTAGGATCCTCGTAGGTATGCTCCACGACTGCTGCTAGTTGTGTGGTAAGATCAGGGATCTGCAATCTGTATAGTTACCAACCCCTCTGGTTTTCTGAGACTTGGCTTGTGTTGTTTTTTCCTCCTCCGTGACCCATTCATAACAGAATCACCAGCCATACCGCAGATTCTAGAGTACTCAAAAGCAGGAGAAAAATTTTTAAAAAGGAAAAAAAAAGGTGTCAGAATTTTTTTTTTTAATTATACTTTTTCCTCTTTTTCTCTGGGGCTGTAGGAGGATTTTTTTTTCCTCTCCTAATGGAGATTAATCAACTGTCTGATCGTGTGGAGCAACTTGCTGCTGAAGAACAGGGAATTTCCACCTATCTCATTCAGTCACATGCTGCTGAACCCAAGATTCCTACTCCTGATGTGTTTTCTGGAGATCAGTCTAAATTTCTGAACTTTAAGAATAATTGTAAATTATTTCTTGCCTTGACGCCTATCTCATCGGGGAGCTCTGTGCAGCAGGTTAAAATTGTCATCTCCTTGCTGCGCGGCGATCCCCAGGATTGGGCTTTTTCTCTGACACCTGAAAATCCTATTCTGACTAATGTGGATGCATTTTTTCAGGCCTTGGGGTTGTTGTATGATGAACCTAATGCCGTTGATCAAGCTGAGAGAACGCTGTTGGCATTAGACCAGGGTCAGGATCCTGCAGAGTTGTACTGTCAAAAATTTTGAAAGTGGGCAGTCCTTACTACATGGAATGATAGTGCATTGGCAGCTCTCTTTCGGAAAGGTTTATCAGAGACCGTAAAAGATGTTATGGTGGGATTTCCTGTTCCCTCTGGTCTGGATGGCTCTATGTCATTAGCCATTCAAGTTGATCGGCGTTTACGTGAACGTAAAACTACACGGGAGTCGCTGCCACATTTTGAACAAATGTCTGAACCTATGCAATGTGATGAGGTTTTGTCTAGGGCGCAACGTCAGGAGTTTAGAAGGCGTAATAAGCTGTGTTTTTTTCTGTGGAGACACCTCTCATACTATTCCTGTCTGCCCTAAACGAGAGAAACGTTTTGCACACACATTTGCTGTGGGCAGTGTACAACCTAAGTTCCTTTTGGCAATTACTCTGATCTGCTCCTTGTCCACATTTTCCACTATGGCTTTTGTGGATTCAGGAGCAGCTCTGAATCTGATGGATTTGGACTTTGCTAAACATTGTGGTTTGTCCATGATGCCTCTGCAGATGCCTATTCCTTTGAGGGGTATTGATGCCACTACTTTGGCGGAGAATAAGCCTCAGTATTGGACCCAGGTGATAATGCGAGTTGCCCCAGACCACCAAGAAAATTGTAAATTTTTGGTGCTGCATAATTTGCATGATACTATTGTTCTGGGTTTCCCCTGGTTGCAAACTCATAACCCAGTTTTGGATTGGAAATCTGTGTCTGTGGTGAGTTGGGGTTGTCAATGTGTTCTTAGGGACACTCCTGTTTTCTCCACCTCTCCTCAGTCTCATGATATTCCTGATTATCTGGCTGATTTCTCTGATGTATTTAGTGAGAGTAAGTCTGCGTCTTTGCCTCCTCATAGGAGTTATGACTGTGCAGTTGAGATGATGCCTGGGTGTAAATTTCCCAAGGGTCGGCTTTTCAACTTATCTGTACCCGAACATGATGCTATGCGATCTTATATTAAGGAGTCGTTGGAGAAGGGTCGTATTAGACCATCCTCGTCACCTTTAGGCGCTGTTTTTTTTGTGGCCAAGAAAGATGGTTCATTAAGACCGTGTATTGATTATCGTTCCCTTAACAAAATAACGGTTAAATATCAGTACCCGTTACCTCTGATGTCTGATTTATTCTCCAGAGTTAAGAGTGCCTGCTGGTTTACTAAGCTTGACCTCAGGGGGGCGTGTAATCTTATTCGCATGAAGCACGGGGATGAATGGAAGACGGCGTTTAATACTCTGGAGGGACATTTTGAGTACCTGGTGATGCCATTTTGGCTCTTTAATGCCCCTTTTGTCTTCCAGTCCTTTATGAATGATATTTTCCGAGACTTTGTGGATAAGTTTTTGATCATCTATCTGGATGATATTTTGATCTTTTCTAGTGATTGGGATTCCCATGTGGAACATGTCCGAACTGTGCTCCGGATTTTGAGGGAGAATTCCCTGTTTGTTAAGGGATCGAAATGCCTCTTTGGTGTACAGAGGATTTTATTTTTGGGATTTATCTTATCTCCATCGACTATTGAAATGGACCCGGCCAAGGTACAGGCCATTTATGATTGGGTTCAGCCTACGTTTTTGAAGGCTCTCCAGAAGTTTTTGGGTTTTGCTAATTTCTATCTTAAATTTATAGGTAATTTTTCTAGTATTGTCAAACCACTGACTGATCTGACCAAGAAGGGCGCTGATGTGCTGAATTGGTCTCCTGAGGCTGTCTCACCATTTCAGGAGCTTAAGCGGAGATTTACTTCAGCTCCAGTTTTACGGCAACCTGATGTCTCACTTCCATTTCAAGTGGAGGTAGACGCTTCTGAGATTGAAGGAGCTGTTTTGTCCCAAAAAGACCCTGTGACTTCTAAGATGAATCCCTGTGCCTTCTTTTCTCAAAAGTTTTCCCCATCTGAACGCAACTATGACGTGTTGAATCGGGAATTGCTGGCAATGAAATGGGCATTTGAGGAGTGGAGACATTGGTTGGAGGGAGCTAGACATCAATTTGTGGTCCTCACCGATCACAAGAATCTGATTTATCTGGAGTCGGCCAAACGCTTGAATCCTAGACAGGCTAGATGGGCCTTGTTTTTCACACGTTTTAATTTTGTGGTCTCTTCTTCCGAGCACTAAGAATGTTAAGGCAGACGCCCTTTCTAGGAGTTTCTTTGCTGATTCTCTTAATGTGACAGAGCCTCCTACTATCCTAGGTGAGGGGGTAGTTCTTTCTGCCATTTTGCCCGACTTGAGATGCGCCCTGGAGGAATTTCAGGAGGATAGGCCTGAGCGTTGCCCTATGGGAAGATTGTATGTTCCTGACCAGTGGAGAAAGAGAGTGATGTCTGAAGTCCATTGCTCCGCATTGGCTGGTCATCCAGGTATTTTTGGTACCAGAGATTTGGTGAGTCGGTCGTTTTGGTGGCCTGCCTTGTCTCGTGATGTCAGGAATTTTGTACAGTCCTGTGGAACTAGTTCTCGGTCTAAACCCTGTTCTCGTTCTAGTGGGTTGCTGATGCCCCTGCCGGTGCCCAAGAGGCCATGGACCCATATCTCAATGATTTTATTTCTGATCTTCCTGTCTCTCAGAGAATGACTGTTATCTGGGTGATTTGTGATAGATTTTAGAAGATGGTCCATCTTGTACCACTCACAAAGTTGCCATCTTCTGCTGAGTTGGTACCTTTGTTTTTACAACAGGTGGTTCGGTTACACGGGATTCCTGAGTACATTGTGTCCGATAGAGGGGTCCAGTTTGTTTCCAGATTCTGGAAAGCCTTTTGTTCCAGTCTGGGAATTCAGTTATCCTTCTCCTCCGCGTTTCATTCCCAGACCAATGGGCAGACTGAGAGAATAAAACAGACCCTGGAGTCTTATTTAAGATGTTTTATGTCTGCTGATCAAGATGATTGGGTCTCATTTTTGCCCTTGGCCGAATTTGCGCTGAACAATAGAGCTAGTTCTGCCACTTTGATGTCACCCTTTTTCTGTAATTTTGGGTTTCATCCTCGATTCTCTTCAGGGCAAGTGGAATCTTCGTCCTGCCCAGATGTGGACACTGTGGTTTTGAGAATGCAGCAGATATGGGACCAAGTGGTGGATAAGTTGTAACTCTCTCAGGAAAAGGCCCAGCATTTTTCCAACCGGCATAGGACTATTGGTCCCCGGTTTAAAGTGGGTGATATGGTTTGGTTGTCGTCTAAGAATATTCCTATGAAGGTTGCATCTCCAAAATTTAAGCCAAGATTTATTGGACCTTATAAGATTTTGGAGATTCTTAATCCTGTTTCTTTTCGATTGGCTCTTCCAGTTACGTTCAAAATCCATAATGTATTTCACAAGTCACTGTTGAAGAGGTTTGTTGCTCCTGTGGTGGCACCTCCTGACCCTGTATTTGTTAAAGGCAATGTGGAATATGAGGTAGAGAAAATATTGGATTCTCGTTTGGTTAAATGGAAGGGTTATGGCCAGGAGGATAATTCTTGGGTCTCTGCCTCTGATATTCACACCAATAAATTGGTTCGTGCTTTTCACCGGGCCCATCCTGATCGGCCTGGTGGCATGGATGAGGGTTCGGTGACCCCTACTCAAGGGGGGTACTGTTGTGAACTCATTTTCTGCTCCTCCTTCTGTTCTCCCTCTGGTGGTGACAGGAGGTAGTGAGGTTGGTTTTAATGAGTAGTGATCTGCCACCTGATGAGGAGGATAACGATTGGATCTCTGGAGTATCAGACTGGATATAAGACAGCCGACGCCCTATCCTGGTGCTGGTGATTCAGTCTGCTTCTCAGGTCTTGGACTTCAGCTCTGTTCCAGTCTTCTCAAGTTAAGTTTGTTTTTGCTATTGTTCACACTTGCTCTTGTTGGTCAATTCAGTTTTTTATGGTCAGCCAGCCCCTGTTGGGGTTGTGCCAAATTTCCACTCCCATTTATCTGTATTTGCCTTTTGGTCCCTTATTAGATTGGCCTCTTTTTGCTCTGTCTCAGAATATTTCAGAGTGCTGATATAGTGGGAGAAGTCTAGTGACTTCAGGGTTAATTTTGCTATCAGAAATGTTGGACATTATTTTGGTAGGGTTTTTGGCAGATTGCAGACAGTGTCTTTCCTTTCCTGTCCTTTCTAATTAGTCGGGCCCCATCGTTTGCTCAGCCTATTTTTCTGCCTTTGTTTGTGTTTTCATCTTATTTCACTGTCAATACATGTGGGGGGCTGTCTTTCCTTTGGGGTCTGCTCTGGGGCAGTTAGTTTTCCTCTTTTCCTGCTTTAGGCTTATGTAGCTCTCCGGTTGTGACGAAGCATCTAGGATCATCGTAGGTACGCTCCACGACTGCTGCTAGTTGTGTGGTAAGATCAGGGATCTGCAATCTGCATAGTAACCAACCCCTATGGTTTTCTGAGACTTGGCTTGTGTTTTTTTTTCCTCCTCGGTGACCCATTCATAACATGCTCCCCTGCTTTGTGTCCGGCAAAGTCTCCTGCTGCCTCCACATTCAAACTACATCAGATATAAAACTTGCTCAAATTAGGCCTCAGCCTAAACCCTGATTGAACCTGGGCTCCAACACCGCCAGTTGCTGCTCAGACATGCCATCTGCACAGAGAAAAACACTAGCTCCTGTGTTAGTGGGTTTCAGTAACGCCAGCTGCTCCCCTGCTGCGTGTCCGGCAAAGTCTCCTGCTGCCTCCACATTCAAACTACATCAGATATAAAACTTGCTCCAATTAGGCCTCAGCCTAAACCCTGATTGAACCTGGGCTCCAACACGGCCAGTTGCTGCTCAGACGTGCCGTCTGCTCAGAGAAAAACACATGCTGCAGTGTTAGTGGGATTTAGTAACGCCAGCTGCTCCCCTGCTGTGTGTCCGGCAAAGTCTCCTGCTGCCTCCACATTCAAATTACATCAGATATAAAACTTGCTCCAATTAGGCCCCAGCCTAAACCCTGATTGAACCTTGGCTCCAACACTGCCAGTTGCTGCTCAGAAGTGCTGTCTGCACAGAGAAAAACACATGCTCCAGTGTTAGTGGGGTTCAGTAACGCCAGCTGCTCCCCTGCTGTGTGTCC
This sequence comes from Dendrobates tinctorius, assembly GCF_039654945.1. Taxonomy (NCBI): domain Eukaryota; kingdom Metazoa; phylum Chordata; class Amphibia; order Anura; family Dendrobatidae; genus Dendrobates; species Dendrobates tinctorius. Next base: position 6,835,246 of record NW_027361765.1, read on the forward strand.
GGCAAAGTCTCCTGCTGCCTCCACATTCAAACTACATCAGATATAAAACTTGCTCCAATTAGGCCTCAGCCTAAACCCTGATTGATCCTGGGCTCCAACACCGCCAGTTGTTGCTCAGAATTGCCATCTACACAGAGAAAAACACATGCTCCAGTGTTAGTGGGGTTCAGTAACGCCAGCTGCTCCCCTGCTGTGTGTCCGGCAATGTCTACTGCTGCCTCCACATTCACACTACTACTGATTTCAAACTTGCTCCAATTAGGCCTCTGGCTCCACTTTGTCACTAGTATTTACCCTGGCCTCCAACAACGCCAGTTGCTGCTCAGAAGTGCCGTCTGCACAATCAACGCTTGTTCCTGTGTTACTGGGGTTCAGTAATGTCAGCTGATCCCCTGATGTGTGTCCGGCAATGTCTCCTGCTCTGTCCACATTCCCACTGCTAGTAATATCTGTTGTAAGATATTAAACTTGATGAAATTAGGCCTCAGCCTACACCCTGATTGACCCTGGGCTCCAACATCACCAATTGCTGCTCAGAACTGCCGTCTGCACAGTCAACATGTGCTCCAGTGTTAATGGGGTTCAGAAATGTCATCTGATCCCCAGCTGTGTGTCCAGCAATTTCTCCTGCTCTGTCCACACTCACACAACTACAGATTTTAAGCTTGTTCCAATTAGGCCTCTGTCTCCACTCTGTTTGTAGTATTTTCCCTGGGTTCCTGCACCGCCAGCTGGTTCTCGGCATTGTCTTTGGCACAGGTACTCCCTTCTGCCCAGCCTGGTTCCAGCACGCCTGCTGTTTCCGGGTAGTGTCAATTTCACTTTGCCACCAACACATTGTCCTGTCGTGTTGCGGTCGGGTTAGCCGAGTCTATGGTGCCTGCAGTTTATGGGCTTCCTATGTGGGCTGTGGGATCTGGCAACAAAGGCTGTTTCCGTAGTGCCAATAGGACAAGCATCCCCTGTAGGACTGTGGGTTTCGGTAACTGTGGCCGGCTCGCGGCCTTGCAACTTTGTTTTTCATGGGTACCTTCTGCTACTCATCCGGGTTCCAGCACCTTCAGCAGGTCCTCGCTAGTTCCATTGGCTCTTGCAGCTTCTGCTACCCATCCGGGTTCCAGCACCATCAGCTGGTTCTCGGCAGTGCCTTTGGCTTAGGTGCCTTCTTCTCGGTATCCGAGTTCCAGCAACGTCTGCTGGTCCTTGGTAGTGCTTTCTAGCACAGGTACCTCCTGCTTAGTAACCGGGTTCCAGCACCGTCAGCTGGTCCTCGGTAGTGTCATTGGCTCTTGTTAATTCTGCTGCCCCTCCGGGTTCCAGCACCGTCAGCTGGTCCTCGCTTGTTCCATTGGCTCTGGCAGCTTCTGCTACCTATCCGGGTTCCAGCACCATCAGCTGGTTCTCGGCAGTGCCTTTGGCTTAGGTGCCTCCTTCTCGGTATCTGAGTTCCGGCAACGTCTGCTGGTCCTTAGTAGTGCTTTCTCGCACAGGTACCTCCTGCTTAATAACCATGTTCCAGCACCGTCAGCTGGTCCTCGGTAGTGTCATTGGCTCTAGTTAATTCTGCTGCCCCTCCGGGTTCCAGCACCGTCAGCTGGTCCTCGGTAGTTCCATTGACTCTTGTAGCTTCTGCTACCCATCCGGGTTCAAGCACCGTCAGCTGGTTCTCGGCAGTGTCTTTGGCATGGGTACTCCCTCCTGCCCAGCCTGGTTCCAGCACGCCTGCTGTTTCCGGGTAGTGTCAATGTCACTTTGCCACCAATACGTTGTCCTGTCATGTTGCGGTCGGGATAGCCGAGTCTATGGTGCCTGCAGTTTATGGGCTTCCTATGTGGGCTGCGGGATCTGGCAACAAAGGCTGGTTCCTTAGTGCCAATAGAACAAGCACCCCCTGTAGGACTGTGGGTTTCGGTAGCTGCGGCTGGCTCGCAGCCTTGCAACTTTGTTTTTCATGGGTACCTTCTGCTACCTAGCTGGTTCTCGGCAGTGCCTTTGGCTTAGGTGCCTCCTTCACGGTATCTGAGTTCCAGCAACGTCTGCTGGTCCTTAGTGGTGCTTTCTAGCACAGGTACCTCCTGCTTAGTAACCAGGTTCCAGCACCGTCATCTGGTCCTCGGTAGTGCCTTTGGCTCTTGTTCCTTCTGCTGCCCCTCCGGGTTCCAGCACCGTCAGCTGGTCCTCGGTAGTTCCATTGGCTCTTGCAGCTTCTGCTACCCACCTGGGTTCCAGCACCATCAGCTGGTTCTCGGCAGTGCCTTTGGCTTAGGTGCCTCCTTCTCGGTATCTGAGTTGCAGCAATGTCTGCTGGTCCTTGGTAGTGCTTTCTAGCACAGGTACCTCCTGCTTAGTAACCATGTTCCAGTACCATCAGCTGGTCCTCGGTAGTGCCATTGGCTCTTGTTCCTTCTGCTGCCTCTCCGGGTTCCAGCACCGTCAGCTGGTCCTCGGTAGTTCCATTGACTCTTGCAGCTTCTGCTACACATCCGGGTTCCAGCACCGCGTGCTGGTTCTCGGCATTGTCTTTGGCACAGGTACTCCCTTCTGCCCAGCCTGGTTCCAGCACGCCTGCTGTTTCCGGGTAGTGTCAATTTCACTTTGCCACCAACACATTGTCCTGTCGTGTTGCGGTCGGGTTAGCCGAGTCTATGGTGCCTGCAGTTTATGGGCTTCCTATGTGGGCTGTGGGATCTGGCAACAAAGGCTGGTTCCGTAGTGCCAATAGGACAAGCGCCCCCTGTAGGACTGTGGGTTTCGGTAACTGCGGCTGGCTCGTGGCCTTGCAACTTTGTTTTTCATGGTTACCTTCTGCTACCCATCCGGGTTCCAGCACCATCAGCTGGTCCTCGCTAGTTCCATTGGCTCTTGCAGCTTCTGCTACCCATCCGGGTTCCAGCACCGTCAGCTGGTTCTCGGCAGTGCCTTTGGCTTAGGTGCCTCCTTCTCGGTATCTGAGTTCCAGCAACATCTGCTGGTCCTTGGTAGTGCTTTCTAGCACAGGTACCTCCTGCTTAGCAACCAGGTTCCAGCACCGTCAGCTGGTCCTCGGTAGTTCCATTGGCTCTTGCAGCTTCTGCTACACATCTGGGTTCCAGCACCGTCAGCTGGTTCTCGGCAGTGCCTTTGGCTTAGGTGCCTCCTTCTCGGTATCTAAGTTCCAGCAACGTCTGCTGGTCCTTGGTAGTGCTTTCTAGCACAGGTACCTCCTGCTTAGTAACCGGGTTCCAGTACCACCAGCTGGTCCTCGGTAGTGCCATTGGCTCTTGTTCCTTCTGCTACCCATCCTGGTTCCAGTACCGTCAGCTGGTTCTCGGCAGTTCCTCGCCTTCTTGTACCTTCTGCTACATTTCCAAGTTCAAGCTTTTGGAAATGGTTTTTGGTTATCACTCTGGATCTCCCTGACGACGACCCTGAAGACAACGACCCTGAAGACCACCCTGAAGAAGACGACGACCACGAAAACGATGACCCTGAAGACGACAACCCGGAAGACCACCCCAAAGAAGACCAAAAAGATTACCCTGAAGAAGATGACCAAGAGGAAAAAGAACATGAAGTCAACCACCAAGACACAGAACAACAAGAGACAGAAGACCAAGAAGCAGAAGAACAAAAAGCAGAAGAACAAAAAGCAGAAGAACATTAAGCATAAGACTAAAAATCAGAGCAAAAGATATTATCTAAATTATAAGCAGAAGAAGACTAAGCAGTGTATGGGGGTGAGTCCGTTCCTCCTCATAGTGCCCCTGGAAAATGCCTGCTGCTGCAGGCCAAACTGAACGCGGACAAATCCTGTTGTAAATCTTTTGTGACAGGCAGAACGGAAGGTGTAATCGTCAAACTTTTATAGATAACAACTACAGGAATGCCTGTCACAAATAAGAATATGATTAAGAAGAAGAATAGGAAGATGAAGAAGTAGAATATGAAGAAGAATAATAGTTGAATAAGAAGAATATGAAGAATGTAAAATAAAAATAATATGAAGAAGGTGAAGAAGAAGAAGATGAATAAGATGAAGAAGTTGATGAAAAAGATGCTGCTGCTGGGGATCATGAAGGAGAAAGTGTGGGAGAAGTAAAAAAGAAGGTGAAGAGCATGGAAGTAGTGAAACATACATATCTGACAAAATATAAAAAAGGTTAACATAGTCAATATCTTTGTAACTCCGGACGTCTTTAAAAAAAAAAATTATTCCTGCTATTCCATTTGATTGGGCTAAACCTCTATGCCTTTAATGTCTCCTCCACCTCCCCCAATACATTCTACATTATTATTAGTTGTTTTTCTTCATGTAGAATTAACCTACAAGGAAAGAAAGGGTTTATTTTAACTCCGATATTTCTGTCCCATTGACTTGCATTGGTTTCTGGTATCGGAATCGGCGATATCCGATACTTTTTGGGTATCGGTCCAATCCAATCCGATCCGATATTTCATGATATCGGATGGTATCGCTCAACACTAGTCTTCACAATCCGGTGCCCGCACTAGAGCGACTCCCAGGAAATCCCAGTGTCGTCGAGGTGATGCCTCTGGTGGTCTTCGAAAAGTAAGTAACCCTTTATTTGGGTGATTGATTAATGAACCTCATGTGTTTGATTTTTGAATTTAATATTCCTTTTTTTTTCTTCACAGGTTTCACAGCGTGCTCCCCACAGACATGTGGAAGAGTCTCTAATAATAGACGTGGACGCCATCATCGAGGTTCTGCAACCACGGGAGCCGCTGTGGAACATGGCAAACCACTTCCATGCTGACCAACCAACCACCCGACGGCTATGGGATGAGATGTGTTCGGAGGTAGTAGTGAACTGGGAGGAGCTCGATGCGAGGGCCAGAGATTTTGTCCGTAAGTATTCCAATTTTAGTAACTTATATTACAGCATGTGAAGTGTTGAATACTAACCATTTTTTTTTCCTTCACAGGTGACAGGGTTATCATACGGTGGCGGTCGCTCTGGGATCGCTTCATGAGGGACTTCAACAAGGAGATGCAGGCCCCGAGTGGATCAAGAGGACACAGGAGCACCTCGTATAAACATTACAGAGCCCTGTCATTCCTCTGGTCGACGATGGTGAGCACAAGGTAAATATTCCACACACCATTTCTGTAGTACAAATGTTGACATGTTTAACCTAATTTTTTTTCAGCAATGCCAAATGAAATATCAATATACTAACATTTTTTTTTTCTCTTTTCTAGCACCATCTGCAGGACTCGGGAGCCTGCTTCTGAGTTGCCTCCCTCTGGAGGGATCCCTTCGGAGACCGCCACCGGGGACCACATCGAGGTATCCGACCCCTCTGTACCTTCCCTCTTGTCTCGTCCCTCTGTCCTCTCCACCAGCACTGGAGCAGCAGGGCAGTCTTCATCACATGAAGCTGCAGGTGACTATTTAGAGTTCCCTTTACCCCATCCCTCTGACACTGCCGCAACATCTCGACCAACTTTTGGTTCTGGATGGCAGCGCCTGAGAGATCAGGAATGGATGACCTTGTCTGACTGTTTGAATCTGAATTCAACTGTTCAGAATGCATTCCGTATTTTGGGGCAACAGTTAATTTCTGGGTTGAACATGATCAATCAAAGTATCATGGAACTCAGAAGTTACATGGAACGGATGAATGCAGAGTCAAACCAGACGCCGAGACATATATTTTTCATTCAGTTGTCCGGCGAATGGAAGGTTTAAATACTCACCTGCAGATGCATGTGATGCAAGCCTGTCACAATGCTCTAGTGACTGCAGTATCCGAAGCATCCCATTCTACCCATGCACCTATTCCGTCCCTCATTCCACCGTCCATCCTCCCTCCGTCCATCCTCCCTCCATCCATCCTTCCACTGTCCATCTTTCCACCGTCCATCCTTCCACCGTCCATCCTCCTACCACCATACCTTCCTTCCCCATTGCATTATACCCCAATGCCCTCACCATATCCACTCCCACACACACCTTCAATGTTCCCACAAACATCCTCTGTTCAACTCCCGTCCAAACCTCATGTTTTCAACCCACCTTCCACTTCTGATCCTCACCAACTCTGTTCCCAGTCCTCCACCCCCCCTCGATGTGGTCAACCCTGTTAACCCCTCCGATGATATCTCCACCCAACAATACCGGCATTTCTAATATTCTCTAAAAAAATTTAAAATAGTAGTATCTAATTTTGAAAAAAATTGCTACAATAAATATGTTTTTGCTTCAAAAGAATTTTATTGTGTAGTTTACTTTTTTTCTTTAGTGTAAACACTTCTTGGTAAAGGTTGAAAGTACACCGGTGGTGTACAGGTACAAATACACAACACTTGGTAAAGTTTCAAAGTACACCGGTAGTGTACAAGTACAAATACACAACACTTGGTAAACTTTCAAAGTACACCGGTGGTGTACAGGTACAAATACATAACACTTGGTAAAGTTTCAAAGTTCACCGGTTGTGTACAGGTACAAATACACAACACTGTTATTACCCACAATTGGTGTAAAGGTATCAAAGCTATGAAAGAAAAAAGGAAAAATTACAAAAGTTTTTCTTATCCAAAAAAGGAACCTTGGTATAAAATAAAAAAAAATAAAAAAAAATTATACCTTGTCATCTTGCCAGTCAACTCTTCTTTCTGGTGACAGAAAATAATCCGCAAATGTGTCCCTCATTCTTGACACTGACACAGTACTCCGAACACTTGTCTGATGATATTCCCACAAGGTGGTGTCACAAAAATTTTCTTCCATGGAAACAGGTTCCTTTGAAATTACAAAATTGTGCAGGATGACACATGCCTTCACCACCTCATCCACAGTCTCAGTTTTCATTTTTATGTCCGTTAACAGCACTCTCCATTTTGCAGTTAAAATCCCAAAAGCACACTCCACCACTCTTCGTGCTCTTGTCAATCGATAGTTAAAGATTTTTTTCCTGTGTGTCAATCCATGACTTCCATATGGCTTGAGAAGATGTTTAGACAGTTGAAATGCGTCATCACCAACACACACAAATGGCATTGGTGGGCCTGTTGTTCCAGGGAGTGGTCTTGGAGGTGGGAAATCAAAATTTTCTCTTACAAACGACGGCCCATTGCGGACATCTTGAATACCTGGGAATCATTGGATCGACCAAACGCACCAATGTCGACCACCGCAATAAATTTGCACTTTGAGTCTGCAATGGCCATCAGTACAATTGAGAAGAAATTCTTGCAGTTGAAAAATTCTGATCCAGGTCCAATAAGTTTCACAATCTTACCATCAACTGCACCAACACAATTTGGAAACTGGCAGATTTCTTGAAAGTTTTCCGCAATCTCCAGCCACCTTTCCTGTGTTTGCTGTGGGATGTACTCCTCATGTAGACAATCCCACAATGCCCGACAAGTCTGTTGGACAATTCCAGATATTGTAGATATCCCAAGCCGGAACTTGTAATGGAGGGAGGTGAAGGATTCTCCAGTTGCCAGGAATCTGTTAAAAAAGGGGAAAAAGTAAAATTAATACAAATTACAAGCCATTACATGACAATAAAAGTCTGCAGAATCTGAAAACTTTAAAAAAAAAGATAACTTACCGAAGGGTCACCATCAAACGATCCGCCGGTGATATAGAAAAGTGCATGTACGTATCCCTTCTCTGGATTTGCGCTCCAACACGTTCCACCAAAATCTCAAACAAGTCCTGTCTCATACGCACATAATTGAAGAATTTGTCCGGGTTATCCCTCAATTCCAGATAAAGTGTTGAAAACACGCCAAGGGTAAATCTCTATGCATTTATAGGATGAATCCACTGCCGTCGTCTCTTCCTTCTCCAATGCAGGATTCGCAGTCTTCTTTTCTCCCTCTGCAGAGCAATAATTGCCAAACGATTGCATTGAAAATCAATTTCCAGACAGAGGGTGTTAATATTCGCTATTACTCCTTCCATCTCTGCCACTAGCTCTACAACCTTTCAAAGATATTGTTTTACAACACCATAGATATAGTTTTCCCTAGTTTCCAGGAGCCAATCACATTTGGGAGCATTTTCCAAGAGCCAATCATATTTGGGAGCATCCCATTTGGAAGGTGTGTACAACGGATCCGTCAGAAAACGGACCCAACGGATAGCAAAAACGGATGCAAGTGGATGGAACGGATCCGGTTTTTGATGGATCCATACACAAATCCGTATATAGCGGATCCGTCAAAAAACGGATTCGTACTATCCACTTGCATCCATTTTTTCACATTTTTAGCGGATCCGCCATTTTCACTTTTTGGCCGATTTTGACTGATCTGGAATAACTGATGTGTGAAACAGGCCTAAGCTAGTCTTAGCTTAGAAACAATGCTGGCTATAGCATTGAAGTCAGGTGTAGCAAACTCCTGACAAACTTGGGGCAACTGTGGACAATACTACTCAATATCCAAGCAGCATATCTTTTCCTGAGTCACCCTTAAAATACCTAAAGTGATTATTTAAGAGAAGTTTGCAGGCTTACTGCAAAGAAAGGTTTCCAGAGAAAGGGGCAAGGACTGGTGTAGGAGAGTAATGTATCAGCAGTGATGTGTTTGAGTGGTTACCCCTTGTCTCTTTACCGCATTTGTTTTGAGATTTTGACATGAAACTTGGAGTATTCATAGGAAGGACCCATATACCTAAAGAACAGATACAGTTACCTCCAACAATACAAATAATAAATTTGACACACCATATAGTTCATAGTTTTTTTTTTGGTCCTTTCCCAATATTTCTATGTAAAGTTCATCTACTTAGTAGCAACAAAGTACTGAAGCATTAACCTATTGAAGTAAATGGGGCAGTGCTGCTACCAATTGTACAGTAGACAGGTAATTGTCATGATGCAAATAATGAAGATGGCGAAACTCTTGCAAGAGTGCTGCAACCCCTTTAAATGGCTGATTTGAAGGTGTGCAGAGACAGTTGCATCAGTGACCTGATATTGACAGTCTATCTGAGCAATAGGTCATCAATAATCTTAACCTAGAAAACCACTTAAGGCCCCCTTCACACATCCTGCTGAATCCTGTACTGGAAAAAACAGTATGGCCGGGGTCACACTAGAGAGGAATACGGCCGAGTGAGAGGCGTTAAAAGCACGCATTACACACGGACAAATGATTCTCTATGGGGCAGCTCCCATCAGCCGTATATTTCTCATCCGTATTCTACAGTCCGTGCCAATCGCAGCATGCTGCGATTGTCAGCGTACTACGCCCGTAGTACGCCAATGCAAGTCTATGGGTGCGCTAAAAATACGCATTATACACAGACCAGATGGATGACTTGCGAGAAATACTCACCCAGTGTCCTTTATCATTCCCCAACCCGACATGAAATGACACATGGTTTACATACAGTAAACCATTTCATTTCATGTTTTGTTTTGTATGTCTTTCATTAGTAATTAGATGAGGGTTGACGTGTAAAATTTGGGAGGTGTAGGTGTTAATTTAAGGGGTTAATTTGTTGTAAAAAAATGTGTGGGCTCCCGCATTGACAAATTACCGCAGGAGCCCACACATTTTTTTTACAACGAATTAACCCCTTAAATTAACACCTACACCTCCCAAATTTTACACATCAACCCTCATCTAATTACTAATGAAAGACATACAAAACAAAACATGAAATGAAATGGTTTACTGAATGTAAACCATGTGTCATTTCATGTCGGGTTGGGGAATGATTTGACAAAAGCCGGCAATTGAATTAGCGGCTATTCTGCTATGAAGAACTCTGTGAAATATATATATATGTGTCTCAGTGACATGTATATATATATATATATATATATGTATGTATTCTATGTGTCTATATCTATTCTTTCGTTTGTGTTATAAAACCTATCATAGGGCTCCATTATATGTCCATTTCACAAGCCGGAGAGAAAATCTCGGCATACGGATTACATACGGATGCTTACATGCGCAAAATACGCGACCACACCTTGCTTACGGATGACATCCAGAGCACTATTTAGGGGTCATTCATCCGTATTACGCCTGTAAACTACGGACCGTATTTTGCGTCGGTTAGTGTGACCCCGGCCTATTAGTGAGATCCATGATCTGTGTGACATAAGGGAGTCAATGCGTGGTCTATGTCTGTGTGTTCATGTGCTGTCAGTGTGACACATATGGAATGAAATACAGCATAGAAATTACAGTTTTGTGTATTAAAGTTGCTAAAAGAGGGAGAGAGATGAAGAACATAATAGATGACTGATAAAAATTTGTCAGGGTGATTTACAAATGCGTGTGACTGCTTTGCATGCTTATTTTTTTGTACTTGCATTTATTTTTTTTTTAAATAAATAAATAATTGAATAAAAAAAATGTGGGTTCCCCCTTAATTTTCATAACCAGCTGAGTGAAAGTATGCGACTGGGGGCTGATGTTAATATATTGGGGACTAGAGTTGAGCGACTTTGGTCGGATCGGGTTTCATGAAACAAAATTTGTTTCAGATGAAACTGGTCCGACTAGGGCAAAAAAAGTCGGAGTTTCGTCCGAAACCCGACCCCAATGCAAGTCAATGGGGAATAAAAGTCGGCATTGAGTGGATGAATTTCATTGGCTCAATGTCGACTTTTATTTCCCATTGACTTGCATTGGGGTCGGGTTTCGGACGAAACTCCGACTTTTTTTGCCCTAGTCGGACCAGTTTCATCTGAAACGTTGTCGGGATCGCTGGTGCATCGCTAAATGTAACAAGACCTTTACTTGTTAATATAGCCTCATTCAATCTCTAAGTGACCTCAAACTATCTGAATGAGGGTAAAAATTATCCCTGTTTGGGAAAAATCAAGAGCTTTGTACATTGCTAAATGGCTATTTCACAAGCCATCCAAAAAAAGAAAAACAAAGAACTAAAATAATTTAGTTGCATAAATATGCACACCGTTAAACTAATACTTTTTTGAGGTATATTTGAACTTATTTTAAGGACATAGACAAGTGAGAAGAGACATACAGTTGAAGCCCAACAGAGCAAAAAACAACCTCTTGAAAAATTAAAATAAAACCACAAAATTAGTGATAATTAATAACATAATTTTATTTGAGACACCAAAGTTAAGCAAATATCGTTAAAAAACACAAGCATATAAGACATGAAATAAAAGGTAATATCATATAATTAAAAAGAGGAGGTTCAGCAGTATACACTCACTATTAGTTTATGATAAGTTCGAGAATAGTACATATTAATAAAGTGCAAATGCACGTCATAATTTTGAAATCCATAACAGAGATATTAAAAGATATATGCAAAGTGCTGCGCAGAAATAGAATAATTCAAGTAAGTATAATACAAAGTATAGTGCACATGCAAGTAAAGTTGTCAAAATAGATCATAACAGATCAAAAAATAAACTCAAGTGAAACAAGTATAATTGAGAGAAACAAGCATACTAAGGTATAAGATTCCAAAGGAAGTGTCATGACACAGGACGGGTTTTTTTCTCCCGTCCTGGTGAGGTGGGGGTTAATTTTGCTTAGCCTCTCTTTGGTTCAGGGAGGGCTATTTAGATCTGCTTCTGTGTCAGTGATACTTCTGCTTCCCCGGCTTGAGTTGTTGACCCTGGTTATCGTTCTGATATCGTTTTGCCTCTGTGTACTTGTGTGTTTCAGTGTTTGACCCGGCTAAGACTCTGTTTCTACTTCTGTCTCTTGATTCGGTACTGCTTTGTATTCCTAGGTTCTGACTCCCGGCTCTATCCCTGACCACTTTCTGTCTTGCCCTTTGGTCCCATGCTCCCATCTGGCTACCGACCTCCACTTGTCCCCCACCATCCTTCTGTCTTGCCCCTGGCTACTGCTCATCTTCCCAGCTTCTGACCTCAGCTTGCCTGACTACATGCTCGGCTCTCGTCTAGCTGTCGGCTCTCGTCCGTTCATGGAGCTTGACTCCCCCCCTCCAGGCACCTCCCCGGCTGTCATGTGATCTGACAGGTCCTGTTCCGTGCACCTCGTGCACTGCGGTGTCAGTGCGCTCCCTGACTGTCCTGCGTCTCACATGCAGCGACTGCTAGAAAGACATACAGTGTGTGTGTGTGTCTCTACAGCAAGTTACCAACAGGAATTCATGCTGTGGATATGACTACTTTCCCCTAACACTCCAACACATGTTTCACACGTTGCTTTCTCAGGGATTGACAAGGTAAGGGTTCTTGGTGATGTTAAATATAAACAAACTACTCAGAGCCAATAAAAAAATCACATACTCAGGTGCACATTATTGGCCGCATGAATAATAATAATCTTTATTTATATAGCGCCAACATATTCCGCAGCGCTTTACAGTTTAACAGTTTCAAAACACAAGTCATAAGTAGAGTTGAGCGATACCGTCCGATACTTCAAAGTATCGTATCGGATGGTATCGGCCGATCTTTAAAAAAAAGTATCGGTATCGCCGATTCCGATACCGGAAGTCCCATTCAAGTCTATGGGACTTCCGGTATCGGAATAAGAAAAACCCTTTCCTGCCCTTGTACAGCCTCTCTGGGGTCTGTACGGGCCTTTCGGGGGGCTGTGCCGGCCTGCCAGGGGGTCTGTGCAGGCTCCGGTGGTCTGTGCCGGCCTGCCGGTGGTCTGTGCAGGCTCCGGGGGGCTGTGCCGGCCTGCCGGGGGGCTGTGCCGGCCTGCCGGGGGGCTGTGCCGGCCTGCCGGGGGGCTGTGCAGGCTCCGGGGGGCTGTGCCGGCCTGCCGGGGGGCTGTGCCGGCCTGCCGGGGGGCTGTGCAGGCTCCGGGGGTCTGTGCAGGCATCGTCCGATGGGACTACAAGTCCCATCGGGCGATGCCTGCTACCATGACAGTGATTGACACATTAGCCAATGATGGGACAGTAGTAGTCCCATCATCCGGCTAATGTGTTAAATGTAAAAAAAAAAAAAAAAAAATTACATGCTACATACATACAACATGCATACTACATACATGCTACATTCATACTACATACTACATACATGCTACATACATACTACATATATACTACATGCATGCTACATACATACTACATGCTACATACTACATGCATGCTACATACATACTACATGCTACATACTACATATATACTACATGCATGCTACATACATACTACATACATACTACATATATACTACATGCATGCTACATACATACTACATGCTACATACTACATATATACTACATGCATGCTACATACATACTACATACATACTACATATATACTACATGCATGCTACATACATACTACATGCTACATACTACATGCATGCTACATACATACTACATGCTACATACTACATATATACTACATGCATGCTACATACATACTACATGCTACATACATACTACATATATACTACATGCATGCTACATACATACTACATGCTACATACATACTACATATATACTACATGCATGCTACATACTACATGCTACATACATACTACATATATACTACATGCATGCTACATACTACATGCTACATACATACTACATATATACTACATTCATACTACATACTACATATATACTACATACATACTAAATACATACTACATACATACTACATACATACTACATGCATGCTACATACATACTACATGCATGCTACATACATACTACATACATACTACATGCATACCACATATATACTACATACATACAATACATTCATACAATACATACATAGACATACAGTACATATAACATAGAGTAACATACTTACCAATACTTGTCACATTGTTCCCCGAAGCCATTGTCTTTTCCGGGATAAATATTAACATAACAAACCACAAAAATACTCACCCACGATCCGAAGCAGTCCACGAGTGTGTCCCACGACGATCTTGGGTAGAGAACTGCAGCATCAGATGATGCTGCCGTTCTCTACGGGCTGCAGGAATCCAATGACGGAAGGTAGGTATCCTTCCGCACTGTATTCCTCCGCCACTTAAAAAAAAAAAGTCCCTAGTCTCACTTTATGCCATTGCTGTGTGGGAAATTCCCACACAGCAATGGCATAAAGTGAGACTAGGGACTTTTTTTTTTTAAGTGGCGGAGGAATACAGTGCGGAAGGATACCTACCTTCCGTCATTGGATTCCTGCAGCCCGTAGAGAACGGCAGCATCATCTGATGCTGCAGTTCTCTACCCAAGATCGTCGTGGGACACACTTGTGGACTGCTTCGGATCGTGGGTGAGTATTTTTGTGGTTTGTTATGTTAATATTTATCCCGGAATAGACAATGGCTTCGGGGAACAATGTGACAAGTATTGGTAAGTATGTTACTCTATGTTATATGTACTGTATGTCTATGTATGTATTGTATGAATGTATTGTATGTATGTAGTATATATGTGGTATGTATGTAGCATGTAGTATGTATGTGGTATGTATGTAGCATGCATGTAGTATGTATGTAGCATGCATGTAGTATGTATGTAGCATGCATGTAGTATGTATGTAGTATGTATGTAGTATGTATGTAGCATGTATGTAGCATGCAGTATGTATGTAGCATGTATGTAGTATGTATGTAGTATATATGTAGTATGTATGTAGCATGTAGTATGTATGTAGCATGCATGTAGTATATATGTAGTATGTATGTAGCATGCATGTAGCATGTATGTAGTATGTATGTAGTATGTATGTAGCATGCAGCATGTATGTAGTATATATGTAGTATGTATGTAGCATGCATGTAGTATGTATGTAGTATGTATGTATGTAGCATGCAGTATGTATGTAGCATGTATGTAGTATGTATGTAGTATATATGTAGTATGTATGTAGCATGCATGTAGTATGTATGTAGTATGTATGTAGCATGCAGTATGTATGTAGCATGTATGTAGTATGTATGTAGTATATATGTAGTATGTATGTAGCATGCATGTAGTATGTATGTAGCATGCATGTAGTATGTATGTAGTATTTTTTTTTTTTTTTAACATTTAACACATTAGCCGGATGATGGGACTACTACTGTCCCATCATTGGCTAATGTGTCAATCACTGTCATGGTAGCAGGCATCGCCCGATGGGACTTGTAGTCCCATCGGACGATGCTTGCACAGACCCCCGGACATCAGCACAGCCCCCCGGCAGGCCGGCACAGCCCCCCGGCAGGCCGGTACAGACCCCCACAGGGTGCACAGACCACCGGCAGGCCGGCACAGCCCCCCGGCAGTCCGGTACAGACCCCGGGCAGTCCACACAGCCCCCCGGCAGGCCGGCACAGCCCCCCGGCAGGCCGGCAGAGACCCCCGGAAGGCCCGAAATGACGGCGCATCATGATGCGCACACACCGCGCATCATGATGACGTCAGGCCGTCAATCAACTGAACTTCCGATTCCGATGCCGAATTCCGATATTGAAAAAATATCGGAAGTCGGTATCGGAATTCCGATACAGCAAGTATCGGCCGATACCCGATACTTGCGGTATCGGAATGCTCAACACTAGTCATAAGTAACAACGTTGACAATACAATAATTATAGCAAAATAAGACGACCCTGCTTGTGAGAGCTTACAATCAACAATGAGGTGAGGGAGATACAAAGTACAGGTGTGTATTTACAATTGTGTATTTACAACGATGGTGCAGCCATCTTGAGGGAGTGAGGGATGGATGGAGATAGTGAATGGGCTACACACGCACGCTTACACATAGAATGACTGTTCTGCCCTCTGATATAGGGCAGTCTGTTTGTGTTATGTGCTCTGAAAAAAGCAATATGTTTGTATTTTGTGCTGGGTTAATTAGCACCATCTAGTGGTGGCTGAATTTAAAGCAGTGGCTTTGATAGCATTATACAGTCTATGACTTTAACAGAAGCAATGCACTTGGGATTGAAGCAGTGTTTTGTGGGAAGGAAGCAATGTATTCTGGGATGAAGAAGGGCCATTTTGCTTCTGTGTATATCATAGGATGCACGTGTTTACCTGTCCTCCATCTTAATTCTCCAACTTGAATTCGTTATCCGGGTAAAAAGCATATCTGGAAAGCTCAATCTTTCTTGCAATGCAGTGTGTGTGCAGAGAGTTATTAGCTGCATTCAGTGGATGTAATTAGACACCTGTGTTTTTTCTATGTAGATTGCATCACAGTAAATGCTTCCTGTATCTGTGTTAACTGTGTGATCATCTGCCCAATACTTATGTATGTCATTGTATTCTTTACAGTTTTACCACATGTTCTATGCTCTTCACAAATAAACAAGTTAGACTACAGAGAACAGTCTGCTTATTTTGGAAGACAGAGCTGTGGTTTATGCTGTATGCTGGATTGCACATCGTGTCAGTGTGCCTGAAGGCAGAATAATGACTTTGATTAGTGAACGCGATAGGCTGCTCTGAACAAATGTGTTTTGAGGGAGCGCCTGAAACTATGCAAATTGTGGATAGTCCTGATTTCTTTGGGTGGAGCATTCCAGAGAATAGGAGCAGCACGGGAAATCTTGGAGTCGGGAGTGGGAGGTACGGATTAGTGCAGAGGTTAGTTTAAAGTCGTTTGCAGAGCGCAGTAGTCGGTTAGGCCGATGGACAGAAATGAGGGAGGAGATGTATGGGGGTGCTGCACTGTGGAGAGCTTTGTGGGTGAGAACAAGTACTTTGAATTGGATCCTATAATGAATGGGCAGCCAATGTAAGGACTGGCGAATCATAGAATCATAGAATCATAGAATCGTAGAATTGGAAGGGACCTCCTGGGCCATCTGGTCCAACCCCCTGCTCAAAGCAGGATTCGCTAAATCATCCCAGTCAGATGTCTGTCCAGCCTCTGTTTGAAGACTTCCATTGAAGGAGAACTCACCACTTCTCGTGGCAGCCTGTTCCACTCATTGATCACTCTAACTGTCAAAAAGTTTTTTCTAATATCTAATCTGTGTCTCCTCCCATTCAGTTTCACCCCATTGCTTCTAGTCTTTCCTTGTGCAAATGAGAATAATGTTGATCCTTCTACAATGTGACAGCCCTTTAGATATTTGTAGACAGCTATTAAGTCTCCTCTCAGTCTTCTCTTTTGCAAACTAAACATTCCCAAATCCTGTAACTTTTCCTCATAAGACAGGGTTTGCAGACCGGTCACCATTCTGGTCGCTCTTTTCTGAACTTGCTCCAGTTTGTTGATGTCTTTTTTAAAATGTGGTGCCCAAAACTGGACACAATATTCCAGATGAGGTCTGACCAAAGAGGAGTAGAGTGAAATAATGACTTCACGTGATCTAGACTGTATGCTTCTGTTAATACATCCTAGAATTGCATTTGCCTTTTTTGATGCTGCATCACACTGTTGACTCATATTCAGTCTGTGATCTATTAGTATACCCAAGTCTTTTTCACATGTGCTGTTGCTTAGCCCTATTCCTCCCATTCTGTATATGCTTTTTTCATTTTTATTGCCCAGATGTAGTACTTTGCATTTTTCCCTGTTAAAAACCATTCTGTTAGTTGCTGCCCACTTCTCCAGTTTATATCTTTTTGAATCCTCTCTCTCTCTTCTCTAGTATTAGCTATCCCTCCTTGCTTTGTGTCATCAGCAAATTTAATCAGTTTACCCTCAATTCCTTCATCTAAATCATTGATAAAGATGTCGAACAATAGAGGGCCCAGGACAGAGCCCTGTGGTACCCCACTTGAGACATTCTTCCAACTGTATGTGCAGCCATTTACGACCACTCTTTGGGTCCGATCACTAAGCCAGTTATGAATCAACCTAACAGTTGCCTTGTCCATTCCATACTTAGTCATTTTTTCTATAAGGATTGTATGAGAGACTTTGTCAAATGCTTTGCTGAAGTCCGTGTACCGATTAGTCAGATAGATGACCCTGGCTGCTGCATTAAGTATGGACTGGAGAGGGGATAGTCGAGTGAATTAATTCTGCTATTGTAGTGGCACACCTATCCGAGTCTTGTGCCGACATCACAAAAAGGCACAGTCACACCGCCTGTGAGGTCACAGGCGAGGCACGCGATAATAAGCACGAGGACGATGGAAAAGATGCCATGCGCAGAACATACAAGCGGTACATATACTGCATATGGTTGCAACTTAGTATAACACTATCATGTGAGAAAAATAAAAATATGTGAGAAATGTGTGTATAAATATATTAAGGTAAGTGATTAAAAAACACTCACACAAAAAAATATTGAATAACAGAGGCAGTCACCCAGGAGTCCATCAAAGGGATAGATAAAAAAGAAGTTTCAGAAACAGGCACAAAACATAAAATATTTTCACCATCAATCCAGACTGAAGAACATTGGGCCCACTGGAGGATTTGATTCTGAGGGCCCACCTTTCTCCCCCACTGAAGAGCCCCAGAGCATCTGCAAGATTTGCACTATGAACTCTTCTGAAGGAGAACCCAGGACCCACCGGAGGATTCTCCGGTTCTCTGGTGGGCCAGTCCAACTCTGCATGGCAGATATTGTAAGCATTGATAGTGGGAAGGTAGAGTTTTCAGTTTCACAATATATTCAACAAGTGCTAAGCATCTCTGGGAACTCCTTCAAGACTGTTGGAAGACCATTTCCGGTGACTACCTCTTGAAGTTCATCAAGAGAATGCCAAGAGTGTGCAAAGCAGTAATCAAAGCAAAAGGTGGCTACTTTGAAGAACCTAGAATATAAGACATATTTTCAGTTGTTTCATACTTTTTTGTTAATTATATAATTCCACATTTGTTAATTCATAGTTTTGATGCCTTCAGAGTGAATCTACAATTTTCATAGTCATGAAAATAAAGAAAACTCTGTGAATGAGAAGGTGTCTTTAAACTTTTGGTCTGTACTGTAAATAAGACCACAAAAACAAGTTAAATAAAAAATGCCAGATGTTGCTTTGCAATTAATATGTGCAATTTTGAAATAGCTGGGATTGGCAGAGGCACTAAATGTGTCCGCTTTCACCATATAGTTGCTTCACTGCAATAGCCAAATGAATTAGAACCCCATTTAGGACCTTGTGAGTTATAAATAAAAGTAGATCTAGGTAGAATATAGTGGCTATGTGTTAGGGTCTCACCTAGAGTTCTACTTTTCCTTCCCACATGAGGTCAATCTTTAATTAATTGGCAAAGTTCTGAGTCTTGTTTTAATATAGGCCACAATCATTTGAAAATGTCAGTCATCTGTCTCCATCTGCCATGATAGTTAGTGATAATTCGCAGTTCAGAATCTTCTATTTTCTAAATTTTGTTAAGAAGAGTACTGCAATCCATATTTTTGGCTTGTTGATACCCTTGGTTAATATCAGATAACTTATATCTACGATGTAAAAATCTTGTGGTCAAGTCTTTAACCTTGACTTCAAATTCTTCATTAGAGTGACAAATTCTTCTGGCTCTAATGAATTGTCCTTTGGGGAATGATCTGATTGTATGCCCTGGATGTGCGGAGTTTGCATGAAGTACTGAATTGGTACTGGTCTTGAATGATAATGTGAATGCCTCCTGAGTGGTCCACTGTGATCTGTAAATCAAGAAATTCAATTTTTTCTTTGGCAACTTTAAAAGTCAGCATGACATTAAAATCATTGGCATTCTTGCGCTTTAAAAATTTGTCCAGCTCAATTCTATCTCCTTGCCAGACAAAAAGGATGTTTTCTATAAATCACATCCAATTGATCAGAGATGAACAATGTGTCAGATAAGTATGGTAACATATAGTCCCGTTCCCATAAGACGATAAATAGGTTGGCATGTGAGGGGGCAAAATTTGACTCTATTGTCACACCTCATTGTTGGAGATAAAAACAATCTTTAAATGTAAAATAGTTGTGGGTGAGTGCAAATTCAAGTAACTCCAAAAGGAGTTTAAGTAGATCTTTACTCATCAAGAAAAATTTGGCTGCTCATATACCATGATGATGATCAAAACATGTATATATGGATTCCACGTTCCCAATTATTAAAAACATGTCAGGGTCAAGTGTGATTCCTTGTAATCTTTGTAGTACATCCCTGAGTCCTTAATGTAAGATGGCAGTTCACTAACCGAGGGTTTCAAATAATAATCAAGGAATCTGTGGGCTGGTTCACATAGGCTTCCACAGAAAGAGACAATTGGTCTACTGCGTGAGTTTGTTAGATTTTTATGTATTTTGGCTAAAAAATATATGGTTGACACAATAGGATGTGACATGCATGAACAGTCCCACACAGTTTTTTTTAACCCCTTACCTACAATTGATGTAATATTCCGTCCATGTGACCATGGACCTAATTACCATGGACGGAATATTACGTCATCGCGATCAGCGGCGCCCACGTGGTGAGCGCCGCTGATCGCGGCCGAGTGTCAGCTAATTATCATAGCTGACACCCGGCACAATGTGTCAGGGGCGGTCACGGACTGCCCCCGACACGTTAACCCCTTGCACACCGCGATCAAACGCGATCGCGGTGTACCGGGGGTTAAAGGGAAGCATCGGCAGGGAGGGGGCTCCCTCCGTGCTTCCCTGAGCCCCCCACGGCAGCACAATGTGCAGCGCTGCTGCGGGGGGCTCTTTCCCTACAGGCCCCCGGATCCAAGATGGCGACGGGGGCCTGCAGGGAGCTGACTTCCTCACTGCCTGCAAAGCGCAGGCATGAGGAAGTCTGCAGCAGTGCCTGTGACAGATCGCTGATCTGTCACAGTGATCTGTGATGTGACAGATCAGCGATCTGTCACAGGACAGTGATGTCCCACCTGGGACAAGGTAATAAAGTAAAAAAAAAAAAAGTGTTAAAAACAATTTTAAAAAAAATCGCTAAATAAATCAGTAAAAAAAAAAAAATATTCCCCAATAAATCCATTTTTTCAAAATAAAAAAACACAAAAACAATAAAAGTACACATATTTGGTATCGCCGCGTCCGTAATGACCTGCCCTATAAAACTGTCCCATTAGTTAACCCCTTTAGCGAACCCCTTAAAAAATAAAAATAAAAAACGAAGCAAAAAATAATGATTTATTATCATACCACCGAACAAAAAGTGCAATAACGCGCGATCAAAAAGACGCATATAAATATGCATGGTACCGCTGAAAACGTCCTCTTGTCCCGCAAAAAACGATCCACCATACAGCATCATCCGCAAAAAAATAAAAAAGTTATAGCTTGCAGAATAAAGCGATACAAAAATAATTATTTTTTATATAAAATAGTTTTCATTGCAAAAAACCGACAAAACATAAAAAAACGACCTAAATGAGGTATCGCTGTAACCGTACTGACCTGAAGAATAAAACCGCTTTATCAATTTTACCGCACGCGGAACGGTGTAAGCGCACCGCCCACAAAAGAAATTCATGAAACGCTGGTTTTTGTTCATTCTGCGTCCCAAAAATCGGAATAAAAAGCGATCAAAAAATGTTACGTGCCCGAAAATGGTACCAATAAAAACGTCAACTTGTCCCGCAAAAAATAAGACCTCACATGACTCAGTGGGTCAAAATACGGAAAAATTATAGCTCACAATATGTGGTGATGCAAAAACTATTTTTACAATAAAAAGCGTCTTTTAGCGTGCGACAGCCGCCAAACATAAAAACCGCCATAAATCGTAAATCAAACCCCCCGTTATCACCCCCTTAGTTAGGGAAAAATAATAAAACTAAAAGAAAATGTATTTATTTCCATTTTCCCGCTAGGGTTAGGGTTAGGGTAGGGTTAGGGCTAGGGTTAGGGCTAGGGTTAGGGCTAGGGTTAGGGCTAGGGCTCAGATTAGGGTTAGGGGTGTGTTGAGGTTCGGGTTGGAGTTATAATTGGGGGTTTCCACTGTTTGGGCACATCAGGGGCTCTCCAAAGGCAACATGGCGTCTGATCTCAATTCCAGCCAATTCTGCGTTGAAAAAGTCAAATGGTGCTCCTTCCCTTCCAAGCTCTGCCATGTGCCCAAACAGTGTTTTACCCCCACATGTAGGGTATCAGCCTACTCAGGACAAATTACAAAACAACTTTTGGGGTCCAATTTCTCCTGTTACCCTTAGGAAAATAAAAAATATAACGCCTGCCCCCACAAAAATATAATTTTGCGGAAAAAAATGTTTTTTTTATTTTCACGCCCAGGCGTTATAAACTTCTGTGAAACACTTGGGGGTTCAAAGTGCTCTCCACACATCTAGATAAGCTCCGTGGGGGGTCTAGTTTCCAAAATGGGGTCACTTGTGGGGAGTTTCAATAGTTTAGGTACATCAGGGGCTCTCCAAACGCATATGACACCCGCATACCAATCCATCAAAGTCTGCATTCCAAAACGTCACTACTTCCCTTCCGAGCCCCGACGTGTGCCCATACAGTAGTTTTCTCCAACATATGAGGTATCAGCGTACTCAGGACAAATTGGACAACAACTTTTGGGGTCCAATTTCTCCTGTTAACCTTGGGAAAATAAAAAAAATGGGGACTAAAAGATGATGTTTGTTGAAAAAATACGATATTTTTATTTTCACGCCCGGTCGTTATAAACTTCTGTGAAGCACTGGGGGGTTCAAAGTGCTCACCACACATCTAGATAAGTTCATTAGGGGGTCTAGTTTCCAAAATGGGGTCACTTGTGGGGGGTTTCCACTGTTTAGGTACATCAGGGGCTCTCCAAACGCAACATGACACCCGCAGACCATTCCATCAAAGTCTGCATTCCAAAACGTCACTACTTCCCTTCCGAGCCCCGACGTGTGCCCATACAGTAGTTTTCTCCCACATATGAGGTATCAGCGTACTCAGGACAAATTGGACAACAACTTTTGGGGTCCAATTTCTCCTGTTACCCTTGGGAAAATAAAAAAATGGGGACTAAAAGATCATGTTTGTGGAAAAAATACGATTTTTTTATTTTCACGCCCGGACGTTATAAACTTCAGTGAAGCACTGGGGGGTTCAAAGTGCTCACCACACATCTAGATAAGTTCCTTGGGGGGTCTAGTTTCCAAAATGGTGTCATTTGTGGGGGGTTTCTACTGTTTTGGTACATCAGGGGCTTTCCTAACGCGACATGGTGTCCGATCTCAATTCCAGCCAAAAACGTCAAATGGCGCTGCTTCCCTTCCGAGCTCTGCCATACGCCCAAATAGTGGTTTACCCCCACATGTGGGGTATCAGCGTACTCAGGATAAATTGCACAATATCTTTTAGGGTCCTGTTACTTTTGGAAAAATAAGAATTGAGGGTGAAAAGATCATATTTGTGGAAAAAATATGATTTTTTAATTGTACTGCTGTACATTATAAACTTCTGTGAAGCCCTTGGGGGTTCAAAGTTCTCACCACACATCTAGATAAGTTCCTTGGGGGGTCTAGATTCCAAAATGGTGTCATTTGTGGGGGGGTTTCCACTGTTTTGGTACATCAGGGGTTTTCCAATCGCGACATGGTGTCCGATCTCAATTCTAGCCAAAAACGTCAAATGGCGCTGCTTCCCTTCCGAGCTCTGCTATGCGCCCAAATAGTCATTTACACCCACATATGGGGTATCAGCGTACTCAGGACAAATTGCACAATAACTTTTAGGGTCCTGTTACCCTTGGAAAAATAAAAATTGGGGGTGAAAAGATCATTTTTGTGGAAAAAATATGATTTTTTAATTGTACCGCTGTACGTTATAAACTTCTGTGAAGCCCTTGTGGGTTCAAAGTTCTCACCACATATCTAGATAAGTTCCTTGGGGGGTCTAGTTTCCAAAATGGGGTCACTTGTAGGGGGTTTCCACTGTTTAGGTACATCAGGGGCTCGCCAAACGTGACATGGCGTCCGATCTGAATTCCAGCCAATTTTGCATTGAAAAAGTCAAACGGCGCTCCTTCCATTCTGAGCTCTGCCATGCGCCGAAACAGTGGTTCCCCCCCACATATCAGGTATCAGCGTACTCAGGACAAATTGCACAATAAGTCTTGCAGTCCAATTTCTCCTGTTACCCTTGGTAAAATAAAGAAAATTGAACCTGAAGTATTTTTTTTGTGAAAAAAAGTTAAATGTTCATTTTTTTTTTAATATTCAAAAAATTCCTGTGACGCACCTAAAGGGTTAATAAACTTCTTGAATGTGGTTTTAAGCACCTTAAGGGGTGCAGTTTTTAGAATGGTGTCACTTTTGGGTATTTTCTATCATATAGACCCCTCAAAGTGGCTTCAAATGTGAATTGGTCCCTAAAAATAAAATGGTGTTGCAAAAATGAGAAATCGCTGGTCAATTTTTAACCCTTATAACTTCCTAACAAAAAAAAATTTTGGTTCCAAAACTGTGCTGATGTAAAGTAAACATGTGGGAAATGTTATGTATTAAGTTTTTTGTGTGCCGTATCGCTGTGATTTAAGGGCATAAAAATTCAAAGTTGGAAAATTGCGAAATTTTCAAAATTTTCGCCAAATTTCCATTTTTTTCACAAATAAACGCAAGTTATTTGAATGCAATTTTACTACTAACATGAAGTACAATATGTCACGAGAAAACAATGTCAGAATCACCGGGATCCATGAAAGCGTTCCAGAGTTATGACCTCATAAAGGTACAGTGGTCAGAATTGCAAAAATTGGCCCGGTAGTTAACGTGCAAACCACCCTTGGTAGTGAAGGGGTTAATACATCATATATCCAAAGCTACATACTGTATATTTAAAATGTCAAAAAGCTGGTTTTAAAAATACGATGTAGGATATACAGTATGTTTTCGATAACATGTATCATCATGTAACTGTTTGAAGGCTTCCTTTTCATACAATTCAACCTGGCCAGATGAAAATATTTCCGCCTTTATCAGCTGGCTTAAATACAACCTGTTTCATCTTGCTAAGTTCTCTGAATGTTTGGCACTGTACATATGTAAAATTATCATATGGTCTCCGAGTAGGTAGTTGGTTAAAATTGTCATATACTATTCTTACGAAAATCTCAATAGATTAATTCAATCTAAGGGGGAGAAAAGTTTTGGATTCTTTTTAATGAAATTAGGGAACTTACTAATGTACAGTAAGGTTCCTCTTGCTCAAGAAGTAGTTCTTCTAAAACCAGCAGCACTTCCAATTCCGCCTCTGTGGAAAAAGGTGCAGTGATGGTATTTTTAGTATGAAATTTCTTTTGAAGCAAGAGGAAAGCATCTTTAATTGCCACATATGTATTAAAATCAGATGTAGGGCAAAATGTTAGTCCCAAAGAAAATACTGAGATTTGAACTTGAGAAAGATCTATGTTGGACAAATGAAATAACTTCTGATCTTCATTATCTTCAAAATCTTGATATTTGTTGCTTATATGCCATTTGACGAGTGTTATGCTGTCAAAAATTAGTTGTTGGTTCTTTGATACTGGAATTAGTCGATGTTTGTGACGAGTTACTAGAGGCAGAGCTCATAGAACCTGATCAAAGGCGATTATGCTGTGATTTCCATTTATATGCTTTATTGGATTGATAATCCAATTGGTCTTGCTGGAATATATTCATTTTGGTTTTCTTGAGATCCTGTTCCCATTTACAGAAGCTTTTATTCAAATAATCCTCTAGAGCCCTTAATTCCACTGAGGATAATTTTCTTTAAGTTTATCTTGTATGGGTCGTATTTGTCTCTCAATTATTTCCAAATTCTTAAGCTCCAAGGAGATAAGTAGTTCTATAAGAAGGTTAGGGAACATTTGTTGCATGCTTCTTCCCATATTTGTATAAACCCACTATTGTCAATTGAAAATGAGGGAAATGCCGAGACTCGTAAGCCCATTGAATTTATTTACTCTGTAGGTATTCTTCTAAACTTCTATTATTCCACCAGGTTTTTGTGTGTTTAAATAATAGATCCCTGAAATGCTGCTTATCCACTTCCACTTATCCATCTCATTAGCATCAATATTTATGATGATATTTTTGCTAGCCAGTTGGTGTCCTGACTCTTCTTATACATATTTGTAATAGGTCCTTCTGAAAAGCAAAAATGAAATTTTTAACCTAAATAAGAAGGAAATGTAAACCCTAATTTAAATAAATATATGCAATACTTACCAATAATCAAGTAGACAAAATCCAGATAAAAAAGCAAAAACTGAATAAATACAATAGAAAGTTGGAGGCGCAAATGTAATGAGGACGGTATAAGCTGCAAAAAAGGACAACACCACAAGGATGTCAGAATAGGTTATATTAAAGCAATTAATGGGTATCAGTGATTTGTGCTAAGAGTACCTTCCTAGGAGAGGAGTGGGATAATCAATTGGTTGTATAATGTGTTTAATGAAAATGTCACCCCAAGGATTTCTGCATTAATTAGGGACAATATTGTAATTACAGTAAACCAGTGGTTAGAAAGCTATTATATACAGTGTATGTATATATGTGTGTGTATGTGTGTGTATATATATATATATATATATATCTCACTGAGTGCGGCTGATGGTCAAGTAGAAGTGAATGCAAGGGGTTAATGCCTAACAGTCATAGCAGAGATCATCAATAGGCATATAAGGAATCAATGGACAGATAAATCTGACAAAGTTCCTAACCTTATCCAGTTGATGAGGTATGTAGTTAGGTCTTACACAGAGAGGGAGTGAAGAACCTACAGTGGATGTCCACACTGTTCTTGGTGGTGGCTTTCAGCAGCTGATATGTCTGTGAAGCGGAGTGCTGTCCCGGATGGTGACAACCGCGCCGTATGGCTCTTGTTCGTCGATGCGTGGGTGTCACAGAGTCTGAGGGGCAGACAGGACCTGCGTGACATAGATGGCCACGTGACTCGATAGAGTAAGAGGCGCAGTAAGGACCAACCTTGATGACCTGTAGAAGCGCAATGTAGCGTAGAGTGACTACCGCTGACGTCACTAAGGCTGCGCGGAGTCCCCGGCTGACCGGAGGTGAACTGACAGAGTGAGAAAAAATTCTGAAACTTTCCCACGCTTATTAGTTCATCTCCGGTCAGCCGGGGTGCCTGAGCAGACATGATTTCATTCATTCTGCAGTGGTTTACAACGGGGTCGGTAGCATTAGCACCGGTCCCTGTTGTAAACTAGTTAACCCCTTGTGATGGATTGCAGAGGGGACCTTACTGAATGGTGGAGAGGTACGGATATTGTTGTTTTTTTTATTTTTTTTCAGGACAATGAGGGATTCAGTTGAATTAGCAGAATAATAAATTTGGTCAAAAACTTTGATTATTTCATTAAAAGAATTTTTAATTATTGTGTGTGTCTTTCTTAACCCTTTACTACTATAGGATTAATAATGGATAGGTGTCTTATTGACACCTCTCCATTATTAACCCAGCTTAATGTCACCTTTAAATAGCAAGGTGATATTAACCCATTATTATTAACCCATGAGCCATTGCTAAAGGCATGGGAATAGAGAGGCTAAGTGCCAGAAATGGTGCATCTTATAGATGCACCTTTTGTGGGGTGGCTGGGGGCAGATTTTTTAGCCCAGGGGGGGCAAAAACAATGGTCTGTCTCTAGGCTATTAATATCTGCCCTCACTTCCTGGCTTTCCCTCTCTGGTGGAGAAATTACTGCGGGAGCCCACACAAATTATTTCAATGAATTTACCCGTTAATTTAACACTTACATGTCCAAAATTTTACACAAATACCCTAATCTAATTATTAGTCAAAGACATATAAAAAACTAAATGAAATGAAATTGTTTACTGTATGTAAACCATGTGTCATTTCATGTCGGGTTTGCTATTGATTTTACAGAAGCCGGCAATTGATTTAGCGGTTATTATGCTATGTAGAACTCTATGAAATATATATGTGTGTATATATATATATATATATATGTGTGTGTATGTGTGTGTATATACAGTATATATATTCTTTCGTTTGTGTTTTAACCTGTCATTGGCTCAATTATATGTCCATTTTGTAATTTGGCGAGAAAATCTCATCATGCGGATGTCACACAGACGCTTAGATGCGAGAAAATCGCATCCTCGCATGACAATCGGATGACATACTGATCACTGCTCATGAAACATTTGTGCAATTTTGGTCCGTGAAAGACGGACCGCATTTTTATACGTTGTGTGTGACTCCAGCCTAAAGCCAGGGTCACACTAACCGACGCAAAATACGGTCCGCATTTTACATGCGTAATACGGATGAATGACCCCTAAATAGTGCTCCGTATGTCATCCGAAAGCAACGTGTGGTCGCGTATTTTGCGCATGTCAGCATCTGTATGTAATCTGTATGGCATCCGTATGCCGAGATTTTCTCGCCGGCTTGCGTGGGCTCCTGCTGTAATTTAATTTGTCAACCAGAGAGGTTAAGCAGGTGAGTGAGGGCAGATTTTAATAGACATGAGAGGGACCATTGTTTTTGCCCCCCTCCGGCTACAAAAATCTGCCCCCAGACACCCCAGAAATGTCTTATCTATAAGATGTGCCAATTCTGGCACTTATCCTCTCTATTCCCATTGCCCTGTAGCAGTGGTGAATGGGTTTAATATAACAAAGGGTTAATGTCACCATTCGATTGTAAAGTGACATTAAGCCGATTAATAATGGAGATGTGTCAATAAGACACTGATCCATTATTAACCCTATACTAAGAAAGGGTTAAAAACCACACACAGATATTAATTAAAAAGTCATTTAATGAAATAAATACACCAAGTTTTTGACAAATTTTTATTAGTCTGGTAATCCCAAAAAACCATGACCTGCAAAAAAAACCTAAAAAATCACCAATATCCTTACCTCTCCGCCGTTCAATCATGTCCCACACTGCAATCCATCAGAAGGGGTTAAATAGTTTACAATGAGGACCGGTGCTAATGCGACCAGCCCCACTGTAAACTACTACAAAATGAATTGATTCAGCTCTGCGCAGCCTCAATGGCTGCCTGTAGATGATCTAATTACCGTGGGAAAGTTTCTGACTTTTTTCCCACGGTCATTAGTTCATTCACAGATCAGCTGGGGACTCCCCGCAGCCTCAGTGACATCAGCGGGAGAATCATTTGTCTGTGTGTAATGCGTGCTTTTAACGCCTCTCACTCGTCCGTGTTCCTCTCTAGTGTGACCATGGCCTAACAGTAAAATTTGCACTATAGTACGATGTTTCTTCCCTTATGAGCTTTACCTGAAAAGTATTTCTCAATTACATGTAGGGTATTGGTGTACTCAGGAAAAAGTCTTACAACAAACTGAGGTCCATTTTTTTATATTAGTCCTTAGAAAGATTTAACATTTGGGGCTAAAACAACATTTTAGTGGTATTTTTTTTCACCCCACAATGGTATAAAACTCTGTGAGGCACATGTGGTGTATGCACCCCTAGATGACTTCATTGTGGGGTGTAGTTTGAAAAATGAGGTCACAAATGAGGGGTTTGTTTTATTCTGGTACCTCAGGGGCTCTGCCAATGTGACATAGCACCCTCAATCCATTCCAGCAAAATATGAACTTCATTATGGCGCGTCTTCCTTTCGCAGCTTTGCACACTGCTTCAAAAGTATAGCTTTCTACGAAAAGTTGCACAACAAGTTGGATAGTGCTATTACTCATGTTACCCTTGTGAAAATCAAAAATGGGGTTAAAATAAAATGTTTGTGGAAAAAAATAGATTTGTTTATTTTCACAGCTCAATGTTATAAACTTCTTTGTAGCATCTGGGGGTTCAAGGTGCTCAACACACATCTAGATACATTCCTTAAGGAGTCTGGTTTCCAAAATGTGGTCACTTGTTCCTACCACCCTTTCTGGTTTAAGGGCAAACTTATTAACAATTTTAAAATTGCAAAATTTTTAAGATTTTTGCTGAATTGCAGATTTGTTCACAAATAAAAGCAAATTTTATTGAACAAGTTTTACCACTATCATGAACTACAATATGTCAAGCAAAAACAACAGAATCAGGGAGATCTTTTGGAGCGTTGTAGTTATTACCACATAAAGTGACGCTGGTCAAAATTGAAAATTTGGCCTGGTCATGAAGTTGAAAACAGGGTTGGGGAGTGAAGGGGTTCAAGAAAACAGCTGTCCTCGGCGCTTCTTGCCCAAAAAAGTGACAGAGTCATGTCACAAAAATGCGCTTTGCACTTCTTTCGAATAAATTTGAGATTTTCAGTATTTTAATTTTTGCTTCAAATTCATTAATACTTTTGCGTCATTTTTTGCAAGTTTTTGTCTTTTCATTTTGTGTTTAGTTGACAGTAAGGGCAAATTTTTGATTATCCAGATATTTTCAGCTAATTCATATTCTACCTTTTCAAAACGTTGCTGCATTTTGGAACATTGGTATCATCTATTTTTCTGGTCAACTCGGCAACATTTTAAAGCTTATTGAAAGAGCCCGAACAATCAATACATTTGCACAAAATTTATCAAAAATTGCCATCATGATGAATTTGAAGCAAAGTCTGTCATATGAAAACAGAAAGACGAGACTGAAAAATGACAAGATAAAAGAACACAGTGCAATTGTTCAATTTTAGCTGGTATGCAAAACCATCCTTACAAGTGGAAAAGCAATAAAAATTCTTCTCTTCTCATCATAACAACAAAGAAATCCATGGTTTAAATAATCAGATATGTCTTAATTTTGGCTGCTACAGATCTGCCGTTTTAAGAGCTGCTGCACAATAACTAAATCTCTCTTGCTGATTGCTAATTATACCTCCCTACTACTGCATCCCACACAAAGACCTGGCTGTATTATTAACTAGTTCAGTTCCGGCAGAGTAAGAAGTCTGTATGTTACTTAAGGCCCCGTCTCACTAAGCAATCTCGGTAGCGAGATCGCTGCTGAGTCACAACTTTTGTGACATAACAGCGATCTCACCAGCGAGATCGCTGTGTGTGACAGCGATCAGCAAGCGGCCCCCCTGCCGGTATCGCTGATCGCTGGAAGAAATCTCTGGACATTTCTTTGGTCGCTGGTCTCCCGCTGGCCAGCACGCATCGCTGCGTGTGACAGGCGGGAGACCAGCGATCAGGTGTAAAAAATAATTAAAAAAATAAAAAATATAGTTATTCTCACCTTCCGACGTCGCGTTCAGCCATCCCGCCTCTCTCCACGCTCCGGTCCCAGTGATCCTTTGCACGAATGACCACGAGACTTTGTTATCCCGCGAGACTGTGACATCTCGCGGTCATTCTCGCAAAGGATCACTGGGACCGGAGCGTGGAGAGAGGCGGGATGGCTGAACGCGACATCGGAAGGTGAGAATAACTATATTTTTTATTTTGATTCTATTTTTTACAGGATGGCCAGCGATGCCGGGCGCTCGGCATCGCTGTGCTGATCGCTGGTGAAGCTGTCTGTGTGACAGCTCACCAGCGATCACATAGCGATTTACCAGTGATCCTGACACCTTCATATCGGTGTCGGGATCGCTGGTAAGTCGCTTAGTGTGACGGGGCCTTTACCCTTTGCCTTTTAACTGGGAAAGGCAAAGAACAATGAAGGGTGTTCAATAGATTCTTCTATTCTACACAGTATATTGAAGCAATATGCATGTTATTGTGATTGTGTTTTGTATGAATTTATATGAATTAGTCCGCATCTTTAGTCACATATTGGCCACCTGAGACATTTTCTTAAAAATAATAAACAAATGTTGCAATAATGGAATAAAATTTTTTCAACAATGCATCTGGAAATGTTATTTTCTTTATTCATGTATGTTCATGTCTACAATCTTTATTAAAGAAACTATTTTTAAGACACACGTTGCATACTTGCCGACTACGCAATCAATTGTCCAGAGAGGCCACTTGAGAGACTTTAACTTTTATGGGGGTCTAAACCAACAGGCTGAAATTAATTCCGTTCAATATTGACATGTTAATGAGAAATAGTTTATGCTAATTGTGTCACTTACATAACATTGAGCAGAGCTAAGTATTCTGACTCACTGATACTGCTAATATATGTTAAAATAGAATACAAAACCTAGAAAAGACAAAATGAAAAAACCCTGCTGTAATTAAATAAGTAAAAAGCAAAAGTGCATTTAAATCATACAGAGTTCTTAGTAATACTGTATTTGATCAAACATAGCATAAAAGCCGTCCCACCATCGACAAGGTGACTCTGTGGTCGGGGCGGTCCTACACTGTCTAATATTAAAAACCTTATCATGTGTCAAAGTTGACGTCTGTGTGAATAAGGGCAGACAAGGACCGGGTCCCAACCACTGGACACCAGTCAGGGGAAGCCTTTAAATACAATTTCCAGCTCAGGAGAGGGAGGCCACACCCCAGCTTGCACAGAATGCAAAAATACAAAGAAAAAACACAAAAATTGAGCTTGGTTTGAGTTGGTACACATGCAGCATATAAATGCATGTTCACATGGCCAAAAAGCATACAAAACCTAGAAAAGACAAAATGAAAAAACCCTGCTGTAATTAAATAAGTAAAAAGCAAAAGTGCATTTAAATCATACAGAGTTCTTAGTAATACTGTATTTAACATAATATATGTTAAAATAGGCCTGATTTTAACATGTACCGTATTTTTCGGACCATAAGATGCACCCCAAATTTTCAGAAGTAAAATAAGGAAAAAAATGTATGCATCAAATGGGGTTCCATCTAACTATCCAAATTCAGCTTACCAGGGGAAATCAGTAACGCTGGTGGAGCGTGGTCACAGGGGGTGTTTGGTGGTCCGACTCACATCCCAAACTGGTGTGGCAGGTTCAACGGTGTTTGTGGTGCGGAGGCTCTGCTGACATTTTCTGAAATCCTGGAGCTCCCGCATATCCATTGCTGGGAAGCAGCGGTCTCTGGTAAATCCCATCCCAGGCTGGTGCAGTAGATTCGTTGGTGCTCAGTGGTGCGGGACTCCACTGATAATTTGTGCAAGCCCATGACATCCCCACTGCTGCGATACGGTGGCCTCCAGGAAAATGGCCTCTGGGAAAATGGCCGTCGGGTCAGCGCATGCATAGATTGAGATCTCGGCACCGAGATTTCGTTGCCAAGATCTCAATCTGTGCATGTGCCGCTTCTGGCAGCCATTTTCCCGGAGGCCACTCATCACAGCAATTCAAGTGTGGGGGCTCCAGGATTTCAGAAAATGTCGGCGGAGCCCCCGCACCATTGCACAATGTCGCACCAGCCTGGGAAGGGAGTGTGATCATTGCCCTGCAGCATCTTACTGCCACAGAATCACCTGACTCCTGCTGCCGCCACACTACTTGTAAGTATATTCGGGCTATAAGATGCGCCCCCATTTTCCCCCAAGATTTTTTGGGAAAAAAGTGCATTTTATAATCCGAAAAATACGGTATTCTTTCCAGTAACAACCAATACCAACAACCATAACATTTACTGTTTTTTTAAAAAAGTTTATAAATCATATACTCATGTTATTTAGTACTTGTACCATGATCAACAGCTTTCCCACACAGTGTAATGTGACTATAGCCCTCGCACACACACAGTATGATGTCTCCAGAGTCCTCACATTCAGTATGATGTCCTTGCAGCTTTCCCACCCAAAGTATGATGCGCCACAGCTCCCAAACATAGTATGATGACCACTACACACTGTATGAAGGCCCAACAGCTACCTACATACTATGATGTCCTCACATCCTCCTTTACTGAGTATAATGTCCCTATTGCCCTACTACATGCAGAATGATACCCCCACAGCCTCCAAACACAGTAAAGCCCCCGTTACACACTGCGATATCACTAGCAATATCGCTGTAAAGTCACTGATTTTGTGACGTAGCAGCGATATTGCTAGCGATATCGCTACATGTGATACTTACCTCCGACCGGCTCCCCCGCTGGTTATCGCTGATCGCGCGACAAGCTCCTGGACCATTCCTCGTCGGTCACTTCCTGCTGGGCTTCCTGTGGCGCCGACGAGCGACGCGTGGAGCCGGGCGGGAGGGCGCAGGATCGCCGCGTCTGACAGGTAAGTAACGATCCCCGTTCTCAGCGATGTCGCTGGTGAGATCTGCCTGTGTGGCAGCTCACTAGCGACCACCTAGCGATGCACCAGTGATCCTGACCGCGTCATATCGCTGGTCGGGATCACTGGTGCATCACTAGGTGTAACGGTACCCTTAGATGTCCCCACAGCCCTCCCACATATGGCATGATGTCTCCAGAGCACTGACACACAGCATGTTGTCCCCTCAGCCCTCCCACATACAGTATGATGCCACCACAGCTCCCCAACATAGTATGATGATTAGTGTTGAGCATTCCGATACCGCAAGTATCGGGTATCGGCCGATATTAGCGGTATCGGAATTCCGATACTTAGTTCCGATACTTTTGTCATATCGGATTCCGGAATCGGAATCGGAATAGGAAGTTCCCATCATGCTATGAGCCTGCTTGCTTTGATTAAGCCAATGGGAATCCTCCGAAGTGTGGGCACATCCTGTTAGGCATGTAGGCATGTTAACTATTGGCATGGCTGTGATTGGCTGCCGAAATGATGTCATGATGCACTATAAAAGCCACCGCAGCCGCCATTTCTGGTCACTCTGCTGTGAATTCAGTTAGGGACAGGCTGCTGTAGAAGACTGTGAGGGACAGTTAGAAATAGCGATTCCACCAAACATCTAGTGCTTTACCCAGGCTACATAAACCACCACTGTAGCCTTCTTTGCCCTAGCAGCAGTGTTCACAGCTGTCTGCAAGGGCTGTGTGAGTGCAGCTCACGCTGTGGAGTGGGTCCTGCAGCCACGTCAGGCTGTAGGCCACCCAGTGTGATCACTGCTGCCTCATACATCTTTTATTTTTTGAGCTGCATTTTTTACATAATTTCAATCTAGTGTGCTTCCATCCGTATCCATATACGTTGGTTGCAAACACTAGTAGTAGACAGCGGAGCCTTTCTGCAGCCTTTCAGTGCTAGTGTCCACTTTGCTGCACTGTTCACGGCTGTCTGAGAGGTCTCTGACTGTGTGTGAGTGCAGCTCACGCTGAGTAGTGTGTCCTGCAGCTACGTCTGGCTGTAGGACGCTCAGCGTGCGTCAGTGCCTCACACATATTTTTATTTGAGTGCAGCTCATTTTTTTTTCTATTAGTGTGCATCCATCCGTCTCCATCTACGGTGGTTGCAAACACTATAAAGGAGTACACAGCGGAGCCTTTCTGCAGCCTGTCAGTGCCAGTGCCCACTTAGCTGCACTGTTGACGGCTGTCTGAGAGGCCTCTGACTGTGTGTGAGTGCAGCTCACGCTGAGTAGAGTGTCCTGCAGCTACGTCTGGTTGTAGGACGCTCAACGTGCGTCACTGCCTCACACATATTTGTCTTTGAGTGCAGCTCATTTTTTCTTCTCCTATTAGTGTGCATCCATCCGTATCCATCAACATTGGTTGGTTGCAAACACTATATAGGAGTAGATAGAGGAGCCTTTTTTTCTGGCTTGTGCCCTGCCGGCGCAGCCAGATTAGTATTACCCAATTTTTTTGGAGCCTCATCTTTTGCATTGTAGGTTACCTGCCTGCATTGTAATAGCTCCAAAAAGTTGGTGATACTATCAGTTTCAATTCTTTGTTCACATACTTTGAGTTTGTTTCCAACAAAGAAACCACAAAAAAAGTTCACCAAACACTACATTTTGAACTTGTGTAGGCCACATCAGCTCCTATTAAAGTCTAGTCCACACACACACACACTTCATAAAATTAGTGTTTCTTGTACCTGTAACCAGCTGTTCAGGAATAAGCACACTAAGGCCCCCCTTTGTACTTTTTTGCCTATCTTAAGCAGTCTTGCAAGATGAAGAAGGCAGGGAGTAAGGCGCGTGGGCGTGGGCGTGGGCGTGGAGTTTCAGCAGGGAGAGGACGTGGGGATTCTGCAGGGAGAGGACGTGGGGATTCTACAGGTAGAGGACGTGGGGATTCTGGGCCTGCTGCGGGCACCAGTGGATCAGCATCCCCCAGTTTTAGCAGGCAACAGTCCTTTATGCGCAGCTTTGTAGGACCTCAACGTACCCCACTGCTGCGGGAGGAACAAATTGAAGCCGTTGTCGGATGGATGGCAGCTAACGCATCGACTTCAATTACTTCCGCATCCTCTCAGGGTCAGAGCACCGAAGAGCAACCATCTGTCTCTTCACCACCTGCCAAAGTGCCCAGGCAGTCAGAGAGACATGGACAGGAGCCATCACAGTCTCTACTTCTGTTCTCGGAATCTGTTGGCTTGGAAAGAGGGGGCCAGCCAAGCAGCATTCCTGAATGTGAAGAAGAGGGAGTATGCAGTGATGCGCAACTTCTTTGTCCCTCTGAATCTGAAGAGGCGAGTGGGCCAGTGCCTATGGTCAGCACACCTCAGTACGCATCAGATGATGACGAGACTCAGTTGCCACTTTCTGGTGCGTACAGTGCTGGCGAGACAACCCCGGAGAAGCAGCTGTTTGAAGAGGGGAGGGAAGATGATGAGGTCCTTGACCCATCATGGCGTGAGCAACAGGAAGGTGGTGGGAGCAGCTCGGAGGAAGAGATTCCCCTACCGGCCAAAACAGGAGGCAGAGGGAGGGGGAAGACTTGGTTGCCTGTACCCTCCACTTCGGCACCCGTTAGGAGCATTCCTCCTTCCAAAGGCAAACCGGGCGCTCACAAGACTTGCAGTGCATGGTCCTTTTTTGACACAGTTGCAGATGACATTTGCTTTGTCAAATGCAAGCTGTGTCATCAGAGAGTCAAAAGAGGGAGAAATGTCAGCAACCTCAATACCACAAATATGTGGAAACATGTGCGCACCAAGCACGAGTTGGAGTTGCTGAGACACCCTGAAGACGTAGGCCAACGTACAGCACCACCTACCACCTCTTCAGTTCGTGTTGGGCCCTCTTCCTCCAGCTCACACACTGCTGGTTCGGCTTCCTCACAGGATCGCCAAGGAAGAACCTCTGCCACTGTTGTCCGGAGACCCTGTCAGATTACACCCATAGCAGCACGTTCCCATCCATCACAGCCATCGGTAGCACAGGCATGGGATAAAAGGCGCCCTTACTCGGCAAACCATCCCCGAGCACAGTCTCTGAATGCTGGCATTGCCAAACTTCTGGCAGTTGAAATGCTGTCATTCAGGCTGGTGGACACTGACACCTTCCGGGACTTAATGGCATTGGCAGTCCCCCAATACAACGTGCCCAGCCGCTTTTATTTCAGCAGGCGAGCCGTCCCTGCCCTGCAGAAACATGTTGAGGGCAAAATAAAACATGCGCTACTAAACGCCGTTAGTAGCAAGGTCCACCTGACCACCGATGCGTGGACCAGTAACCATGGACAGGGACGATACCTTTCCCTCACTGCCCACTGGGTCAATGTTGTGGAGCCGGGTACGGATCTGGAGAGTGGCGCTGTACGTGTTCTTCCAACGCCACGGATTGCAGGACTCCAGTCTGTACACATAGACTCCTCCTCCTACTCAAGTTCCTCAGAAACAGCAGAGCAGGAGCCTGTTACGACCGATATGAGCACAGCCGTGGCCAAACGTCAACAGGCTGTACTCAAATTAATTTCTTTGGGGAATCGAAGCCACACAGCGCAGGAGCTCTGGAATGCTATCAAGCTGGAGAGCGATGTGTGGTTTGGGCCAGCGAATCTCCAGCCGGGCTTGGTAGTGTGTGACAATGGCCGAAATCTGGTGGCAGCTCTTGGCCTAGGCAACCTCACACACATCCCATGTCTGGCACATGTTCTTAACTTGGTCGTGCAGAGCTTTCTGAGGGACTATCCGTATCTTGCTGCACTGTTGCACAAGGTCCGCATAGAGTGCGCTCACTTGCGACGTTCCAGCACGGCAAGATCGCGCCTCGCTGCTCTGCAGCGACGATTTGGCCTTCCGGAACATCGCATCATATGTGACCTACCCACCCGGTGGAATTCAACGTTACATATGTTGGAGCGGTTGTGTGAGCAGCAGGCAGCAGTCATGGAGTACCAGCTGCATCAGGCGCAAACAAGTCGCACTGTGCGCCGTTCACACTTCAGCACCATTGAGTGGGCCTCTATGAAGGACATCTGCCTCGTTTTGCGTGCCTTCGATGAATCCACGCGGATGGCGAGTGCAGATGATGCACTAGTCAGCATGACTGTCCCCCTTATCTGCCTGCTTCAACAAACACTGCAAGCACTAAGGGATGAGGTTTCAGAAGAGGTGGAGGATGAGGAGTCCCAAATGCCATCTGCTTCTGGACAGTCTGCGCTACGTGTTTCCTCACAAAGGCCTAGGCAGGGGACACTTTGTGAGGAGGATGAGGAGGAGTCGATGGAGGAGGAAGACATCTCTCCAGAGGAGGGAGGTACACAAACCTCTACTCAGTATGTACAGCGAGGGTGGGGTGATGCAGAGCAGGCCGAGGTCACGCCTCAAACAGGGGACAGCGGTTCTTTGGCAGTTGGGAGTCTGCAGCACATGGTTGATTTCATGCTGCAGTGCCTGAGAAACGACCGCCGCATCGCCCACATTCTCGTCTCGGCTGATTATTGGGTGTACACCCTCCTAGATCCTCGCTACCGGGACAGCGTACAAAGGCTCATACCAACGTTGAACCGGGAGCGTAAAATGCGGGAGTACGAAGAGTCACTGGTGCAGTCCATAATGTTTTCCATTCCACCCGACAGCATTGTTGCTAGTGCTTTACAAAGCAGCTCTGTGCGTCGAGGCAGTGGAGGAAACTCTGCACAAAGAGGGAGCAGAGGCAGCGCCGCAGCACAAGGCAAGACCACTATGGCCCAAATGTGGCAAAGTTTTGTGTGTCCACCACAATTGTCTACACCATCAGCGACGCCTCGAGTCAGCAGGAGGCAACGCTTCCGTCAGATGGTGTCAGACTACATGTCTTGCCCTGTCGCTGTACTCCCAGATGGCTCTTCCCCCTTCAAGTTTTGGGTCTCTAAGCTGGATACATGGCCAGAGCTTAGCCAGTATGCATTGGAGGTGCTGGCTTGCCCTGCTGCCAGTGTATTATCGGAACGTGTCTTTAGTGCCGCAGGTGGTGTACTAACAGACCGTCGCACGCGACTATCTTCCGATAATGTTGACCGGCTGACTTTTCTGAAAATGAACAAGGCCTGGATCTCCAAAGACTTTGCCATTCCTCTTACAGACTAAATTAGTGGTTGGCAACTGTATCCAGGTCTGCTGGTGTGTTCATTTTTCTACCACCTGAACTATAATCCCTTTGCTTCAACACAGCCAGTTGTCGCTCAGATGTGTCGTCTGCACAGAGAAACACACTAGCTCCTGTGTTAGTGGGGTTCAGTAATGCCAGCTGATCCCCTGCTGTGTGGACGGCAAAGTCACCAGCTCCATCAACATTCAAACCACTACTGATTTTTAACCGTGCCCAACTTAGGTCTCTGGCTCCACTGTCTCTACTATTTCCCCTGACCTCCAACCCCGCCATCTACATCTCTGAAGTGGCGTCAGCACAATCTACACTTGTTCCTGTGTTCCTGTGGCTCAGTCCCATCAGTTTATCCCCTGATGTGTGTCCGGCAAGGTCTCCTGCTCTGTCCACATTCCCATAACCAGTAGTGGGAATGAGGACAGAGCTGGCGAACTTGCCGGACAAACATCAGGGGATCAACTGACGGG
The DNA here is from genome assembly GCF_039654945.1 of Dendrobates tinctorius. Lineage (NCBI taxonomy): Eukaryota > Metazoa > Chordata > Amphibia > Anura > Dendrobatidae > Dendrobates > Dendrobates tinctorius. The sequence continues at coordinate 6,874,741 of NW_027361765.1, forward strand.
ACTGAGCACCAGGACACAGGAACAAGTGTAGATTGTGCTGACGCCACTTCAGAGATGTAGCTGGCGGGGTTGGAGGCCAGGGTAAATAGTAGAGACAGTGGAGCCAGAGGCCTAAGTGGAGCATGGTTAGAATCAGTAGTAGTCCACAACCTCCATAAAAACCGCTGCCCATTGGCCTCTGCATGCGGCATGCATAATCCTGGGCTCCAACAGCGTCAGTTGGTGTTCAGAAGTGTCGTCTCCACAGAGCCAAACACCTTCGTTAGAGTGTTAGTGGGGTTCAGCACTGCCAGCTGTTCCCCTGCTGTGGAGATGGCAAGTCTCCTGCTGCCTTCACCTGCCAAAATCCAGTAGGCCCCAGCCTGCTCCTCGCCTAATCCTGGGCTCCAACAGCGTCAGTTGGTGTTCGGAAGTGTCGTCTCCACAGAGCCAAACACCTTCGTTAGAGTGTTAGTGGGGTTCAGCACTGCCAGCTGTTCCCCTGCTGTGGAGATGGCAAGTCTCCTGCTGCCTTCACCTGCCAAAATCCAGTAGGCCACAGCCTGCTCCTCGCCTAATCCTGGGCTCCAACAGCGTCAGTTGGTGTTCAGAAGTGTCGTCTCCACAGAGCCAAACACATTCGTTAGAGTGTTAGTGGGGTTCAGCACTGCCAGCTGTTCCCCTGCTGTGGAGATGGCAAGTCTCCTGCTGCCTTCACCTGCCAAAATCCAGTAGGCCCCAGCCTGCTCCTCGCCTAATCCTGGGCTCCAACAGCGTCAGTTGGTGTTCGGAAGTGTCGTCTCCACAGAGCCAAACACCTTCGTTAGAGTGTTAGTGGGGTTCAGCACTGCCAGCTGTTCCCCTGCTGTGGAGATGGCAAGTCTCCTGCTGCCTTCACCTGCCAAAATCCAGTAGGCCACAGCCTGCTCCTCGCCTAATCCTGGGCTCCAACAGCGTCAGTTGGTGTTCAGAAGTGTCGTCTCCACAGAGCCAAACACATTCGTTCAAGTGTTAGTGGGGTTCATCATTGCCAGCTGATCCCCTGCTGTGGAGATGGCAGTCTCTCCTGCTGTCTCCGCATTACAAAGACAGTAGGCCTCTGCCTACACCCTCCTATTTCCTGGGCTTCAACACAGCCAGTTGTAGTTCGGAAGTGCCGTCCACACGGAAAGAGATACTTGCTCCCGTGTCTCAGTGGGGTTCAGTAATGTCAGCTGATCCCCTGCTGTGTGGATGGCAGTCTCTTCTGCTGTCACCTCATTCAAAATACAGTAGGCCTCTGCCTATACCCTCCTATTTCCTGGGCTTCAACACAGCCATTTGTAGTTCGGAAGTGCCGTCCACACGGAAAGAGATACTTGCTCCCGTGTCTCAGTGGGGTTCAGTAACGTCAGCTGATCCCCTGCTGTGTGGATGGCAGTCTCTCCTGCTGTCACCTCATTCAAAATACAGTAGGCCTCTGCCTACACCCTCCTATTTCCTGGGCTTCAACACAGCCAGTTGTAGTTCGGAAGTGCCGTCCACACGGAAAGAGATACTTGCTCCCGTGTCTCAGTGGGGTTCAGTAACGTCAGCTGATCCCCTGCTGTGTGGATGGCAGTCTCTCCTGCTGTAAACTCATTCAAAATACAGTAGGCCTCTGCCTACACCCTCCTATTTCCTGGGCTTCAACACAGCCAGTTGTAGTTCGGAAGTGCCGTCCACACGGAAAGAGATACTTGCTCCCGTGTCTCAGTGGGGTTCAGTAACGTCAGCTGATCCCCTGCTGTGTGGATGGCAGTCTCTCCTGCTGTAAACTCATTCAAAATACAGTAGGCCTCTGCCTACACCCTCCTATTTCCTGGGCTTCAACACAGCCAGTTGTAGTTCGGAAGTGCCGTCCACACGGAAAGAGATACTTGCTCCCGTGTCTCAGTGGGGTTCAGTAATGTCAGCTGATCCCCTGCTGTGTGGATGGCAGTCTCTCCTGCTGTCACCTCATTCAAAATACAGTAGGCCTCTGCCTACACCCTCCTATTTCCTGGGCTTCAACACAGCCAGTTGTAGTTCGGAAGTGCCGTCCACACGGAAAGAGATACTTGCTCCCGTGTCTCAGTGGGGTTCAGTAATGTCAGCTGATCCCCTGCTGTGTGGATGGCAGTCTCTCCTGCTGTCACCTCATTCAAAATACAGTAGGCCTCTGCCTACACCCTCCTATTTCCTGGGCTTCAACACAGCCAGTTGTAGTTCGGAAGTGCCGTCCACACGGAAAGAGATACTTGCTCCCGTGTCTCAGTGGGGTTCAGTAATGTCAGCTGATCCCCTGCTGTGTGGATGGCAGTCTCTCCTGCTGTCACCTCATTCAAAATACAGTAGGCCTCTGCCTACACCCTCCTATTTCCTGGGCTTCAACACAGCCAGTTGTAGTTCGGAAGTGCCGTCCACACGGAAAGAGATACTTGCTCCCGTGTCTCAGTGGGGTTCAGTAATGTCAGCTGATCCCCTGCTGTGTGGATGGCAGTCTCTTCTGCTGTCACCTCATTCAAAATACAGTAGGCCTCTGCCTACACCCTCCTATTTCCTGGGCTTCAACACAGCCAGTTGTAGTTCGGAAGTGCCGTCCACACGGAAAGAGATACTTGCTCCCGTGTCTCAGTGGGGTTCAGTAACGTCAGCTGATCCCCTGCTGTGTGGATGGCAGTCTCTCCTGCTGTAAACTCATTCAAAATACAGTAGGCCTCTGCCTACACCCTCCTATTTCCTGGGCTTCAACACAGCCAGTTGTAGTTCGGAAGTGCCGTCCACACGGAAAGAGATACTTGCTCCCGTGTCTCAGTGGGGTTCAGTAACGTCAGCTGATCCCCTGCTGTGTGGATGGCAGTCTCTCCTGCTGTAAACTCATTCAAAATACAGTAGGCCTCTGCCTACACCCTCCTATTTCCTGGGCTTCAACACAGCCAGTTGTAGTTCGGAAGTGCCGTCCACACGGAAAGAGATACTTGCTCCCGTGTCTCAGTGGGGTTCAGTAATGTCAGCTGATCCCCTGCTGTGTGGATGGCAGTCTCTCCTGCTGTCACCTCATTCAAAATACAGTAGGCCTCTGCCTACACCCTCCTATTTCCTGGGCTTCAACACAGCCAGTTGTAGTTCGGAAGTGCCGTCCACACGGAAAGAGATACTTGCTCCCGTGTCTCAGTGGGGTTCAGTAATGTCAGCTGATCCCCTGCTGTGTGGATGGCAAAGTCTCCTGCTGCCTACACAGTCGTACCACTACTGATTTTTAACCGTGCTCCAATTAGGCCTGTGGCTCCACTGTCTCTCGTATTTCCCCTGTCCTCCAACCCTGCCAGTTACAGCTCCGAAGTGGCGTCTGCACAATCCACACTTGTTCCTGTGTTACAGGTGTTCAGTCCGGTCAGTTAATCCCCTGATGTATGTCCGGCAATGTCGCCTGCTCTGTCCACATTCCCATTATGGGAATGTGGACAGAGCAGGCGACATTGCCGGACACACATCAGGGGATTAACTGACCGGACTGAACACCTGTAACACAGGAACAAGTGTGGATTGTGCAGACGCCACTTCGGAGCTGTAACTGGCGGGGTTGGAGGACAGGGGAAATACGAAAATCAGTGAAGCCACAGGCCTAAGTGGAGCTTGGTTCAAATTAGTAGTCTACAACCGATCTTAAAATTTCTTCAATGCAGCCTCAGCCTGCTCCGTGCTTGTCCCTGGGCTTCAACACAGCCAGTTGTTGCTCGGAAGTGCCGTCTTCACAGAGTAAAACACTAGCTCCTGTGTTTGTGGGGTTCAGTAACGTCAGCTGTTCCCCTGCTGTTTTGATGGCAATCTGTCCTGCTGCCTCCCAATTGACAGCACAACAGGCCTCAGCCTGCTAAGTGCTTGTCCTGGTCTCCAACATCGCCAGTTGCTGCTCATAACTGACTTTGGCACGGGTACTCCCTCCTGCCCAGCTTGGTTCCAGCCCTGCCTGCTGTTTCCGGGAAGTGTCAATGTCAGTTTGCCACCCCAAGTTGCCATGTCGTGTTGCGGTTGGGTTAGCCGAGGCTAGGGTGCCAGCAGTTTAGGTGCTTCCTATGTGGACTGCGGGTTCTGGTAAGAAAGGTTTGTTCCATAGTGCCAGTAGGACAAGCACCCCCTGTAGGACTGTGTGATTCGGTAACTGCGGCCAGCTTGCGGCATGCCAACTTTGCTTTTCAGGGGTAACTTCTGATACCCCTCCGGGTTCCAGCACCGTCAGCTGGTTCTCATCAGAGCCTTTGGCCTAGGTGCCTCCATCTCGGTATCCGAGTTCCGGCAACGTCTGCTGGTCCTTGGTAGTGCTTTGTAGCACAGGTACCTCCTGCTTAGTAACCGGGTTCCAGCACCGTCAGCTGGTCCTCGGTTGTGCCATTGGCTCTTATTCCTTCTGCTGCCCCTCCGGGTGCCAGCACTGTCAGCTGGTCCTCGCTATTTCCATTTGCTCTTGCAGCTTATGCTACCCCTCCGGGTTCCAGCACCGTCAGCTGGTTCTCGTCAGAGCCTTTGGCCTAGGTGCCTCCATCTCGGTATCCAAGTTCCGGCAACGTCTGCTGGTCCTTGGTAGTGCTTTGTAGCACAGGTACCTCCTGCTTAGTAACCGGGTTCCAGCACCGTCAGCTGGTCCTCGGTTGTGCCATTGGCTCTTATTCCTTCTGCTGCCCCTCCGGGTGCCAGCACTGTCAGCTGGTCCTCGCTATTTCCATTTGCTCTTGCAGCTTATGCTACCCCTCCGGGTTCCAGCACCGTCAGCTGGTTCTCGTCAGAGCCTTTGGCCTAGGTGCCTCCATCTCGGTATCCGAGTTCCGGCAACGTCTGCTGGTCCTTGGTAGTGCTTTGTAGCACAGGTACCTCCTGCTTAGTAACCGGGTTCCAGCACCGTCAGCTGGTCCTCGGTAGTGCCATTGGCTCTTGTTCCTTCTGCTGCCCCTCCGGGTGCCAGTACCGTCAGCTGGTTCAAGAGGACAAAGAACAGGAAGACAACCACCAAGATGCAGAACAACAAGAGAGAGAAGACAAAGAAGCATAAAAAAAACAAAGCAGAAGAACATTAAGCATAAGACTAATACTCTGAGCAAATGATATTATCTTATTTATAAGCAGAAGAAGACTAAGCAGTGTATGGGGGTGAGTCCGTTCCTCCTCGTGGTGCCCCTGGAAAAGGCCTGCTGCTGCAGGCCAAACTGAACGCGGACAAATCCTGTTGTAAATCTTTTGTGACAGGCAGAACGGAAGGTGTAAACTTCTAACTTTTCTAGATAACAACTACAGGAATGCCTGACACAAACAAGAATATGATGAAGAAGAATAGGAAGAAGATGAAGAAGCTGAATATGTAGAATAATAATTGTTGAATAAGAAGAATATGAAGAATGTAAGAAAAGGAAGAAGAAGAAGAAGAAGAAGAAGAATGTAAAAAAAGGAAGTAGAAGAAGAAGAAGAAGAATGTAAAAAAAGGAAGTAGAAGAAGAAGAAGAAGAAAGAAGAAGAAGACATACATGTCTGGCAAAATATAAATGAGGCTAACATAGTCAATATCTTTGTAACTCCTAACATCTTTAAAAAAAAAGTTTAATTCCTGCTATTCCATTTGATTGGGCTAAACCTCTATGGCTTTAATGTCTCCTCCACCTCCCACAATACATTCTACATTATTCTTAGTTGTTTTTCTTCATGTAGAATTAACCTACAAGGAAAGAAAGGGTTTTTTTTAATTCCGATATTTTGGCCCCATTGACTTGCATTGGTTCCCGGTATCGGAATCGGCGATACCGATACTTTTTTTTAAGATCGGCCGATCCATTCCGATCCGATATTTTCAAGTATCGGCTGGTATCGCTCAACTCTAATGATGATCCCCACACACAGTGTGATGGCCTCACAGCTCACAAAGTATAGTATGATTGCCCCCACACAAGGTATTATGACCCAACAGCTCCATGCACAGTATGATGGATGTTACAGCTCCAGTTGATCCCTCACAACTCCCCACATACAGCCTCCTCACAAAATCCTCACAGAATTATGGCCCCACAAAGAGTATAATGGTCCTTACAGCCCTTGTAAGCAGGGGCTGCAATGCAATACGCAGGGATTACAGAGCAATGCGGTATAACAATATTGTTTAATTTAACAGCAAAGATGAAAATAAGCTCCTCGCAGGGAGTTGATAAGCAGTAAGCAAAAATTAAGGAGAGAACAAGGATTAATGCAACAGCCTGAGGTTTAAGCAACACTAATAGTGACTTACACTGGTTTTCCTTTGTATACAGTCCGATGGGGGTTGTAGTATCGGCAACGGCCGGCATAGAGTCCTCAGATGGGGCCCACAATTAACGATCCAACTTCTGGTGGCAATGGACGGTCTCTGGTTCTGCCCACTGAGCCAATAGTCCTTAAACCTGTGCAGCCAAAGTGAAGGAAGCTGCAGGAGTCCCTGTACCAAGCATGGACTGATGTGTGCTGGCCAGCAAAGGGAATCACACCTCAGTGTCCTCTAGCTGACCCACACTTCTCTGTATGAGCACTGCCCCTATACTTTCCCCCAGGCAACATGGTACACAGCCTCAGTAGTGTTGAAGTGGCAGTGTGGTCATTGCATGTTGTGTAAGCAATGAGCGCCATAAGCTAGAAACATATGCAACGTAGTACAATTTGTTTGGAATTCCATGTCTGCCTCTATGATACAGTGCAGTAGCACTTTCCATTGTTCCTAAACTCTCATGTGCAGTAACTGAGTGATGACACCATTATTTCAAAACTCAGCTATTTTTTTGTTAAAATTTCTTCTGTGTGTTAATTCCGAATATGGCTACATTAACACAACCATTTTTCTCACGTTTGCCATCCACTTTTAAGCAATGTACAGACACCTTATTCTATGGTTATTTTCCCATAACAGATGACCCTCAAGCATCTCAATCATTTCAATAAATGAGTAAATTATGTCTATAGACAGCACATGGATACATGATGCTTGAAAAGAAATTAAATAAAGTTAAAGGAAACATTAGAACATTGAGCCTTATTAGCATTGGAAAGTGCGTATGTACAAATTATTATCTTAATACTGAATGATATACCAGAATTGACTGAACTACCAAAACCTAACTTTTGCATTTTTAAGTATTCACGTTTATTAACCTTTTTGGATTTACCGACAGCACTTCAGTTGTTCAGTAATAAAATTAATCATTAAAATTACAATTTGCGTAATGATTGTGCACAAATTTTACATGAAATCATATGTATATATTTCTATATATAAGAAATATGTCAAAATTGTCAGATTTCCAGAAACTTCACTGAGTATAATGTTTTATAATAACTAATTATATAAATTTTATTATTTAGAGTAGCTTCAATCATGGTATTGTACTGTAGCTGCGATTAATGATTTCATTAACAAAGCTTTAGTAAATGGCTTTTAGGCTGAGTACCCATGATGAGATTTTGGTCAACTTTTGATGCTGCAAGAAACGTCATATTTTACAATTCCAGAATAGAAAAATTAACATAGTGCAGATTAGAAACATGCAATGCAGGTCAGTTTATCCTGAGTTACAATAAAGCACAGTGGGGGGAAATTTCTATGAATCCCATCTACTTTGCTGGAACTATAAGACACAGCGTTTTTTGATCAGCAAAAATACGTAGTATCAAAATCTCACCAAAAACTCATAGTTAAATCACTGCCTCAATCTACATCACTCTTTAAAATCTGGTAAACTTACCATTCTTAGAAATAATGGGAAACAAATCTGATGATTTCTCTTCATGCTTGAATATTGTCTATTACTGTGTTTTTGTACACATTTTGAAAATTGTATTTAACTTGCGATACAACACATCTACTTTCCACATATTTGGAGATAGATGTTTATCAATCTCTATTCCCAGGAGCAGTGAATTATTTCTAAAAAAGAATCCTTAGAAAACCTGTCATGGAAAATAATGTGATGGATTGCCATGGTAACAAAATTACATATAGCAGCAACCAATATTGATTAATTTTGTGGTTTGAATCTTTCTCGGCTAGTTATATTCAGCAAACTATGTGTATAGTGCTTAACTGGTCGATGCAAGTGTTCTTCCAGTGTAAATATCTCTGTGACACTATGATTCTATATACTGCAACAATGAATTTAACTCTGAAGAAGTCACCAGATTTATTACTCACTATTTTAGGACCAGGTCTGAATCAAAATTCAAGATGGACTCAGTCAAAGAAATTTTTAAATAGATCCATTTGTTGTCAAGGCTCCCTGTATGTTCTACATGTTCCAATAAGTACTATAGTCCCATTACCTAAATCATGGAGAGTCCCGTCAATAGGATGCAATAGTGCTTGAAAGAAATGGTCATTCTTAGGCATGCGAGCTGATTATATCCCAAGGAACATACCCAGAGTACTGATAATCAGGTTGATCAAATTTAATAATGGTGTTAAACGTGGCTAAGAGAAAGAAAACAGAAAAAAGTGATTGTGAACCTCACAAATTGTGAGTTACAAACAATTTTTTTTGCACATGTGTTACTAGTTCAATTTGACAGCCGAACACACCACACCTATACTGTGGCCTGATGACACATTTTGCTTTCTGTACATGTACCTGTCAACCTAGCATTTCATGTTATTCCCTTTTTGGAAAAGCTGATTGAATTTTATTAAAAAAATAGACATTTTACTGCATGTCTGCTTTTACACAACTGTGTTACTAGTCTAATTTAATAATTGTATATGCCATACCTATAATGTGAGAAAGAATGTGGGCACTAGCTTCAGCCTAAGCACCGCTATCAATATTGCCAGAAGTACTAGCAAACGCAGGCCACAATTGATCTTTTTCTGCCTTTAGGGAGGAAGTGGAGGGCATTATTGAATATATGGTACATCACTTATCTCAGTCATATTAGTATTAAGTTACCTCCAATGCCTGTTTCATACATCCTGATACTTCTGGTACCGGAAAAACCATTACCGGAGGTATCAGTGTCCGTGTGTCTATGTGTGTAATACTAGTGCCATACATGTGGCAACCATGTGCCACCAGTGTGCTGCATCAGTACCACACTTACCAGCACCAGGGAAGCAGCGGTACAGTTAGCGATGTTCCCTGGTGCCGGGTGCTGAAGATTGCTCTCATTATTCTCCCCTTCTCTGCCGACGATCAGCGTGAGCAGAGGAGAACATTCAGAGTTATTTTCAACTGACAGCAGCAAAAGCAGGGAGCAGCTGATGGGACTGCTATTCCCATCAGCCTACACCTGCTGAAGCTAATAACTGCGCTATAAATAAATGAAAAATTTGGCATGGATTTCCCTGTACTTTTGATAACCAGCCAGGTAAAACTGACAGCTGGGGGCTGGTATCCTCTGGCTAGTAAAGGGCCATGGATATTGGGCCCCCCATCCTAAAAATAGCAGCCTGCAGCTGCTGAGAGAAGGCATATCTATTAGATGCACCAATTCTGGTGCTTAGCCAGGCTCTTCCCTCTTGCCCTGTGGCTGTGGCAAGTTTGGTAATATTTGTGGGGGTGATGTCACCACTGTATTGTCTGGTGACTCCAAACCCCCGGCTTAGTAAAAGAAAGGCATCTATAATGTATTATTTACGCTTTACAGTGTTAAATGGATATAGACACAATAACTGATGTAATAGAATTTTGAAAATTCAAATGTAATTGTGCAGTTGACCTTTCAACTTGTTCATGGTTAAGTAAAAGTAATATGTTTGTGATGGTGGCTTATGTTGGTCACCATGGGCAAACAGGTTTATGGTCTCTCGACATGTTATACAATGAGAAATGTCCAGGGAAGCTTATTAGGAACCAGTCCCAATTTTTCAGTATGAATACCATTAAAACCCTCGCTTGGAGAGCAATATGACGTGTATCACAAATATAGAGGTGTGCGCCCACATTAGAGTTCCAAACAATGCATCAAAGAAACTTTAAAAAAGTAGCACTCCCCAAGTATGCGATGCAAGAGTCCTTTATTTCCAGTACATTGGACCAGGATCTGACTGAACGGAGGACAGGGAGTGTGCAGCGGAAGGAAGGAGAATGATGGCCGTTTTGCGTAGCTGTGGTTCAACGAGTTCAACTCCGTCCAATGTACTGGAAATGAAGGACTCTTGAATGGCGTACTTGTGAGTGCTACATTTCTTCAATTTTCATGAATGCAATAGCATGTTATACAATGAATCCACTGAAATAGACAATAACACCTAATGTGTTCAAATATTTTAAGGGCTAAGTGTGCTTAAACAAGATGTTATTAAGTATGTGAGCGCAATATGACAACACAAAAGTTATGTGTATGTTAATGAAGTATACAAGGTTTGTGTCTAAATGTAGTTTATTTTGCAAATAATGGACTAACAAAATTTAGTAAGTAACATAATGTGTTATTTGTTTTTTTTGTCTGGGAAAGACTAAAGGTACTGTCACACTTAACGATGCACCAGCGATCCCGACCAGCGATATGACGCGGTCAGGATCGCTGGTGCATCGCTAAGTGGTTGTTAGTGAGCTGCCACACAGGCAGATCTCACCAGCGACATCGTAGCGGTCGGGGGTCGCTACTTACCTGTCACAGTAGGCGATCCTGCGTCCTCCCGCCCGGCTCCACGCGTCGCTTGTCTCTCCACAGGAAGCACCGCAGGAAGCTGACGACGAGAAACAGTCCAGCCTGTTCTCGCGCGATCAGCAATAAGCAGCGGGGGAGCGGTCAGAGGTAAGTTTCAGACACAGCGATATCGCTAGCAATATCGCTATAACGTCACAAGTTATAGCGATATTGCTAGAGATATCGCTTAGTGTGACAGGCCCTTAAGCCTTTGAGAAGGTCATGTTTCACATACCGAAAACAAAAATATGCTTGCATCCCATGTCAAAGGTCCTCATTATCTTGAGAGTCTCTATCTACCTGAATTAAAATTTTGGCAAAAAAAAGCCAATCTAAAAAATGTTTAAATAAAAATATAAATAATGCTAACATTAGTTGTGCCCCTCCATTTGACATTGGACATTACCCTCTGGTGACAAAAAATAGTGAATAAACAGATTACTGACTCAAAGGCCTGAGGGGCTAGTTGGGGACCACACTTAATGTTCTGTGGTAATGGCACATTGGCAATCTCCCATCCTCCAAATCATCCAAGGATGCTTCATTTATTCTATAAAAAAATATGCAAAATAATGGTAGCCTTTATGGCTGCCTCAACATTGGACAGATGCGTGTCTATTGTGCTCTTAAATATCCACCATTTAGAGGTTAAAATTCCAAAGGAACACTCAGAGGATCTGTTTATACCAAGTAAGATGACTGTCGCTAGGGGGCATTCTCTGCATCTGGAGGAGAGAAGATTTTTTCACCAACATAGAAGAGGATTCTTTACTGTTAGGGCAGTGAGAATCTGGAATTCCTTGCCTGAGAAGGTGGTGATGACGAACTCAGTCAAGGGAGAGGCCTGGATGTCTTCCTGGAGCATAACAATATTGTATATTACAGTTATTAGGTTCTTTAGAAGGATGTAGATGTGGAGATTTATTCTTATGGATATAGGCTAAACTGGATGGACAAAAGTCTTTTTTCGGCCTTGCTAACTATGTTATTATGTTACCATGTTAATCGAATGTTAAAAATTTGCCTCCAGATATCCAATCCTCTATGCAGAAATGGGTGAGGAACATATCTTGAGAGCACAAAACCTTCATTAAAAATCATAATTTATGGTGCAGGCAGCTCCGAGGCTCCAGAAAGCACACATGGCTGTGGAAGGTTTAGATTCAAGTCAATAAGCTGCCTAGCAAATCTGTAAGAGCGAAATATGTGATCATTAGAAGCACTTCCATAGAACCCAATGTCAGCAATTACAAAGCAGTAGTTATTGTCTGCCAAAGCCAGCAACGCTACTGAAAAAAAAAATTTGTAATTAAAAAATCAGAAACCAGAGTTTCTTGACACAAATGTGCTTATCATCCATTGCCACAATACAGTTTGGAAATTGGGCTGTTTCCTTGAACCCTTGGGCAATCCTGATTCCGTCTTGTGTGGTTGACTGAGGCATCAACCAGCTCTTGAGATTGTTCCAAATAATATCACAGGTTGAGCGCACAATCCCGAATATCATTGACTTGCCAAGGAGGAACTCAAAATGGAGAGAACCAAAAGATTTGCCTGTAGCCAAGAATCTGTCAAAAGTAATATATTTTATTTTTAAAATCATTATCCAAAATAATAAATGAAAAATAGAACTATCTGGATTATTGTTAATTCGTTGCATTCTAACTTCTAAGGATGCTAGTAAAACATTGGGCTGAGATCAACTCCTTCATAAGGAGGTTGTTAAGTTTGTATTTCACCTCTGTATACTTTGGCAATTGCCCAATGATTTTTTTCATGAAAAAGTGTACTCATTTTCAAATTTTGAATCCGGCAAATTTTAAAACTCATTTTAGGATTTAAGATGATTATAACTGGCAAATTTGTTTTTGGCATATTGTGTGTTTCCGAGTTTTTGAAATGGAAAAATGCCATATTACGCTAAGCATATAAATTACATTGGATCCTAAAGATAGAGATAGGAATAAAGTATAGTTTGGGGGAGAAAAGTGACTTTGTGGTAGCAAAAAAATTGAAAATCAGGTCAAGTGTGACAAATTAAAAGCCATGTCCCATATAGATAGACCACATTGGGACCTTTTGGTTTATGAAGCCTTCCACTGCTGGACAGCTATGAAATATATCAAATATGAAATTGAAATAAAAAAATAGACTTGTGAGCATGTAAGTGTAAGGGTGTGCTGGGGTCAAGCCATGCCCTGCATCCCTTCCTGAAAAAGTGGGTACGTTTTACATGTAAATTGGTGTATTATGTGATGATGCTTTATTGCGTAATGTGTAAGTTGTGCATCTTTATGGATTAGGGATAGAGATAGGGGGATTCATTATAAGAGTAAAGGGGGTTTTACACATAGCAATATCGCTAGAGATATCTCTATAAAGTCAATTTTGTGACGTTATAGCGATATCGCTAGCGATATCGCTATGTGTTTTACTTACCTCCGACCGGCTCCCCCACTGTCCATCGCTGATCGCGCGAGAATGTCCGCGTGGAGGCGGGTGGGAGGACGTCAGGATTGCTGTGTGTGAAAGGTGAGTATTGTGCGCTGCGTCGCTGCTGCATCGCTGTGAGGTCTGCCTGTGTGACAGCTCACTAGCGATCATTTAGCAATGCACCAGCGATCCTGACCGGGTCGGATCGCTGGTCGGATCACTGGTGCATCGCTAAATGTAAAGGGGCCTTAAGGTCTAGTAATAGTAATGGGTTACACAGAGTTTAGTACAGTTGGGAGCACTGTAGATTAGGAGATTAGATCGAGTTAAGGGGCCTTTACACATAGCGATATCGCTAGCGATATCGCTAAGGCATCACCGATTCTGTGATGCAGCAGCGATATCGCTAGCGATATCACTATGTGTGATACTTACCTCCGACCGGCTCACCCACTGTCTGTCGCTGATTGCGCGAGATTGTGTAGCTCCATTTCTCGTCGGGCGCTTCCTGCTGGGCTTCCTGCTGGCGCTGACGAGCGACGCGTGGACGTGGGCGGCAGGACGTCAGGATCGCCGCGTCTGAAAGGTAAGTAATGACCGCTGCTGCGTCGCTACATCGCTGTGAGATCTGCCTGTGTGGCAGCTCACTAGCGACCATTTAGCGATGCACCAGCGATCCTGACCGGGTCGTATCGTTGTCGGGATCGCTGGTGCATCGCTAAATGTAAAGGGGCCTTTAGAATAAGAACTGGTTAAGGAAATAGGGGATTTGTAAATTAGGAGGGGCCAGAGGAATGATAGTTGAGAAACTGCCTGTTTTTAGTTAGTTAGAGAGTGGGAGGAAGAACAGTGCGGTTGTTCCAGGAACAAGTTTAAGAGGAGCCCAGCAGTCCAGGGTCTCAGGACTGAAAGTCACACGAACTCAAGGTAACAAGAGCAGCATGAGAGAGGCAGTGACTAGGTTCAGCGGGAAATCCCAGAATGTCCGAGACTTACGGTCTGGAAAAAAGGTTGAAAAGTGCCATCCTTGATTTCATCCTTGGAGGGGAAAACGGGCGGGGAACCCCAAGCACGAACTTGTCAGGCCAGTCAGAAAGCTGCAGTAATGGAGGGTACATTACAGGAAGAAAGAATTTCAGGAGAGCAAGGGACAGCACAGAGGAAAGGCTCTAAAATCAATGAGGATTACTGTGCGATGCCTGTGACTGAACTGGAAGTACTGAGTAAAGTTGTTTTGTTAAAAATAAACTTGGACTCTGTCAATCAGTGTGATGTCTTAATCCGGGACCCTGGAACCTGAGGAGGACTCTAGCCTAAAAGTGAGTGACTTGCATTGCACTCATAAAGAAAAATCAGCAGACAGCATATCAGTCCCAGGATGCACGTTCCAAGTCCAATGACCCAATCGGACATCAAGTGGTGCAAACAATTGAAAGAAACAGCATCCAGTCCAGGTGATGAAAAAGAAAAAAGCCTTTATTCTGCCATGATTCGATGTTTCGACCACAATTGGTCTTTATCAAGTATACATAAAGCATAAAATGGCAGCCTTATATAGTGTGGTGGCACTGCACACCAATCACAAACAAGGTACTGCCCAATTTATATTATTACAAAAAAAGCAAAAGCACAAAATACACAATAATATATACATTAACAAATGCAACATAAATATATCATTTCAAGGAAAAACACCAATAACCTAGAAAAATGTTTGTGCAGAATCCGCCCCATAATTAATTACAAACCAATCAAATTATGGCATCACGGTTGATATAGCGAATGCATTCCAATCAAATCTTCCGACCCATGGCGGACACATACACAGAAGCCCTGACCAATAGGTGCATATATAAACATTGGCACTCCATAAATCAGCTACGTTAACTAATCGCAAGTACTCACACTATCGCAGTGAACCTGGAACACGCCATCATTAGCTGCTTCACTGTCAGCTGATAAGCCCCAAATCAATTACCCGGGAGTATGATCACGTGACCAAGTCACATGACCACATCCACTGGTCAAAGACACAGCATGCGCACGCTCACAAGGTTGACATCTGAATGCAGAGGAGCGATGGTTTCTAGCCACATCCATGGCAACAGGGATACACTCAGGGTATAGAAAAATTAACTGTTTAGTATCCAAACAAGCTGAATTAGAAACTTAAGAGCTGTAGTGTCGTTATTTGTATGACCACATGTTGAGATCCTAATCACTTATGATACAAATCAATCATTTCATTAATTCCTAGCGCCTAATTAGACCAGGGACAAAACTATAAATAGAAAGCATATATCACATTACATCAAGGGAGGAAACACAGTGTATGGGGAATAGTCCATCAACCCATAGAAAAAAGCATGTATATACAGTAATATCAACGACCTTCCAAATTCTAGATCTCATATTCTCAGGTCACCACCTGGTGCCAATTTCCTATACCTAAAAAAAAAAGTAAACATTAAAAACAATCCACCGATCAGATGCCACCATCTAACAGCAGGGGGGGTCAAGTCACACAAATTTGTAAATTATAATCAATATTAAAGGGGGGTTTACACATAGCGATATCGCTAGCAATATCACTATATCGTCACCGATTTTGTGACGTTATAGCGATATTGCTAGCGATATCGCTATGTGTGATACTTACCTCCGACCGGCTCCCCTGCTGTCAGTCGCTGATCACGAGAGATCGGCCGGCTCCATTTCTCATTGGGCACTTCCTGCTGGGCTTCCTGCTGGCGCTGACGAGCGACGTGTGGAGGCGGGCGGGAGGACGTCAGGATCGCCGCATCTGAAAGGTAAATATCATCCGCTGTATCGCTGCTTCATCGCTGTGAGTTCTGCCTGTTTGGCAGCTCACTAGCGATCATTTAGCGATGCCCCAGCGATCCTGACCGGGTCGTATCATGGTCGGGATCGCTGGTGCATCGCTAAATGTACAAAATAAGTCTCCTGGGTTGCAACGTGCCCAATGTAGAGATCCATATCATCTCCTTCCTATTCAAAATCTTCAATCTGTCCCCTCCCCTTCTCTGTAAAGGAACACTATTTGTAACCCTAAACCTAAGTTCGTTAACCAAATGTCTACACTCAAAAATGTCTAGGTACCGGTAAATCAAGTAATTTAGTCCTGGATCAACATGTTAGGGCAAGTTAGGATAGGATATGGGTTGAACTAGATGGACTTAAAGTCTCCCTTCAACTTTAATAACTATGTTACTATGTTACTAAAGGTGCTCTTATGTTTGCTGATGCATGCTTTGACCTCCAAGGAGGTGTCAACTACATACATCAACCCACAGGGGCACACAAGCATATAGATAACAAAGCTTGAAGTACAGGTGTATCTGTCCTTTATTGAGAGCTTCTTCCCAGTATGCGGGTGATGAAGATAATCACCTTTTATCATATTCCCACAACAGGCACAACCCAGACAGGGAAAATTCCCCTGTCAGGGAGGGCATAATCTCCTTTGTATAGATTTATATAGACAGCTCCCCACATTTGACGTTACAAGTTTTTCCATAAAATTGTACCCACATCTATATGATAGAAAAAGCTGAGAGGCAAATTCAGATACCTGTGGTAAGCCCTCATGAAGTAATTTCCAATGTTTTCTCAATATGTTTCCAATCAGTCCACTCTCCACGCCATAGGTGGAAACAAATGGTACAAGTTAGAGACAGAATTGTCCCTTTTGTTACGTATCTCCCGTGTTTGGCCCACTTTATCCTTATAACATATCAGCTCATGCTTACCACAGGTATCTGAATTTAATCCTCAAAGCACATCATCAACTACAAAAAATGTCTGACTACTGTGCTTGCCATCAAGGATGATGCCACCAAGTATTAAGTCTTGTTTGCCAGAGGGATAAAATACTTATTTGTCACTACAAAATGCAAATAAATTTATATAAATTTTACAATGTGATTTTCTGGATTTTATTTTGGTATTCTATCTATCTCTCAGTTTTAAAATTAACCTACCCTTAAAATTATAGACTGTTCATGTTTTTGTCAGTGGGTAAACTTACAAAATCAGCAAGGGATCAAATAATTATTTACGTCACTGTATAGGGAGCTGTATTTGAGATCACACCATTTGGGGAGTTGTGGGTGGGTTCATACTGTAGGTAGGCTCATTCTGTATAAGGGGACTATGTTTGGGATCAGATTCTAAATAGAGGGTTCTGTGCGGAGTATCATACTGTACAAAAGAGGGGCTATGAAGACATTCATACTTGTTGTTAGGAACGGCGGAACGCACTAAATAAATAAATAATAAAGTGCGTACGCCGCTCGGGGTCTACCATGCAGTAGGTGTTAAAACCGTTGCTAAACAATAGCAGACGCACTATATGATGGTATAATGCGCTCGGGTTCAACGTCACCCGATGAGCGTGAAGCGGACTCTGTTAAACTTATAGAGGCGCTGTAACAAAAACATACAAGTATACACTGAGCCAGTTAGACTTCACCGGACTCAGTGAAATTGCACGCACGGTATCTGGTCACAGGACACGGTTCCAAGACAGGGGACAGTATCCATCTAGACCTACCGTGCGTGCGGCATCGCTGCTGCGGACGCCGGTAAGTGCTGCTACATGCAGCGCGGCGGCAGACACAGCCGCTAAGCGATGGTGCCTTGAGAGACGTGACACCACCGGACGCTAGTGTAGAGGTGCGGTGTGCACAGTGGCCTATGGCTTGCCACTGACTGGCGCGGACTCTAACTATAGTTCCCTATCCACATGCGTAATATCAGAGGGAGGGGAATCTTAATGAGTCAGTCACAAGAATCATTCATCCATCACCTTTCACACATCTAGCAAGAATAGCCTATACTAGCGCATGGCCGAACGGTCATGTGCCTTTTTTATAGCCGGGACCTTCCGGAATCTTCCAGATCTCCGAGATGGACCAATGAGATCTGGACACATGACTCCTGACCTGGGCACATGACTCCCGATTTCTAATGGGAGATCGTCTCGTGAGCATGCCCAGTAGGAGAACAGAGGGACTTAGTCTCTGGAGCAATCTGCTGCAAAGCAATCTCCTCTGCGGTAGGTCAGGAGACCGCAGAATGTGAGGCTCTGGATTCCTGCAGATGCAGAAACCTGATGCCTAACACTTGTAGGGGGTCTTTGGTGGTCATCATACTGTGTGGGGGTTCATACCATGTATAGGGGGCCTGAGAAAACCATCATGCCATGTGTGGGGATTGTGAGGACTATCATACCATGTATAGAGGACTGTGTAGACCATCATACCATGTGTTGGGTGCTATGTCGACCATTATCCCATATGTGGGATGATGTGAGGAAAGTAATGCCATGTTTGGTGCTCATCCTGGCTGGCAGAAATGAGGGTGAGTATTGCAGCCCATATCCATTCCTGTCATTCCACAGAAACCTTTGTTAGGCATGAAGAGGGGGATCTACAATAAAATGCTCCACTGATATTTTAGGCTTCAGGGATTTCATGATTGCTTGTTTTAATAGTCCAATATTAGTGTCACGAGTGCAGCCACACACGCGGCCCAGCAGGCGCCTCCACGCGATGGCGAGGGGCGGGTATCCCCGGGACGCAATATGGACCCTCTATACCACAGAGGGGGACCTGGGCCTACCCGAACTAGGGAAGGGCAGCGACCGGGATTCTGTGGCAGCTGAGCATGTGGACAAGGACACGTAGGACTTGATGACACCGCACAATTCCAGGTATAAATAAAGTAAAGTTTACTTAAAGTAAAGTCATAGTACATAGACAAAACCAGGACACACGAGGTCATCAGGACACACGAGGTCATCCAGACGCAGGCAGGACATCAGGGTCACCCACAGGACATCAGACGGGAGTCGTTTGGTTCTGGACATCCAACACGACCTACAGTCACCACTGCAATCATCCAGCTCCAGGCTCCAGGCAGAGGTCAACAGGTTCCAGGCATCGGACCTAGGAAGGAACTCAAGCGTGATGGTGCTAACACCGCAGGATTGCTGGGCCTGCATGGAGCTAGCACTGCATGGTAGTCAGAGCACAGCATAGTAGATGCTCAGCAGGAACACTGGTTACAAAAGTCTCAGAGTCACTGGGTGCGAGGCTCCAAACACAGAGGGATTCCAGGAACATAACACAGCAGACAGTTCAGACATAGTCAGGTAAGGGATAGGTACAGGATCAAGGTTTCAAGCCTGGATACACCGCCTCAAGGCCAGGGCGAATTTAGACGGGGTCAGGAACATGACAGGTTCAGGATCAGGGATTCAGGCCCGGATATACCGCCTCCGGGACAGGGCGATGGAACAGGACAAAGCAGGAATCAAGGCAGGGAATTTGGTACCATTACCGAGACAGACGAGGTCCAGAGACACAGACATAAGCAACACATGGCAAAGTCCAGGAGTTTTGTGAGTAGCCCTGGCCCCGCCCATAGGGCAGGTAAGTTTATAAAGGAGCTGCCCCTCAGCAATTGGCTGGGGACAGCATTTCAAGTACACACACTAAGGCTAGTTTCACACTTGCTTTTTTTTGCAGCGCGTTTTTCCCGCAAAAAAACGCATTAAAAAAACGCATACAAATGCATACAAACGCTGCGTTTTTTTCAAGCATTTTTATGCGCATGCAGGAAAAAAACGCAGCGTTTTTGCGCGTTTGTATGCGTTTTTTGTGCGTTTGCGTTTTTTTACAGATTTTGGAAAAACCCCACAAAAATGAAAAAACAGCCATTCAACAACACACAAGACCAATGGGACTTCATTGTGGGTGTGGTATGTTAATATATAGACCCTGTCTACAGTATTCTTCACATTTGCTTGATTCTTCTCGTGACCATGGATCTGCGCTGGAAGAGTTTTCACTTCAACTTGGATTTGGACATCGCGATGGCTCAGGCGTATGCAGTTGCTTGCCATGAACAAAGGAAGAGAGAGAGGCAGCGAAGACGGCGGCGTATGTGGATACATCCGATTGTTGAACTCCGGGAGAGCCGTGGGGCATACCACACCCTCTACAGCGAGCTACAGGCAAACCCGGAGAAATTTACAGATTATATCAGGATGTCCCACGAAAGTTTCATGGATTTGCTTGCTCGTGTCCAACAATCCATCCGGAGACAGGACACACAGCTCCGTCGTGCGATTCCTCCTGAGGAACGGCTACTGGTGACATTACGGTATGTTTTAAAAACCAAGGGGTGCGGTCTGATGGGTTTTTTTTAAATTTAGTATTCAAAACCGTGGGTAATTAGTTTTCGTGAATGTACTAATATTTTATTTTATAGTTTTTTAAAATAATATACATAAATATTAATTTTACTTCTTTGTCTGTTCACAGATTCCTGGCGACTGGAGAAACCCTATCTTCACTACACTTCCAGTACCGTATTGGAATCTCTACCTTGTCTGGAATTGTTGCTGACACCTGCCGGGCTCTCTGGAATGTTCTTTGCCCAGAATTTATGCCCCTGCCCACCGCTGAAAAGTGGATGGAAATTGCTGACAAATTCTGGACAGTATGCAATTTTCCCAACTGTTTGGGAGCTGTTGATGGTAAACACATACGGATCATCAAACCCCAAAGAACGGGATCTGAGTACTATAATTACAAAAAGTACTTTTCAATAGTACTCATTGCGATTGCGGATGCCGGATGTATGTTTGTAGCAGTGGACATTGGAGCATTTGGCCGTGGTAATGACTCACAGGCTTTTAAAAACTCAGACATGGGCCGGAGGTTGTATGGCAACCAATTTAATTTCCCTATGCCACGGCCTCTTCCTCACACCGAAGCTCCGCCACTGCCCTTTGTAATGGTTGGCGATGAGGCTTTTCAAATGTGCGGAAACTTACTGAAACCCTACTCCAGCCGGGACTTGGACCACACCAAAAAAATATTTAATTACAGGCTGACCAGGGCCAGAAGAACTGTCGAGTGTGCTTTTGGGATTCTTGTTTCCAGATGGCGAATTCTGGGCACGGCCATTAATCTTAAACTTGAAACAGTCGATGAGGTGGTGAAGGCCTGTGTGGTTCTACATAACTTTGTGATGGCTAAAGAGCACCCGACCTTTGAACTGGACGATGATGCTCCTAACCCATTGCCTGAATTCACTCAGCACACTCTCAGGTCATCCATTGAAGTTGGCCAAATGAGGGACCAATTTGCGGCCTACTTTATTTCTGATGTAGGACGGGTGCACTGGCAAGATGAAATGGTGTAATGTTTTTGTTTGTTTATGGTAATAAAAAACCTTATTTGATACCATTACTGAGTGCACTATATTTTTGAAACTCCAATTTAATAAAAAACTTCCCATGTATAACTGAATTTTTTCACACACCTGGGCAGGTAAATACACATATGAGTTAAAATGCAGCATTGCTAGTCTGCGTGAAATATATTGGAACGAGCAAAGCTGCAGGCCATGAATCAGGAAACCATTTTTTTTCAAGAGAAAATTGTGCAACTAGTTGAAAACAAAGTATGTGATTTTCTCAAAACACAACCCTCAAAACCCAACCCCAATGAAAGTCCATGGGGAATACAAGTCAGCATTGAGTGGATGAATGTAATCTGCTCCATTCCAACTTACAAGTTATTACACTAGGCCTTGGAATGACTATACTAGGCCGTGGTATTTCAAATATGAGTATAGTAGGCCTTGGGCCTACTAGTATAGTCATATGTGAAATACCACGGCCTAGTATAGTCATACCAAGGCCTACTGTAATAACTCGATTTTTAACAACTAGCATCTTGTTTCACAAAAAACAAACTGGTGAAACTAGAAAGAAACTTATTTTTAAGACAAGTTTCAACAGTTTGTTTTTCATGAAACCAGATTCTAGTTGGTAAAACTAGAGTTATTACACTAGGCCTTGGAATGACTATACTAGGCCGTGGTATTTCAAATATGAGTATAGTAGGCCTTGGGCCTACTAGTATAGTCATATGTGAAATACCACGGCCTAGTATAGTCATACCAAGGCCTACTGTAATAACTCGATTTTTAACAACTAGCATCTTGTTTCACAAAAAACAAACTGGTGAAACTAGAAAGAAACTTATTTTTAAGACAAGTTTCAACAGTTTGTTTTTCATGAAACCAGATTCTAGTTGGTAAAACTAGAGTTATTACACTAGGCCTTGGAATGACTATACTAGGCCGTGGTATTTCAAATATGAGTATAGTAGGCCTTGGGCCTACTAGTATAGTCATATGTGAAATACCACGGCCTAGTATAGTCATACCAAGGCCTACTGTAATAACTCGATTTTTAACAACTAGCATCTTGTTTCACAAAAAACAAACTGGTGAAACTAGAAAGAAACTTATTTTTAAGACAAGTTTCAACAGTTTGTTTTTCATGAAACCAGATCCAAGTTGGTAAAACTCGAGTTATTACACTAGGCCTTGGTATGACTATACTAGTCCGTGTTATTTCACATATGACTATACTAGGCCTTGGGTTGGTTTTTAACATGTATTTACCCATCAGTGTGTGTGAGCGGCGCAAACAACATTAATGAAACTTAGTAATGGTGAACCACAAATGTAAATTTATTTTTTATCACAAAAATAAACCAAAAAATTATTTTTTCCGGCGTTTGGGGGCAGATGGTTTCAATTTGGGGGTGTGCAGGGAATATGCAACACTTGCTGTTGAAGACGGTGTTTGAGGGGAAGGGGCAACAAAACTTGTGGGGGAAGGTAGTCCAGTTAAGGGAATCAAACTAGGAACACTTGGAGGAGAGGAAATCTGTTCAGGTACATTAGTTGTAATGGCATGTCGCCGTAGGCTTGTGTGCCTGGACCGACTTTGGCCCAATGCCCGCCTTGATGGATTTTGCCTTGAACTAGGGGCAAATATTGAGTGTAGGTCCCCCGTCTGCAGGTGTGGCTGCTGCTGCTGCTGAGGTGGCGGCTGCTGCTGCTGAGGTGGCGGCTGCTGCTGAGGTGGCGGCTGCTGCTGAGGTGGCTGCTGCTGCTGAGGTGGTTGCAGCTGCTGCTGAGGTGGTTGCAGCTGCTGCTGAGGTGGCTGCTGCTGCTGAGGTGGCTGCTGCTGCTGCTGAGGTGGCTGCTGATGAGGTGGCTGGAGCTGCTGCTGAGGTGGCTGCTGCTGCTGCTCTTCGTTGTCAGTGCTCGTCCTTGCAGGAGGACTGGTGGCGGCAGTGATGGTCCAGGTTTGCAGAGTGGTGGTGGCAGGGCTACTACACGTTGTTGTAGCGGCAGGGCTGTTCCATGTTTGCCTAGTGGTGGCTGAGCTCCACGCATGCATGGGAGTGGCGGTGGTGCTCCAGACAGGAGCAGCGCTTGCCATGGTGGTGTCGGTGAAGTGACCAGCTGCACTCAGACTTGTGGTGGTGTAACGGTGGGTGTCCTGGCTTTGAATAGAGGTGTCCGTGCAGTGGTATGCAGCACAAGTCGGTAGTGAGGTGAAGCGAGTCAATGGTGGCACAGGTGGAAAGGACACCACTGACTGCTGACCGTACCGATTATGCTGCATAGCCTGCAAGAAAGCATTGTTGCAGGCCTGCAGCACATTCAGCTGTTGATCAGGACTAAGGTGTTCCGCCATGCCCTTTTCAATCTTACTAAAAAAATGGTGTGCTGGTCTGTTGAGGTCGGCCTCCAGACGGTCAAGGCGCTGTTCTACAGAATTGAAGCGGTGTTCAAAGTGGTTAAAACCACGTTCCATGAGTGCAAAACCGCTTTCAACTCTGTCGGACAGTGACTTGAGGCTGGAATTAAATGTCTCGCTCAAATGCATAAACTCGGGCAAGACATTCCTGTCCAAGGCCCTCTGCCGCTGGCGGGTAGTGCACGCATAACCAGTGGCAGAGACCTTGGACAGGGGAACACCTGATGGCCCAGCTTCCTGGTCACCAGCTGTGTGTGTGGTTGACCTGCAAGGTGCTTCCTGGCTGTCGGATGGCTGGGATGGGTCAGAGGACGTCCAAGGAAGGACCGCTCCAGGGCCAGGTTGCAGGGTGCTGCTCCAGGTGCTGTTGAAGAAAGGAAAATCATTACTACCATGCCTTTACAAGAAGCATCAGCTGTGGATTAGAAAAACACAGATTAATAAAAATAAAAACCCAAAATTTATAATACTTACGATCTCGTGGCAAGGACCGGTCTTAGGAACTGCAACGCGTTATAGTGACGGTATCTAGTTCTGGTCCTTGACGCAGATCCACTGCGAACCTGGCCCTCAGCACGAACATCACTGTTGAAGCGGTCCTTGATCGAACGCCAACGTGTTCGGACTTTGTCCACTGTTGATAAAAAAAAAACAGTGCCGTCAAGGACAACAGTCACTGCGGCACAATGTAGCAATACAATACTCAAAGCAGTCACTGTAGACCCCGATGACACTGTTGGGTTTCCTGCTAGAATACACCTAGCTAGAAACCCAATAGTGCCGTCAAGGACAACAGTCACTGCGGCACAATGTAGCAATACAATACTCAAAGCAGTCACTGTAGACCCCGATGACACTGTTGGGTTTCCTGCTAGAATACGCCTAGCACGAAACCCAACAGTGCCGTCAAGGACAACAGTCACTGCGGCACAATGTAGCAATACAATACTCAAAGCAGTCACTGTAGACCCCGATGACACTGTTGGGTTTCCTGCTAGAATACGCCTAGCACGAAACCCAACAGTGCCGTCAAGGACAACAGTCACTGCGGCACAATGTAGCAATACAATACTCAAAGCAGTCACTGTAGACCCCGATGACACTGTTGGGTTTCCTGCTAGAATACGCCTAGCACGAAACCCAACAGTGCCGTCAAGGACAACAGTCACTGCGGCACAATGTAGCAATACAATACTCAAAGCAGTCACTGTAGACCCCGATGACACTGTTGGGTTTCCTGCTAGAATACGCCTAGCACGAAACCCAACAGTGCCGTCAAGGACAACAGTCACTGCGGCACAATGTAGCAATACAATACTCAAAGCAGTCACTGTAGACCCCGATGACACTGTTGGGTTTCCTGCTAGAATACGCCTAGCACGAAACCCAACAGTGCCATCAAGGACAACAGTCACTGCGGCACAATGTAGCAATACAATACTCAAAGCAGTCACTGTAGACCCCGATGACACTGTTGGGTTTCCTGCTAGAATACGCCTAGCACGAAACCCAACAGTGCCGTCAAGGACAACAGTAACTGAGGCACAATACAGAGCAGGGAAATACTCACTAAACGCCTTTTTGGAGGATGCTGTGGCGCTGTCCCAGCCATCCATCAACGCTGCGGCCACCTCATTCCATAGCCGCCGGGTCACCACAATGTCCTTGTGCAGCCGGTCACGGCTGTCCCACAACGGCGAACGCTCCTGGACCAGGCTGATGAGCTGCTCATTATCCAGGTAGACGTCTTCATCCCGTTGTGGAACCTAGACAAAACACATTCATTAGAATAATCAAATTTAAATTGAATAAAAAGTTACAAAAAAAGAAACATAAAAAAGAGTAAAAATAGAAGATAAAAAATAAAGAACATTACAAATCATTTGATACTTACATTCCGTATCACCACCGGGACTTGGCTTCGCTGCTCCTGCTCTTCGCCCTCACTAGTCCCGTCCGCAGAAGATGATGATGACGATGTCTTAAAAAAGTTGAAAAAAACGTAAGAGATTTGGAGAAGCAGCAGATATACTTACCAGATGCACGAAAATAATCACCTCACGGTCTGCTTGCGCCAATTCCTGCCGCGATGGGGAATACTCTGATTCTGAAGACATACTGCATGTAAAAATAATAAAAATCATTAGTACATACATAATTTAAAAGGACAGGCATATAATGTAATATACTCACATTCTTCGCTGATATAATGGGTTCTTGGTTGACTGTCTGCTCTTCAATCTGTCAGTGTAGTAGTGGCAGAGTTTTGGCAGGCACCTCCTTTATATAGACTTTTTTTTTTTGACTTTAGAAGATTATAACTAGTACAACAAGTGGACACCACCAAAAAAACGCAGCGCTAAAAAAACGCATACCTGCGCATGCCAGTGCGCACGTATGCGCATCCATAGGCTATAATGGCCATTTTTAGCGCAAAACGTGCGCATACGTGCGCATGCGATTTTTTCAAGGGCCAAAAAATGCAACATGCTGCGTCTGGAAAATACCAACGCACACCCCAAAAAAAACGCAGCGCATGAAAATCGCATACATGCGCTTACCAGCGCGCAGGTATGCGCACCCATGTTAAATATAGGGGAAAAAACGCATGCGCACGTATGCGTTTTTTTCCAGCGCAAAAAAACGCAAATGTGAAACCAGCCTAACCCTGATAAAAGCAGGGAAGGTGTGGCTGCGCACGCACCAAAGCACACACAGAAACATTGCAGAACAATCAGTGCAGGAACTGCAGCCTAGAGCACCTGGCCTTGTCTGCAAGCCTAGACACATGTGGAAAGTCATGCACCAGCTGCAAATGACCTCACAACCCGAGGACAGCTTCCACAGCGGTGACCAGGGACCGCACATGTGAATGGTCAAGCAGCAGAGCAAAGACCTAACACCATATGTGCAGCTACGCAGCAGAGCAGGAAACTGAGCAGGCTCCACACAGGTAAAAGCCAGCAGTATCCCAGCTCAATTAGGGGGAAAGGAATAAGGGGTTAAAGCAAAAAACATGCATTGTCACGCCATCAATCAAATAAAAACAGAACAGCATGACAATTAGATCCATACACACCACCCGAATACTATTGTTGGCTTCCTTTGGTTGCCATCCATTTAAACCAAGTCAGATAAGTTGAGGTCACTTGAACATTAATAAGGCTAAGTTTACATTAAGGAGTTCAAAAGTGGTTCAATACAGCCCTAGGAAATCTTTGGCGTTGTTGGAGCGCCCTGCAGGGCCGGGGGTTACTCGGTACCGGGATGATCAGGCTCTTTTAAAGGGGAAGTATGTCACAGTGGTGATAGTCACACGGTCCATGGCCCTGGGCGCCCAGTGTAGATGGAAGTTCAATGAGGGGGAAGATGGTAGGACAATCATAGGGAAAGGGGAATCGTGACGCCACCTGTGGTATTCGGCAAGGGTTGCCGATGCTGCAATGCAGATCCACTGGGGCGGTGTTAGGGCAGCAGAGATGGTGAAGCTCTCCACAGGCAGAGCTGTGTCCCAGGGCAGTTGAGCCGGTGACGGTGATGGTGAATGTGGTGTAAAGCAGGCGAGACGTTAATAGCACGAAGGACACAGTTGGATGCAGTTTCTGGGTTTTTTACTCACAAGTCTTGTGCACACGATGACCCGCTTGGCACTGTGTCCTCCGGGGGAGAGGTCCAGCAAACTCTCAGTTAAATTGGTGGCAACATTTCAGGACTTCTCTTTATGTCTCCTCTCTTGGCCGTATCTCTGTGCTGATCTCTCCCTTCTTTCCTGCCCTGCACCTTCATAAGCAGTGTCCCCAATCCAGCAGCCTTGGACCTTGCTGAGCGACGTGGGTCAGGCCCTGGGGTCCTTTATCTCTATGGCTGCCTTTTTGAGGAATGCTTGTGGATTTGGCTGAAGCACTTAACCCATTTACTCCCAAGGGTGGTTTGCATGTTAATGCCTGGGCCAATTTTTACAATTCTGACCACTGTCCCTTTATGAGGTAATAACTATGGAACGCTTCCATGGATCCCAGTGATTCTGACATTGTTTTCTCATGATATATTGTACTTCATGTCAGTGGTAAAATTTCATTCATATAACTTGAGTTTATTTGTGAAAAAAGTGGAAATTTGGCGAAAATTTTGAAAATTTCATAATTTTCCAAATTTGAATTTTTATGCTCTTAAATCACAGAGATATGGCACACAAAAAACTTAATAAGTAACATTTCTCACATGTTTACTTTACATCAGTAGATTTTGGGAACCAAAATTTTTTTTGTTAGGAAGTTATAAGGGTTAAAAGTTGACCAGCGATTTCTCATTTTTACAACACCGTTTTATTTTTGCGGACCACATCACATTTGAAGTCACTTTGAAGGGTCTGTATGATAGAAAATACCCAAAAGTGACACCATTCTAAAAACTGCACCCCTCGAAGTGCTCAAAACCAGGTTCAAGAAGTTTATTAACCCTTTAGGTGCGTCACAGGGATTTTTTGAATGTTTAAAAAAAATGAACATTTAACTTTTTTTCACAAAAAATTACTTCAGGTTCAATTTTATTTTTTTACCCAGGGTAACAGGAGAAATTCAGCTGGAAAAGTTATTGTGCAATTTGTCCTGAGTACGCCGATACGTGATATGTGGGGGGGACCACTGTTTGGGCGCATAGCAAAGCTCGGAAGGGAAGGAGCATCGTTTGACTTTTTCACTGCAAAATTGGCTGGATTTCAGATCGGATGCCATGTCAAGTTTGGAGAGCTCCTGACATGCCTAAACAGTGGAAACCCCCACAAGTGACTCCATTTTGGAAACTAGACCCCCCAAGGAACTTATGTAGGTATGTGGTGAGCACTTTGAACCCCCAAGGGCTTCACAGAAGTTTATAACGTACAGCCGTACAATTTAAAAATCATATTTTTTCCACAAAAATGATCTTTTCACCCCAATTGTTATTTTCCCAAGAGTAGCAGGACCCCAAAAGTTATTGTGCAATTTGTCCTGAGTACACTGATACCCCATAAGTGGGGGAAAACCATTACTTGGGTGCATGGCAGAGCTTGGAAGGGAAGCAGTGCCATTTTACTTTTTTGGCTTGAATTGAGATCGGACGCCATGTCGCGTTTGGAATGCCCCTGATGTGCCAAAACAGTGGAAACCCCCCAATTCTAACTTCAACCCTAACCTCAACACACCCCTAGCCCTAACCCTAGCTCTAACCCTAGCCCTAACCCTAGCCCTAATGGGAAAATGGAAATAAATACATTTTTTTTATTTTATTATTTTTCCCTAACTAAGGGGGTGATAAAGGGGAGCTTGATTTACAATTTATAGCGGGTTTTTATGTTTGGCACCTGTCATACGCTAAAAGACACTTTTTATTGTAAAAATAGTTTATGCATCACCACATTTTGAGAGCTATAATTTTTCCATATTTTGACCCACCGAGTCATGTGAGGTCTTATTTTTTGCGGGATGAGTTGATGATTTTATTGGTACCATTTTCAGGCACGTGACATTTTTTGATCGCTTTTTATTCTGATTTTTGGGACGCGGAATGAACAAAAACCAGCGTTTCATGAATTTCTTTTGGGGGGTGCGTTTTCACCGTTCCACGTGCGGTAAAATTGATAAAGTGGTCAGTACAGTTACAGCGATACCTCATTTATGTCTTTTTTTATGTTTTGGCGCTTTTATACAATGAAAACTATTTTATATAAAAAATAATTATTTTTGCTTCGCTTTATTCTGCTACCTATAACTTTTTTATTTTTTCGCTGATGACGCAATGGGGAGGTTGAACTGACGGACAGGTCTGCCTGTGGAGAAAGGCAGAGGGATAGCGCAGTGTAGGCTGAGATACAAAGAAAGGGGTGACATGTGGCAGTTTGACCATTAGAGGGCAGTGGGGAGTGTAGGAGAGAGTGACTGTGTAACTGTCATGGGTCGAGGTAACTGCCATTGGTCAAAGGTAACTGTCAGGTGATAGTGGGCAGAGCTACCAGGACAGGGAGTATAAAGACTGAGGGAAGGTTCTGGAAGGTCCAGTCAGCCAGGGGAGCTCACTAGAGAGGAAGATCTGCCGTAGAGAGAAAGACGGTAAAAGCCTTCAGAGAGTAACTAATGGTTGAGACGGTCACGGATGGTGACCCAAAAGGACAGTAGCCGCAGACAGAGACGGTCTGGGGGTACCAAGTGGATGGTGTACTTTGAAGGGTGAAACGCTGTGGTGGAAGTGCCTAGGGCAGCCACGGTGGGAAGAGCCACAAAGGACGCCACGACGGTGAAACTAAAAAGTGAAGGTACCCGGGTCTGTGAGCAAGAGAACAGTGAAATTCCTGTGATGAAGTGCGGTGGTCGTCAGAGAGGCGGCCAATAAAAATGGACCTGTTGAATATAACTCCTGTCTCTGTCTCGTGTCTGTCGGCGGCAAGAAGTGGGTCACCCCCCATCCCTGTTGGTTAGACTCTCTCACCAATCCTACATTTGGCGTAGTCGGCAGGATCAATTGCCACCAATACAACACCTTTAGTGGCAAGCCTGCTCCCAAGTACCACAGGCCCCCAAGTTGTACGGGGTGAAGAATTTTATTTTTTTTTCCTCTTTTCTCTGTGGATTACAATTTGGGACTGTCCTCCGGATTGCTGGCTGCCAATAAGTAAAACAGGAGCAGAAAAGTGTACTGTTAAAAATGGCTGTGGCATTTCAGCGTCAGGAAGAGACACAGGAGTTTGCAGCCGTAACGGACAATCTAGCTGTTCCATCTGCGGCCATGGCAGCAGCCTACTCATCGGATCCCACGGCCGCCTTGATTCCGGCTGCGGCTGACTACACAGCCTACCCGATAACACCTATGGCCATTTCTGCCCCATCTGCTACTCCGGTTGCGGCCTGCTCCCCAATGTCTGCGACTGCCTCTGCTCCACTCACGGCTGCGGCCCGCCCACCAGACTCTGCGGCCTATACCGGACCCTCTGCTTGGGTTGCAGAAATTATTGGAAAGAAGAAGGCCAAAGAATGGGAGGTGTGGCCGTTACTCCATGAGAAGGGGGAGGCCGCCATGTCTGTTCCACAGTCACACGGACGGCTGGTATATATGAACACTGGCAAGGGCTACGGCTTTATTAGAGACACCGCCGGCTACAAAGTATATCTGAACATGGCCTCAATTAAGCACAGCCGGGTTCCGCGGGAGGGAGACCTAGTCTCCTATTACAAAGAATATTGCCCCTGCGACTTCTATGCTGTGGCCGTCATCGCATACCCAGAAGGGTATGAGCCCCCATAAAGAGGTAAGGACTCCTGGGTCTCGAGCATCAGGGACACTCGAGGCCCAGAGATATTGTTGGCATTCCAGAGACTCTACGGCTGTGGAGTCCCCCTGTTTTGGCGAAACATCGGCAGCCAGGAGGTGGCCCGGAGCCCGGAGCACCTGTACAATGGACTGCCGGGACTGCAGTGCACTGTTGCACAATGAGGGGACTGTTCAGCGTCCCCGTAGGAAGCATATCCTCCTGGTGCATCAGGGATGCCTAATGAGAGTGTTTTACTCAAAGGAAGGGGGAGCACCCCTGTCCTCATTTGATTAATTTTTTTTGTTTTGTTTGTTTGTTTGTCTGGAGTGTATTGTTTTTCTTAAAAAGAAAAAGGTAAAAGGCTAAAAAAAAATGTTTTGATAAAAGACGTATTGCAGTAAACGTGGTAAGGTGTGTAGTAAGTTTGACATGTTGAAATGTTCTAGAAATAAATGTGTGTGTTCAACAGGTCCCGGATACTTGGAGCATGCCGACCATGACGAATTTAAGTTGGCAGGGCGACAAGACAGGAAGAGTGTAGACAGACAGTGGTCCTTGAGTTAGGCCCCAGTACCACATACCCCCAGAAGGTTAGGAGGATGTTGACGATGACCTGCTAGGTTAGGGCCTCGGTCATGACGTTAAGAGGGTGACAGAAGGGGAGAGCAGTGGGAAGTACACATCCGTAGAGTAGTCCGGATGGACCTAACCCAACCTGAAGGAATTGTCATGGTGGCGTACGTGCTGGCGAGTAAGCCGTGAGATACTCGGAGCATGATTGCTCCTGGTATAGTTCAGCCCCCATGTATCGCGGGCTTGGCTCAACAACCGGTCTGACAAAAGAAGGTGGGAAAGTTTCAGAACGGAAAAGAGGGAGACAAGATTGTCAAGGATGACAATGGGCAAAGGAAGGGAGAATGTGGGGAGGTTGAACTGACGGACAGGTCTGCCTGTGGAGAAAGGCAGAGGGATAGCGCAGTGTAGGCTGAGATAAAAAGAAAGGGGTGACATGTGGCAGTTTGACCATTAGAGGGCAGTGGGGAGTGTAGAAGAGAGTGACTGTGTAACTGCCATGGGTCGAGGTAACTGCCATTGGTCAAAGGTAACTGTCAGGTGATAGTGGGCAGAGCTACCAGGACTGGGAGTATAAAGGCTGAGGGAAGGTTCTGGAAGGTCCAGTCAGCCAGGGGAGCTCACTAGAGAGGAGGATCTGCTGTAGAGAGAAAGACGACGGTAAAAGCCTTCAGAGAGTAACTGACGGTTGAGATGGTCATGGGGGTGACCCAAAAGGACAGTAGCCGCAGATGGAGATGGTCTGGGGTACCAAGTGCACGGTGTACTTTGAAGGGTGAAACGCTGTGGTGGAAGTGCCTAGGGCAGCCACGGTGGGAAGAGTTACAAAGGACGCCACGACGGTGAAACTAAAAAGTGAAGGTACCTGGGTTTGTGAGCAAGAGAACAGTGAAATTCCTGTGATGAAGTGCGGTGGTCGTCAGAGAGGCGGCCAATAAAAACAGACCTGTTGAATATAACTCCTGTCTCTGTCTCGTGTCTGTCGGCGGCAAGAAGTGGGTCACCCCCTCATCCCTGTTGGTTACACTCTCTCACCTATCCTACAACGCTGTATGGCATCTCGTTTTTTGCGGGACAAGATGACTTTTCAATGGTACCATGGTTATTTATATCCGTCTTTTTGATCATGTGTTATTGCACTTTTTGTTCGGCGGTATGATGATAAAGCTTTATTTTTTGCTTCGTTTTTTATTTTTATTTTTTAAGGGGTTCAATAAAGGGGTTAACTAGTGGGACAGTTTTATAGGACGGGTCATTACACACGTGGCGTTACCAAATATGTGTACTTTTATTGTTTTTTTTCAAAATATGGGTTTATTAGGGAATATTTTTTTTATTTATTTAGCGATTTTTTTATAAATTATTTTTACACTTTTTTTTTAACTTTATTACAATGTCCCAGGGTGGACATCACTGTCATGTGACAGATCGCTGATCTGTCACATCACAGATCGCTGTGACAGATCAGCGCTCTCTCACAGGCAATGCTGCAGGCTTCCTCATGCCGGCGCCTTGCAGGCATGAGGAAGCCACCTCCCTGCAGGCCCCTAAAGGTCCCCGCTGCCATTTTGGATTTGGGGACCTGCAGGGAAGGAGACCCCCGCAGCAGCGCTGCACATT
The DNA here is from genome assembly GCF_039654945.1 of Dendrobates tinctorius. NCBI lineage: Eukaryota > Metazoa > Chordata > Amphibia > Anura > Dendrobatidae > Dendrobates > Dendrobates tinctorius. Next base: position 6,907,932 of record NW_027361765.1, read on the forward strand.
GCGCTGCTGCGGGGGTTTCAGGGAAGCACGGAGGGAATCCCCTCCCTCCCTATGCTTCCCTAAACCCCCGGTACACTGCAATCATGTTTGATCGCAGTGTGCCAGGGGTTAACGTGTCGTGGGCGGTCCATGACCGCCCCTGACACATATTGCCAGGTGTCAGCTGTGATAATCAGCTGACACCCGGCCGTGATCAGCTGCGCTCCCCCGTGAGCGCAGTTGATCGCCCTAGCTGTACTATTCCATCCTTGGGACTTAGGTTCCAGGTCACATGGACAGAATAGTACGTTAAAGTTAAAGTTACCTCAGCCTCCGGCTTTCTAGCTGAGCCTTGTAGCTCTCCACTAGCCTCAGGGGCCAGCTGCCTTACTGTGACCTGGTCCTTCCTTTTCAGGATACGGGCCCCACGGTTGGCTTTCGCACTACTCGTGCCCCAAGGACCCCTTCTTTTCTCCTAGGAGCTTCTTCTAGATGTTTCTCGCTTCTCTGACCTTCACTTCGCTCACGTCAGTCCTGCTTTTACGCTGTCCTGCCACCGACTGACTCTTTCTAGAACCAACTATCTACTTCAGGACTAGCTCTTCCCACTAACTGTCACCTCTCTTTCACTGATTGGATGCCCTCAATCACTCCACTTTCTAAGTTCCTCCCCTTCTTCCTATCTTCCCCACTAACTCCCCAACACCCTTTCCTAGCCAGTCTGGGATGAGGCCATCCTCCCGAAGGGTACACCCAGATGCCTTGACTAAACTAGTGTGTGTTGAGTGCGAGTGTTAGGGGTCCTGGGTGGTGCTCCCTCCTTACCTGAGGGTGGAATACCACACCTCTGGATGAGGTGCAGTACCTCTGTGGTGACTGGGCCCTCAGGGGCACCACATTTCCCCCCATTAAACACAGCACGTCCACGGGCTGGAACAGAGTGAAACAGATATTATGAGAAACATACAAAATTTTTGAACATGCATGTCAACAGGTAAATTCAATAACACAACTTAACTTTATGGGAGGCACTTTTTCTTAAACGTTACAAATTGCTACTTTTCATAAATATATATCTTATAAAACTAAAATTAATACAATACTATATATTCAATATAAATACCCGTATCAACAAGTATCAAAGCATTAATATTACCATACAGACATTCATACAATTTATCTAATATATAAAGCTCAAAGTGTGTGTGTATTGTGAGGTGCCAAGGGTAGAGGTACTAGAAAACAGGTATATTTCTCCCCGTTTCATTTCATATGTCTCCCTGTACTGATGATGAAGCCAGTTTATTTCACTGTAATCCAGTCCTGGTTTCCTTAGTGATCAGCATGGAAAGGACTGGTAGTTCCCCCTCCACTTATTCAATCCAGGTTTTGTTTCCTGACTGGTCCAGCTGATATAATCAGGAGGAGCTGGGATCTCTCAATCTATCTCGTCTGCTGAGCTGGGAGCTGACACAGTAAGATTACATGGACTTGTTTGCTGTTATATAGGTTTATTTTGTAGTTAGCCTGCTACTGTTAGTTAGTGGCCAGACGGCCTTAGATGTTTTATTTCATGTTTGGCATGTGTAACATTGAATAACAAGTGTGCACAATAAATATGCCGTGTCCATATTCATGTGGAAATTGCTAGTCTGCTGAAGTGACTTCATAGCCACACGCTTGTGCCAAAGCAAAGATCCCAGCTGAGCTATCTATCCCCACAAATGGTGTTTCGAATGCTGGCACTTGTGGCTGCTGAACTGTGACTGCAGAGAAAACACTGTGTATGTCCTGGCTGAAACCTTCTGCGCTTTTGAAGAGCCAAGAGTCCAGTAATATGGAGGAACTAGTGAAGCAGTTATTGCAAGCAAATGTGCAACAACAGCAGACTAATACTTGCTTCCAGAAGGCTCTGGAGCAGCAACACCAGATGCAGCAAGAGCAGTTGGAGGCAATAAAACAGGCGTTGGTTCGGCAACCCCGAGATGAGGGAGACCGTGCACAAAGCGCTGCTAGTGCGCAGAAAGCCGTACAGAAGACTTTGCTTAAAATGACCACAGACGATGATGTGGAAGCATACCTCACTGTGTTTGAACGTATTGCAGAACGTGAGCACTTACCACTGGACAGATGGGCTGAGGTAGTTGCTCCATTTCTAAGCGGAGATCCACAAAAGGCCTATTACGATCTGAGTGGAGCGGATGCTATGGACTATATCAAACTCAAAGGCGAAATCCTGGCAAGGCTGGGAGTAAACACGTATGTACGCGCACAGAGGGTGCATTTATGGAATTTTGTGGAGCATCAGCCAGCCCACTCACAAATGCATGATCTCATCCATCTAGTAAAAAAATGGCTGCAACCAGAGGCTTTGACGTCCGCACAGATGGTGGAGCGTGTTGTTCTAGACAAGTACCTGCGGTCCTTACCCGCTAAGATCCAGAGGTGGGTTGGACAGGGTGACCCAACTACCGCTAACCAGTTGGTGAATATGGTCGAACGCTACAAGGCTTCTGAAAGCCTACTCCAAGGGACGTTAGCACCCCACTGGCTCCCCAAGAAATCGCTGGAGAGTCCTGTGAAACCTACTTCATCTTCAAAAGAAGAGAACGTCACAATGAAGGGTAGCAGACCTACAAAGGACTATGGAGGTGGCACGGGCTCACATCAAGCCAGCAGACCTCGTCTGGGATCTCCATCGAGGAGACAAGGGCCTATACAATGTTGGCGATGTCGCGGGCTTGGCCATGTAGCAGCTAACTGCCCAATGACTACAGAGCCAATGGACTGCAACGCTACGAGGCGTCTTTCGTTATATGTGCAGTCAGTCTGTGTGGCGGAGACCCTCACGGGAAATGAACAACACGTGTGCCACGTCGAGGTTGACGGTTATAGTGTGAATGCCGTCTTGGATTCCGGCAGTCAAGTAACTTTGGTACATGCCAGTTTGGTGGACTCTAGCTCCCTAATGAACTTAACCGTGGGCATTAGTTGCATCCATGGGGATACTAAGAACTACCCCACTGCCTGGGTTACTCTTGCCATGCCAGTAGGGACCAAAAGACATCAGGCGGCAGTCATAAAGTCTATGGGACACAGTGTAATCCTGGGGAGAGACTTTCCCTTATTTTGGGACTTGTGGAACTTCAAAAGTGGCATGAACCCTCTAGTTGAAGACGGTACTCCGGAGCTAGCCCCTGAACCATTGCAGCAAGACGACGGAGAACCCATCTCAGAGGAAGTACTAGAATCTGCGGACTCTCCTCTGGCTGTGTATGCAGGCGAGGCAGACCAGCTAGAGGATGTTTTAGAAATGCCTGATCTTGAGGTGGCCCGTGGTAAGTTCGGGACCGCTCAGCACCAGGATCCTACTCTAGCAAGGGCGTGGGAAAACATAAAGGTCTCCGAGGGAAGGCCATTGTACCCAGGGGCTCAAAACGAGTTCCCACACGTGACGGTGCAGCAGGATATGTTGTATCACATAGACAAGGTGCGAGGGGTGGTGGTAGAACAACTAGTGGTACCAAAGTCCTTTCGCCAGGCAGTTTTGGAGTTGGCACATAAACATCCCTTGGGAGGCCACCTGGCGGTAGAAAAGACAAAACACCGTATTCTGCAACGTTTCTTTTGGCCGGGTCTAGTGGGAGACGTGACCCAGTACTGTCGGTCATGTCCTACGTGTCAATTGACCTCACCTATGTCACATTTTAGAAGCCCCTTAGTGCCCTTACCAATAATAGAGGTGCCCTTCGAGAGGATAGCAATGGATATAGTCGGTCCATTAGTTAAATCTGCCAGGGGTCATCAGTACATTTTGGTAATATTGGATTACGCCACGCGTTATCCCGAAGCAGTGCCCTTGCGGAATGCCAATGCGAAATCAATTTCAAAAGAGCTGGTTAATATGTTTTCCCGCATCGGCATTCCGAAAGAGATACTTACGGATCAAGGGACCCCCTTTATGTCTCGTATACTTAAGGATTTATGTAAACTACTAAAAATCTCCCATTTGCGTACCTCAGTATATCACCCTCAGACTGACGGTTTGGTGCAGCGCTTTAACAAAACCTTAAAGGGAATGTTGAAAAGGGTGGTGGATAAGGACAGGAGAGATTGGGATGCCCTACTACCATACCTCCTGTTCGCTATACGTGAGGTACCCCAATCCTCCACAGGCTTTTCACCTTTTGAGTTGGTTTATGGGCGGTGTCCTAGAGGCCTGTTAGATATTGCCAAGGAGACTTGGGAACAAGAGGTGACTCCTTATCGCAGTGTAATTGAACACATAACACTTATGCAGGACCGAATTGCAGCAGTTATGCCAATAGTTAAAGAGTGTTGAGAGCGCACACAACATGCCCAAAGCACGGTATACTACCGAGCGGCAAAAACACGAGTCTTTCAACCCGGAGACAGGGTGTTGGTATTGGTGCCTACCGTAGAGAATAAATTTCTTGCGAAATGGCAGGGACCATACGAAGTGCTGGAACGAATAGGTGAAGTAAATTATAAAATACACCAACCAGACAAGAGAAAGCCCGAACAAATATACCACATAAACTTGCTTAAGGCCTGGCGGGACAGGGAGAGTCTGGTGGCAGGAGCTGCCATTGAGGATGGGCCTCGAGGGGCACCACCTTCTAAGGTGAAGGACCCCCAGGTAGCTCCGCCAGAAGTGGGTATTGCAGACACGCTATCCGAAAGCCAAAAACGAGAGACCAGGGAGTTCATACAGAGGAACGCAGATATTTTCTCGGAACTTCCTGGCCGGACTCACCTAATTAAACATGACATTGTTACTGATCCACAGGCGCGGGTACGGCTAAAACCATATCGAATTCCGGAGGCTCGGAGACAAGCCATTGCCCGGGAAGTGAAGAAGATGTTAGAGCTCGGGGTCATTGAGAAGTCCCGGAGTGATTGGGCTAGCCCTATCGTACTGGTGCCCAAACCCGATGGGACTATCCGATTTTGTAACGATTTTCGGAAAGTAAATGAAGTATCGAAATTCGATGCCTACCCGATGCCAAGAGTCGATGAACTAATAGAGAGACTGGGTTCGGCCAGTTACATATCCACTATTGACTTAACAAAAGGTTATTGGCAGATTCCCCTCACGGAATCAGCCAAAGAGAAAACTGCCTTTGTTACGCCACAGGGATTATTCCAGTACCGAGATATGCCATTTGGGTTGCATGGGGCCGCAGCCACCTTCCAACGTCTAATGGATGTTGTCCTAAAACCCCATGGCCAGTATGCATCCGCGTACTTGGACGACATCATTATCTTTAGCGATGACTGGGACACGCATTTGTCAAAAGTACAAGCCGTCTTAGACTCCCTAAAAACAGCTGGGTTGACTGCCAATCCCAAGAAATGTACGTTGGGATTGGAAGAGGCTCGCTATCTGGGATATAGCATAGGGAGAGGCGTCGTGAAGCCTCAAGCCAATAAAGTGGACGCTACTCAAAATTGGCCACGACCGGTAACCAAAAAACAGGTTGGAGCTTTTTTAGGGATCGTTGGTTATTATAGGCGGTTCATCAAACATTTTGCGACCATCGCAGCTCCTCTCACAGATCTTACTAAGGGGTCGAAATCTGTCACAATAAAGTGGAACGCAGAAGCAGAGGAGGCCTTTCAGCGATTGAAAACAGTCCTCTGTGACCAACCAGTGTTGGTTGCACCAGACTTTAAACGGGAGTTTATTGTCCAAACGGACGCCTCTGGGGTGGGCCTCGGCGCGGTTTTGTCTCAAGAAGTAAATGGCGAGGAACACCCAGTGGCCTATCTAAGCAGAAAGCTTACGAGAGCAGAAAAGAACTACAGTGTAGTTGAGCAGGAAGCCCTGGCTGTGAAATGGGCCCTGTGCACCTTGCGCTATTATTTACTAGGTCGCCAGTTTAGACTAGTGACGGACCATTCACCCCTAACGTGGATGTCCCGGGCAAAAGAAGGCAATGCGCGGGTGACACGCTGGTTCTTAGCATTACAAGGGTTTAAATTTTCTGTTGAGCACAGGGCGGGCACAGCGCACAGAAATGCAGATGCGTTGTCTAGAACGCACTGCTTGGTGACTCGTCGTGTCCGACCCCACGGGCTCGAACAGAGGAGGGGGGTGTGTGAGGTGCCAAGGGGAGAGGTACTAGAAAACAGGTATATTTCTCCCCGTTTCATTTCATATGTCTCCCTGTACTGATGATGAAGCCAGTTTATTTCACTGTAATCCAGTCCTGGTTTCCTTAGTGATCAGCATGGAAAGGACTGGTAGTTCCCCCTCCACTTATTCAATCCAGGTTTTGTTTCCTGACTGGTCCAGCTGATATAATCAGGAGGAGCTGGGATCTCTCAGTCTATCTCGTCTGCTGAGCTGGGAGCTGACACAGTAAGATTACATGGACTTGTTTGCTGTTATATAGGTTTATTTTGTAGTTAGCCTGCTACTGTTAGTTAGTGGCCAGACAGCCTTAGATGTTTTATTTCATGTTTGGCATGTGTAACATTGAATAACAAGTGTGCACAATAAATATGCCGTTTCCATATTCATGTGGAAATTGCTAGTCTGCTGAAGTGACTTCATAGCCACACGCTTGTGCCAAAGCAAAGATCCCCAGCTGAGCTATCTATCCCCACAGTATGTATGTGTGTATATGTGTGTGTGTGTGTGTGTGTGTGTGTGTGTGTGTGTGTATGTCCGGGATAGGCATCCGCACCGTCGCAGCTACAGCCACAAAATTTGGCACAGTCACACGTCTTGACCCCGAGAGCGTCCTAAGCTATGTTGTGAGGCGAAATTTTAACCCCTCGCGTTCCATTTCACCAAACAATTTTGCCCCTATCTACATACTGGGGAAAAAGTGTGTGCGCGTCAAGCCCTGCCCCTCATTATGATGTCACAATGGTTGCCATGGCGACACTGATGTCATCAAGCCCCGCCGCTCATTATGATGTCATAATTGTTGACTTTGGGATGGAGGATGTGTGATGGGTATATGGGCACTGGACTGTGGGATGGAGGATATGTATGACAGGTATATGGTCACGGGCCTATGGGATGGTGGATATGTATGATGGGTATATGGGCACGGGACTATGGGATGGAGGATGTGTGATGGGTTTATGGGCACTGGACTATGGGATGGAGGATATGTATGATGGGTATATGGGCATGGGATTATGGGATGGAGAATATGTGTGATGGAAGATGTCATAATGGTTGCCATGGTGACGCTGATGTCATCATAGGTTGCAATCCCCGCCGCTCATTATGATGTCATAATGGTTGACTATGGGATGGAGGATGTGTGATGGGTATGTGGGCACTGGACTATGGGATGGAAGATATGTATGTTGGGTATATGGGCATGGGACTATGGGATGGCGGATATGTATGATGGGTATATGGGCACGGGACTATGGGATGTAGGATATGTATGATGGGTATATGGGCATGGGACTATGAGATGAAGGATGTGTGATGGGTATATGGGCACTCGACTATGGGATGGCGAATATGTATGATGGCTATATGGGCATGGGACTATGGGATGGAGAATGTGTGATGGGTATATGGGCATGGGACTATGGGATGGAGGATGTGTGATGGGTATATGGGCACTCGACTATGGGATGGAGGATATGTATGATGGGTATATGGGCACGGGCCTATGGGATCGTGGATATGTATAATGGGTATATGGGCATGGGACTATGGGATGGACGATAATTATAATTTGCTATAACTAACCACAGTTAGTTACTATGCCCGGGCAGCGCCGGGCTCTTCAGCTAGTTTACTATATTCTATAAATATATATATATAACCTTTGCATTAAAATACGATTGTATAACCCTTGCTCTCAATTCAAACAAAATAAAACATTTTCATCAAAGTTCAGTTCATCCCTGACCGGGGTATTTTCCTTCCTTTGGTATGATGCGGGGGACCCGTCTCAAACCCCCAATGTAGGACTTGGGTGGGCTACAAGGCATAGTTGATCCATATGGTGTACCACGTTTTCGGCCATGCCAAACAGGTTTTTGTTCTATGGCATTAAGGCACTTTCCAAAGGCCTGACATAAAACCAAGATGGAGCACCTTAAGAAGTGCAAACTTTTTACATTAAAAGTTTTGGCTTATTCACCGTTCATAACCTCACAGTCTTTCTAAAGAACCATAAAACAAACCTAACCAGGTAAACACATTATTTCTTCAATAAACTATAACACAGTCCTAACAGGTAAATTTTAAACATTTATTTCACATTTTTACTCTAACGTCTTACATTCACTGCTCCCTAGCTGGGTGAGTTCTGTATGGAGAACTACACCAGTGATCACTAGCTGTTCGGGGTGTACCACCGAGGTTTGGGTAGCCCGATCACACACTATATTATAATGTGCCAATCCAGGTGTAGGGGCTGCGGGGACAGAAAGGGGACCTATCAGGGTATCCTCAGACCCAATGACTGGGTCATCCGCAGCTGCGGTATTTGGTGGTTTGACCTGCTCTGACTCCCATCCTCCTACCACGGTCAGAGACAGATCCTGGAGCTGGCTACTCAGCTCCTCTGCATAGATGGTTTTATTCTCTGCACTCAGGCTATTGCCTCCTTCTGCATACCTTGCTGACATATTTATTGTTCTGTCTCCTCTGTTCTTCCTGTTCACCCCTGACATCTTCTGGGGGCGGGCTTTCCTCTGCTCTTTATGCCTATCAAAGTAATACAGAAGGTGGGTCTTTCCTCCTGACAGATACCTTTGCATCACATGATGATGTTGGTGGTGGGCGGGCATCATCCTTGCACTCACTCTATGGCCCCGCCCACTGCAGCTCATTCCTCTCAGCTCCTGCTGGCTGTAATTTGACAAGCCCACACAACCTGTGACACAGCTATTTAACCAGCACTCACTAACAGTGACGCAGTAAACAATGGCACAGTTAGGCGATGATTTAACAGCCTTACAAACTCACTGTTACTCAATACAGATAATCCTTTTAGTAATACTACAAAATCTCTTTTACACAAAATAGTAAATTTCTGGCACACTATAAATTAAAGCTTCTGGCACTCAGTATGTTACAGTCTCTGGCACACAGTACCCAGCTTTGCCAGGCTCTAGGTAACCAGCTTTGCCGAGCTCTAAGTACCCAGCTTTGCCGAGCACTAAGTACCCAGCTTAGCTGAGCTCGATGATCCTGTTCGGGGACACCAGTTGGAGTGCCCTGCAGGGCCGGGGGTTACTTGGTACCGGGCCGGTCAGGCTCTTTTAAAGGGGAAGTGTCACGGTGGTAGTAGTGACCCGGTCCGTGGCCCTAGGTGTCCAGTGTAGATGGAAGTTCAATGAGGGGGAAGATGGTAGGAAAAATTATAGGGGAAGGGGAATCGTGACGCCACCCGTGGTACTCGGCTAAGGGTAGCCGACGCTGCTATACAGATCCTCTGGAATGGTGGTGCGTCAGCAGCAGAGATGGTGTAGCTCTCCACGGGCAGAGCTGTGTCCCAGGGCAGCCAAGATGGTGATAGTGAGCCGAGGCGAGATGTAAATGACACAAAGGACACAGTTGGGTGCAGTTTCAGGGTCTTTACTCACAGTTCCTGCATGCAGTAGCCCACTTGGTACTGTGTCCTCTTGATAAGGGGTCCAGCTAACTCCCAGGTAGATCAGAAACACCTTTTCAGGACTCCTCTTTGTGCTCACCTTTCTAGGCCACGTTGACTGTGATGATCTCTCCTCCTCTTTCCTGCCCTGCGCCTTCACAAACAGTGTCCCCAAACCAGCAGCCATGAATCTCACCGAGCGACGTGGGTCAGTCCACGGGATCCTGTATAGCTACCTTTGCCAGGAATGAATGTGGCTGCGAATAAGGCACTTAAAGTTACTTCAGCCTCTGGCTTACTAGCTGAGCCTCATTCGTTGTTCTCTACTAGGCTTAGGGGCCGGCTCCCTTACTATGGCCTGGTCCTTCCTTTTCTGGATACAAGCCCCACGGGTGGCTTATCGCACTACCCGTGCCTCTAGGACCCCTTCTATTCTCCTGAGAGCTTCTTTTCTTCTAGATGTTTCTCCCTCTGACTCACTCTCCCCACGTCCGTCCTGCTCATCCGCTGTCCTGCCACCGACTGACTGACTGGATCTTTCCAGAATAATCTACTGTTTACCTCAAACTAACTCCTCCCACTAACTGTCCCCTCTCTTTCTTTGATTGGATGTCCTCAATCACTCCACTTCCTAAGCTCCTCCCCTTCTACCTAGCTTCCCCCACTAACTCCCCAACACCCTTTCCTAGCCTGTCTGGGATGAGGCCATCCTCCCAAAGGGTACACACAGATGCCCTGATTAAGCTAGTGTGTGTTGGGTGCGAGTGTTAGTAGTCCTGGGTGGTGCTCCCTCCTTACCTGAGGGTGGGATACCACATCTCTGGATGAGGTGCCGTACCTCTGTGGCGACTGGACCGTCAGGAGTGCCACATTATACATGTATTTTCAAGGCAGTTTAAGATTTTGAAGTTTTGCAAATTTTGGAGAAAATTAGTTAAAACTGGCGAATTTGAATTTCAATCAATCCGTTCATCTCTTATAGCCAATGATGTTAATACACAGTAAATATTCATCTTTGGAAACCCTGCATGTCATAAAAGTAATAAGGTAATAATTTCTTTAAACATGTGTACAGTTTGATTCAAATATTTTAGTATAAAGATATTTTTATTTCTGCTAAAAATACATGGGACTACCAAAAATCTATTTATCAGTTGTTTGCAGCCTGGTCATATTTCACGGTGTCCTGGAGTTCTGATTTCATAACAGCAGGGAGGTTGTACGCTGTAGATTCACACCAGCTGGTGAGCTACAAGCCTGAGACCACTGATCAATACAATGTTTCATGGCCAGTCTTAATTTTCGAGTCAATGCTTTACCCAAATGCATTTACTTCTAACAATTTGAGCATGAAGTATATGCAGGAGCGGAACTTTTTTAAAATCCATTTGCCTTTTCGAGTGTGATGTTGGGCGATATTCTACCACAGCAAAACTTACCTTCATACCAGATTTTCATTCCCTTTTCCACCGAAACTTACAATTTCACCAAAGAGCTGCTAATCATCATTAAACCCGGTAACGTTAAACTTCTGTTTGCATTCACTTTGATTAAGACAGACCTTGAAGGTTAGCAAATGTCAGAGTTCCTGATCTGCTAAGATACAAGGCTAATTATGTGTGACTTTGACCGAGGACCATTCAGTAAGGCCAGTCTCTCTAACCATTTATTTGTGTCATTCCCAACAATCAAACTGAGAATGCATCATGAAAGAATTTGTAGGATAAGTTCTTTAATACTACTAGAAGTTTTATTAACATAGTAATGACATTGCAGGTCTTGGCAGGTTGGAATCCATTGTGTATGTTTTCTTGCATACTTTTTAAATATAAAGATTTCCAAGAGGTAATTTAACTTTTATTGTTACTGTATAGCACATTCGATGTATTATTTTTGTAAAATGTCCATACAACTCCTATAATTTATTTATTTTACTCATTTATGTAGCGCCACTAATTTCACAGCACTTTACTGATACAGTATTATTCACTATCAAAAGATCCCATTTGTAATCCATACAATTTGGAGTCTTTTTAAGCATTTGCCGTGCAAATTGCACAAGTATAAATAGTGAAACAACTAGTAAAAACCATTATCATGCAAATTAAGAATAAAAAAAATATAAAAGAAAAACACATTAGATAACTCTCTTATCCTTATTTTATCCCAGCTTCAATTGTATAATTCTGCCATGGTTATATACATTTTAAGCGATACATTTAGCAATATAGGGTTTGACTTTAGCATTGACTATACATTGTAATGTGTATGCTGAATATGTACTCATTTTTACACAATAGGCAACATATGACTCTCTCCAGTAAACTTCCATCAAACAGCTCTTTCATTCTAAGATTGCCTGACTCTCAAACCAGATTGCTTTCAGCTCTTGACCACAAGACATGAGATTGCTTTCAGATTTTAGAACTGTCTTTCTTGGTGTCATCCGGTTGCAGACTAAGCTGAAACCCTAATACTTGTAAGTGGTGTAAAATGATACATCCTTCACTCATAGTATTAATCTCTAAATTCCCATCCTTCAGAAACCAGTTATATTTTGTATTTTCTACAATCCAACTCAGAAATACAAGCTTGGGTCTTAGCTTTTCTAGCTATCCAGTTTTCTACAAAACTTTGAGAATAAAATCCTTAGATATATCCACATTTTACACTTCTACCTTCTCTCCCACCCTTAGTGGCCAAGCAATTTTTATTGTTGTCCATCAAAATGTAGGTGTGAGGGCCTTTTTTAGTGGCATCATATTAGAGTACTTATAATTTATTGTGCAAGTACAATATGTTTTACAATTTTTGCAAAATGACAAGTTTTTTTAAAGTAATTCATATTTCTGTTGCTGCTTTTCCAGTCCTGTAACATATTTTTTTTTAAATTGACAAAAGTATATGATGTGAGGAACCTTTTCGGACTGTCAAGCAAACCTGTTGGATTTGAATGTGGACGTACAGAGGCTTTACCACAGAGTCTTAAAATGATGTCTCTGAAATACAGTAAAGTTAGTTAATGACAAGGCGTATTGCTAGCTGTTGAAGGGTTAAGATAGATCAGCAAATGGAAACTATGCACTCTTTAAAGGGAATCTGTCACCCCTTTTTTGAGATATCATATAATGATATCATTCAATTGTGTGTCACATAAGGATTCTCTTAGTACTTTTGCTTCCCCCTGACCCTGCACCTTTCATGCATAAATACCTTTTTTATATTGGTTCAGATGTATGTAAACTGCCGTGGTCCGGTCCGATGGGCGGGGCTTATTCAACTGCTCCCCCCTCCCTGTCTTGCTCTACGCAAGAAGAAATACATAGAGCAAGACAGGGAGGGGGAGCAGTTGAATAAGCCCCGCCCATTGGACCGGACCGTGGCAGTTTACATACATCTGAACCGATATAAAAAAGGTATTTATGCATGAAAGGTGCGGGGTCAGGGGGAAGCAAAAGTACTAAGAGAATCCTTATGTGACACACAATTGAATGATATCATTATATGATATCTCAAAAAAGGGGTGACAGATTCCCTTTAAGTCACTAGCTTTTTTTCACCAATATCTCCAGCTCAGACAAGCATTTAATTATTAGAGTAAAATGAAACGCTTGGATATTGCTATTTGTTTTTGACATGTGCACACCCAAACTACTTATGTAGTGAACTTCTAGATGTTACAAATACTGCACTTCTTCCTTTAGTACAAAAGTTAAAAAGTTGTGGGGTTTGTGGGTGTATACTCCTGGTCTTTCTTCTCTCACTCATACTCATGAACACCTTTTGAGTTTGTCTTTAATGATATTGTTAATGGTCCATCGACAGGGCTAGTACTCTATGACAGATGGACTGGAGACCTATTAATCTCCTTATCTCTCAGCGTTTCCGGCTCCTTTTTTGATTAGCCAGGGCTGGCGTAATATTAACATTGTGACATGATACCCAAAAGATGTCACACCAGTATGGCTAATCAAAAGAGGGGCCAGGAATGCTGAGTAGTAAGGAGATTCATAGGTCTCCAGTCCACTGGTCACATAGTACTAACCTAGCAGATGGACCAGAGTCCTGTGAATTGATTCACACAAATCAACCTACTATTAAAACAGATACATTATAATTTTTATTTTCCATTATATGGTCTTTGACTCCGGATGTAAGCAATGAATTGTATGTTCAAAAGACAGCATGTATTGATTATGCATCATATATATTTGTGCATGTTTGCCAACATGGGGGGGATATCCTTATGCTGCATCTAAAAATGTGATTTTGTATCTTTGGGTAACAGGGGGAGTGAAAAGTTTCTTTATCTATATTGTGTTTTGCTGTCTGCACATTTGAAACTGTTGGATAATGTAAGCATCATAGTTTCTGAAAATAATATTTAAAATATATATTGCTGTTTCAGTTAAATAGTAATTGCTGCAGACATAAGCTGGGTAATGGTAATCTTCTGCAGAATAATTATTAATATATAATAAGATGAAATTTTGGTTTAGACACCAGATGTCAAATTTGAGCACCCTGCTGATTCCAAGTCTCACTCGTTTTTTTCCCCTAAATTGAACATGAATATTCAACCTTAAATGTTTTAATGAAGATCATTTTGTCATTGAACAGCTGCTCAGATACATACCTGGCTAGATCATCTGATTTTCCTCTATCTAGGTACTGTGTGGAATGAAAGTCTAAAATAACCACAGATGAGCTATATAAAATGGAAGACAAACTGTGTTCTCCGAAAAATTGAAATTAGGTTTGTGAAAACAAGAACAAATAAAAGGGAGGGATTTCATCTCAAGAAATACTGAATATAAATGTTGAGGTTTACATGCTGTGCAGAGTACTGTTCTACAAATTTTTAAAAGCAGTCAGGTTCAATTATGAAATGAGTCAATTATTAATGATTTTGACTTCTTGACCTCATCTGTCAATGAAAATGTTTTTTTCTTTGATATTAGCGTCTTCTATTTACTGCTACATATAATCAATGCAAAAAAGTTTCAGTTGTGTCAATTCTCTGATATTTATTTAGCAGAAACTTAGCAACAATTCAAATAACTAAAAAATCATAGAATTGTAGAGTTGGAAGGGACCTCCTGGGCCATCTGGTCCAACCCCCTGCTCAAAGCAGGATTCACTAAATCATCCCAGTCAGATGTCTGTCCAGACTCTGTTTGAAGACTTCCATTGAAGGAGAACTCACCACTTCTCGTAGCAGCTTGTTCCACTCATTGATCACTCTAATTGTCAAAAAGTTTTTTCTAATATCTAATCTGTGTCTCCTCCCATTCAGTTTCATCCCATTGCTTCTAGTCTTTCCTTGTGCAAATGAGAATAAAGATGATACTTCTACAATGTGACAGCCCTTTAGATATTTGTAGACAGCTATTAAAGGGCCTGTCACACTAAGCGATATCGCTAGCAATATCGCTATAACTTGTGACGTTATAGCGATATTGCTAGCGATATTGCTGTGTGTGATATTTACCTACGACCCGCTCCCCGCTGGTTATCGCTGATCGCGCGAGAACGTCCTGGACCGTTTCTCGTCGTCAGCTTCCTGCGGCGCTTCCTGTGGAGAGACGAGCGACGCGTGGAGCCGGGCGGGAGGACGCAGGATGGTGTGACAGGTAAGTAGCGACCTCTGTCCCCAGCGATGTCGCTGGTGAGATCTGCCTGTGTGGCAGCTCACTAGCGACCACTTAGCGATGTACCAGCGATCCTGACCGTGTCATATCGCTGGTCGGGATCACTGGTGCATCGCTAAGTGTGACAGTACCTTAAGTCTCCTCTCAGTCTTCTCTTTTGCAAACTAAACATTCCCAAATCCTGCAACCTTTCCTCATAAGACAGGGTTTGCAGACCAGTCACCATTCTGGTCACTCTTTTCTGAACTTGCTCCAGTTTGTTGATGTCTTTTTTAACCCCTTTACCCCCAAGGGTGGTTTGCACGTTCATCACCAGGCCAATTTTTACAATTCTGACCACTGTCCATTTATGAGGCAATAACTCTGAAATGCTTCCATGGATCCCAGTGATTCTGACATTGTTTTCTCGAGACATATTGTACTTCATGTTAGTGGTAAAATTTCATTCATGTAACTTACGTTTATTTGTGAAAAAAACGGAAATTTGGCGAAAATTTTGAAAATTTTGCAATTTTTCAACTTTGAATTTTTATGCCCTTAAATCACAGAGATACGGCACACAAAAAACTTAATAAATAACATTTCCCACATGTTTACTTTACATCAGCACAATTTTGGAACCAACATTTTTTTTTGTTACGAAGTTAAAAGGGTTAAAAGTTGACCAGCGATTTCTCATTTTTACAACACAATTTTATTTTTATCGACCACATGACATTTGAAGCCACTTTGAGGGGTCTATATGATAGAAAATACCCAAAAGTGACACAATTCTAAAAACTGCAACCCTCAAGGTGCTCAAAACCACATTCAAGAAGTTTATTAACCCTTCAGGTACTTCACAGGAATTTTTTGAATATTTAAAAAAAAATGAACATTTAACTTTTTTTCACAAAAAAAATATTTCAGGTTCAATTTTTTTATTTTACCAATGGTAAAAGGAGAAATTGGACTGGAAAAGTTATTGTGCAATTTGTCCTGAGTACGCTGATACCTGATATGTTGGGGGGAACCACTGTTTCGGTGCATGGCAGAGCTCAGAAGGGAAGGAGCGCCGTTTGACTTTTTCAAAGCAAAATTGGCTGGAATTCTGATCGGACGCTATGTCACGTTTGGAGAGCCCCTGATGTACCTAAACAGTGGAAACCCCCCACAAGTGACCGCATTTTGGAAACTAGACCCCCCTAGGAACTTATCTAGATATGTGGTGAGAACTTTGAACCCACAAGGGCTTCACAGAAGTTTATAACGTACAGCGGTACAATTAAAAAATCATATTTTTTCCACAAAAAGATCTTTTCACCCCCAATTTTTATTTTCCCAAGGGTAACAGGACCCTAAAAGTTATTGCGCAATTTGTCCTGAGTGCGCTGATACCCCATATGTGGGGGTAGACCACTATTTGGGCGCATGGCAGAGCTCAGAAGGGAAGCAGCGCCATTTGACGATTTTGGCTGGAATTGAGATCGGACACCATGTCGCGATTGAAAAACCCCTGATGTACCAAAACAGTGTAAACCCCCCACAGATGACACCATTTTGGAAACTAGACCCCCTAAGGAACTTATCTAGATGTGTGGTGAGAACTTTAAACCCCCAAGGGCTTCACAGAAGTTTATAACATACAGCCGTACAATTAAAAAATCATATTTTTTCCACAGAAATGATCTTTTCACCCTCGATTCTTATTTTTTCAAGGGTTACAGGACCCTAAAAGTTATTGTGCAATTTGTCCTGAGTACGCTGATACCCCACATGTGGGGGTAAACCACTATTTGGGCGCATGGCAGAGCTCGGAAGGGCAGCAACGCCATTTGACGTTTTTGGCTGGAATTGAGATCGGACACCATGTCGCGATTGGAAAACCCCTGATGTACCAAAACAGTGGAAACCCCCCACAAATGACACCATTTTGGAAACTAGACCCCCCCAAGGAACTTATCTAGATGTTTGGTGAGAACTTTGAACCCCCAAGGGCTTCACAGAAGTTTATAATGCCCGGGCATGAATATAAAAAAATCGTATTTTTTCCACAAACATGATCATTTAGTCCCCAATTTTTTTATTTTCCCAAGGGTACCAGGAGAAAATGTACCCCAAAAGTTGTTGTCCAATTTGTCCTGAGTCCCTGATACCCCATATGTGGGAGAAAACTACTGTATGGGCCCACGTCGGGGCTCGGAAGGGAAGTAGTGACGCTTTGGAATGCAGACTTTGATGGAATGGTCTGTGGGTGTCATGTTGCCTTTGGAGAGCCCCTAATATACCTAAACAGTGGAAACCCCCCACAAATGACACCATTTTGGAAACTAGACCCACTAAGGAACTTATCTAGGTGTGTGGTGAGCACTTTGAACTTCCCCAGTGCTTCACAGAAGTTTATAACGCCCAGGCGTGAAAATAAAAAAAATCATATTTTTTCCACAAACATGATCATTTAGTCCCCAATTTTTTTATTTTCCCAAGGGTACCAGGAGAAAATGTACCCCAAAAGTTGCTGTCCAATTTGTCTTGAGTACCCTGATACCCCATATGTGGGAGAAAACTACTGTATGGGCACACGTCGGGGCTCGGTAGGGAAGTAGTGACGGTTTGGAATGCAGACTTTGATGGAATGGTCTGCGGGTGTCATGTTGCCTTTGGAGAGCCCCTAATGTACCTAAACAGTGGAAACCCCCCACAAATGACACCATTTTGGAAACTAGACCCCCTAAGGAACTTATCTAGTGTGTGGTGAGCACTTTGAACCCCCAAGGGCTTCACAGAAGTTTATAACGCCCGGGCATGAAAATAAAAAAATCATATTTTTTTCCCACAAAAATTATATTTTTGCCCCCAATTTTTTATTTTCCTAAGGGCAACAGGAGAAATAGGACCCCAAAAGTTGTTTTGCAATTTGTCCTGAGTAGGCTATGTGGGGGTAAAACACTGTTTGGGTGCATGGCAGAGCTTGGAAGGGAAGGAGCACCATTTGACTTTTTCAATGCAGAATTGGCTGGAATTGAGATCAGACGCCATGTTGTGTTTGGAGAGCACCTGATGTGCCCAAACAGTGGAAACCCCCCAATTCTAACTCCAACCCTAACCCCAACACACCCCTAACCCTAGCTCAGCCCTAACCCTAGCCCTAACCCTAACCCTAGCCCTAACCCTAGCTCTAGCCCTAGCCCTAGCCCTAACCCTAATGGGAAAATGGAAATAAATACAATTTCTTTTAATTTTATTATTTTTCCCTAACTAAGGGGGTGATAACGGGGATTTGATTTACTATTTATGGCTGTTTTATTTTTGGCAGCTGTCACACGCTAAAAGACGCTTTTTATTGTAAAAATAATTTTTGCATCACCACATATTGAGAGCTATAATTTTTTCGTAATTTGACCAACTGAGTTATGTGAGGACTTAATTTTTGCGGGACGAGTTGACGTTTTTATTGGTATCATGTTCGGGCATGTGACATTTTTTGATCGCTTTTTATTCCAATTTTTGGGATGCAGAAAGAACAAAAACCAGCGCTTCATGAATTTCTTCTGGGGGGTGCGTTTACACCGTTCTGCGTGTGTTAAAATTGATAAAGCAGTTTTATTTTTCGGGTCAGTACGGTTACAGCGATACCTCATTTATGTCTTTTTTTATGTTTTAGCGCTTTTATGCAATAAAAACAATTTTATATAAAAAATTATTTTTGCAGCACTTTATTCTGCGAGCTGTAACTTTTTTATTTTTTCTCTGATAATGCTGTATGGCAGCTCGTTTTTTGTGGGACAAGATGACATTTTCAGCGGTACCATGGATATCTATATGCGTCTTTTTGATCGCGTGTTATTACACTTTTTGTTCGGCGGTATGATAATAAATCATTATTTTTTGCTTCGTTTTTTATTTTTTAAGGGGTTCGCTAAAGGGGTTAACTAATGGGACAGTTTTATAGGGCAGGTCATTCCGGATGCGGCGATACCAAATATGTGTACTTTTATTGTTTGTTTTTTTTTATTTCCAAAAAATGAATTTATTGGGGAATATTTTTTTTTCTAATTTATTTAGCGATTTTTTTAAATTATTTTAACACTTTTTTTTTTTTTAACTTTATTACATTGTCCCAGGTGGGACATCACTATCCTATGACAGATCGCTGATCTGTCACATCACAGATCAGCAATCTGTCACAGGCAGCACAGAAGGCATCCCCGTGCCTGCGCTTTGCAGGCACTGAGGAAGCCAGCTCACTGCAGGCCCCCGAAGGTCCCCGTCGCCATCTTGGATTCGGGAGCCTGCAGGGATAGAGCCCCCTGCAGCAGCACTGCACATTGCGCTGCCATGGGGGGCTCAGGGAAGCACGGAGGGAGCCCCCTCCCTGCCGATGCTTCCCTTTAACCCCTGGTACACCGCAATCGTGTTTGATAGTGGTGTGCAAGGGGTTAACGTGTCGGGGGCGGTCCATGACCCCCCCTGACACATTGTGTCGGGTGTCAGCTGTGATAATCAGCTGACACCTGGCTGCGATCAGCGGCGCTCACCACGTGGGCGCCGCTGATTGCGCTAGACGTACTATCCCATCCATGGGCATAGGGGCCCGGGTCCCATGGACGGGATAGTTCGTCTGATGTCAGAAAGGGGTTAAAATGTGGTGCCCAAAACTGGACACAATATTCCAGATGAGGTCTGACCAAAGAGGAGTAGTGGGGAATAATGACTTCACATGATCTAGACTGTATGCGTCTGTTAATACATCCTAGAATTGCATTTGCCTTTTTTGCTGCTGCATCACACTGTTGACTCATATTCAGTCTGTGATCTATTAGTATACCCAAGTCTTTTTCACATGTGCTGTTGCTTAGCCCTATTCCTCCCATTCTGTATATGCTTTTTTCATTTTTATTGCCCAGATGTAGTACTTTGCATTTTTCCCTGTTAAAAATCATTCTGTTAGTTGCTGCCCACTGCTCCAGTTTATTTATATCTTTTTGAATCCTCTCTCTCTCTTCTCTAGTATTAGCTATCCCTCCTAGCTTTGTGTCATCAGCAAATTTAATCAGTTTACCCTCAATTCCTTCATCTAAATCGTTGATAAAGATGTTGAACAATACAGGACCCAGTGTTAGGAATGAGTCACCGTAGGAGGCAAAAACAGAAATGCTAGCTAAGTCCAGAAAACCAGAGAAGTTGGCAGCTATCGGATTGCAGACCACTGAACCTATCAACACAACTAGCAGTAGCCGTGGGGGGTTCCTGCGATGCCTTAGACCCCTCAATCACAGCCGGAGGACTATATAGCCTAAAGACAGAAAGGGAAATCTAAACTGCCCCAGAGCAGACCCCCAAAGCAAAAGGCAGCCCCCAACATATAATGACGGTGAAGCAAGAATAAAGAACACTAACACAGACAGAAAGATAGACTGAGCAAAGATGGGGCCCAAGCTAACTAGATAGGAAAGGACAGGAAGGCTGCTGTCTGCAATCCGTGAAAAACCCTATGAAAATAAGAGCCATCAGACTGACAGTGAAAAAGGCCCTGAAGACGCTAGGCTTCAAAAAGACTATGTCAGTACTCAGGAATATTCTGAAGACAGAGCAACTGGCAAAAGGAGATTCAGCTCACCCAGCAGGGAATGGCAGAAACCAGAAAAGCAAGGCAAACAAAAACAAAACACAAATGCAAACAGGCAAAGCAGAAAACTTAGCTTTAGAGGAGCAGGAATCAGACTGGAGTCCTAGAAGTCCACAGAGAAATCACCCGCAGGGCAGAAGGGCGTCGGCAGCCTTATATCCAGTCCGTGACTCCACTCAGCCAGTCATCATCATTAGGCTCAGGTGCCTGATAATCAGGCTCACTACCTTCCCTCACCAGAATAGGGAGTTCGCCAGACCTCAGTGACGAAGGGGAAAATGAACTCACAACAACCCAGGACAGAGCCCTGTGGTACCCCACTTGAGACATTCTTCCAACTGGATGTGCAGCCATTTACGACCACTCTTTGGGTCCGGTCACTAAGCCAGTTATGAATCCACCTAACAGTTGCCTTGCCCATTCCATACTTAGACATTTTTTCAATAAGGATTGTATGAGATACTTTGTCAAATGCTTTGCTGAAGTCAAGATATACTATATCAACAGCATTTCCTTGATCCACCCAATCAGTGATTCCGTCATAGAAGGAAATTAAGTTAGTCTGACATGTCTTATTAGTTACAAACCCATGCTGACTCTGTTTAATCACTTCATTCTTATCCAGGTACTGACATACATGTTGTTTAATAATTTGTTCAAAGATCTTTCCTGGTATAGAAGTCAGACTCACCGGCCTATAGTTGCCTGGGTCCACCTTCTTCCCCTTTTTGAAGATAGGAACAACATTGGCTCTTCTCCAGTCTTCTGGGACTTCTCCTGTTTTCCAAGAATTTTCAAAGATTATGGAGAGGGGTTCAAAAATTTCTTCTGCTATCTCCTTCAGTACTCTGGGTTGTAATTCATCTGGACCTGGAGACTTGAATTCATTTAGGTTAGCTAAAAGTTTCCTCACTATCTTTCTGTTTATAGATATCCTGGATTCTTCTATTCCCTTAATAGGACAATGAAAAACAGTTGATGTTACATTTCCTTTCTGAGAGAAAACAGATGCAATATAGGAATTTAAAAGTTCAGCCTTCTCAACATCCTGTCTTACCATTTCATCATTTTCATCCTGTAAAAATCCTATAGCATCTATCACTTTTCTTTTACTTTTGACATATCCCCAAAATCCTTTATTATTGCTTTTGACATCTCTTGCAAGCCTCAATTCATTGTCAGCTTTAGCTAATCTGATTTGTGCACTGCAGGTTCTGCAGACATCATTATATTCTACTTTAGATATGCCTCCATTTTCCATTTTATAAACATTTCTTTCTTCCTTTTTAGTATGTGCTTAAGTTATGTGTTCATCCATCCTGGTTTCCTTAAATGCTTTCTATTCTTCCCTCTTTTCGGAATTGTTAACAATTGTGCTTTGAGAATTTCATTTTTCAAGATTTCCCATCCTTCCTGGACATTTTTGTCTTTAAGTATATCCAGCCATTGGTTCCCTCCAATTCTCTTTCTGAATCCCTTAAAATCTGCCTTTCTGAAATCTAACCTTGAAGTCTGAGTCTTCACAGGTCTTCCTCCTCTAGTTATCCAAAATTCTAAAATAGCATGGTCGCTACCTCCTTGGGTCCCAGCCACTTTTACCTCCTCAACCATTTCCTCCCTGTTTATAAGGATTAGATCCAAGGTAGCAGTTCCCCTTGTTTTCTCCCCTACCTTTTGGAAGATAAAGTTGTCAGCAAGAGAGGATAAGAATTTCCTTGACCAGTTAGTTTTGCCTGAGAGAGATTCCCAACAAATGTCTGGATAGTTGAAATCTCCCATGACAACTATGTCATATTTTTTGGAGAACTATCTTCAGCTTGCACAGGCGGCCTGTAGTAAATGCCTATAATGGTGTCCTTTCCATTGTTCTGTCCTTGACAGAACAATGTCTAAACACTATTGTTAATTATAAACAGTTACAAAAATTGCACTACAAAATGTAGTCCTCATTCAGTGACCACTCTTTTTTGCTTGTCTCTTGTACTCCTGCATCACATCATTTCTTACAATTGTCCAACTGTAATCTGCAAGCATTGATGGATTCCATTTTCCTTAATATCTTATTTCCATAGCCACAAAATCCCTCACAATGCTCGTCGCACACTGCTCCTTACCTTGGTGTAAAAAATCTAGATGCGAATGTAATTAATGAATCTTTAAGGATATGTTACAGCCAAGAGTTTCCCAAAAAATTAGTTACCACTAATGCGAAAACATTTCCTTGCCCTGCAGCAAACGAAGAAACTCTTAATCTTGAAGAAGCTTACGAATCTGAGGTCCAATAAGCCTTTATCTTTGTTTCACTCAACCTTGGAAATTTATCAATGAAATACATAAATGCTTTTGCATTTTTATCCATTGCCTTCACAAAGTTCTTCATTTGGAACTACTTGATATGCAGTGGTGGTAACAAAATCTTATGTGGGTCAACAAGTGCTGGATGCAGGACATTTTTACTCCATGACTGAAATGAATGGTATAGAGGCCAGTTTTTTTAATTGTAGTAATATTCTCCTGCAGAACTATCCCACTCACATAGAAAGCAGTAGTACTTTGTGCATCCATCCTGGAGACAAAGTAAAAGAACAACCACCTTTAACCCCTTCACCCCCAAGGGTGGTTTGCACGTTCATGACCGGGCCAATTTTTACAATTCTGACCACTGTACCTTTATGAGGTCATAACTCTGGAACGCTTCCATGGATCCCGGTGATTCTGACATTGTTTTCTCGTGACATATTGTACTTCATGTTAGTGGTAAAATTTCATTCAAATAACTTGCGTTTATTTGTGAAAAAAATGGAAATTTGGCAAAAATTTTGAAAATTTCGCAATTTTCCAACTTTGAAGTTTTATGCCCTTAAATCACAGAGATACGGCACACAAAAAACTTGATAAGTAACATTTCCCACATGTTTACTTTACATCAGCACAATTTTGGAACCAAAATTTTTTTTTGTTAGGAAGTTATAAGGGTTAAAAGTTGACCAGCGATTTCTCATTTTTACAACACCATTTTATTTTTAGGACCACATCACATTTGAAGCCACTTTGAGGGGTCTATATGATAGAAAATACCCAAAAGTGACACCATTCTAAAAACTGCACCCCTTAAGGTGCTCAAAACCACATTCAAGAAGTTTATTAACCCTTTAGGTGCGTCACAGAAATTTTTTTGAATATTTAAAAAAAATGAACATCTAACTTTTTTTCATAAAAAAAATAATTCAGGTTCAATTTTTTTTATTTTACCAAGGGTAACAGGAGAAATTTGACTGCAAAAGTTATTGTGCAATTTGTCCTGAGTACGCAGATACCTGATATGTGGGGGGGAACGACTGTTTCGGCGCATGGCAGAGCTCAGAATGGAAGGAGCGCCGTTTGACTTTTTCAATGCAAAATTGGCTGGAATTCAGATTGGACGCCATGTCACGTTTGGAGAGTCCCTGATGTACCTAAACAGTGGAAACCCCCTACAAGTGACCCCATTTTGGAAACTAGACCCCCTAAGGAACTTATCTAGATGTGTGGTGAGAACTTTGAACCCCCATGGGCTTCACAGAAGTTTATAACATAAAGCCATACAATTAAAAAATCATATTTTTTCCACAAAAATGATCTTTTCACCCTCAATTCTTATTTTTCCAAGGGTAACAGGACCCTAAAAGTTATTGTGCAATTTGTCCTGAGTACGCTGATACCCCACATGTGGGGGTAAACCACTATTTGGGCGCATGGCAGAGCTCGGAAGGGAAGCAGCGCCATTTGACGTTTTTGGCTGGAATTGAGATCGGACACCATGTCGTGTTTGGAAAACCCCTGATGTACCAAAACAGTGGAAACCCCCCACAAATGACACCATTTTGGAAACTAGACCCCCTAAGGAACTTATCTAGATGTGTGGTGAGAACTTTGAACCCCCATGGGCTTCACAGAAGCTTATAACATAAAGCCATACAATTAAAAAATCATATTTTTTCCACAAAAATGATCTTTTCACCCTCAATTCTTATTTTTCCAAGGGTAACAGGACCCTAAAAGTTATTGTGCAATTTGTCCTGAGTACGCTGATACCCCACATGTGGGGGTAAACCACTATTTGGGCGAATGGCAGAGCTCGGAAGGGAAGCAGCGCCATTTGACGTTTTTGGCTGGAATTGAGATCGGACACCATGTTGCGTTTGGAAAACCCCTGATGTACCAAAACAGTGGAAACCCCCCACAAATGACACCATTTTGGAAACTAGACCCCCCAAGGAACTTATCTAGATGTGTGGTGAGCACTTTGAACCCCCCAGTGCTTCACAGAAGTTTATAACGCCCGGGTGTGAAAATAAAAAATTTGTATTTTTTCCACAAACATGATCTTTTAGTCACCATTTTTTTATTTTCCCAAGGGTACCAGGAGAAATTGGACCTTAAAAGTTGTTGTCCAATTTGTCCTGAGTATGCTGATACCCCATATGTGGGAGAAAACTACTGTATTGGCACACGTCGGGGCTCGGAAGGGAAGTAGTGACGTTTTGGAATGCAGACTTTGATGGAATGGTCTGCGGGTGTCATGTTGCCTTTGGAGAGCCCCTAATGTACCTAAACAGTGGAAACCCCCCACAAATGACACCATTTTGTAAACTAGACCCCCTAAGGAACTTATCTAGATGTGTGGTGAGCACTTTGAACCCCCCAGTGCTTCACAGAAGTTTATAATGCCCGGGTGTGAAAATAAAAAATTCGTATTTTTTCCACAAACATGATCTTTTAGTCACCATTTTTTTTATTTTCCCAAGGGTACCAGGAGAAATTGGACCCCAAAAGTTGTTGTCCAATTTGTCCTGAGTATGCTGATACCCCATATGTGGGAGAAAACTACTGTATGGGCACACGTCGGGGCTCGGAAGGGAAGTAGTGACGTTTTGGAATGCAGACTTTGATGGAATGGTCTGCGGGTGTCATGTTGCCTTTGGAGAGCCCCTAATGTACCTAAACAGTGGAAACCCCCCACAAATGACCCCATTTTGAAAACTAGACCCACTAAGGAACTTATCTAGATGTGAGGTGAGCACTTTGAACCCCCAAGGGCTTCACTGAAGTTTATAATGCCAGGGCATGAAAATAAAAAAATCGCATTTTTTCCAGAAACATGATCAATTAGTCCCCAATTTTTTCATTTTCCCAAGGGTAACAGGAGAAATTGGACCCCAAAAGTTGTTTTCCAATTTGGCCTGAGTACGCTGACACCCCATATGTGGGAGAAAACTACTGTATGGACACACGTCTGGGCTCGGAAGGGAAGCAGTGACGTTTTGGAATGCAGACTTTGATGGAATGGTCTGCGGGTGTCATGTGCGTTTGGAGAGCCCCTGATGTACCTAAACTATTGAAACTCCCCACATGTGACCCCATTTTGGACACTAGACCCCCCACGGAACTTATCTAGATGTGTGGTGAGCACTTTGAACCCCCAAGGGCTTCACTGAAGTTTATAATGCCAGGGCATGAAAATAAAAAAATCGTATTTTTTCCAGAAACATGATCAATTAGTCCCCAATTTTTTCATTTTCCCAAGGGTAACAGGAGAAATTGGACCCCAAAAGTTGTTTTCCAATTTGGCCTGAGTACGCTGACACCCCATATGTGGGAGAAAACTACTGTATGGACACACGTCTGGGCTCGGAAGGGAAGCAGTGACGTTTTGGAATGCAGACTTTGATGGAATGGTCTGCGGGTGTCATGTGCGTTTGGAGAGCCCCTGATGTACCTAAACTATTGAAACTCCCCACATGTGACCCCATTTTGGACACTAGACCCCCCACGGAACTTATCTAGATGTGTGGTGAGCACTTTGAACCCCCAAGTGTTTCACAGAAGTTTATAACACTCGGACGTGAAAATAAAAAAATCATTTTTTTCCACAAAAATGATATTTTTGCCCCCAATTTTTTATTTTCCTAAGGGTAACAGGAGAAATTGGACCCCAAAAATTGTTTTGCAATTTGTCCTGAGTAGGCTGATACCCTACATGTGGGGGTAAAACACTGTTTGGGCGCATGGCTGAGCTTGGAAGGGAAGGAGCACCATTTGACTTTTTCAACTCAGAATTGGCTGGAATTGAGATCAGACGCCATGTTGCATTTGGAGAGCCCCTGATGTGCCCAAACAGTGGAAACTCCCAATTATAACTCCAACCCTAACCCCAACACACCCCTAACCCTAATCTGAGCCCTAACACTAGCCCTAACCCTAGCCCTAACCCTAGCCCTAACCCTAGCCCTAGCCCTAACCCTAACCCTAACCCTAGCCCTAACCCTAGCCCTAACCCTAACCCTAGCCCTAACCCTAGCCCTAACCCTAAGGCTGTGTGCACATGCTGCGGATTTTGCTGCGGTTCCGCAGCAGTTTTGGCCGCTGCGGACCAGCAGCAGTTTTTGCTGCGGTGTACAGTACCATGATTCCCTATGGGAATCAAAAACCGCAGTGCAGACGGTGCGGAATTTTCCGCGCGGATTATCTGCGGTTTTCAATCCGCAGAAAGAATTGACATGTCAATTCTTTCTGCGGATTCTCCTGCGGTTTGCCATCTCCTCTATTGAGGAGATGAAAAACCGCAGGACAAAACCGCAGAGCAATCCGCAGGTAAAACCGCAGGTCTTTTGACCTGCGGTTTCACCTGCGGATTTTACAAAATCTGCGCGGGTGAATCCGCACCTAATCCGCAGCGTGTGCACACAGCCTTACCCTAACGGGAAAATGGAGATAAATACTTTTTTTTTAGTTTTATTATTTTTCCCTAACTAAGGGGGTGATAACGTGGGGTTTGACTTACTATTTATGGCGGTTTTTATGTTTGGCGGCTGTCAGACGCTAAAAGACGCTTTTTATTGTAAAATAGTTTTTGCATCACCACATATTGAGAGCTATAATTTTTCCGTATTTTGACCCACTGAGTCATGTGAGGTCTTATTTTTTGCGGGACGAGTTGACGTTTTTATTGGTACCATTTTCGGGCACGTGACATTTTTTGATCGCTTTTTATTCCTATTTTTGGGACACAGAATGAACAAAAACCAGCGTTTCATGAATTTCTTTTGGGGGGGTGCGTTTACACCGTTCCGCGTGCGGTAAAATTGATAAAGCGGTTTTATTCTTCGGGTCAGTACGGTTACAGCGATACCTCATTTAGGTCGTTTTTTTATGTTTTTGTCGGTTTTATGCAATGAAAACTATTTTATATAAAAAATAATTATTTTTGCATCGCTTTATTCTGTGAGCTATAACTTTTTTATTTTTTCGCTGATGATGCTGTATTGTGGCTCGTTTTTTGCGGGACAAGATGACGTTTTCAGCGGTACCATGGATATTTATATGTGTCTTTTTGATCGCGCGTTATTACACTGTTTGTTTGGCGGTATGATAATAAATCATTATTTTTTGCTTCGTTTTTTATTTTTATTTTTTAAGGGGTTCGCTTAAAGGGTTAACTAATGGGACAGTTTTATAGGGCTGGTCATTACGGACGCGGCGATACCTAATATGTGTACTTTTATTGGTTTTTTTTTTATTATTATTTCCAAAAAATGGATTTATTGGGGGAATATTTTTTTTTTTTTTTCTAATTTATTTGGCGATTTTTTTTAATTTATTCTTACATTTTTTTTAATTTTTTTTTTACTTTATTACATAGTCCCAGGTGGGACATCACTGTCCTGTGACAGATCGCTGATCTGTCACATCACAGATCACTGTGACAGATCAGCAATCTGTCACAGGCATTGAAGCAGACTTCCTCTTGCCTGCGCTTTGCAGGCACTGAGGAAGCCAGCTTCCTCAGGTCCCCGAAGGCCCCCGTCGCCATCTTGGATTCGGGGGCCTGGAGGATAGGAGCCCCCCGCAGCAGCGCTGCACTTTGCGCTGCCGTGGGGGGCTCAGGGAAGCACGGAGGGAGCCCCCTCCCTCCCGATGCTTCCCTTTAACTCCCGGTACACCGCGATCATGTTTGATCGCGGTGTGCAAGGGGTTAACGTGTCGGGGGCGGTCCGTGACCGCCCCTGACACATAGTGCCGGGTGTCAGCTGTGATAGTCAGCTGACACCCGGCCGCGATCAGCGGCGCTCACCACGTGGGCGCCGCTGATCGCGGTAGACGTACTATCCCGTCCACGGTCATACGGGCCCGGGTACCGTGGACGGGATAGTACGTCGGATGTCAGGAAGGGGTTAAGTCACCACAGTGGACTGCTTAGCCCACTGGAAATGAAGGTAACACATTGCCATCATGCAAAAAGACAGCTTTTATGCTTGTTTTGAATGAATTAATAAAGGACCTCAATTCCTCTAGATTATGACTTAACCTCAGCGCTTCCATTAAACTGTTAATTATTACTATTTATTATTATAGCATCATTTATTCCATGGTGCTTTACATGTAGAAAGGGGTATACATAATAAAAATCAAGTACAATAACCTTAATCAATACAAGTCATGTCTGATACAGGAGGAGATAGGGCCCTGCCCATGAGGGTTCACAATCTACAAGGGCAGGGTGAGGATACAATAGGTGAGGGCAGAGCTGGTCATTCTGCGGTTTGGTGGATCGGTGGTTACTGCAGGTTGTAGGCTTGTCGGAAGAGGTAGGTCTTCAGGTTCTTTTTGAATGTTTCCATGGTAGGTGAGAGTCTGATATGTTGTGGTAGAGAGTTTCAGAGAAGGGGTGATGCGTGGGAGAAATCTTGTATGCGATTGTGGGAAGAGGAGATAAGAGGGGAGTCAAGAAGGAGATCTTGTGAGGATCGGAGGTTGTGTGTAGGTAAGTACCGGGAGATGAGGTCAGAGATGTATGAAGGGGACAGGTTGTCGATGGCTTTGTATAACATGGGTAGGGTTTTGAACTGGGGTCTTTGGGTAATGGGGAGCCAGTGCAGGGATTGACAAAGGGGGAAGAGACCGGGGAATTGCGGCGCAACAGGTGGATTAGTCAAGAAGAAAAGTATAGAATTGATTGGAGGGGTGTGAGAGTGTTAGAGGGGAGGCCACGGAGCAGGAGGTTGCAATAGTCAAGGCGGGAGATGAGGGCATGGACTAGGGTTTTTGGTGATTATTGGTTGAGGAATGTACGGATCCATGAAATATTTTTGAGTTAAAGTTGGCAGGAAGTGGAAAGGGCTTGGATAGGAGTTTGGAAATAGAGATTGGTGTGAAGCATTACCCCGAGGCAGCGAGCTTGTAGGACTGGGGAGAGTGGGCAACAATTTACTTTAATGAGGGGGGGTCGAGTGAGATGGGGGAAAGATGATGAATTCTGTTTTGTCCATATTAAGTTTTAGAAATCTAGCAGAGAAGAAGGATGAAATAGCAGACAGACATTGTAGGATTCTGGTTAGCAGGGAGGTGATATCTGTTCCAGAGATGTAGATCTGTGTGTCATCAGCATAGAGGTGATATTGAAAGCCTTGAGATTCTATGAGCTGTCCAAGGCCAAAGGTGTAAATGGATAAGAGCAGGGGCCCTAGGACTGAACCTTGCTGGACTTCGACAGATAGGGGCAAGGTGTGGAGGTGATGTGCGAGTAGGAGACGTTGAATGTCCAGTCTAATAGGTATGACGAGATCCAAGATAGGGCCAAGCCTGTGATGCCAAGAGATGAGAGGGTCTGTAGTAATAGGGAATGTTACACTGTGTCAAAGGCAGAGGACAGGTCCAGGAGGAGGAGGACAGAGTAGTGTTGGTTGGCCTTGGCGGTTAATAGGTCATTGGTGACCTTAGATAGGGCAGTCTAAGTAAAGTGGTGCGACCAGAATCCAAATTGTAAGCGGTCGAAAAGGGAGCAAGAAGAGAGGTGGGCGGACAATTCAAGATGGACATAGTAGTAGTAGTAATAGTAGTTTTGAGGCACAGGGGAGAAGTGATATATGGGGCGACAGCTAGATACAAAGTATGGGTCAAGTGAGTATGTGTCTTTCTTTCAAATAGAGGACTTTATTCTTGCTGTGTCTTTTTACAATTTAACTATTGGGTTAGTAATGGGGATGTTGTATAGACTGCTCGCCATTACTAACCCCTGGGCTTGATGTCAGCTGCCATAAAACAGCTGACATCAGCTGAAACGTGTTACCCCACTTGCCACAACACCAGGGAAAGTGGGAAGAGCCTAGAAAAGCGCTAGAATTTTTTATCTAACTGATTTGCCTTCTATAGGGCTGCAAACTGCTATAATTATATCCATGACCCCTTCACAGTGAGAATACCAGCCCACAGCTGTTTGCTTTAGCTTGGTTGGTTCTAAAAAATCTGAGGGTTCCTATAACATTTTTTAAATTATTTAAATAATTTAAAAAATGATGTGGTACCCCTCTATTATTGATAACCAGTCATGATAAAGCTGTCACGATTGTGGTTTGTTGTTCCACTGTGCCACGGACCGTGGAATGCCTGGAGGGTCATGACTAAGCAATCACCTGACTATTCACTAGAGCCTCTGATGGTGAGGTTAGACTTGGCTCCCGATGAACGCCAGGTACCACTCCAGGGCAGACCAACAGTCGCATAGCAGCTGGACCCGAAGGACAGACTGGATGAAGCAGCAGGCAGAGCTTGTATCAGAGTGCAGCAGAGTTTGCATCAGAGACAGAGTTTGTGTCAGAGTGCAGCTAGCAAGATTTGCTTCAGAGTGTAGCAGGCAGGATTTGCTTCAGAGTGCAGCAAGCAGGATTTGCTTCAGAGTGCAGCAAGCAGGATTTGCTTCAGAGTGCAGCAAACAGGATTTGCTTCAGAGTGCAGCACCGAAGTGGTGCTAACAAAAGCTGACAGCTAGGGCTTGCAGCCAGCAGCTAAATTTAAAGCGACCCCATGTAATTTTTTTGTTAAAATTGATTTATTTATTGCACAGGCACCAGTAGTGAATACTCTCATCAGCCTTGCCTGCTCTCGCTGCTATCAGCGACAGCAGGGGTACGCTGATGAGAGTAGCACTCTCATCAGCTGATGCCTGTGACTGGCTGTAACCTTTTTGCCATCATGGTGGAGACAGAAGTGTTGACTATAGGGAACTTGGCACATATGGCAGACTATATGTACCGATGTCTTTCTAGTGACCCTAGCATTATATTCATCTTGGCCAAAAATGAATAATGGTTGTTTACCCTGCTAGACCCATGCTACAATGAGAACCTTGCATCTTTCCTTCCTGAGTCAGAGAGGTCAACTAAAAGAGTTCTAGAGCTGTCACAAATCATTAAGAGATTCGTGGCAGCTCTGGGTCTGCTATAACTAAAATGTAGTTTTATTCCTATGAGACTGACATTAACTCTTGCTGGCAGCTTCTTTTAGGCTGGTCAGCTGATGTTGGTTGATAACCACCCCTACCTCCTTTGAAATAGTCACATAACCCATGAGCTGATTGTCAGTTGCAGAGTTTACTTCTATGCAGAATAGCTAGGTGTGTGGAGCTCTCCGGTGACTGTGGTATTACCGCTATTGGAGTCCTGTTTACCTGGTGCTGTTTACTCAGATGCTGTGGAGCATAGCACCAGATGTTGAGTTGAGGTGTATCCTTTCTGGAAATTCCTTGTTTGTCTCTTTCCCTGTGTTATATTAACTGCAGTAGTAATTCTAGTGTCCTTGCTGGCAAGTGTACTAGACAGTTAGCAGAGGTGATAGCCAAGAACTAGGCAGGTGGCGGTGGTGGGGGAAGGACCCAAATAGGATGCTAGGGGGAGCTTAGGGACAGACACAAGTTGGTGTCAGGTGGTGTTCCATCCCTTGCTCCCTTAGAGCCTTCCTCTTCTTTTATCATCCTGCTGTACCTATATATTGTGCCATCCATCGGACATACCGGAACACAGACATGACAATAGCAGAAGGCCATTGTGGCAAATGTGTGGGAATAATTCTCCATCAGACAATGCTAGCGGCAGGGAGCAAGCTTCCTTGTCCAAGCAAGGAGAGGCGAAAGAGACACAGCAGAGGCAGGGGTGCACTGTCAAAAACCTGGGCCAATTTCATGACACCATCACAGTGTTCAGACCCTAATGACAGGATATCTTTGACAAGGATGGAAAAATTTTTAAAGATGGTGAAGCAATACCTGGTCAACAAAACCAGCATACTCCATTATTGCTCTGTGACCCTCAGCTATTTGGTCTTAATGCTGGAAACCTGGCAAGAGCTGTCCTTATATGCCTAGGAGGTGTTGTGATGCCTTGATTCTATTGTTTTGTCTGAACAGGTTTTTAGTGCTGCCAGGGGGGTCACAACAGACAGGCACTTTTGCCTGCCAACAGAAAGTGCTGACTGGTGCACTCTGATAAAAATAAACTGAGCCTGGATTATTCTCAACTTTTCCACATCACCAGATTACAACAGCACGTAAATTGTTTTTAATCTTCAATAATTGAATGAGGCCTGCAAGTTGTTGCCTTCAAGTGTATATGGATGACTGGATGACTCTACTTATAACTTTTTCCTGGCTTTTCACTTTGTGCAAAGCTTTTATGAGTGTAGGAGTACATCAACTACACTTTTAAAATATTTTACTGAGGCCCTCCAGTTGTTGCCTTTGAGGGTCTATGGACGACTGTATTACTTTCCTTGATGAAATAAAGGAAATACGTGGATTAATTCCGTGCTGCCATGTAGATACAAATCCAGTTGTAGTTGGAAAGAAATCAGGTGGTTTATTCAACTTGTATTACCTTACTTAGCATTTTTCCAAGGCTTAGCACTTTGTTCAGAACCTTTATGGAGCACATCAACTACTCTTTCTTAATGTTTTAACGAGGCCCTCCAGTTGTGGCCTTCAAGGGTTTATGGATGAGCCTGCTTACATTTTTTTCCAGGCTTTGTACTGTGTGCCGAGCTTTTATGAGAGTAGGAATACAACAACTACACTGTTTTCACAATATCTAAATGAGGTACTACAGTTGGTGCCTTCAAGGGTGTATGTATGACCCTGCTTATAATTTTTGGCAGGCTTTGTACTGTACAGAACTTTTATGAGTGTAGAAGTAGAACAACTATACTTTGTTTGCAATATTTGATTAAGGTACTACAGTTGGTGCCTTTAAGGGTGCATGGATGACCCTGCTCGTAATTTTTTGCTATAAGGCATAAGGTAAGTATAACTGTCCTTTTTTATTTCAAATAAAGGAGTCTGTGTCTTTCTTTCAATTAAAGGATTTTATTCTAGCTGTGCTTTTTCTACAATCTAACTATGACGTTAGTGAAGGGGGTGTCTTGATGTCAGCAGCCATAAAAGAACACCAGGGCAAGTGAGAAAAAGCATGCAAAACACCAGAATTGATGCATCTAATAGATGTGCCTTTTCTCGAGCGCCTGCAAGCTGCTATTTTTAGGTTGGAGGGCCAATATCCATGGCCAGTCTGAGAATACCAGCCCATCGCTGCTTGCTTGAGCTTGGCTTATTGTCAAAAATAGGAGGAACCCCACACTATTTTTTAAATAATTTATTTAAATGAGCTTGAAAACAAACAATATTGGACCCCTGTATTCTTAATAACAAGTCATGATAAAGCTGACAGCTGAGGGTTGCAGTCTGCAGCTGTCAGTTTTGCCTGCTCTGGTTATCAAAAATAGAAGAGACCCCATTTTAAATTATTTATTTATTTATAGCACAGGCGCCGGCTGATGAATACTCTCATCAGCGGAGCCTGCTCTCGCTGTTATCAGCAACAGTAGGCATATACTGATGGTAGTATAACTCTCTCATCAGCCGATGTCTGTGACCGGCTTTAACCCCTTAACCTCCAGAGCTTTTTTCGGTTTTTCATTTTCGTTTTTCACTCACCTTCTCAGAGCCATAACTTTTTAATTTTTCTGTCAATATGGCCATGTGAGGGCTTGTTTTTTGCAGGACGAGTTGTACTTTTGAACGACAACATTGGTTTTACCATGCCATGTACTAGAAAACAGGAAACAAATTCCAAGTGTGGTGAAATTGCAAAAAAAAATTGCAATCCCACACTTGTTTTTTGCTTGGCTTTTTTACTGTGCTCACTAAATGCTAAACTGACCTGCCATTATGATTTTCCAGGTCATTCCAAGTTAATAGACACCAAACATGTCTAGGTCCTTTCTTATCTAAGTGGTGAAAAAACCCCCCAAACTTTGTTAAAAAATAAAATTGCGCCATATTCCGATACCCGTAGCGTCTCCATTTTTTGTGATGTCGGGTTGGGTGAGGGTTTATTTTTTGCATGCCGAGCTGACGTTTTAAATGATACCATTTTGGTGCAGATACAATCTTTTGATCGCTCGTTATTGCATTTTAATGCAATGTTGCGGCGACCAAGCAAACGTATTTCTGGCGTTTTGACTTTTTTCTCACTACGCCGTTTAGCGATCAGGTTAATCCTTTTTTTATTGCTAGATTGGGCAATTCTGAATGCGGCAATACCAAATATGTGTATGTTTGATTTTTTTGTTTAATTTTGAATGGGGCGAAAGGGGGATGATTTGAACTTTTATTTTTTTTATTTTTTTATATTTTTAAAAACCTTTTTTTTTTACTTTTGGCATGCTTCAATAGTTTCCACTGGAGACTAGAAACTGCCATAGCCTAATCAGCTCTACTACATAAAGGCGATGAACAGATCACCTCTATATAGCAGAATTACTCACTTGAGCACAGAACTCTCGTTGGTGCTCAAAGCAAGCCCGTAGTGACAACCATAGACCTCCGGTTGTCATGCAAAAACATCCGTGAGGTGATCCGCGATCATGTGACGCATTTCCGGTGCGAGAGCCGGAAGTGCTTGTTAAATGCCGCTCTCAGCGTTTGAAAGGGGCATTTAATGGGTTAATAGCAGCGGGTGGATCCCGATTCCACCTGCAGCTATTCTGGGCACATGTCAGCTGTTCAAAACAGCTGACATGTCCCGGGAAAGATGTTGGCTCACCGCTGGAGCCCACATCAAAGTAAGGGAGTCCGACATCCTCATAAAAGGGGTTAACCATTTTACCACAGGTGACAGCTGCTGGCTCATGCTGTCATCTGACAGTGTGGCATCCACAGCTCTCTGACTGGCGGTAATGATCTTATCACGATCAGAGCCCATGTTTGCTACTCTGTCATGCAGGTGACAGCATGACAAGCAATGGATGTATGGGCCCCCCATTCTGATGAATGGGGTCCAGTTAAGGTTAAGATACCGTTCTGGTACCCAAACCAAACTTTAGATGTTTGGCTGAACCCTCCGAACCTGAATGTCCATGGGTTCGCCCAACACTAGTGAGTAATTGAATCCAGAAAAATTTTAAAACGCTTTTTTGAGAGTGTTATATAGCACAGAAATGTACCATAAAGCACGTAATACTGTATGGATGAATAATTGAATTCATAAAAATTTTTCTATGCTTTTTTGGTGTGTTATATACCACAGAAATATACCACAAAGCACATAATACTCTATATGGATGAAAATACATTCATTTTTTCACTTAAAAAAAATGTGGTCATGTGCAGCAGATAAATATTTAGCAAATGACTGCAAACCCTAAGGCCTGCCTAGAGACTGTATTCTGCCACTCTCGCTGCTCCTGCAGCTATTCCTCCCTAAGCTAAATGCAGAATGTATCTGATGCAAACAGGAAAGCCCAGATTTAGCTCTTACAAAAGCTGTTTGTATGATTGTTAAGAATCAGCACCAGTATTAATGCTAGAGGACTCTTATTCGTTTAACTATGCATACACAAAGCTGGACAAGCACTCTCTCCATCTAATAAGAACTGTCCCTGAGTTGTGGAATGGTGTCAGTGTGCCAAGCTTGGCGATGCCTGTCATTTTAGAACCCCTGATGATGTCATACAACCAGCCAGTCAAAGTAATGCCGCTAACAAGATGGCTACAGCATTATAGTGATTCATAGGCAATCCTGCATGATTATTGGCTGTGTATCAGGCGCCAAACATGCGGGGCGGGGATTCGAGTTTTAAATTTGAGAGGGCCGGCTACTGCTTTTGAATGTTGGACACACCAGAATACCCAGTAACTCGAGTGATATCCTAGTATCACTGAATACCTTCACTCATCCCTACTGTATACTTTATACAGAGAGCATTTATAAAAGTAAGTGATGCAAATTAATTTAGGATTAATTCATTGGAGCTGATTTGGCATTTAATTAATTAATTAGTCATACTAAGATGATGATATAGACTAGCTACTGGTCCATTGATGAACTTTTTTTAAGGTGATCCCTTTTTCTTGCCATGCTTGTTTCTTATTTAAGTATTTATTATGCATATTTCTTATGCATTAGACTTAGCTTAGCACACTTCAGGTTAGTCCCTCACATATATTTTATTGCGCCCTTTGATTAGACTAACTACTAACAATGCAATAATGATGATGATGAAATAATAAAGATGCAATTTTTGTATAAACCTGCATGAAAGTGGTCATGAGTTATTGCAATCTCCTCTGGGTCTTGAAAATTAGAGTCAATCAGCAAATTTAAGAATCATATTCATTTTCAGTACCACAAAATTAGTTAAGTTCAACTGTTTTCTTCTATGAACCAATTTTGCTGTAGAACAGTGTTATCTATTAGAGAATTTTTGACCAAATTAAAATTAAGGTGTAAATGTTCAGACATTTTCATTTAAACCATTTGTTTAGTGTTTGGTTGACATTTCAATATATGCATCCAAATGCCACCTCCAATGTTATACCTTAAGGGCCCGTTACACACAGCGATCTCGCTGGCGAGATCGCTGATTTTGTGACACATCAGCGATCTCTCCAGCAAGATTGCTGTGTGTGACATGCAGCAGCGATCGGCCCCCCCGCGGGGTATCGCTGATCGTGCTGGATCGTCCTGGCCCATTTTTCATCGCTGGTCTCCCGCTGGCCAGCACGCATCGCTGCGTGTTGCAGCGGGAGCCAGCGATGAACGACGCTGCACGCTGGTTACCAACATAAACATCGGGTTTCTAAGGGCCCTTAGAAACCCGATGTTTACCCTAGATACCAGTGTGCACTTAGAAACCTGATATTTACGTTGGTAACCAGCGTGCTCTCTGGTCCTGATCGCTGGAGGGGCTGTCTATGTGACAGCTCACCAGCGATCAGCTAACAATGTCCCAGCGATCCCATCCACGTCGGATCGTTGGTGGGATCGCTGGGACATCGTTATGTGTATCAGTACCCTTAAGCTCTGACATATTTGATGTCCTTAGACAAACAAAAGAATGTATCAGTAGTATTTACATAATGAAACACAATGGTGTTGTAGGGTGAATGCATTTATCAAAATGTTTTAATCTATCAAAATATTTGAATGCAGCACAATGGCACACAGCATGTCTTTTCTTTTTACTTAAGTGTTTTAATATTTTATTTTTATCTATTTAAGTAACTTTTTAGAGTAAGCTGTCCTGTATGTATACATGAGAAATAACTTTCATTTAACTTACAATTGACTCTGAACTGGTGAGCGGAGACTAGCTGCTATGATGTCGCCCTACTCTGAGCATACAAAGATGGATTCCTGCTTTTTGCTCCTTAGGTATCACACAGATAGAAGCAGCATGAAGGAAATTACACAGAATTAACACAGTAGCAGTGTGCATGTGAATCCTGCTCTGGGATGAGGTAGTAAACTTTTTTGAAAGCTCAGCTAAAACTTTCTATGTCTCCCTCTGCCTGTTTTATCACTGTTCTTTTCACTTCTCCTGGCCCCTCATCCTCTAATTTACATCCCCAGAGAGTAGGGTTATACAACCTATATTTGGACGAAGGGCACCACTGTCAGATTGAACCAACCCTATGGGGTGAAATAAACATAATAAACATCACAACATAAATACCTAAAAGGTGCTGATTACATATTTAGGACTTCCACCTATTAAGAGGATAGAGGTCCTCTTCTCTCCATTTCACAATCCAATAGTAAGAGGCCATGGATTCTGTTTTCTCCATTGCAATTTATGCAAGATGCTGACAGTTATGTTTTTTTTTTCTTTTCCAATAAGCTACAATGATTATGGCAGCATTCATTCCTGACCACACTCATTACTTCATTTACTCTTACCTAGATGATGACATGGTCACTCATTATACCATTAATGGTTACCCATCCCTATAGTGCTACCCAACACTCTTACTCCTTAACATAGAAAATATAGATGAGCAGCCACAAAATACTATCAGGCATGTTGGTTCCTAATAGTTTTGGGTCGCTCAAAAAGGTATCAATTGTTGCATGGGACCCTGGGCTGCAGGTTGAGCACTCCTGCCATAGATCATAGTAAGAAATGAAACCTGAGACCTCACTGAGCTCGCAATTCATGTTATCTTTAGCAAGATGAAGTCAAACTTTTTTTAAGAGTTAATAATAAGTTCAGGAAGCAGAGGGAGGGGAAGAAGTGGCTCATAAGTGGAGACAGAAGCAGATTCCTCTGATAAGATATATTGGGTTTTTAGATTCGCCTTAACTATTGAAAATTGCAAAGTTTGTTGACAATAGAGTTCACATTTAAATGACGCACACCTCTTCAATAAATTAGGTAACTTAATAAAATTAAACTATAAGTAACTAGGTTCTAGAGAAAAAACTGTTATTTACAAAGCTAAAGTTGATACGATTTAAAGCAGGGCTTGTCAATCTTATTCTACTAGGGTTTCCGAACAAAAATGGAGATGCCTGAGCCTTCTCAGAGGTTTAAGTCCATGGAAAATACCTTTTTATGAAGATAAAAAATCTTCAAAAACTATGTATGGTACTGGACCAAGACTGTGAACATTTTGGAACCAATCATCAATACTATGAATATTGAGATATAATAGGAATCTGAGCATAATATGTTATATCTGAACTTGTGTACACCGAGAAGGTTCTTTTGAAGTTGGAAAACCAACAATAGAATAGATATGATGTTCAGAGAAATGTACAAATTTATGTTTAGTTTTATTGACAAATTAGAATGTTTGCCAAATCTAATCCCTTGAACAAAGCTATTAGGAAGTAAAATTTTACAAAAGTACTTGTCATTTATAATGTCTGTAAGTAGTGTTAATTGTATTCTTAACCACTAAAGGATAAATACTTGAGACATTCACATTCTCTTGCATTTTGAAAGGGTTCTTTATTTTAATGGTAAAGTATAACATACAACTTTTATTAAAATATTTTTTTCAAGGCTAACGCTCTTGTTCCCATCGATCTGTGGCAAATATGAGTTTATTTTTTATATTCAAAAGCAGTTTGCATTATCCACTGTTTTGTAGCTTTCACAAACTCAATATACTTTATTCATCAAACTAGTACATTTACAAGACTAAGGAAAAGTATGAATAAATAATTATTTTATTTATCATCTTTATGGTTCTCTTGTATTCAAAAAATATATACGAGTAATATATTTACAGCTGAGACATTTTCAAACTTGTTAAAAATATAAGTATATATATGCACATAAGTTGATTGCAATGGTAACCAACTTGTTAAAAGATATAGCACATAAATTGTATAGTTTCTCTATAACAGAGGCATATGTTCCTGGGATGCCAGGGGGAAGATGTCGTGGAAATAGTAGCATCTGTAACTGGTACTACGGAAATCCATAAATAACACTTTTGCAATGGATTTAATTTTTCTCTATTTTAAATTGAAGGAGCATATGGTCTTGTTGATTAAAAAATATATATACATCAATCAGCTATAGTGGTAATACTGGAAAATGTGATGAGTATCATTAGGGATGAGCGAGTAGTGAAGTATTCGGGCTCGCTGTACTCGCTACGAGTACCTCCTAATACTTGGGTACTCGTAACGAGTAGTGAGTCCAATGTAAGTCAGTGTGGGTGGGGTACAGCACGCAAGCATCCCATAAGCAAAGCATCACAGAAGATAAGCATCCAGCAAAACGGCAGTTATACATGGCATGGAATTAACATTCATCTTCTCTCTTCACACAGGTAATCAACTGAGCCACCCTGCATGTATTTACTCCATTCACTGCCAGCAAGCAGCCTGAATGATACAACTTCCCACCTCTGCTGC
The DNA here is from genome assembly GCF_039654945.1 of Dendrobates tinctorius. Lineage (NCBI taxonomy): Eukaryota > Metazoa > Chordata > Amphibia > Anura > Dendrobatidae > Dendrobates > Dendrobates tinctorius. Next base: position 6,948,787 of record NW_027361765.1, read on the forward strand.
CTCTATTTCTCTGCTGTAATATATCCAAATGGTAATCAACTGAGCCACCCTGCATGTATTTACTCCATTCACTGCCAGCAAGCAGCCTGAATGATACAACTTCCCACCTCTGCTGCCTCTATTTCTCTGCTGTAATATATCCAAATGGTAATCAACTGAGCCACCCTGCATGTATTTACTCCATTCACTGCCAGCAAGCAGCCTGAATGATACAACTTCCCACCTCTGCTGCCTCTATTTCTCTGCTGTAATATATCCAAATGGTAATCAACTGAGCCACCCTGCATGTATTTACTCCATTCACTGCCAGCAAGCAGCCTGAATGATACAACTTCCCACCTCTGCTGCCTCTATTTCTCTGCTGTAATATATCCAAATGGTAATCAACTGAGCCACCCTGCATGTATTTACTCCATTCACTGCCAGCAAGCAGCCTGAATGATACAACTTCCCACCTCTGCTGCCTCTATTTCTCTGCTGTAATATATCCAAATGGTAATCAACTGAGCCACCCTGCATGTATTTACTCCATTCACTGCCAGCAAGCATCCTGAATGATACAACTTCCCACCTCTGCTGCCTCTATTTCTCTGCTGTAATATATCCAAATGGTAATCAACTGAGCCACCCTGCATGTATTTACTCCATTCACTGCCAGCAAGCAGCCTGAATGATACAACTTCCCACCTCTGCTGCCTCTATTTCTCTGCTGTAATATATCCAAATGGTAATCAACTGAGCCACCCTGCATGTATTTACTCCATTCACTGCCAGCAAGTAGCCTGAATGATACAACTTCCCACCTCTGCTGCCTCTATTTCTCTGCTGTAATACAGTATATCCAAATGGTAATCAACTGAGCCACCCTGCATGTATTTACTCCATTCACTGCCAGCAAGCAGCCTGAATGATACAACTTCCCACCTCTGCTGCCTCTATTTCTCTGCTGTAATATATCCAAATGGTAATCAACTGAGCCACCCTGCATGTATTTACTCCATTCACTGCCAGCAAGCAGCCTGAATGATACAACTTCCCACCTCTGTTGCCTCTATTTCTCTGCTGTAATATATCCAAATGGTACAACTCCATACTTCTGCTGCTTGACCATTTTGCTGCATATTTAAATGTGCTTGCTAAAGCTTTGGTTTAATTCATTTGTTGCACTGTATGTAATACTTACTGCTTTAGATCTGTGACTGGGGCCTTTCTAGATCTTATCAGGTGGAAGGTGCTATAGCATTTTGCCACATCTTGGTCTAGTGCCTTTGATCATCTAACCATCCCCTGGTGTGCTGGCCCCAGCTGCCAAATTATACCCAACCATCTCCCACAATCCCTCTCTCCTGACCCTGTAGTGTGGCCTATATATGTAGTAGTTGCTAAGGGGAAGCACGCAGTGTGGGGTACAGCACGCAAGCATCCCATAAGCAAAGCATCACAGAAGATAAGCATCCAGCAAAACGGCAGTTATACATGGCAGTTAGTCAGGGCAGGAGTCAGGTAACCCACACCTTGCCTTCCCCTTTAACCATGTGCTTTATTTTTATCCTCCTGTGTTCCCTTGCCATCCACATTCATCACCCTATCCCCCCTCCATCACGACTCATACACATCAGCCCCTCTATACTTCCCTCTCCCATGTACAGCTCCCACACACTCCTCACCTTCCTGAGAAACCTCAGCCCATCTTGCCCAAACACATCGCAGAAAAAAACTACTTACAATTCCAACAACTATTGGCTCTTTATCTTCCTTCTCCTACTGATTTCAGGGGACATCTCCCCCAACCCTGGTCCACCATCCCCCAACCTCGACCCCTACCCTACCTCATATCGAAACCACAATAATCTGATTAACATTACTTGCACTCCCTCATCTCAATCTTTTAATTGTGCCCTCTGGAATCCACGGTCTGCTTGTAACAAGCTTCCTTTCCTACACAACTACTTTCTGAACAACTCTCTTAATCTGTTGGCCCTCACTGAAACCTGGATTCAGGATTCTGACACTGTCTCTCCTGCTGCCATTTCCTATGGTGGCTTACAATTCTCTCACTCCCCGAGACCCACAAACAGACCTGGTGGTGGAGTTGGCATACTCCTGTCCCCACAATGCACTTTCCAGGTCATCCCCCCAGTCCCATCACTCTTATTCCCTTCTTTTGAGGTCCACACCATCAGGCTCTTCCGTCCCCTCTCCCTCAGGGTAGCGGTCATATACCGGCCCCCAGGCTCACCCACCCTCTTCCTTGACCACTTTTCAGCCTGGCTGCCACACTTCATGTCCTCAGAACTACCAACCCTCATCCTGGGAGACTTCAACATCCCCATTAACAGCCCTAATTCCACATCTGCATCCCAGCTTCTATCACTAACCACCTCTCTAGGCCTCTCACAGCTTTCAACCTCTGAGACACATAAGGACGGTAACACCCTTGATCTGGTCTTCTGCCGGCTCTGTTCAATCTCCCACCTAAACAACTCACCGCTTCCACTCTCTGACCACAACATTCTCTCCTTCACGCTCACAAATCCTCGCCCACCCCAGCTCATTCCTACCTACCACACAGTCAGAAATCTACAAGCTATTAACCCTCAGACACTTTCAGATTCCCTACACTCATCTCTGTCCCCAATCTCCTCTCTTTCCTGTCCTAATCTGGCTGTTCATCACTACAATGACACTCTTAGAAGCACCCTTGACCAAGTAGCTCCCCTCACCCTCAGAACCTCCAAACACAGAGTAAAAGAGCCCTGGCTCACATCGCAAACTCAACTTCTCCAGCGATGCTCCAGGAGTGCTGAACGCCTATGGAGAAAAACCCGCACACCAGAAGACTTCATCCACTTCAAATTTATGTTAAGAACCTATAACGCTGACCTTCACCTTGCCAAACAGACCTACTTCACCACCCTGATCTCCTCACTAGCCAACAACCCCAAGAAACTTTTTGACACTTTTCACTCCCTCCTCAGGCCAAAAGCACAAGCCCCTATCACAGACATTTGTGCTGATGACCTGGCCTCCCACTTTACAGAAAAAATAGATAATATCCGTCAATAAATCTGCTCCCAACCACCAAGTGCTGTGACTCCCATCCCTTCCTACATCTCCCCTGGCTCACTCTCCACATTTGATCCCATAACAGAAGAAGAAGTCTCCAGACTCCTCTCTTCTTCTCATCCGACTACATGCACTACCAACCCCATTCCCTCACATCTCCTCCAGTCTCTCTCTCCAGTCGTCACAACCCACCTAACTACAATCTTTAATCTCTCCCTCTCCTCGGGCATTTTCCCATCCTCCTTCAAACACGCCATCGTTACTCCACTACTAAAGAAACCTGCTCTCGACCCATCCTGCACAAACAACTACAGACCAGTCTCCAATCTCCCCTTCATTTCTAAACTTTTGGAACGCCTAGTTTACTCCCGCTTTACCCGTTACCTCTCCATTCACTCCCTTCTAGACCCTTCACAGTCCGGCTTCCGCCCCCTACATTCGACTGAAACTGCACTCATCAAAGTGATCAATGACCTTCTGACAGCAAAACGTAACGGTGACCACTCTCTGCTCATTCTTCTTGACCTATCTGCAGCTTTCGATACTGTTGACCACCATCTCCTACTCTCTAGGCTCCAGTCACTAGGCATTAAGGACACTGCACTCTCCTGGTTCTCTTCCTATCTCTCTGACCGCTCCTTCAGTGTTTTGTTCTCTGGCTCCACGTCATCTCCTCTTCCTCTTGCTGTCGGGGTACCTCAGGGCTCAGTCCTTGGCCCCCTTCTTTTCTCTCTCTACACGGCCCCAATTGGACAGACCATCAGCAGATTTGGCTTTCAGTACCATCTTTATGCTGATGACACACAACTATACACGTCTTCCCCCGACCTTACCCCCGCTGTACTACAGAACGCCAGTGACTGTCTGTCCGCAGTCTCCAATATCATGTCCGCTCTCTATCTGAAACTCAACCTCTCCAAAACTGAACTTCTTCTGCTCCCGCCGTCTACTAACCTCCCTAAATCTGACATTTCCTTCTCCGTGGGTGGTACCACAATAACACCCCGGCAGCAGGTGCGCTGTCTGGGTGTTATGTTTGACACCAATCTCTCCTTTACATCCCATATACAATCCCTTGCCCGCTCTTGCCGCTTACACCTAAAGAACATCTCTAGAATCCGCCCTTTTCTCACTATGGAAACAACAAAAACCCTCACTGTTGCATTGATCCACTCTCGCCTGGATTACTGCAACGCTCTATTAATTGGCCTCCCCGTCACTCGACTATCCCCTCTCCAGTCCATACTCAATGCAGCAGCCAGGATCGTCCATCTGGGTAATCGGTACTCGGACGCGTCCGCTCTTCGCCAGTCCTTACATTGGCTGCCCATTCATTATAGGATCCAATTCAAAGTACTTGTTCTCACCCACAAAGCTCTCCACAGTGCGGCACCCCCTTACATCTCTTCTCTCATTTCTGTCTATCGGCCTAGCCGATCGCTGCGCTCTGCAAACGACTTTCGACTAACCTCTGCACTATTCCGTACCTCCCACTCCCGACTCCAAGACTTCTCCCGTGCTGCTCCTATCCTCTGGAATGCTCTACCCCAAGAAATCAGGACTATCCACAATTTGCATAGTTTTAGGCGCTCCCTCAAAACACACCTGTTCAGAGCGGCCTATCACATTCACTAATCAAAGTCATTCTCTGTGTAAGTGTGCGTGCGTAGCCCATTCACTATCTCCATCCATCCTTCACTCCTGCAAGATGGCTGGACCTTCATTGTAAATACACCATTGTAAATACACACCTGTACTCTGTATCTCCCTCACCTCATTGTAGATTGTACGCTCTCACGAGCAGGGTCGTCTTATTTCATCTTATTTTGCTTTAATTATTGTATTGTTAGCGTTGTTACTTATGACTTGTGTTTTGAAACTGTTAAACTGTAAAGCGCTGCGGAATATGTTGGCGCTATATAAATAAAGATTATTATTATTATTATTATTATGGGAAATGCGAGTAATGGACTGTGTGTGTGCTGGGCTGGACGGGGACTGTGCGAAGACTGTGAGAAGACTGTGCGGGACTGTGCGAAGACTGTGAGAAGACTGTGCCGGGCTGTGCGGGACTGTGCTGGCCTGTGCGGGACTGTGCGGGGACTATGCCGGGCTGTGCGGGACTGTGCTGGGACTGTGCTGAGCTGTGCGGGGACTGTGCGGGGACTGCGCCAGGCTGTGCGGGACTGTCCTGGGCTGTGCTGGACTGTGCAGGCTGTGCCGAATATTGCGAGGCGAGTAGTGAAATACTTGCCAGGATTCGACTACTGCAAGTACCGCATTACTTGCCGAGTACTGAATCCTAACGAGTATACTCGCTCATTCCTAAGTATCATTGATCATTTTTTACAGTGTCACCTGCCAAAGGGATAAATATATTCAGCAGTTCTTAAAAGGAATCTATCAGCAAGTGTTTGCTATATAATCTGACAGCAGCATGATGTAGAAAAAGAGACCCTGATTCCAATGGTATATTCCTTAGTTTACTGGGTGCAGCAGTTGTGGTAAAATTATAGTTTTCTCTGTTTCTGATCTATCAGAGATCAGAATGCTGAGCTATGTATAACCTTGCTCACACCGATGATTGGTAGCTTTCTATGTACACTGTATATTGACAGTAAGCTATTAATCAGTGGTGGGAGCATGGTTACATGGTTAAATAGAGAAGGAGGATTAGGAGGCATGAGACACCTAGTCCTGTAATGGCAATCTTCTGCTGATAACATACTAATTTCATTGAAACAACAAAACACAATCTGGTAGGTGATACATTGCTGGAATCAGGGTTTCTGCTCATATGTCATGCTGCTTTTGTATAACATAGCAAAAACCTACTGACACATTTTCTATAAAATTGATATTTTGGGAGCAGGAAATTGGATGAGTACTTTTTAAGGATCTGAATGACTTTGAGGAGGGCCAAATTGTGAGGGCTGGGCTACTGAGTCAGAACATATTTAAACCCAATGGGATCATGGCCTCGCAAAACCCTTTGGTGTGTGGGAATTGAGGGCAAGCTTAGATAGAAAACCTACTGTACCTCAAATTGTTGAAAACATTAATGCTGGTGAAGATGGATAAGGTGTCAGAACTAAAAGTACATAATAGCTTCCTTCATATAGGTTTGAGCAACTGCAGATCAGTCAACATAACCAAGAGTACCAGCACTATGTGACTTCCATACCACTAATATTGTCTGCCCTAGGGAAATGTAGTGCCAAATTTGTGAGTAACTTCATTCTTGTAGTGTGTTGCCATGAGGAGCCAACCCATGAAAGTCCTTCCTTTAGTGAAGCATTACCTGAATGGCGTTTTTCTAACAAGGTCCTAAATACGCATACAATTCATAAGGAGACAAAACCTCCTTTCATAAGCAAAAGTATATACCATGCGGCAAACTACGTATACCGTGCCTTTGAGAGAGACAGTAATCTGTTGTTTGCTGGTACAGAATTTATTTTTGTAAAGAAGTGTTGCGTTTACAAGTTCACCCATGTGTCTGCTTCCAATTGCACTTACATCATGAGCACTCCAATATGTGCACCCAGACATCACCTCTATAGGAGTGCCCCCAGGGGTCATAGAGTATCTCCACTACCTGCACCCAGACATCACTTGTACAGGAGTGCTCCCATGTGTCATAGAGTATCTCTATTACCTGCACCCAGACATCACTTCTATAGGAGTGCACCCAGGAGTCATAGAGCATCTCTATTACCTGCACCCAGACATCACTTCTATAGGAGTGCTCCCAGGAGTCATAGAGTATCTCTATTACCTGCACCCAGACATCGCCTCTATAGGAGTGCTCCCAGGAGTCATAGAGTATCTCTATTACCTGCACCCAGACATCGCCTCTATAGGAGTGCCCCCAGGGGTCATAAAGTATCTCCACTATCTGCACCCAGACATCACTTCTATAGAAGTGCACCCAGGAGTCATAGAGTATCTCTATTACCTGCACCCAGACATCACCTCTATAGGCGTGCTCCCAGGAGTCATAGAGTATCTCTATTACCTGCAACCAGACATCACTTCTATAGGAATGCTCCCAGGGGTCATAGAGTATCTCTATTACCTGCACCCATGCATCACCTCTATAGGAGTGCCCCCAGGGGTCACAGATTATCTTTATTATCTGCATCCAGACATCACCTCTATAGCAGTGCTTCCAGGGGTCATAGAGTATCTCTATTACCTGCACCCAGGCATCACCTCTATAGGAGTGCCCCCAGGGGTCACAGAGTATCTTTATTATCTGCATCCAGACATCACCTCTATAGCAGTGCTTCCAGGGGTCATAGAGTATTTCCATTACCTGCACCCAGACATCATCTCTATAGGAGTGACCCAGGAGTCATAGCGCATATCTATTACCTGCACCCAGACATCACCTCTATAGGAGTGCCCCCGGGGGTCATAGCGTATCTCTATTACCTGCACCCAGACATCACCTATATAGGCGTGACCCCCAGGAGTCATAGAGTATCTCCATAAGGCCGGGGTCACACTAGAGAGGAATACGGACAAGTGAGAGGCATTAAAAGCACGCATTACACACGGACAATTGATTCTCTATGGGGCAGCTCCCAACAGCCGTATAATTCTCACCCATATTCTACGGTCTGTGCCAATCGCAGCATGCTGCGATTGTCAGCGCACTACGCCCGTAGTACGCCAATGCAAGTCTATGGGTGCGCAAAAAAAACGGATTACACATGGACCACACGTGTGACTTGCGAGAAATACGCAGGTCTTTTGGCAGGTGACAGGAAATGGGCCAATCCATCATCAGGAAGCTTATACATGCAAATGAGCTCAAAAAGCACTCCAGACATCCAGGAAGTATGTCTCCACGGACTCCTGCAGCGTCATGGCGCCATATTTTCTCAATGTGGAGATGCTGATTGTCTTAGTGCAGGAGCGGCCAGAAATCTGGGACCAACGTGTTGCCCATTATGCCAACCGGGCAAGAAAGCAGGCATCATGGAGGCGCATATGTCACCAGATGTTCCACGATTTTGTTGATCGGCCACGTGAGGAGCAGCAGCAACTGAGTAAGTACAACCCAAAAACTGTTTAAAATTACCTCACTTCAAAAAATGCATTTAGAATCAGCCCCCCCCTTCCTGTGCTTGTACTTTTTGCCTCATGAGGCAGGTAGATTTTGATGTGACCCATGGTTTTACACTGCCATAATTTGGCCCAGCCCACAAGCTCCACATCCTCCTAGCCAACCAAGTTATTAAGTGTAGTTACTTGATACATGAACTATTGTGCCCCTGTGTATCTGGCCTAGATGCCCCAATTATATATGCCACCCTGAGTAGAAAGCACACCCCAGAATGCCACATGCCTAGGCTACTGGTAGCAAATTTGACCTATCAAATATGTGAAATTGAGAATATTTCCTGTCACATTGCAGTAGAAGATGTGATGAGACGCTGGCGCAGCATCCGCGACCAATACAGGCGGGAACGTCAGCAGCGGTCCAGGAGTGGTGATGCGGGCCACATAAAGAGGAAATACATCTATTATGACCGCCTCGCCTTCCTCGCTCCTATTCTGGATCTGAGACCGTAAGAGGATACCTCACACCACATTACACAGATACTTTACAGGACCAAAAGAATTGATTTATTTTTGGCTCTGTTCTATTTCATAACAGAACTCAGTCCAACCTTACGGAGAGAGGAACTGGCTCAGATACCGAGCCCATCATAGATCCTGGGACTGTAGGGGATGAGGTGGCTGGCCCATCTTCTCCCCCTCCAAGAAGCATGGGTGAAGATTCCTCTCAGGAAAACCCAGTGCCTGAGCCTCAAACCCCACCACCAGGACCACATCCACAAGCAGGACCGTCTGCTGCTGCACCATCAGCCATATAGGAGGAGCAGGGCAACATGAGCAGCAGCCCAACTGGCCAGATCTGGGGCTCCCCACAGCCTGCTGGACCATCCCGGTGAGGAAGAAGAAGGTGCCATATCCCTGCCCAAGATACCCGTACCAATGTGAACACAGGGGTACTGAACTATCTGGCTAGAGTCAATAATGATGATGGCGAGGAGGCATACTCATGCAGCCTGGCCCTTTATCTTCGTGCCCTTTCCTGTGAGGTGAGGCTCCGTATTCGAGGATGTTTTCAGATCCTGCTTGATGCAAGCACACACCCCAATACCCCATATGAGTTATTTGAATATCTGGAGAGGTGGCAGGTTTCACTCAGAAATCTAATCCACCTTAGACACCCCACACACATGCTTGCTCAAGCAGGCTCTGAGGATCCTCAAATATGTGGGCCTACATCTAACCCCCTTCCTCCCCCTACCCAACCTTTCCAACAGCAGCCACATATGTCTGGCTCTAGCCAACCTCCCCAATATGGCCACTTGTTCCCACCCAGTGTTGGAGGCTTTCCCCAACCTGGCTGGGGATGACATGGTTATATTGGTGGGTATGAGACACGGGCCTACCAGACCCAACAAGAGGCCCCTCTCCAGTATCACTCTGGCCAGTACCAAGCAAAATCCCAGGAGGCAGTACACTACCCACATCATGGGCAACAGTATGCCCCCACACAGGGCCATGGCCAAGTTTGGCAAAGTAGCCAGCAGCAAACACAGGCTGGTCTTCCGCCTTCTCCTCCCCCGACGTACCAAAATTTATAATATTGCCATTTTGTTATTGTCTAATGGTATTTTGTTTGTTTTATATGTCTGAAAATGTTAATTGTACCCAATTTTCACATCTGCACAAAGGCCAATTTGGCCCATTGCCACATTTCTCATATGACAATAATATGTTTTGCTTCAAAAAAAAAAGGCAAAAGTAAACATTTGTCTACTACAGTTTATGTATCTGTGTGATTTCTCTAAAACAGTGTCAGCATACTAACATACGCTTACCAATGCAATGAAACAGTCATAGAATCCGAAGGGGTATAAATATACAGTGGGGAAAAAAAGTATTTAGTCAGTCAGCAATAGTGCAAGTTCCACCACTTAAAAAGATGAGAGGCGTCTGTAATTTACATCATAGGTAGACCTCAACTATGGGAGACAAACTGAGAAAAAAAAATCCAGAAAATCACATTGTCTGTTTTTTTTTTCATTTTATTTGCATATTATGGTGGAAAATAAGTATTTGGTCAGAAACAAAATTTCATCTCAATACTTTGTGATATATCCTTTGTTGGCAATGACAGAGGTCAAACGTTTTCTGTAAGTCTTCACAAGGTTGCCACACACTGTTGTTGGTATGTTGGCCCATTCCTCCATGCAGATCTCCTCTAGAGCAGTGATGTTTTTGGCTTTTCGCTTGGCAACACAGACTTTCAACTCCCTCCAAAGGTTTTCTATAGGGTTGAGATCTGGAGACTGGCTAGGCCACTCCAGGACCTTGAAATGCTTCTTACGAAGCCACTCCTTCGTTGCCCTGGCGGTGTGCTTTGGATCATTGTCATGTTGAAAGACCCAGCCACGTTTCATCTTCAATGCCCTTGCTGATGGAAGGAGGTTTGCACTCAAAATCTCACGATACATGGCCCCATTCATTCTTTCATGTACCCGGATCAGTCGTCCTGGCCCCTTTGCAGAGAAACAGCCCCAAAGCATGATGTTTCCACCACCATGCTTTACAGTAGGTATAGTGTTTGATGGATGCAACTCAGTATTCTTTTTCCTCCAAACACGACAAGTTGTGTTTCTACCAAACAGTTCCAGTTTGGTTTCATCAGACCATAGGACAATCTCCCAAAACTCCTCTGGATCATCCAAATGCTCTCTAGCAAACTTCAGACAGGCCCGGACATGTACAGGCTTAAGCAGTGGGACACGTCTGGCACTGCAGGATCTGAGTCCATGGTGGCGTAGTGTGTTACTTATGGTAGGCCTTGTTACATTGGTCCCAGCTCTCTGCAGTTCATTCACTAGGTCCCCCCGCGTGGTTCTGGGATTTTTGCTCACCATTCTTGTGATCATTCTGACCCCACGGGGTGGGATTTTGTGTGAAGCACCAGATCGAGGGAGATTATCAGTGGTCTTGTATGTCTTCCATTTTCTAATTATTGCTCCCACAGTTGATTTCTTCACTCCAAGCTGGTTGGCTATTGCAGATTCAGTCTTCCCAGCCTGGTGCAGGGCTACAATTTTGTTTCTGTTGTCCATTGACAGCTCTTTGGTCTTCACCATAGCGGAGTTTGGAGTCAGACTGTTTGAGGGTGTGCACAGGTGTCTTTTTATACTGATAACAAGTTTAAACAGGTGCCATTACTACAGGTAATGAGTGGAGGAAAGAGGAGACTCTTAAAGAAGAAATTACAGGTCTGTGAGAGCCAGAAATCTTGATTGCTTGTTTCTGACCAAATACTTATTTTCCACCATAATATGCAAATAAAATGAAAAAAAAACAGACAATGTGATTTTCTGGATTTTTTTTTCTCAGTTTGTCTCCCATAGTTGAGGTCTACCTATGATGTAAATTACAGACGCCTCTCATCTTTTTAAGTGGTGGAACTTGCACTATTGCTGACTGACTAAATACTTTTTTTCCCCACTGTATATATTTAGACACACATAAAACCCAAAATTATAACATTGACACAGCATGCTCTTGCCAAGAAGTTTCCCCATCAGGTGAGATAAAGTAATTTGTGAAAATATCACGAAGTTTGAGCCCAGAGAGTGGTCTACGTTGAGGGTAGATAGGTGGTCTCACCCTACACACATTGTCCGGCCTACGCACAACACCAGCAGAGGAGGAACAATCATGTGTCCTGGTGAAGTTATGAAGAACCACACAGGCTTTAACAACTTCATTAACATTTTGTTCACTCAGCTGAATGGCAGACTGGAGTACCCACCATTTGGCACAAAGAATGCCAAAGGAACCCTCCACCAGTCGCCGAGCATGTGATAGGCGTAAGTTAAAAATTCTACACCGGTGGTCCAGGTTGCGCCGGGGATATGGCCTCATGACATTGCGCATTAACGGAAATGCCTCATCTGCCACAAGGACATAAGGGACTGATTCTTGAGTGGAGCCTGGTAGCTGGCGTGGTGGTAGATCCAACTGGTTGGTGCGTAGCCGCCGACACATAACGGAAGTATTGAAGACTCTAGAGTCTCCCGTCCTTCCATAGGCCCCAATGTCAACAATTATAAACTTGTATTGAGGGTCGGCCAGAGCCAACAATACAACAGAAAAGTATTGGTTGAAATTGAAGAATTGGGAGCCAGAGTTTGGCGGCTTACGCACCCGGATATGTTTGCCATCAAGGGCCCCAATACAATTAGGAAACTGTCATTCCTCCTCAAAGTCACTTGATATCCTCAACCAGTCTTCCATCCTGGGCTGGGGCATGACGAGTTGATGTAGTCTTGACCATATTTCACTACATGTCGACCTGACTATGCCAGAAATGGTAGATCTTCCAATGAGAAACTCATGGTGGAGGGCGGCATAAGACAGGCCAGTGGACAGGAAGCTGAAGAATAACAGAAATGTAACATTTTAGAATGCACAAATTAACTAAAAACCAGGTACATACATACCAAACTTGTTAATAATTCAGATCTACTAACACACATATATTTGGTCGCACAATGACTAAGTGATATTCAGTACATATTACACATAACATTCTGGTCTGTAAGTTTAAATATATCTGGAAAAAGATGAGTGCATTAAACTTAGTCCAAGAAGCAAAAAATACATACTTTGGGCAGCGCATCATGAACATAGAGAATGTGGTTGTGTAGTACATACCGTAATGTGAGTAGAAGTCGCTCCTCTGCAGATATAGCTTTGCGCATCCTTGTGTCCTGAAAGGTTATCCCAGGGCACACTGTCTTCAAGAGTAGATCAAATGTTGCAAGGCTCATGCGACAGTATTGGTAGAATTTTTCCGGATGCTACCGCAGAGAAGAATAGAGGCGGTGAAAATGACCTCTTGTGAGTCGTTGCCTCAAAAGTGGATGGACCCACATGCGTCTCCTCCTCCGCAGATCCACTATCACTGGGTATGGTTGACCAAAGCGGCGTGACAAAAGCCAGTTGAAGAGAACCTGCTCAGTTGTGTTGAAACTCAGACTGCCATGTTGCACATACAACAGCAACACAACTAGTCAAGGCAAGGTCACAAATGGACAGAATGGAGGCAGCCATCTGTTCCTGAGCCAACAAATAGGGTGCAGGCTAATGATTTAAATAGTTAGCAGGCCTCAAAACCGTTAAATGTCCATTTTGCAAGCCTGCGAGAAAATCTCGCCATACGGATACCATACGGATTACATACGAATGCTGACATGCGCAAAATACGCGACCACACCTTGCTTACAGATGACATATGGAGCACTATTTAAGGGTCATTCATCCGTATTACGCATGTAAACTACGGACCGTATTTTGCGTCGGTTAATGTGACCCCGGCCTAACTGTAACCTGCTACTAGTGACAATTGTTGTTCACGTGAGGAAGTCTTTAGGGGTCCATGAACCAGTTCAGCTGCTGCAACACTACCATCTGCTGACAGTGACACTATACATTCTAGTTGTACTCCTCTACAACATCTGATACTTCCCAATGGCTCACTACACAAATAAAGAAAATTGTTCTTTCTGCAAAATTGCAAAACAGCAGACCACAGTAATTCGGGCTGATATGTTTTATTTAAATGTTCTGCAGAATTACTGTTCGACATTTTAGCATAGCATTCTATTGATTTTAGTAATATCATTGCCAAAATCTCATCTACACATTTATGAATATATTTCCTTTTTTGAAAAGTAAAAAAAAGGCTTCTGCGTACTTTGTGAGTTACTAGACAGAGCAGTAAAGCGAAGCCACAAAGAAAGGGCATGTTCTTGATCATGTACTGAATCCTTTTGTTTCTTATTAACTTGTCCTAGAGAAAGGACATCCATTGTCTATTGTTAATAATGGAAAAAAAGAGCCTGGGGCTGTCCTCTTTTTTTTTTTTTGCAACATCCAATACATTTAAGTTTGTTTTCCAATTTATCTTTTTCCTGTCTTTTCATATTTTATGTAGCCTCATTATACTATACAGAAGAGACCATCAATTTTGATAAAATATGTTTCATGCTTTAAAATTAAATATATAGCACTTAGGGAAAATTGCATTTTGTATTAATAGTCTGTTTAATTTTGTTTCCTGCTGTTCAAGAACCTTGATCCAGTAAATGAGAATGTAATGACGATTTGGAGCTGAAATATCAATCTTTTCTGTCCTATGTATTTCATCAAGAAAACATTTTGCATACTATCTACCAAGGCTTTGCATAATTTTATACACATGAAGAGGTTTTAAACTAAGCACAATGTGAGAAAAGAAATTCTATATTCAGATGTCATACAATTCCATGTTCTCCTATTATTCATCTATATAACATGATTGCAAGACAACAGAGCCTTATTAATTCATCTGATTTTAGATCATTTCAATGCTAAATTATAACAATGAATAATACAATTGCAGATTTTCATATCTTGGTTTTATTAGTAGTAAATATAATAAGCAAACAGTATACAATAAAACTAATTGGCAATCACTGGCTGCAGCGGTTGCATGGCCATCCAGACCAAACAGGAAATATGGAGACTGGAATGGACATTCACAACATTAGAACAGGAGCAGCATTGAATTATTATCACAATCATTATTTTCATTATTATTATTATCATTATTATTAACATTTTAAAGCATTCTTAGAGTTATTTGTCATTTTTAGTGACTAAACAACTCATTTGATATTGGGTAAAATGATGACTGTGTCACACTTCTAGGACACCCCTAATAATAAAAATGTATGTAGCCGTAGAGTAGATATGTTATAAACAGCTCCATATAAAAGTTTGGATACACGTGTTAGTGAACTGGTTTTCTTTATTTGCATTGGAATGTGAACATCATAGATTCAGAGTGAAGGCAGCAAAACTACAAAGGGACATATGTGAAAACAAGAAGTAAAGAAACGAGTGTGAAACAAATATGAATATCTGGTAAATCTTAGATTCCACAAAGTATAGTCTCCATAATCACTCAACAACTCAACTCAGATCGTTTGAGTTGGACCTCAGGGTGAAAATAAGTCAGCCAACAAGTGCAGAGCACTTCTGGGAACTCCTTCAAGACTGTTGGAAAACCATTCCAGATGTAACCTGACTAAGCTGCTTGAGAAAATTTCAAGGGTCAAACTGTCATCAGAGTAAAAGGGGGGCATTATGAGGAATATAAGGTTTGCTTTGCGGTTTTGCTGCCTTAGGTCTGAATCTTTATTGTGCACATTCCGATAATAAGCAGATAAACCACTACAAGAACAGTTTTGTTTAAACTTTTGGTACTGCTCATTGCTCTCAACAATTAAAACAATTACAGAAAGTTCTGTTTTGTAATTTGCATGGCTATTTTAATGACTATTTACCAAGAATATTTCAGTAACTAAGAAGTCACACAGTTCCAATTGCTCATGTTACAGATTTTGTAGCTCTGTGTAAAAAGGTAGCGTGCCTTTGCAAAAGCTTAGCACACATTGTACTATATGTGTACATGTACTGTGTTTATCATGATATCTCAGTTCCATTCACTTTAATGAGACTTATCTGTAATATCAGATAGAACCCTACTGACATGCCAACATTTAATAGAATAAAAACCTGTAAATGTATGCTCATACAAATGTTTGTATAGTAGAGGGGTTCCACTACTGGGACCCTTAACCCCTTACCAACATCCTCCATACATGTAGGGTGAAAATCGGTAGCAAGTATATGGACCCATACCCGAAGTAATAGCTTTGACAAACAGCCAAGTCCTGCTACTTACAGTCACGGGAGGAATCATAGAATATAGAATGGTAGAGTTGGAAGTGACCTCCTGGGTCATCTGATCCAATTCCCTGCTAAACTGCTGAACTATGACATGAGAATGTGGTAGATCCTACAATGGCTGTAGTTGAGATTTTTCTAACATAATATTTGTGGAAAGAGAGAAAAGGAAATCGAGCAACTTCACTTACAGACTGCTAGGGAAAACATAGAATAAAAAAAAAATTCAAAAGCCAGTGCTTGAACCAAACCCTCTTACCAATGTTCAAAGATGCCTGTGCGCTGCACTGAGCCCCCGATGCATGTTTCGCTTTCACTTCCTCAGCGGGCATGTGAGCACTGGCTTTTGAATTAAAAAAAAAAAATTGTCTGCAATACATGTGTCTCTGGCAATATATTAAAGAATGTTACTCTGTCATGTTGGCAATATGTGGTGTGCATACTTATTCTTATATTTGCCTTTCTGTTTATTTGCTAACTGTACATTTGCGGTAAGATTGTCCCTTTAAACACCTCTTTTCATATTCATTTGTGATTAGGGAGCCTCACGCATGTAATACTCCTATTAGGTTACTATCATTTTGTGTTGCTCTCGGTCCTAATTAACTCATGCCTGTGTGGCCGCACCATGGTTGTATTGTTGTCTGCCTGGTTTTATTAGTTTTTGTACATAAGGTGTGGAGCAGTTTATATGTACTGTGTATATACTGCTCAAAAAAATAAAGGGAACACTATTCCATTTGCAACAGGCTGTTTGTGTTCCCTTTATTTTTTTGAGCAGTATATATATTTAAAGGATGATTTTAAAAAAATTGCAAAAAAGTTAAGTTTTTCAACTGTTCTACGGTACTAGTTGCACTTAATTCAAATCAACAAGTGTGAACATGGACATTAGTAAATACAATCAGCAAACGGTATTCAATAAAACTAATTGGCAATCACTGGCTGCAGCACTTTATTGGACCCCTGTGTACCACTGTGAATTTGACCTTAATATAGATAATGTGCAATACATCTTGTTCTTATGATTAATACATGGGATTATCTAATAAATAGTCATATGGGACTTCGGACTAAAGGTACCGTTACACTAAGCGATGCACCAGCGATCCCGACAACGATATGGATAGCTGGTGCATCGCTAATTGGTTGCTAGTGAGCTGCCACACAGGCAGATCTCACCAGCAACATAGCAGGGGTCGGGGGTCGTTACTTACCTGTCAGACGCGGCGATCCTGACGTCCTCCCGCCCGCGTCCACGCCTCGCTCGTCGGCGCCACAGAAAGCCCAGCAGGAAGTGGCCGACGAGGAATGGTCCAGGGAGTTCTCGCACGACCAACGATGAGCAGCGGGGGAGCGGTCGGAGGTAAGTATCACATGCAGCGATATCGCTAGCAATATCGCTGCAACGTCACAAAATCGGTGACTTTACAGCGATATTGCTAGCGATATCGCAGTGTGTAACGGGGGCTTTAGGCACTGGTACCTTTCCCCTTCATTATTGTACATGTTATACTAGTATAGAAGGTCTTTCTTATTTATATGTAAGAACTATTTTTATAGTAGGTACTTTATAATTTTATTGGTGGTCTAAATTGGGATATTTCCTCTAGTGCTTACTTACTTTGTGCTATGGTGTCTTTTCTTCATCTTGTGAGGCACCTTGTGTATAATTTTGTATTAAATTGGTTCATTTATATTAATATATAATAATAAATATGATTTCTAAACAAACCTAATTGCTTTTTTGGTTCTTATGATGTGCACTGGACAATACTGTTATGTCCATGTTCACACTTGTTGATTTGAGTATCTTGATTTGAACTATAAATTATTGGACTTTGCTCATGTTGATATTTGTTAGCTGCACTTAATTGTAGGAATGACAACAATACTGTTGCCGATCGCTGCTAATTATTTTCACTAATCTGAAACACAGTCCAAAAATAGTTTCATAAGGCAAAAAACTACCTCCAATTTAAATATCATATTAAACACATCCCAAAATAAACAATTATTTTTAAAGGAAGAGAAAATTTAAATTTTACACTATCCTGGATTAACCTACCCATAAATTCTATACCTCACAGCTGTTTAATCATACGTGCATGAAACTCTAATATAAAGTGCAAGTGCATAATTAATAAGGCTAAATAAAAAGTCAAAGTGCTTCAGGCATTTAGAAAGGAGTATAAGGTTGTTGGTAGATCAAGCCACAAAGAGTAATCATACTTATAAAGTGCCCAGTGCTTTTAGGTGTAGGTGCAGTAAGCCACCACCCCTGACAACGCCATTTCGCCCCTTTTGAGAAAGCATTTGTCTTTATCTACCTAAAACCTTATATTCTCCTTTCTAAATGCCTGAAGCCGTTGGACTTTATATATAGCGTTATGAATTATGCACTTGCACTTTATATTAGACTTTTAACTATCATGCATGTATGATTAAAGCACTGAGAGGTATAGAATTTATGGGTAGGTTAAACCAGGATAGTGTAAAATTTAAATTTTAGCCCTAATATGAAGGATTTATACAGGATGTATACATTCAATTTTTTTAAGTAAGCCACTATTGTTCTAGCTGCTTGAATTTTTAACATTATTTTAATATGATTCAATACAAAAAAAATATTTTTAAAATGTATTTTGTGCAATGGATCCTCTCTTACCCTAGAAATAAATGATTATTTAGGGATGTGTTTGATATAATTATTTCCACTGTATATACCTAGGCAATGACCTAGCTTCTTAGGGTTAAGAATTTTTTGTTAATTGAGGGGGGGGATTTAAAATAAAAATATTGACCCTCCCACCCCCCCCAAAAAAAAAAAATGAAAACAAAAATATAGTTACGCACATTTTACTTTTTTGCAAACCAATCTTAATATTAAAGTTTGGCAATGATATAGTGGTACACCACATAACTATGCTGTGATCTATTTCAGCATTTTTAGGCAGTATTTCCACCTTCTAGCATTTGTTTTTATGTTTTTATGTGATCCTTTTAGGCCAAGGGGAATTAATGTGGTTTAACTTCAAATTTGCAAACACATTTTTACAGTCAGTTAAGAAAGACTTATCAAGTCAATCAACTGTGCAGATCTGGTTTGCCACGCCTGCTTAAATTGTCAATTTGGAGAAGCATACATGCCAAACTGATTTTATGGGCAGGAAGGTGTTGAATTATACTTTTTCTCAATCACCTGAACCTAACCTAGCATTTCTGATTGAATTCATATCTTTCCTGAGTTGGTATAGCGTGATTATACCTTTAAACAATATAATTGTTTTTAAAAATATATGTTAAGCCAAAAGGTGGCAAGAGCAACACACGTGTAGGGTGAAAAAAAAACATATCACAGAAAAAAATATGGGAGCCACTGGCAGCAGCAACTCCAACAGAATTGCTTTAATAAACTGTCACAGCAGTAGAAGTATTAAATAGGTTACACGTGGGCGTCTTGCCTCTGGCAAGTGTATTTGTGAGGATGAAGGGGAGGCCATAATGCAATATGTCACCCCACTCATCTAAAGGTAGTTCGTTGGTCCCCTTGGGGCTTATGTCCGAACTTCCCACAAAATGGTATTCGGGCCTATGCCTCAGCAAGGCCATAGACTATAATGGTGTCATCAAAACGAATGAGTGCTCTGTTATACATCATTTTCAGGTGTGTGCACCTACTAATGACAGAGACACAGACATGAGCAGAAAAAAAGGGAAAAAATCCAGCGTACAGTGGAATGGTAAAAAAAATTTTTATTGGCTTGTTACTAAGGCTAGTTTCACACTTGCTTTTTTTTGCAGCGCGTTTTTCCCGCAAAAAAACGCATTGAAAAAACGCATACAAAAGCATACAACTGCTGCGTTTTTTTCAAGCATTTTTATGAGCATGCATGAAAAAAACGCAGCGTTTTTATGCGTTTGTATGCGTTTTTAGTGCGTTTTTACCGCGTTTGCATTTTTTTCCAACATTTTTAGGTGGCCCCTCACACTACCCAAACCATGACTTTACTAACCCTAACCCTGACCCTAACCCTAACCCTGACCCTAACCCTAACCCTAACCCTGACCCTAACCCTTAACCAAATCATACTTAACCCTAACCCAAACCCTAAACCCTAACTAACCCTAACCCTAACCCTGACCCTAACCCTAACCCTAACCCTGACCCTAACCCTAACCCTAACCCTAACCCTAACCCTGACCCTAACCCTAACCCTAACCCTGACCCTAACCCTTAACAAAACCATACTTAACCCTAACCCTGACCCTAACCCTAACCCTAACCCTAACCCTGACCCTAACCCTTAACCAAACCATACTTAACCCTAATCCTGACCCTAACCCTGACCCTAACCCTAACCCTAACCCTAACCCTGACCCTAACCCTTAACAAAACCATACTTAACCCTAATCCTGACCCTAACCCTGACCCTAACCCTTAACAAAACCATACTTAACCCTAACCCTGACCCTAACCCTAACCCTGACCCTAACCCTAACCCTAACCCTGACCCTAACCCTAACCCTGACCCTAACCCTTAAACAAACCATACTTAACCCTAATCCTGACCCTAACCCTGACCCTAATCCTTAACAAAACCATACTTAACCCTAACCCTGACCCTAACCCTAACCCTGACCCTAACCCTAACCCTAACCCTAACCCTGACCCTAACCCTAACCCTAACCCTAACCCTGACCCTAACCCTTAACAAAACCATACTTAACCCTAATCCTGACCCTAACCCTGACCCTAACCCTTAACCAAACCATACTTAACCCTAACCCTGACCCAAACCCCAACCCTAACCCTGACCCTGACCCTAACCCTAACCCTAAACCCCCTTAACTAACCCTAACTCTAACCCAAACCCCTAAATTCCATGGTTAAAAAAAAAAACGCATATGCAAAAAAACGCATACATGAGCATGCCAGTGCGCACATATGCGCATCCATAGGCTATAATGGCCATTTTTAGCGCAAAACGTGCGCATATGTGCGCATGCGCTTTTTTGCAGGGCCAAAAAATGCAACATGCTGCGTCTGGAAAATACAAACGCACACCCCAAAAAAACGCAGCGTATGAAAATCGCATACATGCGCTTACAAGCGCGCAGGTATGCGCACCCATGTTAAATATAGGGGAAAAACGCATGCGCACATATGCGTTTTTTTCCAGCGCTAAAAAACGCAAATGTGAAACCAGCCTTAAAAAGGAAAAACAATTCTATTTTGTCAAAATCATTTAGTGAATAATGCCTTGCTTGTATTATTCTTTATATGTTTTATATTTGTTATTTATTTCCTTTTTTCTCATTATTTGTTTTTACTAAGGTGTATGTGTGTGTCTAACAATTTAATTATAGTCAGGTGGTGTACTCCACAGGAACGGTGTTCTGATATTGAGTCAGACATTGACAAAGACTCACATCGAAACGAGTTGATCTGTCCTACATGGAGCTGTATGTGCCTGCATAAACATATAGAGTTGTTTTTCCTTTTTAAGTAACTAGCCAATAAAAAAAATTTTACCATTCCACTCTACGCTGGATTTTTTCCCCTTTTTTCTCTGCACTTTTCTTTGCCTGGATCCGTGCGAGGAGTTGGTCTGGATATAATCTACAAAGACTCGGGTAAGCTGACTACCCTTTTTTCTCTTTGATAGAATCAGACATGGCCCACTGTGTCTGAGTGTCCGCCTCAAGTAGGCTTACACGCAGAAAAATGATGCATGCAGAGCACATATTTTGACTCTGTCAGCACATGTGCCTGAATCCCGTTTTGTGGGGGTTTCGGACGTGAGCATCGACAGGATCAACTAACGGGTGTCAAAAAGCAGTGTGAAAGCATGATAATTCACAGCAGTGTGATGTAGCCTCTGACAGCGACACTTAAGTGTTCTGCTCAGACAACCTCCTCCACCACCATTACACTTAATGTTGTACAGAGTAGAATTTTCATTCTGTCAAAGACATCTGTTTCTCTTATGCCTCACAGTCCCCTAACCCACCTCAACCCAAGGGCTCTAGGACAGACTACACCAGAACAATGTCTTTTAGTTGACTTATTAGACAGTCTGACTTTATTCTCAAATGACATGGGGCTGGAAAAGATGGAAAGCATGATTTTAATGTCAGCTGTGCTTCTGATTCTATGAGCTGGGGTGGAAAGGGGACTGCCAGTGTTTGTAGGCCTAATAGGCAAGGCAAATCTTGAGATGGGAATCAGGCAGGTTGCAAGGAGTTCAGGACATTGCCCACACTTTTAGATGAAACAGAGATGACGATGATAATAATTCTGTGGTGGACAAGACATGGGTGCCGATGAGGTGAGTTCATCAGAGGGAGAGGGTATAGACCTTGACAACACACACAATGTGTAGATAAGAGATTGTTTGGGGCAAAACTATTTTTTTCTGCAAGCAAAAAAGGGGAAAAGCCAGTGCTGCTTATGGTCAGAACGCAATACATAAAGTGCATATGCACATATTAATTTCTAACTGTATTCAAAGTGAGATATTTGGCAAAAAATTGATCATCATTTGAGCCACCCCGCCGCGCCAAGGCTATCTCATATGGGGCAGTCCTACTCTATGTTTTTTATATTTGCTGAGCCATTACGGTCTCCTAAATGCATTAAAAGCAAGACCATATTGAATGCAATCTGTACCTGAAACATTACTGAATCACTCCCATGGAGCCAGAAGAAGTGAGTGCAGACAAAGGCCAACCAGGTCTGGATATAGACATCTCAGGTTTAACCTCCACACTCACCTGACCAGCAAAAACAGATGAAGGGTGACACAGGTGCAGACACAGGTGCACAATTAAATAGAGCTTGGGGCAGGGCAGGGCTGCTGTGTGTGTTTTCTGCAGTCAGATCTGGAGCAGTTGATAAACAGTATACAGTATATACAGTTGATGAAGGAGGATCCACAGTGCCTGAAAGGTCTGGTAATGAATCATATGTGTGGGAATCTTGTATGTGGGAGTTCTGTGCATGTTGCCACCAGATAATTCTGTAGCAGCCTGCAAGCTCTACAAAATGGAAATAAGCCATGGATATCCCAGCTTCGATATCTATGGTTCCCCACTGGAACATGCAGGTACACCGCCTGCTCATTTGACAACGTCCAGCTGGCCAGCAATTTGAGCAAGTTTTCCTCCTTCCCATTCTCACCATGCTCTTCTTTATGTCAGCCAGTTCAAACTTTCAAATAATAACTGATCATTATCATCATTACCACCATCACCATTGTCATCCACCATTACTGCTTACCATACTTCAATGATGCCTCCTCCATCTCCATCAAAACGTTAAATATCCATCCATGATTGTGTGTTTTGGAAACAACAATACACTCTCTGTCATGTTTGACAGCTAAATTCTCACCTGGTCATACTGCTGGTGGTAGAGTCACTGACATACCAATTAGTGCAATCTGCTGCCTTTGAGAAATTATGGCATGCACTCAACCTTTCTGGAAGATACCCAGCCTTCATAATTTTTTGCAGAAAGGCGTGCCTATTTTCTTATCTTAACTGATATGTCCATGTCCCCATCAGGCACAGGGCATAATTAATTCCACAAACTACCGTCATTCTTTTCACTTATGCAATGTATGGCACTACATGTGGTGGAACAAGCTTGTAAGCTATACAATTGCATGGCAGTGCTTTAAAAGCCTGGGGGAGAAAAACCACCATACAGTGGATGAGTTGCTAATGTGCATCAAGTGTCAATTGGCACGCTGGGTGGATACTTGTGAACTGCAACTCTGAATTGTCATGAGTGATAATGCATGCAACCTTCTGGCTGCATTTTGGTTGGGCAAAGTAACTGTAGCTCCACGCATGACCCATGTCCTGAATTAAAATTGTAACCATCATTTTAATTTTTATTTCACAAATTAATAGTACACATGAAAATAAACAACTCTGTAAAATAGCTCAGTGGTTAGCACTGCAGCCTTGCAGCTTTGGAGTCCTGGGTTCAAATTTCACCAAGGACAACATCTGCAAGTTTAAATGTTCTTCTTGTGTTTGTGTGGGTTTCCTCTGATTCCTTACCACATTCCAAAGATATAGTGATAGGAAATTTAAATTGGGGACAGCGATGATATGTAAAGCGCTGCAGAACATGATAGCACAGTACGCAAAGCATAATAAATAAATAAAAGGCCTTTGTAAGTGTTTAGTTATTTTGTGAATAGCAAACCTTATGTGGATCCCCAAAAAAAGTATATTTTTTCACTTCAGGTTGAGAAGTCATTACTTCTTCATGTTCAAAAGAGCACATCTATTTTGTCTCCTAAATAAAAGGATAATTTTTGATGGATTGTGAAAAAGCTATTGAAACTTCATTAAGCAGAAAATAAAACTTTTAATACTGCCCAAATAAAATATTTATTGTACTCACTTCGTGTGAAAAAGACATGACTTTTTAAATTTGTACAACCTATATTTATACACTAGCAAGGCATGCATGTGACCCCAGAAAGAAAGAAATTGTATAAAAGGTCCAAAAATTAAGCCAAAAGTAAAAATAGATTTTGGTACTATGTTAGCCAGTTGAAAAAAAATTGATTGCTCTCAGTAAGATAAACCAGAAAATATCTTGTAGATATGATACTTTTTAAAGGCTATGAAAAATAAAATAAATGATGATGGCATAGTAAATGGACATTTAGAAAAAACAAACCTTAATTAGTTTAGTTGAGCAGTGTCAATGATTTGTTGACCGAGAACTGATGCAAGATTAGAGAACTGATACCCTCACTGTCTATAGACCAGATACCTTATACAGGTGCTTCTCACAAATTTAGGATATCATCAAAAAGTGAATTTATTTCAGTTCTTCAATACAAAACATGAAACTCATATATTATATAGAGTCATTACAGAGTGATCTATTTCAAGTGTTTATTTCTGTTAATGTTGATGATTATGGCTTACAGCCAATGAAAACCCAAAAGTCACTATCTCAGTAAACTGGAATACTTTATAACACCAGTTTGAAAAAATAATTTTAAAATCCGAAATGTTGGCCTACTGAAGTGAATGTCCAGTAAATGCACTCAATAATTGGTCAGGGCTCCTTTTGCATCAATTACTACATCAATGTGGCGTGGCATGGAGTCAATCAGTCTGTGGCACTGTTGAGGTGTTATGGAAGCCCAGGTTGCTTTTATAGCAGCCTTCAACTCGTCTGCATTGTTGGGTCTGGTGTATCTCATCTTCCTCTTGACAGTACAACATAGATTCTCTATGGGGTTAAGGTCAGTGTGATGTCACGTGTGACTGGATACTCCACCTCCAGCAGGGCGAATTTCTATGACACCCGTGACCCTGGATACACTGCCTCCAGCAGGGCGAATTTAAACAATGAAACATGCAGCTGGATACACTGCCTCCAGCAAGCGAATTTCAATACTTACACGTGTATCTGGATACACCGCCTCCAGCAGGGCGAATTTACAGAGATAAGGGAAACACCAGGGAAACCGATACAATGGAGGGCCTGCAATAGGAAACGGGGATGTGGAGACCTCCTGCACTCCCCTGAGTCAGTGTCTCTACACTCCTGACGGTCCCTAGGCAGGTTCTGCATCTGGCGAGGAGCAGGATACCTAAAAACCCTAGCTCGCCATGCACCTATCCCTTTCTAATGAATTGGACGGTGCACAAACTAATCCCACCACTGCACTAAAACACACATAAGGAAAGTTACAAACAGGGAAAAACCACTTAGCTTTGCTCTGTTGCTATTGCTCCCAGCAACAGAGTCCAGCACCGGAGTGCAGCTTTCCTCCTGAATAGCTGCTACTTCACCAAAGCTTTGTCAGAGCTGCAAGGAACTTCTCACTGCTGCTCCTTCCACACCAGGACTCTGACTGAGCTGCAAGGAACTCTTCTCTAGCTCCTTCCTCCACTAAGGATGGTTGGAAATGACCAGTATGATCAACAGTGAGTGAGACCACCTGACTCTCCTTTATAGGGAAGAGCCAGAGCCATCACACCTGCTAGTGATTTCCGTGTAATAATACTAGCCACCACCGGGGCAAAACTAGAACTAAAGACACCACTGTGTAATGATCTTAATGGCCACCAGGGGCAAAACTAACTTTAAGCAAACAGCATAAAGGAAAAGAAAAAAGGTTACATGTGCTTTTATCTGTCACAGTCCAGCATGGATCGTGACAGTCAGTGAGTTTGCTGGCCAATAAAGCACAGTGATACTGTTGTTTTTAAGCCAGTTATTGGTAATTTTGGCAGTGTGGACAGGTGCCAAGTCGACCTGGAGAATGAAATTTCCATCTCCAAAAAGTTTGTCAGCAGACGGAAGCATGAAGTACTCTATAATTTCCTGGTAGGCAGCTGCACTGACTTTGGTCTTGATAAAACACAGTGGCCCTACACCAGCAGATGACATGGCTCCCCAAACAATCACTGATTGTGGAAACCTCACACTAGACCTCAAGCAGCTTGGATTGTGTGCCTCTCCACTCTTCCTCCAGACTCTGGGACCTTGATTTTCAAATGAAATGCAAAATTTACTTTCATCTGAAAGCAACACCTTGGACTACTGAGCAACAGTCTAGTTCTTTTACGCCTTGGCCCAGGTAAGAAGCTTCAGGCATTGTTTATTGGTTTTGAGTGGCTTGACACAAGGAATGTGACACTTGCAGCCCATGTCCTGGATACGTCTGTGTGTGGTGGCTGTTGAAGCAATAGCTCCAGCAGCAGTCCACACCCTGTGAATCTCCCCCAAATTTTCAAATGGCTTTTTCTTAACAATTCTTTTAAGTCTGCTTATCCCGGTTGCTTGTGCACCTTTTTCTATTACAGTTTTCCCTTCCACTCAACTTTCCATTAATATGCTTGGATACAGCAGTCTGTGAACAGCCAGCTTCTTAGCAATGACCTTTTACTGGCTTACCATAGAATCATAGAATCATAGAATGGTAGAGTTGGAAGGGACCTCCTGGGTCATCTGGTCCAATCCCCTGCTGAAAGCAGGATTCACTAAATCATCCCAGATAGATGTATGTCCAGCCTCTGTTTGAAGACTTCCATTGAAGGAGCACTCACCACCTCTCGTAGCAGCCTGTTCCACTCATTGATCACTCTGTCAAAAAGTTTTTCCTAATATCTAATTTGTGTCTCCTCCATTTCAGTTTCATTCCATTGCTTCTAGTCTTTCCTTGTGCAAATGAGAATAAAGATAATCCTTCTATAAAGTGACAACCCTTGAGATATTTGTAGACAGCTATTAAGTTTCCTCAAAGTCTTCTTTTTTGCAAGCTAAACATTTCCAAATCCTGTAATTGTTACTCATAGGACATGGTTTGCAGACCGGTCACCATTCTTGTCGCTCTTCTCTGAATTTGCTCCAGTTTGTTGATGTCTTTTTTTAAATGTGGTGCCCAAAACTGGACACAATATTCCATATGAGGTCTGACCAAAGAGGAGTAGAGGGCAATAATCACTTCACGTGATCTAGGCTGTATGCTTCTGTTAATACATCCTAGAATTGTATTTGCCTTTTTTTGCTGCTGCATCACACTGTTGACTCGAGTTCAGTCCTTGATCTATTAGTATACCCAAGTCTTTTTCACATGTGCTGTTACTTAGCCCTATTCCTCCCATTCTGTATATGTCTTTTTCATTTTTATTGCCCAGATGTAGTACTTTGCATTTTCCCTGCTAAAAACTGTTCTGTTAGTTGCTGCCCATTGCTCCAATTTATTTATATATTTTTTAATCCTCTCTCTTCTCTAGTATTAGCTATCCTTCCTAGCTTTGTGTCTTCAGCAAATTTAATCAGTTTACCCTCAATTCCTTCATCTAAATCATTGATAAAGATTTGGAGTGTGTCAATGACTGCCTTCTGCACATCTGTAAATTCAGAAGTCTTCCACATGATTGTGGAGCCTGCTGAAACAGAATAAGGGACCTTTTTAAACACTTAGGAAGCCCTTTCAGGTGTTGTTTTTTAATTATTATAATTTACTGAGATAATGACTTTTGAATTTTCATTGGCTATAAATAGTGATGAGCGAATGAGCTTGCCACTACTCGTTACTCGCCCAAATATCATGGTACTCGGTGTATTCAGCGAGCACCGAGCATTTCAGGTATTACTCGGCGGGTCACCACCCAGCTTTTTTGGAGGTCTTTAGAGACCCAATCACAATGCAGGGATTGTCTGCCAGGCAATGAAACACCGCAGCCATCTTTGTTGTGGTCGTGCAGTGATTGGCTGGCTGCACAGCATCATCAGGGGTATAAGAGACCGGACGCCACCCTGCTCGGCAAATTCAGCTCCGGATTGAGATAGTGTAGGGAGAGCTGCTGCCGAGATAGAGTCAGATTTGGGGATTTATTAGTCAGTGTGAGGTCTACCATCCTAAAGTACTCAAATCCAGCTAAACCAACAGTCCTTCTAAGGACTAATTCCGGAGTATATGGTTTGCAGGGTTAGGTAGGCAGGGGATTGTACGTCGCTCTATACATATCAGTGCAAGGCCAGCAGGCACTGTATGTGTGTATATACATATCATTGCATAAATCAATAGAGCTTATTTTATCACAAAGCAATCCAGAGGCCTTTTTTTCTCCATTTGCTTTTCGACACTGCACAATACAGCCAGATCCTTTTCCTAGCACAGCGTGAAAATCCTGCAATTTTAAAGGGGTCCCAAAAATCAATTTTGAGTGCGCAGAGAAATCTTTAATTTTTATGTGGTATCTTAGAGTAGAATTTTTTTTGAGTGTCTTACACAATTTCTTGACATCATTTTGCTGAACCCCCCAAAAAATACATACAGGCCACATAATTTACAGTGCGGTATATGTGTGACATGCCTCATCCATCCATCTGCTAAAAATTTTGGTCATTTTAGCCCTAAATTCCCTTTTTTTTTGCAGTTTATCACTGTAGTTATATACAGCACTATATCGCCTAAAAAAGCAAAAAATACAGGCCACAGATTTGTCAGTGTGGTATCTCCGTGCCAACTCATATATCTGCGTGCTCCAAGTTTGGCCATTTTAGGCCGGTTTTCCATTTTTTTCCTGTGTGTCACTGTAGTTATATACAAAACTATTTAGCCTAAAAAAGCAAAAAATACAGGCCAAAGATTTGTCAGTGTGGTATCTCCATATCAGCTCATATATCTGCGTGCTCCAAGTTTGACCATTTTAGGCCAATTTTTCATTTTTTTCCTGTGTGTCACTGTAGTTATATACAAAACTATTTAGCCTAAAAAAGCAAAAAATACAGGCCACAAATTTGTCAGTGTGGTATCTTCGTGCCAGCTCATATATCTGCATGCTCCAAGTTTGGCCATTTTAGGTCAGTTTTCCATTTTTTTTCCTGTGTGTCACTGTAGTTATATACAGTGCTAAGCCTATAAAAGCAAAAAATACAGGCCACAGATTTGTCAGTGTGGTGTCTCCATGCCAGCTCATATATCTGCGTGCTCCAAGTTTGGCCATTTTAGGTCAGTTTTCCATTTTTTTCCTGTGTGTCACTGTAGTTATATACAGTGCTAAGCCTAAAAAAGCAAAAAACACAGGCCACAGATTTGACAGTGTGGTGTCTCTGTTGCAGCTCATATATCGGCAAGCTCCAAGTTTGGCCATTTTAGGCCGGTTTACCATTTTTGTCCTGTGTGTCACTGTAGTTATATACAGCACTTTTTAGCATAAAAACAGCAAAAAATACAGGCCACAGATTTGTCAGTGTGGTATCTCCCTAACAGGCCTCATTTATCTGTACAAAAAATGTGGCCATTTTACACCTACATTTTCTAGTGTTTTTTCAGTCTGTTACTGTACTTATTGACACAAATCTGATAAGCCAAAAAACATTTTTACCTACAGTCCAGATAGGTAAAGTGTGGTTTTCCCTCACACATATCACATACAAGTTGGCTCCCAAATCAGCCATTTGTAGTGAACGTGTATAATATTCTAGTCCATTTACAATGGGCAAGCCAAGAGGCAAGGTACGGGGAAGTGGACATGATGGTAACGGTGCATGGTGAGGCCAAGACCGTGGCCAAGCTGAAATTAGACCACCAAAAACACCCACACCTTCTTGCTGGACCATAGTGTCCGAAGTCCTAGGGGATCGTGGCAAGACAACACTATTGAAGCCCGAGCAGTGTGAAAAGGTTGTTGGTTGGATATTGGATAATACT
The DNA here is from genome assembly GCF_039654945.1 of Dendrobates tinctorius. Classification (NCBI taxonomy): domain Eukaryota; kingdom Metazoa; phylum Chordata; class Amphibia; order Anura; family Dendrobatidae; genus Dendrobates; species Dendrobates tinctorius. The sequence continues at coordinate 6,978,906 of NW_027361765.1, forward strand.
TCCAGTTACTTATCCACCACCACAGTACCCTGTCTTCCACACGGTCAAGTCACAGTAGCCGTAAATCTGGACCACATATTCCTCACCCTGATCCTCCTTTCTCCCACCATGCTGAGTGCCCTGAGGCAACTGATCCCACACTCGGACACTCCAAAGAGCTGTTCAGTTTTCCATTTGGAGATTCGTGCCTCTCGCCTGGTCCACTTGAAGTGGAGCAAGATGATATTCCATGTAGCAATGCACAAATATTTGAGCAGCCACAGTCACAAGAGGTGGATGATGATGAGCTACAATTCCCGGAAAGTCAGGAGGAGGACCAGGGTGCGGAAGTGGAAGATGAGGTGGTGGATGATATAGTAACAGATTCAACCTGGCAAGAAGTCATGCAGAGTGAGCACAGGAGCACACAGGGGGAGGTAGGCATAGCACTACTTCAGGTAGGAAGAAGCAGTGTGGTGGCTGCAGACAGAAGGCGTGCAATCGTTCCCCGCAACACCAACATGATGGAAGTTGCCAGTCCAACTGTTAGGTCTTCTCGAGTCTGGTTATTTTTTAAAGACTGCTGATAACCCCAAACAGGCAATTTGCAATACCTGTCATGCCAGCATTAGCAGGGGTAGCAAAACTACCAGCCTTACCACCACCAGCATGATCAGACACATGGCAGCAAAGCACCCGACTTTGTGGGCCCAACCCCATGCTGCAGGAACAGTGTCTGCGGGTGACACCACTGCTTCTCCCACTGTTGTGCGTGCAAGCCAATCCTGTGTCCACGGTGCCTGCGAAGATGCCTCCTGCCCTGCACCTGACGTTGCCCACAGTCAAATAGCACCATCATCAAGGACTTCCATGTCCTTGTCCCAGCGCAGCCTTCAGTTGACCATACCCCAGTCATTGGAATGCAAGTGGAAATACGCAGCCAACGCTCCACAGGCCACAGTACGCAATTCTCATATTTCTCGTCTGCTTGCGCTTGAAATGTTGCCTTTTAGGCTTGTGGAGATGGAAGCTTTCTGCAACCTGATGGTGGCAGCCGTCCCATGGTACTCAGTCCCCAGCCGCCACTATTTCTCCCGCTGTGCTGTCCCGGCATTACACAAGCACGTGTCCCACAACACGTGCCCTCAATAATGCAGTTACTGGGAAAGTACTCCTAACCATGGACACATGGACAAGTGCTTGAGGCCAGGGATGGTACATCTCACTGATGGCACACTGGGTTAACATAGAGGAAGCTGGGAGCCAGTCAGACCAAGGTATGGAAAACATCATCCCGACGAGAAGGATTGTGGACCCTGCGTCAATCCGGGTTGCCCCCACTGTGTACAGCTCCTGCACCTCCTCCTCCTCTTCAGCCTCCATCTCCAAAATCCAAAATGAGCACATCAGTCACAAGCTGGAAGCACTGTAGCACTGCCAAAGCCAAATGGCAACAGGCTGTGCTGAAATTAATTTGCTTAGATGATAAACTGCACAATTTTGAAGAGTTGTTGACAGCCCTGAAAGAGCAGCCAGATTTGTGGCTCACACCGCTGAACCTCCAGCCAGGCATGGTTGTGTGTGACAATGACAGGAACCTGTGGCGGCTCTGAGGCGAGGTGAACTGACACACGTACCATGCCTGGCCCATGTGCTTAACCTCGTTGTTCAACATTTTCTAAAAAGCTACCTGAAGCTGCTTGTACTAGTACGTCGCCTGTGTGCCAATTTTAAAAAGTCAGCTACATCTTCAGCTGCCCTTGCCATGCTTCAGCAGTGATTGCAGATTCCGGCTCATTGACTGATTTGTGATGTCCCCACGCATTGTAACTCTACACTGCATATGTTGGAAAGGATTTGTGAGCAGAAGCTGGCAGTTGTTGAATACCAGCATCAGCAAGGCCATCATTATTCAGGTTTGACTCCACACATAAGACCTCAGGAGTGGACATGGATGTCATACATATGTAACGTCCTCCAAAACTTTGAGGAGTCCACCAAGATGGTGAGCGGCGATGATGCCATAATTAGCATCACCATCCAGCTCATCTGCTTTCTGAAAAGCTCTCTGCTCACAATGAAAGAGGATGCATTGCAGGCGGAGCATGAGGACATGGAGCAAGGAACTATTCAGGGTGATTACACACAGCCCAGCCTCATGTCATCCCAACATGGATTGCTTGACAATGAGTAAGAGGAGGAGGAGGAAGATCAGGAGCTACCTTCATGCACTATAGATGGTACTACAAACACAACTATCATACCATTTGTTCAGCATAGATGGCCTGAGAACAGGGAGGAAGAGGAGGAGGAAGAGGAGGACACCTTGGTCAGTCGTCCTGTTGGTGAGGACACGGAAGGCTTGCCTGCTACCAGTCTGGCACGCATTGGCTGACTTTATGCTGCGCTGCCTTTCCCATGACCCTCGTATTGTAAAAATATTGGGTAACAGTCATTACTGGTTAGTGACACGTTTAGACCCATGCTACAAGGAGGACTTTCAATCTCTTGTTCCAGAGGCAGACAGGTCTACTAAAATGGTGCAGTACCAGAGGGCCATTGTTGCAGAATTATTAAGAAAATTCCCCTCGCAAAATGCTGGCGGCAGACATAACAGTTAGTTGGACAACCAAGGAGGACAGGCAAGAGAGACACAACTCCAATCCAGCAGGCAGGGGAATACTGGCAAAGTTCTGGGACAATTTTCTCAGACCCTCCCATCGCCCTGGCCCTGAGGCGTGGGGTAATGTCACAAGGAATGCAATGTTTTATATGATGCTAAGGGAGTACCTTGCTGGCTGTAACCAAAAGTCCTCTGCGATTCCTCTCTGCCTTTTAATTATTAGGCATCCAAGCTGGACACATGGCATGAACTTGCTCTCTACACCTTGGTGGTCCTGGCCTGCCCTGCCGCTAGCTTTTTGTCAGTGCGGGTTTTTAGTGCCGCTGATGGAATTATCACAGATAAGCACATTCACCTGTCAACGGAAGATGCAAACAGGCTAAATCTTATAAAAATGAACAAAGGATGGATTGGGCCAGACTTCTCGACACCACAAAATGATGACAGCGAAATGTAACCTCCAATGTAGTGTCTTTTTGGGAGGTGTATTCCCATGCACCTCTTCACACCCACACATGGGTAAAAGCTTCCTGATTTTTGCTATTTGGTGTCCTCCTCCTTCTCCTCATCCTCACCATCCACCACCACTCGATCACCAGGGTGAACGTATTCCTTCATGTTCCAGCCACTCTATTTTTTGGCAAGGGTGTTATGATGTCCATTACCAAATTTCAAAAAATATTTACCACCCAAGGGGAAATGTTTGCCAGCCCATACACTTAGTGTATGGGCATTACAAGTATAGGAGACCCGCTCCTTTACATTGGGCCTCATTTTTAATGAGGCCTTCTTCCACGTCTCATCATCCACTGCCAGTGCCACTAGATCATCAGGGTTAACGTGTTCCGTGCTGCTACAGCCAGTGTCAAATTATTAGCAAGGGTGGGTGGTTACGCTGGGCGTAAAATACTTGTTGAAAAAAAGGTAGAGTTGTACCCCACAGGGGAAATGTTTGCCAGCCCATACATTTAGTGTATGAGCATTACAAGTGTAGGAGACCCGCTCCTTTAAATTGGGCGTAGTTTTCACCAGACCTTCATCCATGTCTCATCATCAACCACCACTAGATCACCAGGGTTATCGTGTTCTGTGCTGCTACTGCCAGTGTCAAATTATTAACAAGGGTGGGTGGTTATGCTGGGTGTAAAATTCTTGTTCAGACAAAGATTGAGGTGTACCCCACAGGGGAAATGTTTGCCAGCCCATACACTTAATGTATGGGCATTACAAGTCTAGGAGACCCGCTCCTTTTTAATGGGACTTTTTTCTATGAGGCCCGCCTCCATGTTTCTTCCAAGGGGGATTGGGGCTATTGGGGTGCATATGACTTGTTAGCAGGGCAGGCCTTGCAGTCAATGCATAAGAAAAGAGTTTGGGAGTACAAAATGAATAATGTGAATTGGATTTTCCAGTCCCCATCCAGTACCTGGGTTCAAAGGCTTATTGGGATGCATATGACTTGGTAGCAGGACAGACCTTGCAGTCAATGCATAAGAAAACAGAATGGGAGTACAACATGAATACTGTGAAGTAGATTTTCCTGTGCCCATCCAGTAAAGGCATATTGGTGTGCATATGACTTGGCAGCAGGGCAGGCCTTGCTGTCAATGCATAAGAAAAAAGTATGGGAGTACAAAATTAATAATGTGAAATGGATTTTCCAGTGGCCATCCAGTACGTGGCTTGAAAAGCTTATTGGGGTGCAGGTAACTTTGGGGCAGGCTAGGCCTTGCATTCAATGCAACATTTTTTCAGGAAGCCCTCCTGTACCTCTTGTGAAGGGGGTATTGGGGTGCATCGTGATTCTTGGCAGCCCATCCACTCACTGCATAGACAATAGCAGCATAGGAGACCCACTGTTTAATAATGACCCTTTCAGAAGATTAATGCTGCCTGATGCCCCTGTAAAAATAGACTCTGTGACTTTAAGAGTCCCTCCTTCATAAATGAATCAATATGTGTCTACTTATGAGTCACACACCACATGGCCAGCTAGGGTTGGTAAATGTTACAATAACATTTCCCAGTGAATGCATTTGTATTGGTTGAAAGCAATGCTAAAGTTGCAAAACTCCTCAAAAATGCTGTGCGTGAACATAGCCCAAGTGGTGGAGGAACATTTTTGTTTTGGGTTAATTATTTTGGCTTAGATAAAAGTCGTTAACCTGGAAAGGATGTTCCTTAAAGGGAATCTATCACCCTTTTTTTTTTACTATCAGCTGCCAGCATTGACATCAGGGGCTTATATACAGCATTCTGTAATGCTGTAGATAAGCCCCCAATGTAACCTGAAAGATAAGAAAAACACGTTAGATTATACTCACCGGAGGGGGTGGTCCGGTCAGATGGGTGTCGTGGTCCGGTCCGGCGCCTCCCATCTTCATGCGATACCATCCTCTTCTTCCCTTCCTGTAGTGGCTCTGGCTCTGGCGCAGGCGCACTGCTCTGCCCTGTTGAGGGCAGAGCAGAATCCTGCAGTGCACAGGCATCGGGAGAGGTCTGGCGCCTGCGCACTACAGTATTCTGCTCTGCCCTCAACAGGGCAGAGCAGTGCGCCTGTGTCAGAGCCATTACAGGAAGGGAAGAAGAGGATGGCATCGTATGAAGATGGGAGGCGTCGGACTGGACCGCGACACCCATCGGACCGGACCGCCCCCTCCGATGAGTATAATCTAACGTGTTTTTCTTATCTTTCAGGTTACATTGTGGGCTTATCTACAGCATTACAGAATGCTGTAGATAAGCCCCTGATGTCAATGCCAGCAGCTGATAGTCCAAAAAAGGGTGACAGATTCCCTTTAACATATTTCCCAGCAAAATCCATTTTGTTTTCGTTTTTGTTGGTTTTTTTGGTGCGCCTGTAAAATGGGCGTGAATCTCTGACATTGTTTAGAGCTGTGACATAGGAGTCAGGAATGCTTCCAGGGGCAGTTGCCATGATGTTCCCCTGTCATTTGAGCAGTGTTTCCATCATTATCAGATGTTTTTAGACCTTAAATGGACCCCCGGGGGGGATCGTTGCAGAAATGCTCGGGTCTCCCATAGTCTTACATTGGGCTCATTGTTCTGTCCGAGTACCCAAGTATTCCAATTTGCTCGACCCGAGCAATGAGCACCCGAGCATTTTAGTGCTCGCTCATCACTAGCTATAAACCATAATCATCAAATTAACAGAAATAATCACTTGAAATAGATCACTCTTCTTTGTGATTTGTAGTTGCCTTTTAATATGACAGATTTCATATTTTTTGTGTTCTGTCCTGAACCAGAAATATGTTTAAATAAAACATGTTGTGTCCCACAAATGGGAACAACCTGTAATGTATATTTCTCTGTGTTTAGATTTTCCTTCAATCAGCAAAATTCCCTGTTGTTGCTAGGTAGAATTAGACTGAGAAAATTGTCCCTATGTCCCTCCTGTAGTTGAGCTCTGTATTAGCTTGCTCCTCCCTTATTCTTCAGTTTAGCCTACAGCAGCCATTACTCAAGACGCATGTGTACTCCCCTGTAAAGATTACTCCCTTTTACCTACTTGCCATTGTAAACTAATACAAGATTTTGGAAGAAAACAGCATTGTCTCTCTTGGTCTTTCTACAGTTGCATTGCCAGTGGAGTTAAAACTACTGAGGACGCCTGGTGATGTGAGTACGAGTTATACAATTATCTAAGAAGCTGATAATTGGCACGCTTGGAACTTGCAGTCATCAGGAAGAGTCAGAAAAAGACAATTACTGGGCCTAGATTTATGGCACTTCCAATATCTTAACCAATCCTAAACACAAGCGGAAGCAAATGCCAAATATTTAGAAATAACTTTACATACTTTATTGAACATATGCCGTACAATACATATTAAAATATGGGGATACAAGTACAAAAAACTGCAAGCACATGGTATTAGAATATCTCACCAGATAAATGCTGTATAGGTTTTATACTCTATATAGAAAATATTTGATAATATGTAAATTACATAGAGCATGATAAATAAATAAAAAAGGGTACTACAAAGGAAAAATTAGCTGGCTCATGAGTCAATTATTCAAGTATCAATCATTGGAGTCAATCCCTTATAGGACCCTAGATACAGTATGTCAAAATTACCTCCTAAAAAATAACAAGCTCATATAGTGGCACTAAAATGCTTGATTAGCTTGTTAATGTCCCTTACTTAAAAAGTGCCAAGGTACTCAGTGTAGGTTCAAATACCAAAGCTAGAGAAGGGTAGTACAGCAATGTGCAAATAGGTGGGTATTTAACTATTTAATGTCACCATCATGTTAAAGTGCCATGTGCTTATTATCTGTTCTATACCAAGGTTGGGGAATCAGTAATGATGCAGTGTGCAATATGCTAGTATTCACATAGAGGCACTTAGATTGTTTTATTAGCTTATTTGTCCCAGGTAATAAAGTGCCAAAGCAGGGGAACAAACAATGTTGCAGTGTGCAAGTAACAGGTATTAACTAGTCATTGTCATCAAATTGCTAACGTGCCTTGAGTTCAATGGAAATTCAATAGCCTAGTTGGAGAACAATAATGCAATGTGCAAATAAGAGGTAGTACAAGAAGGAGAAAAGCTTAGGGAGATAAATAATACATGACCTGTGGGTGCAGCACGGAGCCCGACGCGCATTTCGCGCTAGCTTCTTCCTGGGGAGTTTTCTGTGTGAGGAGTGGTTGTTTGTATGGTCCTTTTATATCATGTATACTCAGTGGTGGCAGTGGCTAGGTTGCGCCACATCTCTCATAGTTGTGGTCTATCTATGATGAATTACAGGCCTCTCTCATCATTTTAAGTGGGAGAACTTGCACAATTGGTGGCTGACTAAGGCTACTTTCACACATCCGTCTTTTTAAATCCGGCATGATGCGACGAAAAGTGTGAAAACCGGATCCGGAATCGGATCCGGTTTGTCACATTGAGCGTAATGATCGCCGCATCGTGCCAGATAGACATGCGGCGCTTCATTTTTTTGCCGCAAACGGCAAACATGAGCCACCCGCCGTCAGCAAAAAACGTTCCCTGCAACGTTTTTTTGCAGCGCCAGAACGACTTTTTACACAGCGCATGCCCGGACCCTGTGAGTGTTAACCCCACAAGTGCCCATCTCTCTCTCTCTCTCGCCTGGACACTTGTGGGGTTAACACTCACAGTGTCTGGGCGAGAGAGAGAGAGATCTCTCTCTCGCCCGGACACTGAGTGTTAACCCCACATGTGTCTCTCTCTCTCCACCCCCCCTCCTCTCCCCTCCCTTTCATGGGCTGTCTCTATCATCCCCCGGTGTATATTCCTCCTGCGGCTCCTTTAAATCGTGTCGGAGCCGTATCAGACGCCGCATACACATCCCGTGTCACCGCTGCAGGCCGGATCCGGCGGCCCGGCTTTTCGCCGCACGCCGCCGGACCCCACACACCGGATGTGTGAAAGTAGCCTAAATACTTTTTTCCCCACTGTATATTTAATAAAGTATGTAATGTCTTTCTAAATATTTGGCAGTTGCTTCCGCTTGTTTGTAGGATTGGCACAAATATGTTTAGCTAGCTGCAGGTAGATAGATGAGTCTTTTTCTGTAATTTTGTGACAATGTAACCTTATTCTTGCTTTCAGCTTCTGTACTTTTTCCCCAACAAGGACACCTCAGTAGGACATTTAGTGCACAGAATTAAGATTTAGGACATGTAAATGTCCTTGGAATCTTGTACTCCTGCTGTTCATTGGCATCTGTGTTCTGTTTGTTTTCCCTATGTGAGTGCAAGTTTCACAGATCCATACATTACAAATGTAAGGTACAAGACTGGCCAGTGATTATTTCCATGTCCTAAAAAACCTTTCTATGGTAGCCCTGAAAGTGCTTTGTGGGGACTTGTTGCTTACGTTTTTCTGCCACAAGTGGTATGATGATATGGGGACCTTAACTTCATGTGACAAATCAGGGAAATCAACAACCATTTTAAAAAGTAATTTAGGCCTCCTTCACACATCCTAGTAATTACTGTACAGGAAAATCCAGTACTGGTGAAATCCGTGGTGCGTGTCCCTGTGCCATCCGTAAGTACATATGTGACATCCGTGTATCCATTTGCTGTCTGTGTTTCCATGTTTCACAGCCGTGTGCCATTCGTGTGACCTGTACCAACACCTAAGAAGAAGCAGTTTTCTCTGTTCCCAGGCATTGGCTGCTGAAGGCAGCTCTAATCATTGTCACCTGGACTCCCTTATATCAGCCCGACAAGGCGACAATGATGAGAGTTGTAATCAGCACATGCTCTGTATCTCCTGTGTAAAATACAATATTAAATTTAAAAAATGGAGTGGGCTCCCTCATAACTTTCATAACCAGCAAAGGGAGAGCCCATGGCTGATGCTAATAATCTGGTAAAAGGGACAATATTCCAAAAGGTTTCCAGGTTATTAGTAATAGCTGACAGCTGTTTGCTTAGCCTTTACTGGTGAATTTACAGAAGACCTCAGAAACCAAGTTACATAGGGTCCCCTATAAATTCAAACCAGCAAAGTCTAAGCAGACAGCTGTGGGATGATATTAATAGCCTGGGACTTAGTCTCCTTCTTCCCACTTGCCCTGTTTCATTGGAAAGTGGGGTAATAGTGATGTCACCTTTGTATTCTCAGGTGACATCAAGCCCAATTACTAGTGTTGGGGGAACCCCTGGATCTTCAAGTCCAGTGGGTTCGGATGAACATCTAAAAAAAAGTTCAGTTAACAGAACAGTACCTGAACCTGAAGCTAGTTATATAACAGCGCAACAAGAACAGTCTCTGATTGGTGGTAAGATTATTACTTCTGGTCAGAGGGATGCAGTTCCCATGCTGTCAGATGACAGCATGAGCTAGCAGCTGTTACCGGCGGTAAAAAGTTTCACAGGCTGTCCCACAACCATTACCCCACTTATCATCACCACAGGGCAAGTGAGAAGAGCAGAAGAAAGCCCCAGTATTGGCGCATCTAATAGTTGCGCCTTTTCTGGAGCTTCTTAAAAAAAATGGTATGGGACCCCTCTATTCTTGATAACCAGCCATGACAAAGCTGACAGCTGAGGGTTGCAGCCCAAAGCTGTCAGTTTTGCCTGCGCTGGTTATCTAAAATAGAACATACCACACATCATTTTGTTACTTATTTATTTAGACATAGGTTGAAGGGAGTAGTACTATCTCATCAGTCAATGCCTGTGACCTGCGCTAAACTTTTTACTGCTGGTCACAGCTGCTGGCTCACACTGTCATCTGACAGTGTGGGAGACAGAGCTCTCTGACCGGTGGTAATAATTGTAAAGCCGATCAGAGCCACCGGTGTTTCTTGCATTGTGATCGTAGCGAAGATATTGCCGCGTTAAACCTCATAACGAGTGATGTTTTCCTTCATGGTCCCAAAAAGTCTCCATTTTATTGGAGTGCTGAACCCAAACCGTCACACGAACTTCCTGGAGAAGTTCATGTTTGGTGTCTGTGCACGAACACTAGCTGTTCAGTACGGACCACCAACTTTACTGCTCAGGTTCGCCAGTTTCTACCCATTACTATCCCCATAAGTAAATTTTGAAATAAACACACAGCAAGAATAAAATCCTTTATTTCAACTAAACGCAGCACCCTGCTTTACACATTTATTTAAAAATAGATTTTAGGCATAAAGATGAGAATAACTATCAAAGCCCATGTCGCCTGAAAAAAACTAAAATAATAAACAACCATGCACTTCATCTATCCGATGTAAAGATAGTCCATACTGTCCCACGCTGTAATCCATCTCTGTGACATCTGGTTTTCAAACTGAATAGCGGCATGGTGTTGCCTGTAATGTGTGGCTCACCGCTGTCTGCCAGCTTCGTGCTTCAGAATAAGGTCTAGCAAACACTATGACCAGCAGGTCTCCAGATATTGACTTTTGTGAGTAGCGCCACACAAAAGAGCAGATCTGGATGCACATATAGTGGACGTGGGGGTATAGAGATAAATTAAGTATTGTAATCTGGAGATAGGATGATACTGCTAGCCGGAGGAGTTACTTGAAGCTACATGCAAGAGTATGATAGAAGTGCTTCATGCAGGAATACCAAATCGGGGTAACATGGAAACCTCTGGCTGTAAGTATAGTGCCTCTGTGTGATTTCTGTGGTAAAATTTTGGCTGTCATTATACTGGCAGTAGGGCCTTGTTCACATTTACGTCACTTGATAAGTGGAAAGGTTTTAAATACAAGAGTTAGGACTGTCCCACGGGGGTTGCCTTGACGTGGCGGGATGGCTTCTACATTATTTTGATCAAAATTATGTTAACTAAATACCCTTATTATTACTATTATTACTACCTTCATGCAATTTTTGCAATATATTTTTTACTTTTTTATTCCAGGATATTTGTTTTGTGTTTTGTTTTTGTTTTTTTCTGGCAGTAGGGGCTTTGCCTGTTGCTACTTTGAAGGGTGTGATGAGGGCAGGATGTCACTACTCATCAAGTGGGGAGTATGGACGTTAGAAACTGATATTCTGGCTGCAAAGTATGACCCGGTGCAAGCAACATGATTATGTGATATCAGCATTTTCAACATGCTTCTGAGGGTCTCCAAAATACTTAAAGTAGCCTTTGGCTTATGCAAGCATGTGATGAGGCAGAAGTTACAGTATATTATTCTCTTCTTTGCTACAGCTTTCAGTGATAATCATGTCCTGGGATATGCTGTTGAAAATGTTAGTAGCCTTCTTGTCAAGCTACTATTCATACCATTTATCTGGTGGCAGACACACAGAAGAGGGCTTCTCTGCAAAAACAGTATATGGGCCTATTTTTTGTGTCTCTGACAATGATGTGTCGGCACCTTTTGCACTTCTGAAATAGGATGCAAATTTTACATCAATCAACTGGGCATATACCCTAGAACTTCTCTGCAGGAGTTTGCTTTTTCTTCTTTAAAGTTGGCCAATCAAAACATGACTGTGCCCACAGAGAAATTCTGTTGTAAATGCCCAATTGGAAATGAGGGGCAAAAAGAAGAGTACAAACTGTTCTAGAATTGGAGAAGCAAAACCAATTGAAAGGAACTTAGCTTAAAATAAAAAAAAATCAGTGAGTGGTACTCTTTAAATGAAAAAAATTGTGCAATGTAAAATAATAAATGTTGTCATGTTAACGACAATGTGGTCACACAGAGGTGGTCAAGTAGAACACAATGTGAAGATAAAACACATTAATTCTACCATTAAATTGATTTCATGCATACAGCATTATTATTATTTTTTCCAATTCACATCTAGCACTTATTCCGAACAAAGATTAAATTGAACGGGCTGTATTCGTTTCTGAAGAAGGCTTTGTTTATTATTAAATCACACAATGAATAGGAGACCCTTGAAGCTTGTAAACTTAACTCGAATACAATCTGTACATACATCTTTGCCCTGCAATTGATTTAACAGCAAGTTGCACATTTATTTTGCTCAGTAGGCTCAAACAGTTCTTTAGAGTCTGAGTCTAAAGATGCTTGGTTTATGTAAATTTATTTATTTTTTCTTATATTATACAGATATTAAAACCTGTGCAGGAATTAATGTTGCTTTTTATTTGTCATTGACCGAAAACATACATTACATGTTGTATTTGTACATACAGTAAAGGTACTGTCACACTTAGCGATGTACCAGCGATCCCGACCAGCGATATGATGCGGTCAGGATCGCTGGTAAGTGGTCGCTAGTGAGCTGCCACACAGGCAGATCTCACCAGCGACATCGCTGGGGACGGGGGTCGCTACTTACCTGTCACACTAGGCGATCCTGACATCCTCCCGCCCGTGTCCACGCTCGTCACTCGCCTCTCCACAGGAAGCACCGCAGGAAGCTGACAACGAGAAGCGGTCCAGGACGTTCTCTCGCGATCAGCGATAACCAGCGGAGGAGCGGCTCGTAGGTAAGTATCAGACACAGCGATGTCGCTAGCAATATTGCTATAACATCACAAGTTATAGCGATATTGCTAGCGATATCGCTTAGTGTGACAGTACCTTAAGTCTAAATTCTTGATGAGGGCGCTAGCCTTAGTTATTTGGGACCTGAGTGGTTGCACGAGCCGCTGGATAGCAGACATCAGTAGGGATGACTACCCTTCTCCCTTTATGTCCCTGTTCACTCCTGTCAGCTTGACAGCCTGTACCAGAGAGGTAGGATGCCTGAACTGCACTGCCAAGCTGAAGATAGTGAATGATACCAAGTAGCTACTCCTTTGTGCATTAAAAGGCTTCTACATGTAGGTGTAATGTGTATGTGTGTATTATTTGTTTCATGTATTAGATGTCATATGTGTCATGTATTTAGAACCAAGAGAAAAATAGCATACGGCCCAACAAGGAATAAGTATAGTAACCTAATGTAAAGGGCTAATCTCTCCCTACAAATCGCCCTACCTGTCAGCGTAGGTTGGCACCCTGGTTGTAGATGTGATGCCACCCCCGCTCAACGTCGGTAGCCCTGAAGACCCCAGTGCGCCCTTAACATACTAGACACTGAAAAAACTCAAATCACAGATATGCATAGAAAGTTTTTCATACAAGGTACCCCTAGTATAAAGACCAAATGTTCTCATAGGAGGGTGGATAAATATCACAAAATCTTACATTGCTATAGGCCATCTAAACGGGATGTAGTCGAAGTGTGCAATCATATAAATAACTGTTGGTTAAGGCTGGTTTCACATTAGCGTTAAAACAACGCTGCGCACTGCGTCGGTAAGCCCCGCCCCGATCCGGCTCCCTGCCCTCCCCATCCGGGATCACCGCCTACTTTCGCATTTGCACGCATGCGATCGGCGCACCCTATCTTTAGCATAGGGTGCGCAGATCATGCGCTGCCAGTGTGAAAGTAGCGTGCTGCACACTTTTGATGGAACGCCATGCGTGCCGAAATGCAACATGCTGCATTTCGGCGTGCACGGCGCACCGTCAAAAGTGCGCAGCACGCTACTTTCACACTGGCAGTGCATGATCTGCGCACCCTATACTAAAGATAGGGTGCGCCGATCGCATACGTGCAAATGCGATAGTAGGCGGTGATCCCGGATGGGGAGGGCAGGGAGCCGGATCGGGGCGGGGCTTACCGACGCAGTGCGCAGCGTTGTTTTAACGCTAATGTGAAACCAGCCTATCATCAGTGATGTAACAAAAAAAGGACTTGTATAAATGGTCTAGTTAGATAATAAGTCCTATTTGTCTGAAGATTTGGCCCACTTCTAGCTGAAGTACAAATAACCATTAGATTAGCAGGGAAATAGATGTTTTCCAGGGATCAATGCGGTAGCAATCCAATAACCCTATAGCATAAGCACAAAAAATGGTTCCCTCTTTTTCCCAAACATAGAACAGCAATAATGTGGGTACAATGATAGAAATAAACATCAAATAGCCATAAAGAGGTATCCCACAAAGTTGTAGTACTTATCAGCCATTAGCTCCCTCTTGTTGCCGACGTGTTTCCACCTTAAGAGATGCAAGGGTTCATCAGAGGATCCAGGTTTGAAGGCTTCAATGTCCGTCCTTGGCCGACATCAATGCTGTGTGCGGTATATGTGTCGCGTACAGTGGATAATATATCTATGTCATGAATTATATATAACACATACAGTAGTGTATGTACAGTACAGTAGTGTGCAAAACTTTTAGGCAGATGTGAAAAAAATGCTGCAAAGTAAGAATGTTTCTCAAAAAAAGAAGTGGCAATAGTTTATTATTATCAATTAACAAAATGTTAAGTGAATGAACAAAAGGGAAATTTAAATCAAATCAGTATTTGGCTTGACCACCCTTTTCAAACCAGCATCAATTATTTCAGGTACACTTGCACAGAGTCAGCATAGACAGATTATAATTAGGACAATCTGGGCTACTGCCCTGTGCCCAAGTGTAGTGACTCGGTCCAGATTGGGTATGTCCCTTTAAGTAACCCTGGACCGTGAGTAGCTTTTGTACACTTCAACTCACCCCTAAGTTATCCTTTTACTGTTATATGGTTTAAATGAATCCATTACTCACTAATCTCATATATTCATTATTTATATATTAATCTCACAATGTGAAGTCTGACACCAGAATTGAGAGTTATCCTATTGGTCGGTGACCCTGTCACTAAGGCTCAGTGGGAGGAGCTACCTCCAGTCTTTGTGGAGACAAGACAGGGTTCTGGAAGATTCCCTGAGGAGTCTGGTTCAAGATGTAACCCAGAGCAGACCTCATGTGAGGTGTCTCCTGACCCCCCTCCAGGCTCCAAGCCTGGAGGTTCATCCTTTTCTTCATCTCAAGACTTACACAGTCAGGCCTAATGCCTTGGATCCTCCTCTGACTTCTACTGCCAAGATGGCTGAAGACTTTTAACCTTTTTTTAACCCTGGATCCCTGCTATCTGGTTTAAGGCATGCTTCTACAGCATTAGGTCGCTCTAAAGTGTGCAGAAGAACCTATTGCTCTGCATGTTGAGGAAATTGAGGGTCCCTCCGCCTCATCGCAAATTATCTGTTATTTACTTCAAGTATATTTCTGCACATACTGTGACCAGCTGAGGAAATGAATACCGGATTTCAGGTCTGTACATATTGCCATATATTCCCTCTTCTGCCTTTATGCTACCAAGAGACTTTGCGTTTCTCATAATTAGCTGCAAGTACTGCTCCTAACTAATACAGGTTCTTAAAGCTCCCGAACCTCAATTCTGTGTCAGAATCCAATCCTGAACTGTACTGGTCATGGATTCCTCACGTGAACTGTTACCATAACTCCATGTTATTTCTCCCAGTTCTGCTGAAGTAAAGCAGCTGTTATCCCCAAGACCTGTTGTCTGTGGTTATTCAATCGACTGTGGACACTGCGTTGGGGTGGATATCAGTGAACGGAATGGCCCCATACCAGGGCTGTTGCACAAGTATCCGGGGACCAGATTGCCCTCATTATAATGTTTTGTGCCCCACCATCAGCGGCACATATCTAGCTCGAGGTCACTTTCTTGAAGCTATGCTGCCAGAAGTATACAATGGCTGCGCAACTCCAGTGGAGCTCCCGTCAACTTTTTTGTGATGTGCCTTAGGTGGCACCATCATTCCTGGATATACATGCCGGCCACTAGAAAAAGCTGAACTGCAAAAGATTGTAAGGAGAGGTAAGTATTAGGCTGGAGTCACACTAACCTGCGCAAAATACGGTCCGTAGTTTACTTGCGTAATACGGATGAATACGGTCATCCGTAAGCAAGGTGAGGTCGCGTATTTTGCGCATGTCTGCATCCGTATGTAATCCGTGTGGCATCCGTATGCAATCCATATGGCGAGATTTTCTCGCAGCCTTGCAAAATGGACATTTAACGGTTTTGAGGCCTGCAAACAATTTAAATCATTAGCCTGCACCCTATTTAGACACTCAGAAACAGGTGGCTGCCTACATTCTGTCCATTTGTCACCTTGCTTTCACGAGGTGTGTTGGTGTTCTTTGTGCAGCATGGCAGAGGGTCTGAGATTCAATACAACTGAGCAGGTTCTCTTTACCTGGCTTTTGTCACGGCGCTTTGAGCAACCATATCCTGTGATAGTGGATCCGCGGAGGAGACGCATGTGGGTACATCCACTTTTGAGGCAACGACTCACAAGAGGTCATTTTCACCGCCTCTATTCTTCTCTGCGGGAGCATCCGGAGAAATTTTACCAGTACTGTCGCATGAGCATTTCCCCATTTGATCGACTCTTGGAGACAGTGCGCCCTGGGATAACCTTTCAGGACACAAGGATGCGCAAAGCGATATCTGCAGAGGAGCGACTTCTACTCACAATACGGTATGTACTACACAACCACATTCTCTATGTTCATAATGTGTGTGCTAAATTATGTTTTTTGGCCTTCTTGGACAAAGTTTAATGCCCTCAGCTTACTCCAAATATGTTTGACCTGACACACCAGAATGTTACATCTAATATGTCCTGCATATCACTTAGTCATTGTGCCACCAAATATGTGTGTGTTATTCTCTCTCATTTCTTACCAAGTTTGGTCGGCATGTAACTGATTTTTTTTTACTTTAGCCATTCTAAACTTTACTATTTCTGTTGTTCTACAGCTTCCTGTCCACTGGCCTGTCTTATGCCGCCCTCCACCATGAGTTTCTCATTGGAAAGTCAACCATTTCAGGCATAGTGAGGTCTACATGTGCAGAAATCTGGACAAGACTCCATCAAGTGGTCATGCCCGAGCCCAGGATGGAAGACTGGTTAAGGATATCAAGGGACTTTGAGGAGGACTGCCAGTTTCCAAATTGTATTGGGGCCCTAGATGGCAAACATATCAGGGTGCGTAAGCCGCCGAACTCTGGCTCCCAATTCTTCAATTATAAACAATACTTTTCTGTTGTATTATTGGCTCTGGTAGACCCTCAATACAAGTTTATAATTGTTGACATTGGGGCCTATGGAAGGACGGGAGACTCTAGAGTCTTCAATACTTCCATAATGGCTCGGCGGCTACGCACCAACCAGTTGGATCTACCACCACCACGCCAGCTACCAGGCTCCCCCGAACAATCAGTCCCTTATGTCATTGCGACAGATGAGGCCTTTCAGTTATCGCGCAATGTCATGAGGCCATATCCCCGGCGCAACCTTCACCACAGGCGCAGAATTTTTAACTTGCGCCTATCACGTGCTAGGTGACTGGTGGAGTGTTCCTTTGGGATTCTTGTGCCAAATGGCGGGTACTCCAGTCTGCCATTCAGTTGAGTGAGCAAAATGTGAATGAAGTTGTGAAAGCCTGTGTTGTTCTGCATAACTTCACCAGGATACATGATTGTTCCTCCTCTGATGGTGTTGTGCATAGGCCGGACAATGTGCGCAGGGTGTGGCCACCTATGAACCCTCAACGTAGACCGCTCTCTGGCCTAAAAGTGCGTGATATTTTCACTAATTACTTTATCTCACCAGAGGGGGCAACTTCTTGGCAAGAGCATGCTGTGTCTATGTTATAATTTGTTTCTTTAATTGTGTCTAAATATATATTACTCAAGCCCTTATGATTCTATGAGTGTTTCATTGCATTGGTTGGTGTCTGTTAGTATGTTGTGAGGGATTGTGAAAAATCACACAGAGACGTTAACTAGAGTAGACAAATTTTTAGTTTTGCCTTTTTTTTTTGTTTTGCTTAAAGGCAAACATAATATTGCCATAAGAAAAATTTGGCAATGGCCAAAATGACCCTTTGTGCCTTCTTTAACTTGTTGTAAAATTAACATTACATAACAAAACAGCAACAAAGATTAGGCAATAACAACATTGCTGCATGACTAGATTAAACTAGATTTGCCAACAAAAGGTGAGCTCCATCACCAAAATAAAGGCTACAAGATAACACTCACATTTCCTCATAATGTTATCGAATCATAGAAAGATTCCAACATGACAGGCAAGGCTACCTCACAGCTTTCACACAGATATTTCCTGTCTGTAGAACAGAGAATATTTAAGCATGCTATACTGGAAAGGATGAAAATACAAAACTCACTTGTTAAGACATAGAGAGAGCGTGATATTCTGAATGCTGGTCGCCTTGAATTTTTTTACTAGAGATTGCTAACAAAAAAGGTGACTACTTAACTAAGGCGAACACGCCTTTCCTAGGCGTTAACAAGTGAGTAGTGTATTTTCATCCTTTCATTTTACAGTATAGCGCATTTAAAAATTCTCTTTTCTACACACATGTAATATCTGTCTGAAAGGCGTGAGGTAGCGTTGCCTGTCATGATGGATTGTTTCATATGTTTGGAAAACATTGTTTAAAAATGTGAATGTTAAATTATGTTCTAAATGTTGGTGATGGAGAACACCTGTTTTTTCATGTCTATTAGGAGCACCAGTTAAAACTCACTGGACAACTCCACCCATCAGACTCATAAATCCTCATAGGTTGGGGAAGGGGAACGTGGAAGAACAGCCTGTGGGTGCTGCTGGACATTTTGGCCAACATCGCATTGTGTGGGGCCATACTGTTGCCCATGATGCTGGAATTGTCCTGCCTCCTGGGACTGTTGGGGATACTGGCCAGAGTAATGATGATGGTGAGGGGCTTCTTGTTGGCTCTGGTAGGCACGTGGCTCATACCCACCAAGATAGCCAGATCGTCCCCAACCAGATTGGGACCAGCCTCCAACACTGGGTGGGTACAAGTGGCCATATTGGTGGGGTTGGCTTGAGGAAGACATTTGGGGCTGCGGAATAGAAGGTTGGGTAGGGGGAGGAAGGGGTTGAGGTGTTGGCCCACGTATTAGGGGATGTTCGGACCCTGCTTGAGCAAGCATCTATGTGGATGGTCTCATGCGCATTAAATTTCGTGGTGAGAGCTGCCACCTCTCCAGAAATTCAAATACCTCATATGGGGTATTGGGGGGGTGCTTGCATCAAGCAGGATCTGAATACATCCCCTAATACGGAGCCGGACCTCACGGGTAAGGGCACGGAGATAAAGGGTGAGGCTACGTGCATAGGCCTCCTCCCCATCATCTGTAGTTACTCTAGACAAATAATTGAGCACCCCTGTGTCCACATTGGTCCTGCTCTCTTGAATAGTGACCTGGCGCCTTCTTCTTGTTCGCCGTGATGTTAGAGCGGCCTGTGGAGAGGACCTGATCTGGGCAGTTGGGCTGCTGCCCAAGTTGCTCGGCTCTTCCAGGATGGGTGATGTGGCAGCAGCAGACCGTCCTGGTGGTGTTGTGTGTAGGCCAGCCATTGTGTTGTCTTGTGATGCCTAATCTTCAGCCATCCTTCTTGTAGGGGGAGAAGATGGGCCAGCCACCTCATCCCCTACAGGATCTATAATGGGCTCTGCCTCTGAGGCCGTTCCTCGATCTGTATGGTTGGATTGAGTTCTGTTATGAAATAAAACAGAGGCAAAAATACATCAATATTTTTGTCCCTGTAAAGTATTTGTGTAATGTATTTGTGTAATGTGGTGTGAGGTATGTACTTACGGTCTCAGATCCAGAATTGGGGCGAGGAAGTTCAGCCGGTCATAGAATATGTATTTTCGTTTGACATATCCAGCATCCCCACTCCTGGACCGCTGCTGGCGTTCCCAGCGGAACTGGTCCCGGATGCTTCGCCAGCGTTTCATCACATCTTCCACTGCAATCTGAGAGGAAATATTGTCAAAATCACATATTTGAGAGGTCACATTTTCTAAGTGTAGTCTAGGCATGGGGCCTTCTGGGGTGTGCGTTCTACCCATGGTGGCATATGTAATTGGGCAGATACACAGGGTCTCATTAGCTACACTTAAACTAATTTTATTGGCTAGGAGGATGAGGAGCTTGTGGCCTAACCCCAAATTATGGCTGTGTGAAACCACGTGTCACATCGAAATGTAACGGCCTCATGAGGCTAATAAAAGTACATGCACAGGAAGGGGGGTGCTGATTCTAGATTCATTTTTTTGCGCGCGCTAAGGTTAATGATGTTTTTATGGTTGCACTTACGAATTTTATGCTGCTCATCACGTGGTCTGTCACCAAAGTCATGGTACATCTGGCGACAGATGCGCCTCTATGACGCCTCCTTTCTTGTCCGGTTAGCATAATTTGCATCGCGTGGGTCCCATATTTCGGGACGCTCCTGCACCAGCACAATTAGCATCTCAACATTAATGTGTGTGGACGCCATGCTGCTGCTGTACTCCATAGAGGCGTACTTCCTGGATGTCTGGAGTGCTTTTTGAGCTCATTTGCATGTCTAGGCTTCCTGATGATGGATTGGCCCATTTCCTTTCACCAGCCAAAAGACCTGCGTATTGCTCGCAGGTCACACGTGTGTTCCGTGTGTAATCCGTATTTTTTGTGCACCCATTGACTTGCATTGGCGTACTACGGACGTAGTACGCTGACAATCGCAGAATGCTGCGATTGGCACGGAGCGTAGGATACAGATGAGAAATATACGCCTGGTGCGAGTGACCCCATAGAGAATCATTTGTCTGTGTCTAATGCGTGCTTTTAGCGCCTCTCACTCACCCGTATTCCTCGCCAGTGTGACTCCGGCCTTAAAAAAAATTTTTTTCAGTAAAATAAGTGAAATGGGGGTGGAAGAGAGGAAACTATAATTCATTGAGGGTGGGGTTGGGAGAGTAATTATAATGAATTCAGGTTGGAAAAGGGAGAGACAAAATTATAATGAATTGAAGTGTGAGAGATGATATTATATCATAATGAATTGTGGATGTGGGGTGGGAGACATGAAACTATAATGAGAGAGGACATGACAATTAATTTGGGGAGAAGGGCATGTAGATATAATGAATTGGAGGAGCATGTAATTATAATGAAACAGGGGAGCCAGAAGCGAACAGTGGTGGGGGTTTGAGGACACAGAACAGTGACTGGTAATGCATTAAGAGAAAGCGTAATTTATACGGTTATTTTGTGGGGAAGAAATGAATGGACTTTTCTGAAAGTGGTGACACCACATATGTGTATTTTTTATTACTTAATTTCGTTTTTATGTTTTTTTTATATTTTTAAAAATGTATTATTACTTTTCACTGTTACCAATAGCTAGAGACGAGTGACCTTGTTCGGAAATGGTTCGCCAATCTCAAATTCGGCATGAGCCTTGCACATTCCGATTAGTGTTTGGATTCCCAAGCATTTTCCTCAAATTCGGCCAAAGTTTTGTAAATGATCGAGTTTCCACTAATGCTTTTGTTAGGATTTTGGCTAGAATATTGGTGCTGTATGATGAGTGGGAGGGACATGTTTGATGAGGAGTAAGTCGGAGGAGTGGTGGACTGCTATTCTTCTTTTTTTTTTTTATTAACTTAATGTGTGGAGATTCCGGCAGCCAATCAGGGAGCAGAAACCATTCACAACGTCCAGACACAAGGACTTGTGTCATTGGCTGCCGAAGTCAAGTGTCCCTCTCCATATAAAAAGCAGACATATGGCTTCAGCTCCATTTTGTGAGTGTAACAGCGTAGTGAGGCTGTTGCTGCAAGTAGTCAGATAGTTAGCTAGGAGGTTTATTCTCAGCTTGTTGAGATAGGATTCAGTGTCAAATCGTCCATCCAACATATAGACCTGGATTGCTAATTCTATCGTTCAGCCACAAGTCACCACTTCAGCATATATCCACAGTGCTGCTGATTCTGAGCTAAAGTGACCAGTTGCCACTTCAGCATATAAATCCTAGTGCTGTTGATTCTGTGGTACAGCGAATAGTTGCCACTTCAGTATATAAATCCATTGTGCTGCTGATTCTGTGGTACAGCGACCAGTTGCCATTTCAGAATATAAATCCTTTGTGCTAATTGTGTGGTCCCGCCACCAGTCCTCATTTCAGCATATAAATCCTTTGTGCTAATTGTGTGGTCCCGCCACCGGTCCTCATTACAGCATATAAATCCTTTGTGCTAATTGTGTGGTCCAGCTACAAGTCTACATTTCAGCATCTAAATACTTTGTGTCAGAGGCGTATCTAGGCTTTCTGGCACCTGGGGCAAGAATTCGGTTCGGCGCCCCCCCCCCCCCGCCCAAGTACATATGCGACTTGCACACTTAGCCATGTACCTGCGAGCTGCTCCTCCTAATGCTCTCAATGTTCAGTAAAAAACTGAGAGAAGCAGGAAGAGAAGCTCGTTGTCACAGGACCATACCTATGCAAATCGCATATGAGTGAAGTGTCCATGTGATGACTACGGCAACCTGCAGAGCTGAATCCTGACATTGCAGCTTCTGAATTCTCACAACAAATGCACTGCACACTTTTAGGATTCTCCCTTGCCGATGTACAGCCATGTCAGCACAAGCATGTGATTTATATACTTCTGGCCACATTCCGACTAGACGTGCCCAGCCTCGCTCTGTTCATTTTCATTGAGTGAGGCCACACATGTCTAGTCAGCATGTGACCGCATGTATGTAAATTACCGGCATGAGAGAATCCTAACAGCGTTCAGTGAGCACTGTGAGAATTCAGAAGTCTGCAATCACATAGAATGTCTGCAGACTCAGCACAAACCTGGACAACCCCTATAATGCTCCTAACAAAAACATGAGAATTAGTCAGTATCACAAATAACATTTACATCCAGGTACCTTATAGATGACGTCGTCTCTGCAGTCAGTCACCTTTTCTTCTAGACCCCATGATGAGTTTTCTCATCCACATCTCGTCTCTGTAGACATCCATCTTCTCCGGTCTTCTGCAGCAAATCTCCACACGACGCCCTTAAAGATAGAAGTGTCATTATAATGCTCCTAAATAAAAATATCTGCAATATACTGTCTCCTCACACTATTCCCCTCTAGCTTCCCACCTGTTCACCATACTGTCTCCTCATATATTTACCCCCTCACTCTCTATACTGTCTGCTCACACATATCCCAGACTACCCATACTGTGTCTACTTACATTAACCCATTCGCTCCCCATACTGTCTGCACCAATCCCCCATACTGTTTCCTCATACATACTCTTTATTTTGTGTCCTCAAATCTCCCCACACATTAAATCCCCCATCCCCAATCCCCCACATACATTAAGCACCCCCATCCCCATTCCAAATCCCCCCCACACATTAACACAATCCCCACTCATTAACCCCCATCAGCACTCCAAATACCCCCACACATTAACCCCAACCCCACTCATTAACCCCCGCACACATTAACCCAATCCCCACTCATTAACCCCATCACATTAAATAACCCCCATCTCCACTCCAAATCCCCCCACACATTAACCCCATGGCATCCCCACTCATTAACCCCCACACACATTAACCCCCATCCCCACTCTAAATACCCACACACATTAACCGCCATCCCCTCTACAAATCCCCCCCATCTCCACTCATTAACACCCCCCCATCTCCCATCTTCGGTGGTTTCTTCAGCTCCACAGAGGAGCACACTTACCACCAGCGTTTGCTTTGGCGCCGGGGAGTGACGTCAGCAGCGTGATCACATGACCTGATCACGCTGCTGACGTCGCTCTGGCCCGGCGGTCAGAGCTTCAATTGTACTGGCGTCTGTATAGACGCCAGTACAATTGCTCCCTGGGAGCCGGCACGGCCTCCTTCTCTGCGCCGGCTGTCAGTTTGACAGCTGACACAGAGAACCGCCGACTCTCAGGCGGGGGGCGGCAGAACGCAGCCTCCAGGGAGGACACTGCGGACCGCTGCATTAGGCGGCCCGACTGCGCCCCCCTGCTGGCTGCGCCCGGGGCAACTGCCCCGGCTGCCCCCCCCTAGATACGCCACTGCTTTGTGTTAATTGTGAGGTCCAGCCACTGGTCCACATTTTAACATATAAATCTTTTGTGCTAATTCTGTGGTCCAGCCACACTATCTCAGCAAATAAATACTAATTGTTAATTTAGTGACAGGTGACTGACAGGGTTGTGAAACAGGGTTATGAAACAGCTGGTTAACAGAAGGGAAGGGTACATCCAACATGAATGGGGAAAAAGCAAGGTTATGGTGGAATGGGGAATAGATGAGCTGTTTGAAGGGTAGGTGGGAATTTACTGAAAGCTCCAAACAAACATCTGTGTTTGCCTATCCAAAGACAACTGGCAACTTCTGTTACTCGATGGGCTACCTAACTCCCTTTTATTGGCAGCAGCACAGTGGTATTCCTTGTAGATAATTTTTTGTAATGTGGAGACTCCAATTTGGGTCTCCATCTGGTGGGTTGCCTGAAAGGAAAGGGGTCTCATAGCCCCAGGCCTACACCTGTCATTCATCCCCCTCTTACTGATCAATTTGTAAGCTAGGCCCTGTCCCATCCATCTATACTGTGCCGTTATAACATTTCTACTGTGGGTTAATTAATACCACTTTTCCTGGTGTCTGACCCTAATTTTTTTTAAATGTTTGGACTCCAAGTTCGGTCTCCTTTATGTGCGTTGCATGAGCTTGGCAATGCTCCCAGCACAGCAAGCCTATACTGATCCATCACCCACCTCTTAATTTCAACTTAAATTCAAAGCTGTAAATGCTGGCCCACATCCTGTTTCATTAGTGGCCCATGCCTGACTGCTGCACCATTGTAAAATTTCTACTGTGGGTCAATTAATTCTATTTTTCCTGGTGTCTGCCACTGATTTTTGGAAATGTTTGAACGCCAAGTTGGGACTCCTTCATGTGTGTTGCCTGAATTTTGCGGGGTTCTCAGAGCAGCAGGCCTTCACCTGACACTCATCTACCTGTTACTGATCAATGTTTAAGCTAGAATTGCTGGTCCAAGCACTGTCCCATGCATCCATGCTTTTAAATTATACTATTTCTACTCTGAGTCCACTTTCATGGTGTTTGCCCCCATTTTGAGCTGTTTTGTCAGCCCCCCTGAAGGTGTTGTCTATGTGTTTGTTTTTGCATCCCCATGAATTAAATGGGGTTCCGATAAGTGAATTGCTCGACGAACATCAGAAAGGTTGCCGATCCAAGCGAAGCCAAACCTTAAAACCTTAAAAGTTTTGCTAATCTCTATTAATAGCCCATTTAGGGGACTTAAAGATACAATCATATGTTCACTAGTGCCATTTTTACAGCCAGGCCACAGGCAGAGTTTCAAATGACAAGCATGGAAGTCTTCAATAGACCCCCCCAGTTGTCATAGCAACCCATTGGAGACCTGCCATCATGCTTAAGAGCTATATATTAATGGTGGGTGCGCGTCTATATTCAACAATGCAGTGTGGGGGATTTTCTATTCAGGAAACATGTGTACATGTATGTGACTTTTTTTATTTTCAGGTGTGTAATGATCAGTGCAGTAAATGCGGAGGAAGTTGACATGAATGTTTGAGAAAAGATGAAGAAGAATAAGGCTGTAATCAGAGGAGATGTTCCTTGGTAACTTACTGGATGTACAAATTTACTCTGTGAAGGGTTACTGTATTGGAATACTGTATAGGGGTATGTTTACGTGGACAGACCGGCGGCACTAAACGACCATCAATAGGTAAACTAATAAGAATCAGAAGTTGCTTACTGCTGTCTGACTGCTTAAACAGGATATTAAATTATGTGCACTGACTCTGAGCTATCCCATATTACATACCATCCCCTGTTGTTATATATAGTGTTGTCCCTAATTACATAGCACTCCCTTTTGTTATATATACCTTTGTCACGTATTATACAGAGTCCTCTGGTAATATATAGCACTGTTTCTTATTACATGGTATCCTCTATTATGTACATAAGGGAACAAAAATTTGCACGCTGTGTGCGCCACTGTCTAAGTCCTTTTGCGTTAGCTGATGTGCACCAGAACACCTGTGTTTTAATCACATGACCTATCACATGATCTCTCATGGGATACATTGAGTGCTGGGGAAGGCACATCCTCTAAACTGCCCAGGGCCTTGGCTGCACTTCATCTGCCCCTGAGAATTATGGATATTGTATGACTATAGTCAGGTGTATAAGTAACCAATTATACCAAACATGTGATGTGGTTCATCAATTTCATAAGTTGAACACTGCTATGACCTGAAACAGAAACAGCTGTGTAGGCGGCTAAAGACTGAGTTAAGAGCATCGAAACTCTTCTACAGAGGTGAGTTTGTGGAGGACAGTTTCATGTCACAGGTTATACACCATGGCAAGACTGAGCACATCAAATAGACATAATGTAGTTATACAACATCAGCAAAATATCTCTCAGACAAAGACTTAAAACTAGCCTGGGGTTTCAAGATGTGTTATTCTAGTTCTTTTGAAGAAACTCCAAAAAATGCACAACACTGCAGACAACAGATGCAAAGTATGCCAAGTAAATCTAGAGTAGTATATGAGAGATTCATCATGCTTATTTCCAATGCATCACATGCCAATACTATGCAAATCATTTCCATGTTGTAGGCATGGCTTTTTGGCTACAATTATTCCATGAGGATCACCTCTGGTCAGACTATTGCAAATAGTAGCTCGGCTGGTTGCTGCCATTTCGGAGTGGATGGTACTGCTGGACATCTGATCTTGAAAGGAAGTAAGCATGAGGTATCTTTATTATCCCAAATCCATAACTTTTTTCAAGTGTACCTAAAAGAATTAATGTTGTTTTAAAGAAAAGGGAAGGACTGATGACAACCATTGATTTGATTTTTATTTCTCCTCTTTTTCACACCTGCCTAAAACTTTTGCACACTACTGTATATATACCACAAGCATTATATATACATATATATAAAAATATATATATCGTATATACTCGAGTATAAGCCGACCCGAGTATAAGCTGAGGCCCCCTAATTTTACAAGAAAAAAATGGGAAAGCTTATTGGGAAATGCAGCAGCTACTGGTAAATTTCAAAAATAAAAATAGATATCAATAAAAGTAAAATTAATTGAGACATCAGTAGGTTAAATGTTTTGAATATCCATATTGAATCAGGAGCCCCATATAATGATCCATAAAGTTCATGATGGGCCCCATAGGATGCTCCATAAAGTTCATGATGGGTCCCATAAGATGCTCCATACAAAATATGCCCTATATAATGCTGCACAAAGGTTAATAATGGCCCCATAAGATGCTCCATATTAAAATATGCCCCATATAATGGTGCACAAAGGTTAATGATGGCCCCATAAGATGCTCTATATTAATATATGCCCCATATAATGCTGCATAAAAGGTTAATGATGGCCCCATAAGATGATCCATAGAATAATATGCCCCATATAATGCTCCATAAAGGTTGGTGGCCCCATAAGATGCTCCATAGAATAATATGCCCCATATAATGTGCCTCAAAAGTTGATGGCCCCACAAGATGTTCCATATAATAATATGCCCCATATGCTGCTGCGATTAAAAAAATTACATATTCACCTCTCGTCGTTGGGGGCCAGGTGCCGGTGTCCTGAGCAGGTGGGGACACTGGCGCTCTATGGGGGCCAGGTGCCGGTGTCACCGCTCGCTCAGACCCCAGGTAATTGCGATATTCACCTGTCCCCATTCCCGCCGCATGCCGCTGTGTCTTCCAGGTCTCTGCAGTGACTGTTCAGGCAGAGGGCACACACTAAACACGTCATCATGCCCTCTGGCCTGAATGTCATAGCCAGAGGACGTGGAAGACACAGCCCGGCAGTGGAATGGGGACAGGTGAATATCGCATGGCTTACCCTCCCCCATCATACTCACCATCCTGGCACAATCTCTGCACTTCCCTGCATCTCCGTCATCTCGGGGCCGGCAGCTCCTTCCAGTGCTGAGTGGTTACATGGAACCGCTCATTAAAGTAATGAGTATGCGCTCCACACCTATGGGAGTGGAATCACGTGCATATTCATTACTTTAATGAGCAGTACCACGTGACTGGAAGAGCTGCCGGTGCCAGAGACCATTGGAGAAGCAGGGAAGTGCAGAGACTGCGCCAGGAGGGGGTATGATTTGACAGCCGCCGGCTCCTGCCGCTCCCCCTCCCCTGCTGACTGCCTGGGACAATGACTTGAGTATAAGCCGAGAGGGGCACTTTCAGCCTAAAATATTGGGCTGAAATTCTCAGCTTATACTCGAGTATATATGGTATATATACAGCTCTGGCAAAAATTAAGAGACCACCACTTCAAAACCCTGTCATGGGCAGCCCATTCTCCAGACCTGAACCCCATTGAAAACTTCTGGAATCTCAAGAGGATGATGGATAGTCTCAAATCATCACACAAAGAGGAACTGCTTACATTTTTGCACCAGGAGCAGTGTGAAAGATTGGTGGCAAGCATGCCAAGATGCATGAAAGTTGTTTTTAAAAATCATGGTTATTCCACAAAATATTGATTTCTGAACTCTTCCTGAGTTTAAAAATTAGTATTGTTGTTTCTAAATGATTATGAACTTGTTTTATTTGCATTATTTGAGGTCTGAAAGCACTGTTTGTTTTTTTTTATTTATGACCAATTCTCCTTTTCAGAAAAAAAAGCTAAATTTATTGCTTGGAAATTCGGAGATTTGTTGTCAGAAGTTTATAGACTAAAAGAACAATTTACATTTTACTCAAAAATATACCTATAAAGAGAAAAATCAGACAAACTGAACATTTGGAAGTGGTCTCTCAATTTTTGCCAGAGCTGTATACAGTATATATATATATTTTAGATGTAACATTTGTTGCTAATATTGATGAAAATAGGGTATTGGTACTTCCTTACTGAAAACCAACTGCTTCAAACAGTATACTGGCAGCTACATCTTGCCATCCCCAAAATGTCATCATAAACTTACCTGTTGGTGAGCTCATCAGGATTAAACGCAATAGTTCTGATGACGCTACATATATAAGTGAGAGTAAAAAAGTTTGTAGCAGATTACAAAATCATGGTTACCCCAAGTGGTGTTTCGAAAGAGCCCAATCTATTGTTGGTAACATCAGCAGAGATTCTTTACTTCAACATAAATGTAAGGAAAATTAAACCAAAAATAATATCATTACATTCACCACGGGGTACAGCCCACAATTCAATCAGATCACTAATATCATACGGAAATATTTACCTATTTTACAACAAGATATAATTCTCAGAAAGATCTTGGACAATTACATAGTCCGATTTGTGCCAAAAAGAGCGACTACATTAAAAAACCTTTTGTCTCCTAGCTTATTTGTGGACTTAGAACGAGATCAAAAGAAAAACTGGCTCAGTACCGTCGGTTTCCACAAATGTGGAGCTAATGTGTGCAAATGTTGCCAATATGCCACAAAAGATAAAAAATTTGTCTCCTTTAAAAATAGAAAAGAGTTTCCAATACGCAGTTTTATAAATTGTAATACTGATAATGTCATTTATCTAATTCAATGTAATATTTGTCAACTTCAATATGTAGGTTGTACTATGAACCCTCTGAAAAAATGTATCGGTAAACACTTGTCCGATGCGGTTAACTTACCGCTGGCAGGTTACTCTGCAGTTTCTTGTCATTTTGCTAACAAACATAAAGGAGATCTAAAATCTTTCTCCTTTAAAGGAATAGAGAAAGTGTCCAAACCCACAAACCCACTGGGGGGGGTGCAGTTTACATGAAAAAATCCTGGCAAGGGAAAGTAAGTGGATTTTTTTACTGGAAACTCGAGTGCAGTGCGGTTTGAATAGCTGCATGGACTTGATAACGCAATATTAAACATAAATGGTGATACTACAATAATGGTTTCACAGTAACAGTAATTGATCCAGTATCAAATAATTCCAATATTAACTATTCTTGTGCTGTGGAATATCTGAATGTTTCATATAAATTTCTGTATCTTATAGGTATCGATTGATTTTATTTGTTTTTAATATTGATTTTAATTATTTGTTCTTTTCATGTTAGTGAAGTCCTTGGGGATGGAACAACACCGCAAAGGGTTTCTGCTGGTTATAGGGTTAATTTGGCTGAACTAAATCCACTTGGAATCTCCTATACACACCAGCTAGTTTCTAGAAAGGGTAACACCCAGAAATTCAGTGGTATTTTTCCCTGGCTTCATACTATATATGCGGTTTTGATTCATTCCTCACTTGGACCTGGAGGAAGACACATTTAGTGTTGAATCATGTCGTGCAAAAGGGATTGACTATATGCAAAATTGTTACTGAAGAAACATGGAACCTTTTAAATGGAAAAATAAAAGCTGTATTTTACCCCACCATTGGACTGAATGCTGGAGAAACCATTTCTTTTACATGCAAGGATTTATCCCAATCCGTTTTCCATGTGAACTGCTACCACAGGCTGGCCTTATTCCTGGTTTTCTTCAAAGCGGTGAGCTGGCTGTGCCAAAATTTTTTATATATGTATATATATATATATATATATATATATACTTACATTGTCCTTGGCTTTAATTGCTGCTCCAGATGTCTAGAGTGCAGTTCACTTTGGAGCTCAAAGACAAGTACAGAGAGTGAATTACGCTCTTCTGCATGAGAAAACAAAGATTGGGTTATAATGGTGGCTGGGCATCTTCCAGCAAGGCTCAGTGCAGTCCATTTTTTTCAAAAGCCAGTAAAATCACAAGATAATAAAGCAATGACTGCACCACCACCAACTTGACAAGGGGGGAATTTAGTTGGCAAACCAGCGAATGATAGGAAGCGTGTGATTATTACCTCAATGCAGAATCAGGGATTTGTATTTACCTTTGCGGTAGAAAAGGATTAGGCTGCTTTCATACTTGCGTTTTTTTGCACTGCGCTGCGCATCATGCGTTTTTTAATGAGTTTCCTTGTTTTTTACGCATGGTATTTACAAAAAAAGCATGCGTTTTTAAACGCTGATGTGCGCATGACCATGCGCATGTCAGCGTTCCCATAGACTTCAATGTGTGTTTGGGTGAATTCCGTGCGCATTGCGTGCGCATGCATTTTTTTGAGACAGGTCGGACGCACCAAAAATGCAACAGGTTGCATTTTGTGCGCCTGGGCGCACACTACAAAGAAAGCATGTGCGTACAAACGCATGTCAATGTGCACCCATGTTAAATATGGGGAAAAAACGTATGCGCAAATTTGTTGTAGACTCCCCAGAGAATATATCATTAACAAGGAATGTCCTAACAAACTATTTTAAAGAGAATAACTCCCAGGAGATCACACCTGAAACATTATGGCTGGCACACAAATGTGTCATCAGAGGCCACTTAATTCAGATGGCCTCGAGACAGAAGAGGGCAAGAGAGAGCCAACAGAAAACATTGCTAGAGCAAATCCAAAAATTAGAACACCAAGCCAAGGCAGATAAAAATTTTGCTAAATATAACGAACTATACTCCCTTAGACTAGAACTCAGAAATCTCCTCATAAACTTATATGAGAAAAAGACTCTGTTTAATAGAGCAGGGTTTTATGTAAATAATAATAAACCCTCAAAAAATATGGCAAATAGGTTCAAACCTATAAACAAAAAACATTTAATCAAAAAAATAATCCAAAACTCAAGGAATATAGAAAAGCCAAAAGATATAGCCCTGGCCTTTGAGAATTATTATTCAAAGTTATACAACATAGGAGAAAATGGAGCTAATTCCTCTCCTACAGCAGAGATGATAAATAATTTCCTGGGAAAGGTAAAATTGGGATCTTTGTCTCTAGAGCAGAGGGAATCAAGTGATGCACCCTTTTCTGAAGGTGAGGTCTCTTTTGCAGTAAGCAACCTTAAAAGTGATAAAGCTCCAGGCCCGGACGGCTTTCCCATAGAGTACTATAAAGAATTTCAAAAGGATCTTATCCCACACTTAACAAATGCCCTGAATTTTATAAAATCAAAAGGAACGTGCAATGCAGACATGCTGAGAGCCACAATAGTGGTGATTCCCAAGCCAGACAAGGACCCGACCAAAATTGAAAATTATAGGCCCATTTCCCTCCTAAATGCAGACATCAAGGTTTATGCAAAAATACTGGCAGAAAGAGTGCAGGATGTTATTCCATACCTCATACATCCCGATCAAGTCGGTTTTGTAAAATCTAGACAAACTTCAGATAGTTCTAGAAGTGTTCTGCACCATATACATTCATGTAACAAAAATAAAATTCCCAGCTTGTTTGTGGCTCTTGATGCTGAGAAGGCCTTTGACCGTATTAATTGGGCCTATGCATTCACAGTATTAGAGAGGATGGGCTTTGGTGAGGAGATGTTGAGGAGTATTCGAGCTTTGTACTCTCGGCCGTCTGCCTCTGTACTGGTCAACAGCACGATGTCAGACAAATTCTCCATAACAAATGGGACAAGACAGGGATGTCCTCTGTCCCCAATTATTTTTATCCTGAGTCTGGAGCCTTTGGCTCAATTGATAAGGGACTCTGATGAGGTACACGGTGTACAGCTGAGAGGCTCAGAGCATAAGATAAATCTTTATGCAGATGACATCATACTTACACTAACAAATCCAGTTGACTCACTGAAAAAGATCTGGGACATTATAGATTTGTTTGGCTCTGTCTCATACTACAAACTTAATGCAAAGAAAACTAACGTCTTATCACTTTTTATTTCAGCTTCCATTAAACAGCAATTAAGAGACAAGTATCCCTTTAACTGGGACAGTGCTAAGATCCCATATTTAGGAATTTGGCTTACAGGTAACCCCACACATATTAGTGAGACAAATATAGATCATCTTTTGCAGTCTCTCGACCTTAAGTTGAGGGAACTGTCAAAAACCCCGGTCACATGGATGTGTAAAATAATGTTATACAAAATGTTCTGCCTTCCTAAAGTCCTGTTCCTATATAGGAATGTCCCTCTGCCCATATCCATACAATCCATACAAAAATTAACCCACCAGATGAATAAGTTTATTTGGAATAACCGGAAACCTAGAGTGAAGAAACGTACATTACTCAAATCTAAAGAAAATGGGGGAATAGCTCTTCCAGATCTGGAGGCATACTATTTTGCCACTGTGACTGAATTAACAAAAAGTTGGTTCACGGAACAGACTGAACTGGAATGGCCAAAAATTGAAAGGGATATGATGCCCAACAGGGAACCAATTTTGTTTATATCATACTTTCTTTTGCACAGAAAAGAGATTGTGAATATAGATAATCCAATACTCAGAGCCTCTATGTTGTGTTGGTCACACTTGTGTAAAGGAAAATCTAATGTTTCCCCTTTTTCAACTGAAAAATTGAGACTCCCCTTTTTGTCTCCTGTCAGGACTTCCTTAAGACCTATGTTCGACAGTTGGGCAAAGTTTCCAATCACTTTTGTGGAAGACTTGTTGGATAACAACAGAGTCATGCCCTTTGAGCTGGTTAAGACCAGATTTGGAATTCCTAATACGGAATACATGAAATATCTTTTGCTCAAGGAGGAATACAATAAATATAAGAAATACTTCTGCAGAGTGGTTTTGATTAACCACACTATTTATAATTTTTTATTTAGCATGTCCCCCAGACATGGGAGCTATCTCAGACCTCTGTATAACAGCTTGACTGGCAAGGACACCTTCACTAATGAGGGATGCTTTGAGAAATGGGAAACCACTCTGCAGAGACAGATATATATCCCTCAATGGACTTCATCTCTTAAAATTGCGGTTAAATCTACGAGGTGCATGAACATACTTGAAACACACTACAAGTTAGTTCACAGATATTACCTCACCACAAATAGACTCAGGCACTTTGGAGGGGGGGGTTCTGGAACGTGTTGGCGTGGTTGTGGATCTCAAGCAGATTTACTTCATGTCTTTTGGGGATGTCCTATATTGAAGCTATATTGGCTTAAAGTTTTTGACTTACTTTCACTCATATGTAATTGGCGTATTCAGCCACAGCCTGCTTTAGCTTTGCTACTCATAGACATACAAAGACTTAAAAAGGAAAAGTTCCTGGCCGCTTACATTCTTATGTCCGCAGCTTTCCTCATAGCGAAAGGTTGGAACAGTAAGCAACCTCCAGATATTGTCACGCTTATTATGCTGGTAGATAAACACTGTGTTTATGAGAGGATTCACTACATTAACAATATATCAATAAAGTTATTTGATGAAAGGTGGTATAGATGGGTGGAACTCAAGCCCAAAATAGAAGAAGATTTCATATCCTGAACTTTTATTTTCTTTTTTTTTTTGATTCATGATGTGCCAAAATTTCATATATCTAGGTGCCTAGTGTACTTTTGTAAAGGTTCTTTATTTTTCTTCCTTTTTTTTTTTTTTTTTTGTATTATTATGTTTATTGTTTACCGCACTTATTTCAAGTGTTGATAAGATTGTAATGTCATTACACTGTGATGTCTTGCATTACATCACTCAAAATTCATTTGGATGTGATTGTATAAATGTATGCCTTACATTTTTGCTTATTACTCTGAAACCCTCAATAAAAATATTGTTTAAGAAAAAACGTATGCGCAAAAACGCAGTGCAAAAAAACGCAAGTGTGAAACCAGCCTTAGAAGGAGTCCTCTGAGTACTAAATGCTGAAGTAGTAAATGATAATGATGATGGTAGTGATCATGAAATCAACCAGGTACTACTTTAGAATAAAAAAAAGAACAAACATCAGCTCACTGGTATGAGGAGCACCCTTGTTGAAAGTGCTGTGCACAGAGGTGTCAGGCTTGCTCCTGAGCTAGGAAACTGTGAAAAAGAGAAAATCTAGCAACTGCTAAAAATATATCTGAAATGTTACATTTATTAGAACTATTTAAAAAACAGGAAGAATGGAGAAAATATTAAAATAGTATAGTAACGCTGAGTCTACGCGTTTCAAGCTTTCACAGACTTGATTAAGACTTTTCTCAAGACTAAGACCTGTGAAAGCTCAAAATGAGTAGACTTAGCGTAACTATGTGATTTTAATACTTTCCCCATTCTTCCTGTTTTTTAAATAGTTTAAAAAAAGTGATATTTTTTATTTAGTTTTGGAGTTGCTGAATTTTCTCTTTTTCAATACTTTAGAGTTACGCCTACAGAAATAAAAACATGGTGGGAGGGGGAGGAGGACAAATTGAGATTTTTTTTTATTGCTGTCTGTCCTTGGCCAAATGAGCAAGTGATGTTGCTTCATGTGCTGATGGGAAACCATACTTACTAGTTTATATATGACAGAACATCCACAGCTTATTTTCTTCTTTAATTTACTGATTGGCTGCAGTGGTTGCTTGACATTGTCTTTGTCATGAGACCAGCAAGGGACACGGGGCTTTCAGTAAAGGAGTGGTGGCAAGTGTAGATTTTGTTTATT
This sequence comes from Dendrobates tinctorius, assembly GCF_039654945.1. Taxonomy (NCBI): domain Eukaryota; kingdom Metazoa; phylum Chordata; class Amphibia; order Anura; family Dendrobatidae; genus Dendrobates; species Dendrobates tinctorius. The sequence goes on from NW_027361765.1 coordinate 7,014,217, forward strand.
TTAATTTTTTTGCTGCAAGTAAACCAAACATTTTCTATTAGGATGGAGCCAAGCCATACTCTAGAAAAACATGATATTTTGTGAAAAATGCACAATATGCATACTTGTGGTTAAAGTCTGATCCAAGAAGAGCCTGAGATGTGTGATATGCATAAGAAGACACCATTATACAATCTCTACTTCTTTCAAAAAGGTATGCCTGCCCCATGCTGAGGTCTTGTAGGTTGTCTCTCCTTTTTATAGGAAGAGTTGACATTTTTTGACCTGAAATAACAAAGGTATAAGCCTGCTAGATAAATTACAGAATGCCCACCCCTACCTACATACCCTTTCCTTTCTATGTTTATACCCGAATTATGGATCACTTTGCTGTCCATACTTTAATTAATCTGGTAATAATAAGACAGACTGTCATAGCCTTGGAGAACCGATATCGAGCTTCAGCTATGATATTGTGGATGGTGTCTATAATAATGGAGTCCTTGTCAGTGCATAATGCATGGAGTGGTGTCAGATAAAACAAGGAGCACATATTATTGTTTTAAGCAAACATGACAGTAATTTTAGACATGACTCGGTGTTTGCTGGTAGCAGGTCTTTGGCATCTTTCCCTCCATCTCTACCTTTTTGTTTCCTTGGTAACATCTAAGCTGAAAGGGAACTTGACAATTACTTCTCTGCTCTGTGCTGGGAGCTTCCTTTTCCAGCCGCCTTGTCTTCTATGCATATTTTTCTCATTAGATGACATTTCCTCACTTTGTCCTTCTTCATCAAGTTAAAATAAATCTTTCTGACTGACTGTCATTGTGCATATGTGTCTATCCGGAATTCGGTAATACAATATAACACTGATATTTATAAATTCGTAGACTTATACAGCTTTATTAGTAAGTGCTCAGCAATTTTCCTAAATAGATAGAACAGAAAAATTAACAAGACCAGCACTGTTCACAAATGATAAATAGTAACTGAATTTAGTATGTATTCGCAGTCTGGCTCCAGGAAACTGTAATGTATCAGTTCATTTGACCTGGATTGTTGCTCATAAAATGTAATGGCAAATAGGCTATGGGTAACACTGTTGGATGCCATTAGAGATGAGAGGATCGATCCTTGAAGAATCAAGTTCAAATTTCCTAAAACTCGTGGTTAAAACCAAATTCCGAACACTTTGATATTCAATTCGCAGATTGGGTTAATGTCATTTTAGGTTGCTGTGTGAGGTTATTATACCTTTGTGAGAATCATGTGGGAATAGTGGATGAGGGCAGGTATATCTCGCCCAGATTCCTCTCCTATGTGGCCTAGTCTGGTCAGTATCGCACCTGCTTACTAATGGATAATGGGAGGTGGATATACAGTATAAGGATGCCAGGTGGTTGTGTGAGTGTCTCAGTCTGGGAACACAGAGAGCCTGTCTGTGTGAGAGACTCACACGTGAGTGGAAGCAGTGCCCACTGCAACTGTGGTTTGGCTGGACGGGAGAAGCCCGCCAGTTGGTAGTTAGGTTGTCCATTGTTTAGTTAGTGCCGGACAGGCAAGGATTTGTTTTATGTTTTATTTCCTTTTGCATTGCTTTCACCGTTAATAAACCTGACCCAGGGTCAGTTATACACGAATCCCCGCTCTGCGCCTGAGTTTCATGCTGAATGCACGTGACCTTTGACCCCAGCAAAGGCGATCCCGGAGTGTTTTATCACATTGTGGTGGAGAACGCGGGCATCACGTTGCAAGCATGAGCATGGAGGACGTGGTGAAAGCGCTGGTACAGTCCACCGCCGTCCAGCAAGAAGCAAATCGGGTGATGATGGCCCAGCTGAAGGAGTTGGTGGACATGACAGCTACCGATCGTTCGCTTCTCCAGCAGGTGGCGCAGCGCTTGGCAAGCTTACCTGAGTTTAACCTGGAAGCCGAGTCGAGAGTGATTCACGTGAGTCGGTACTGGCAGAAAATGACGCCTGATGATGACGTCGAGGCATACCTGACCACGTTTGAACGGACGGCGGTGCGAGAAAAATTGCCGAAGGCACGGTGGGCCGGCCTGATTGCCCCGTTTCTTTCCGGTGAGGCCCAAAAGGCGTATTATGACCTGGAACCTGAAGCTGCGCGGGACTTTGACAAATTGAAAGCCGAGATCTTGGCCCGGCTGGGAGTGACGACCGCTGTCCGGGCACAGAGAGTGCATCAATGGACTTATCAGCCGGATAAACCACCGCGGTCCCAGATGTTCGACCTGATCCACGTGACGAAGAAGTGGCTACAACCCGAGGTGTTGACAGCGCCAGAGATAATCCAGAGAGTCGTCCTGGACAAGTACCTGAGAGCTCTAACGCCAGCCCTGAGGAAGTGGGTAAGCCATGGAAATCCTACGACGGCAGATCAACTGGTGGATCTGGTTGAACGTTACTCCGTGGCGGAAGGACTCCGAGACGACGCTACCCCACCTCGTTCTTCATCGTCTCCACGTGGAACCGGTAAGACTGTTCCAGGGAGTAGGGGAGATGGAAAAATCCCTAAGACAGTGGGGGAGGAAAACGGGACTGCCCGCACTGCGAGGCCGAGAGTTACGAACTATGGTCTAAGCAAGGGGCCCGTTAGGTGTTTCCGCTGCCAAGATATGGGACATATTGCTGCGAACTGTCCGGTCACTACTGAACCCATGCAGTGCGACATCACAGACTCTAAAAACCGCATGTCTATGGTTGCACGGGTAGTGAGTGTGAATGCCGGTCAAAAGGATGTGGAAAAACACTTGTGTGATTTAACTGTTGATGGCAAAAATGTGGTGGCATTGTTAGACTAGGGAAGTGTGGTGACTCTGGTGAAGGCCAGTCTGGTGCCAGCCCCGACTGGGCCATCAGACAAATTCTCTGTAACGTGTGTGCATGGAGACACCTGTTCGTACCTCACCACAGTCATATGCATTACAACTTCCTATGGGTCGGGGCAACATAAAGTGGGACTCGTCCCGGCGTTATTGCATGATGTTATCCTGGGCCAGGATTTTCCCCACTTCTGGCAATTGTGGGAGAATCAGTTGATGCCCTCGGGTAATAGTGTACATGATTCTTCTCCCAGGGAGCGTGTGGGTCCCGAACCCCTGGAAGAGGTCTCCCTGGAAGACTCGGGGGAAGAGTCTGCGGGAAATGACCTGCAGTTCCCGTTTTCAGTCATGGCGGGTGATAATGAGGAGACCGGGGAAGAGGAGGAGGCTGACAGCCGTCCACCTCCCCGTTTGCCGGATTTAGAAGTTCAGAAAGATGACTTCCAAAGTGAGCAAATAAAGGATCCTACCCTTTCTCAGGCTAGGACAAATGTGAAAGTGATAAATGGGGTGCCCGTAGAACCTGGCTCTAGGCTGGCATATCCTTAGATGGTTCTGGAGAATGAATTACTCTATCAGATAGAGAAAAAGGGGGAAGATACGGTGCAACTATTAGTCGTGCCAAAACCCTACTGGCGGCAGGTCCTGGACCTGGCCCACGGACATGTGATGGGAGGTCACCTGGGAGTCCAGAAAACCACCGAAAGGATATTACACTGTTTTGTTTGGCCAGGCATGCATCACGATATTCATGTATATTGTGAGTCTTGTCCTGACTGCCAAGCCTCTGCACCTAAGCCCCGGTTCTGTAGCCCTTTGGTACCCCTACCTATTATTGAAGTCCCGTTTGAGAGGATTGGGATGGATTTAGTTGGGCCCCTTCCACGGTCTGCACGTGGACACCAACATATCCTGGTCATCTTGGATTATGCCACTCGTTACCCGGAGGCCATCCCTTTGCGTAACACGGCCACCAAGACGATTGCCAAGGAGCTGGTGCATTTGTTTAGTCGGGTCGGTATACCAAAACAGATACTCACCGACCAGGGGACCCCCTTTATGTCCAGGATAATGAAGGAGCTCTGCCGATTGTTACAAATCGAACCGTTACGCACATCTGTGTATCACCCTCAAACAGACGGGTTGGTCGAACGGTTCAATAAAACTCTGAAGCAGATGCTGAGAAAGGTAATAGACAAGGATGGGAAGAACTGGGACTATTTACTTCCGTATTTGCTTTTTGCCATCAGGGAAGTACCCCAGTCTTCCACGGGATTCTCGCCTTTCGAGTTATTGTACGCCCGACGTCCTCGCGGACTGTTAGACGTTGCAAAAGAAACCTGGGAGGGTCAGGTCACTCCGTTTAAAACGGTGATAGATCACGTCACACAAATGCAGGACCGTATTGCGGCTGTTATGCCTATCGTCAAAGAACACATGACACAGGCTCAAGGAGCCCAAAAAAGAATCTATGATAGGGGCGACAAGATCCGTACGTTTGCACCCGGAGATAGGGTGTTGATCCTGGTCCCCACGGTGGACAGTAAGCTCCTGGCAAAGTGGCAGGGCCCCTTTGAGATCAAGGAAAGAGTTGGTGAAGTAAACTACAAAGTATACCAGGCAGGTAAACGGAAACCTGAGCAGATTTATCATGTAAATCTGATAAAGCCCTGGAAGGATCGGTCTGCCTTGTCAGCGGAGCTGGCCCGTCCTGTCTGCTCGCATACCGTACCGGAGGTACGGGTTGCAGAGACTCTCTCGGAGCGGCAAAAGACGGAAGTCAGGCAGTTTCTACTTCACAACCAAAAGTTTTTCTCAGAAAAACCCGGGCAGACTATGCATAGAAACATGACATCATAACGGAACCTGGTGTCACAGTTCACGTAAAGCCCTACCGAATCCCGGAAGCGCGCCGTGAAGCCGTTTCCCGAGAAGTGAAGGCAATGTTAGAGTTAGGAGTCATTGAGGAATCGCACAGTGCGTGGTCCAGCCCGATTGTGCTAATTCCTAAACCGGACGGCACCATCCGGTTCTGCAATGACTTCAGGAAACTGAATGCGGTCTCAAAATTTGATGCCTACCCTATGCCCCGGGTCGACGAGTTAATAGATCGGTTAGGAAAAGCCCGGTATATTACGACCCTAGACATAACAAAGGGGTATTGGCAGATCCCTCTGGCGGAGGCTGCCAGAGAAAAGACGGCATTTGCTACCCCAGAAGGTCTATTTCAGTATGTGTATATGCCGTTTGGACTGCACGGAGCACCAGCGACCTTCCAGAGACTGATGGATCGAGTCCTGAGGCCACATAGGCGGTACGCTTCGGCCTATTTGGACGACATTGTCATTTACAGCTTGGACTGGGAGACTCATCTTCAGAAAGTACAAGCTGTGATTGACGACCTGTGGGAGGCAGGTCTAACTGCGAACCCCAAGAAATGTCACATCGGGCTAGAAGAAGCCCGGTATTTGGGGTATGTAATTGGGAGGGGTGTTGTTAAACCCCAGGTTGATAAGATTCAGGCGGTTCAGGACTGGCCACAACCTGTCAACAAGAAGCAGGTGCAAGCCTTCCTGGGGATCACCGGTTATTATCGCCGGTTCATACCCAATTTTGCAGCCATCGCTACCCCCCTGACGGATCTTACAAAAGGGAAAGACTCCGTCATGATTAAATGGAGTTTAGTGGCTGAAGAAGCCTTCCATAGCCTAAAACGGGCACTTTGCTCTCAGCCTGTACTGGTGACTCCAGACTTCCGCAGCGAGTTTGTGGTACAAACGGATGCCTCTGATACCGGTATCGGGGCCGTACTCTCACAAGTGAGGGACGGAGTGGAACACCCAGTCCTCTATCTCAGCAGGAAGCTGAATAAACACGAGCAAAGGTATGCAGTCGTGGAAAAAGAGTGCCTAGCCATTAAGTGGGCTCTAGAGGCCCTCAAATATTACCTGGTGGGCCGAAAGTTCAGGCTGATCACTGACCATGCCCCTCTCAAGTGGATGCACTTGAACAAGGAACGGAATAGCCGGGTGACCCGGTGGTTCCTTGCCCTGCAGGCCTACACTTTTACGGTGGAGCACCGCCCAGGGGTACAGATGGGGAATGCAGATGCCCTGTCCCGAGTGCACTGTTTGGCGGGTGTCATTGCTCGACCAGAGTGGTCTGAGCAGAAGGGGGGGATATGTGAGAATCATGTGGGAATAGTGGATGAGGGCAGGTATATCTCGCCCAGATTCCTCTCCTATGTGGCCTAGTCTGGTCAGTATCGCACCTGCTTACTAATGGATAATGGGAGGTGGATATATAAGGATGCCAGGTGGTTGTGTGAGTGTCTCAGTCTGGGAACACAGAGAGCCTGTCTGTGTGAGAGACTCACACGTGAGTGGAAGCAGTGCCCACTGCAACTGTGGTTTGGCTGGACGGGAGAAGCCCGCCAGTTGGTAGTTAGGTTGTCCATTGTTTAGTTAGTGCCGGACAGGCAAGGATTTGTTTTATGCTTTATTTCCTTTTGCATTGCTTTCACCGTTAATAAACCTGACCCAGGGTCAGTTATACACGAATCCCCGCTCTGCGCCTGAGTTTCATGCTGAATGCACGTGACCTTTGACCCCAGCAAAGGCGATCCCGGAGTGTTTTATCACACCTTGTACAGTACAGGGGTGCTCCGTACATGGGCCATCACAGATCACTGGTTCCCAGATGAGAAAAGTTTATACAATAGAGTTGTTATCCATCTCCAAAGTCACTGGGTGAGTCTCTGTTCTAAAGAGTGTAATCTGTTATGGTCAGCAGGGTTCACGCTCTCTCTCTACTCTTCCCAACATGTATTTTTCAAGCAACCACAAGCTTTGCAGTATTAAGATTTGCACACATTTATTTGCCACAAATCAAATTTTAAGGGAAAATTCAGCAAAGTCAGCAAATTCGACCTTCAAAAGATTTTCTCATATCTAGCTTCTTAGAGCAAAAATCCCAACTTTTTTGTTTGTAATGGTACACAAGGTAGCAAATATCAGTTTAATAGATCCCACTTTCTGAAATAATTAACATAACTTAATACACTAGAAGGACAACACTAAATATTAATGATGATTATATGCTTACACCCTTAAAAGGAGTTGTATGATCTCATGATATGGATGACCTATCCATCTTTATGAGATTATTGGAGGTCTGACAACCGGCACCACCACAGATCAGCTGCTGTTTGCTCTGGCAGCTCCCAGATGTAATCATTATGAGACTAATCCCTCAAGACCGGTACAGCGCACAATCATGCTACGCTTATCTTGCTGAAATAGAAGGTGCCAAATTCATTAAGAGGCTCAAGTTTGGTGTCCCTTTTCAGTGGTGTGAGCCTCCATTTGCTGTGCCAGAAATGTTACTTGAGTCACAGATTGGAGTATCATTTCTGGCATAGAGAACGCCTGCATTTTTAATGAAACTGATGGACTGATGCTGTCACATCCCTTCCTTCCCTGCTCCTCCAAATCTCTTTCCGTTCTGGTGGAGTTCAATCAAACTGGCAAAAACTGCCAAAAACTGCCAAAAGTAGAAAAAAATTGCACAACTCCTTGTTAAGCAAAAAATTGTGGATTTTCAAAGCTTATATGACAGTTTTTGGTGTAAAAGCTTTGTTAAATCGGCGCCTTTGAATGGAGCTGCAAAGCGCAGCTCTGTTCAAAGTGTAGTGCTCACTGCTTCGTGTATGTATGGAGTAGGAGCTTTTCTGCAGTGACCATGACCGATGTACAAATGAAGCAATATGTACTTACCTACCCAACCAACACTGCTTCTCCTCTCCAGGCCCTGTGTCCTTAAACAAAGTCATGTGACCGCTGCATAGGTTATCAATATAGGTTGAATGAATAACCCCTTTAAAATTTATTAAAAGTGTAAGCCTTTCTGACAATAAATACCATACTGTGTAATTATAATTACTGTAAGTAATATACAGTACTCGTATTAGCGGAATTGGCTCCACTACAAACAGTTGTGATTTTGCCTCTGGATGGAGAGAAGATAGTTTAGCTGATGTTCTTTATGGAGGTCTTTAGTTTGTTTATAGACTACACGCTAACATTACAAAACAGTCTGTAACCTATTGACAGATGCAGTAAAGAATTCATTTATCTTGCAATCAGCCATCCTGCTCTAGCTGCGGAATGCTTCTAAATGTAGATAGAAAAATTATGTTAGAGATGTTATCTTAGGGAACTTCAGATGATTGAATTAGACAGGTTGTCTACTTTGAAAAGTATAATTGTAGAAACTTGTAGGTTAAACATAGGTGGTTCTAAACTGATAAAAGATCATTATTTTGTATGATTTTTGTTTTAAAGAAAGTAATGTGTAAATTTGTTCTTCTTACTGCAACACTTGTGTAAAACATGGGCATAGCTGGGTACTGGCCAATGAGTTAAAGCATTACGAATAGTGATGAGCGAGTATGCTCGTTACTGGATATTTCCGAGCATGCCCGAGTGTTCTCTGAGTATTTTGGGCTTGCTCGGAGATTTTTTTTGTGTCGCCGCAGCTGCATGATTTGCGGCTGCTAGACACCCTGAATACATGTGAGGATTTCCTAACAAACAGGCATTCCCCACATGTATTCAGGCTGGCTAACAGCCGCAAATCATGCAGCTGCAGCGACACAAACTAAATCTCCAAGCACGCCCAAAATATTCAGAGAACACCCGAGCATGCTCGGAAATCTCGAGTAACGAGCATACTCGCTTATCACTAATCATAATGCTTTAACTTATTGGCCAGCACCCAGCATACTTGCTCATCACTATTTACGATACATGATTTCTATATCCATATTCCATTATCACATGCCAAACAGCACTGGTAGCAAGTATAACAGTAACTTACTTAGAGTCAAAATTTCAACTTTTTTCTAAGAATTTCCACGGTTTTGAGATTAACTTTTTGAACAAGTGTCTTGTATGGGTAAAACAAATCGTTTAAATGCATAAGGTGTACAAGCCATGATGCCACAAATTCCATCACAAAGCCAAAGTAAAAAGGTGCTGGTATTGCTGCTTGGTAATTGGCCAAGTAGTACAATATTGGTGCCATATGACACATCCTAAACTAAAAAAAAAAAATATAAGAAAACATATAATTTTATGTGCTTGTCCTTAAATATAAGTAACTGACTTTTTCCACAGCAGCCAAGTAAAGATGTTGTCCTTCTGATTAGGCATATGATACTTTTGGTAGGTTTTATAATTACTACTGTAGAGGTAATGCATCTAAAATCTAATATTCTTATCTGTAATGAATAAAAAGAAGGAGGACGACCATTCTCTAAGCTGGAAACTGGTCTCAATATTGACAATTACATACGAAAATATCAAATAGGCTTAAAAGGAACCTATCGTTGGATTCATGCTGCCCAAAGCAAGGGCACCATGAATCAGATCCTGGCGGCATGATTACAGGCAGGTATATTTCTCTCTTAATTCTTTCTGAAATGCTCTAGCATTTCAGATGAAATAAACTTTAATGATCCAGCCAGGGACCATAGCTGGAGACAAGATTAATCCTGCTGCTCCCCAGCCACCTGTTCCCTAGGCTTCTGTAGATGATTAACAGCTCTCACCTTTGTGTATACTGTATACAAAGGGAGAGACCTGTCAATCACCTGTAGCAGTGCTGGAAAGAGCTGTCTCGGTGCAGAGCCAGTCTATGCTTGACTCTGGCTCTAGTCCCCGGAAAGATCTTTAAAATCTGTTTTCTCTGAAACGCCGGTGCATTTCAGAGAAGAATATACCTGACTGCAATCGTCCTGCCAGGATCTGATTTACTCTGCCTGTGGTTTGGGCAACATGAATCAAATGACAATTTTCATTAACGTGAAGAACAAGAGCTTCCATTGAAACATGTCAGTGAAAGGATTTTAATGTATTGTTTGCCATGCACTTGGATTAATAAAGTCATAAAGTTGTGAATGCATTGTGCGCTGGAAAATGTTCTATTTTACTACTTACAAGTTACGTGGAAAGCCTGTCTTGTTTGCTGCCTCCATACATCGGATTGCTGCAGTCTTAAGAGAAGTAAAACCTAAAGCCTGGTGAAACGACCATTATTTTTGGGTGCAAAATTACAAACTTGGACCATGGATTTAACTTTAACAATTGCAATGGTGCTCAGGGATACAAGATCTGCTCAAATGGAATGCTTCCTGCTTACAAGAGGAAAACGTAATGGTTTACTTTATAAGGTCTTCATTGTCTAATCTTTCTCTGACACTTCCTGGTAAATTATAGATTAAATGGAATTATACTGTTGTGTGCATTGCTATAGGTCAGTTTCATGTCAACAGTGTATGTAAGTTGTGGGAGGGCTTCCTGACTTTGTATGGAATCCAATGAATTCTTTAATGATCTGTATTTGTGGTGATCCGCCATCTTTGATTCTCTTTAAGTTTGATTTGCTGCTGAAAATATAATTGTGTGTAATTATAAGCCAGAGAGATGTAAAATGCCCTCGACTCACCATAACTCTACACAATAACCAGTGGGTAGCTTTGCAGTGCCGTTGCCCTTGGTTCAAGTGCCACAAGACGCCCACCTGTGCTTGCATTTTCTCTTGGTACTCTAATTTCCTCCCATACTACACATACATGAAATGGCTCTGATGTAGCTCTGATGTCAGTAACCCCTCCCTTCTTCCTCATTCAGTGTATGTCAGCCATGTTACAAGGCTCATGTCTTTCCATCTCTGGTTAGAAATGACTTTTTTTACCTCCTGTGATCATGCATAACTGCAAGAATTCAGCCTGAAAACCTTCTTCTTGATATCTTCATTCATGCCACCTGCAGTCGAGCTAAGCTAATGTGAGTACTGGTTGATAGAGACATCCATAGAAAGTGTCACAAGAGCATCAAACTCACAACCTGATTATGGAGTCAGAATAGGCAGAATGGTGCACTGAGCCTCTTGGCCAAGCCAATTCACGGAGCGCTCTAATTAGTATATTTGAATCAACTTCAATTTCTGTTGAATGGAGGCAGCGATTAGAAAACTAGAGATATGATTTTCATAGCGGCTATACCTCCTACAAGGGTCTGTGCTTAGTTGTTTACGTTGACAATATCCCTTTGAGATTTATGCCATGTAAATAAAGGTAGACTAAGGAAATATTTAATCATGCATTTCAATGAATTTTTATGGCACCTGCCATAGCCTTTAGATAACCAATAAATCCATTTCATTTTAGAGATGTGGAGAAGAGAGAAAAAGCACATTTAATGTTTTTCCTCTGATTTCTGTATTCTTACAGATCCATTTCCGAGAGAAAGCTCTGCTGCATTGGTAATAAAAATGTCATTTTTAATTTACAAAGAATAAAACACAAGGTTATGAGAGCCAGGGAACACTGCATACAGAGCATATAAACATGATATGAGCAGCAGGGGGTTATATTGCTAGATCTCAGCATGGACTAAACATTGCCAGAGTCTGTGTAGTTCCTCAAACAAGTTTCATTTATATGAAGCATATTGTACACAGTAGTCCATGGTGTTAGCGCAATTTACTAATTATTTGTAATGAATTCTCTGAAAAAGGGCCCACTATTAATTAAATTTATGGAACAGCAGTTGGCGGTTTATTACATTGGTCTTCCGAGATTATACCTTTTTAGTTTAAAGAGAAGTCCAAAATAGTCAATGATAATTGAATTATGCATTATTATACTGTGGAGTAAAACTTACAGTACATATATTACTGGGGTCTTTTTATGAAAATTACAGCATGTCTTGATGGTTAACATTGCTACCTTGCAGAGCTGGGGTCCAAGTATAACTTCTAAATGTTTTTCCTGTATCTGTATGGGTATCTTCCAAGTAGTCCTGTAGAAAATCTCAAAAAAATTGACTGTCATAGAGATGTAATTCCAACACAGTTATTGATGGCTGAGAATGAAATAACTTCGTACAAGTGCAAACCACAAGAGGTGGGACAACATGAACGGCTGAGTGCATCTGATCTATATTGTTTCCTTAACTCCCATGCAAATATTTGGGAATGGTATAAACAGCATAACGCACTGAGCTATGCTGTTCTTACATCTCCAGAGTTACAGAAATAGTCTGGCATGCTGTGCTGCCTCATTTCTATTAATTGCATTTATTTCAATGAGAATAACATAACCGCATGTTCTGTAGTCCTTGTTAGCATTAGAGTAAAGCCCCCGTTACACACTGCGATATCGCTAGCAATATCGCTCTAAAGTCACCGATTTTGTGACGTTACAGCGATATTGCTAGCGATATCGCTGCATGTGATACTTACCTCCGACCGGCTCCCCCGCTGGTAATCGCTGATCGTGCGAGAAGCTGCTGGACCATTCCTCGTCGGTCACTTCCTGCGGCGCTTCCTGCTGTGGAGACGAGCGACGCGTGGACGCGGGCAGAGGACGCAGGATCGCCGCGTCTGAAAGGTAAGTAGCGATCCCCGTCCCCAGCAATGTCGCTGGTGAGATCTGCCTGAGTGGCAGCTCACTAGCGACCACCTAGCGATGCACCAGCGATCCTGACCGCGTCATATCGCTAGTCGGGATCGCTGGTGCATCGCTAGGTGTAACGGTCCCCTTAATGCTTTTTCACCCATTTGTAATTTGTATTCTCAGCCCCTGCCCCAGTTATAGGAGTTAATTTAGCTCCAGATACTATATACGTGATTAGATTATGTATTATATTTCATTTCACTCTTTGCTAAAGGTACTGTCACACTTAGCGATGTACCAGCGATCCCGACAAGCGATATGACGCGGTCAGGATCACTGGTACATCGCTAAGTGGTCGCTAGTGAGCTGCCACACAGGCAGATCTCACCAGCGACATCGCTGGGGATGGGGGTCGCTACTTACCTGTCACTCTAGGCGATCCTGACGTCCTCCCGCCCGGCTCCACGCTCGTCGCTCGTCTCTCCACAGGAAGCGCCGCAGGAAGCTGACGACGAGAAACAGTCCTGGACGTTCTCGCGCGATCAGCGATAACCAGCGGGGGAGTGGGTTGTAGGTAAGTATCACAAACAGCGATATCGCTAGCAATATCGCTATAACGTCACAAGTTATAGCGATATTGCTAATGATATCGCTTAGTGTGACAGGCCCTTAAGTCCTTGGATTGATTTGACCTTAGACTGATTAACGTCGCTCATGTCTTTGGATTCAGAGAGCTATATTTTTAACGTCTCTATTGTCTGCTGATTTTGTAACTGTCTTTCTCTTTGTTTGTTTGGTTTACCTGGTTTCATGACCATTATGCTGCCACAATCACTCCATCAGGCAGGAGCTACTCTGTAGACTCCACCCAAGAGCCTTCAGCAAAGGCCAGATGCCTGTACAGGTGTGAAAGGGTAAAAACTGAAGTGTTCCTTTGGGCTTGGTAAGCAAAGTGCAAAGCACAAAGTCTGTCCATGGAAGCCTTGTTAGTAGTTGCTTGATCTCAACAGTCTCAACACAAGTATATGTGTTTGAAAGGTACAACAGGAAGAAGCAAATGCAAGAAATTCTTTTGGGCCCAATGGCTTTGCTTAACACACCATTAACTATCCTTAATGAGAAAAGGCTATGAATAAAAGAAAATGTAAGAATACATTTGTGGAAAATGTGTCTTGTGTATTTTGCATATTTAAATTTTTGCTTTTCAGTGCTATAAGTGGTGATTTTTATGCACAATTATTTAGAGTGAATACATAAAATTTAAGTAAAGCATTTAAAACCTTTTTCATGAACCTTCTTGCAAACTGTTCAATTAAAGTGTAGAATGCAAATGGATTACAATCTGTGTTTTGTTATACATGAATGACAGTGAGCTATTGCACTGTGTATCAGGGCTTAAAAACATACAATTCAATTTCCATTACAAAGAAAACAGAAGGACTCTGTTTAAAATGTTATCTCGACAACTTGACTACATGTTTTACTTTATTGGAATGTCATGATGAAGCTCAATCTCCCCAGTAGTGTCCCTAGAAATTGCTCTCATTCTAACATTCTAAATGCTAGGAGCGGAAAGAACATCTTCTATTGAGAGCTACAATGAAGTTCATCTATTTGGAACCGACATTTGGTGAGTCAAATTGTTCAATTTGCATGTTTATTTCTTTCATTGATTTTTAGTTGATCGAAAGGCAATCACACAGCATAGGCTCAGCCTTCTTGTTGGTTGTAAATATCAAAGTATTTACATGGACTTTTCTACTAGAAAGGACATAAATAAAAGGCAGGGGTAACCAATGCATTTTGGAAAACTCCAGTATGGGGTTACACAATCTAACACTTCTTTCAAAAATCTATTTATTCTCATATGTGAAAAAAATAACTGGATCAGATTTTCACCGACATGTGAATTGCCCCATAGACTATAATGTCTACTAATAATGAGCAAAAGTGCTTGGATAACGTCTTATCCGAGCACGCTCAGGTGTTATCCGAGCAACTGGGAGTGGTTGTTTATTATGTTCAAGTCCCTGCGACTGCATGATTTGGGCCTGATAGTCATCCTGAACACATTGGTTGGGTAACACCAGAGCATGCTCTGATAAGGCATTATCCGAGCAGGTTCACTCATCACTAATGTCTATGTGTAATATCTGTGAAAAACATGGTTAGAATATGTATGTGAATACTGGATATCTAAATGAGGACAAAAACATCCTGGCAACAAATTGCTAAATAAACGTTGGCCCCTAAAGAAAATGTGCCAAAAATTTGATACTACAAATTTGTACTAATGTAATGTAATATTTAGCAATTGGAATTTGGGAATTGTTAAAAGACACAAGCAGTGCTGTCCGGTAATCTTGATGCTGAGCTCAGTTACTGGTAACTATTGGTAAAGCATATTTCGAGACAAAACTAGGATTGGGAAATAAACTTGTCCAGAGAACAGCTGAAAAGCAACAATCTAATGTAGAGAAGAGATAGTGGTACTCAGGTCTAAGCAGCCTTTATTCGGAGACAACGGGAGAGCAAATACCCTTTACTTATAATCAAACTAGTTGTATATGTTAAAAAGTACTTTGTACTTCATTGAAGGCTACAAATTATGTAGTGTCTGCTCCTTATAATCCAATCTATCATTGATTAAAATTTACTTTCTACAGTAGTCTCCTTTTAGCCAATTATCTGGACTCTACTACTGCAATAAATGTTAAGATTTGACATGCACAGTATCTGGTTTCCACACTAGATTTAACTTCCAGGATTGAGATGATGTATTTTCGCTTCCATTTAAAACATTACATTTGTTCATCTTTTTTTCAGGTCACCTGCTGTCACTGGAGATTTTCTTAATCTCCCAACTTTAGCCATCTTACTGATCCACGCTGCATACCAATGAACTGTGAAATAAAGACAACATAATTGAAAGAGATGGACTTGGAAAGGCTGCAATGAATTTATGGAAACCACTGCACAGCTCTGCAGATACAAAGTTATGATACATTTGTTTTTAGGCACAAATAAACCATCCTAAACAAAAACAATTAGTTATATCCACAAAGGCCAAATAGTAGAAAAATGGATAATTCACTGCCTGGTGTGCAATAAATAATCATATTTATGATGTCTTAAAATTTTCAACCCCTCAAATTCTGATTAAAAAATCATGTTAGCCCTCATTCGCACATTTGTTTTTCACGTGTGTTCTGTCTGTTATTTTTCACAAATAAATCCCATGACCCTTTATATATCTTATGGGGCTTTAGCTGACTTTGGTTTTCTTCTAGACCATGTGTAAACAAAAAATTTAGGAGACATGTCCATTTCTAATCTGAGGCAAAGATCAAAAATTATATATGCAAGTATGTGGGACCCAAGAATCAAAGTGTCACGTCGTTCTGTCTGTATCTGCTTGTCGGCGTGACAATTCATGTTTTTTGCTCTAACCCCTTACTCCTTTCCCCCTAATTGAGCGGGGATACTGCTGACTGTTACCTGTATGGAGCCTGCTCGGTTCCCTGCTCTGCTGTGTAGCTGCACATGTGGTGTTGGGTCTTTGCTCTGCTGCTTGACCATTCGCATGTGCAGTCCCTGGTCACCGCTGTGGAAGCTGTCCACAGGTTGTCAGGTCATTTGCAGCTGGTGCATGACTTTCCACGTGTGTCTTGGCTGGCAGCCATGGCCAGGTGCTCTAAGCTGCAGTTCCTGCACTGATTGTGCTGCAATGGTTTCTGTGTGTGCTTAGGGCGTGCGCAGCCACACCTCCCCTGCTTTTATCAGGGTTAGTGTGTGTACTTGAAATGCTTTCCCCAGCCAATTGCTGAAGGGCAGCTCCTTTATAAACTTACTCTGCCCTATGGGCGGGGCCAGAGCTACTCACAATGCTCCTGGACTTTGCTATGTGTGTCTTGTGTCTGTGGACCTCGTCTGTCTCGGTCATGATATCAAATTCCCTGCCTCGATTCCAGCTTTGTCCTGTTCCCTCGCCCTGCCCCGGAGGGGGTATATCCGGGCCTGAATCCCTGATCCTGTACCTGTCCTGTACCTGACCCCGTCTAAATTCACCCTGGCCTGGAGGCGGTGTAGCCAGGCTTGAATCCTTGATCCTGTACCTATCCTGTACCTGACTATGTCTGAACTGTCTGCTATGTTTGTGTTCCTGGAATCCCTCTGTGTTTGGAGCCCTGCACCCAGTGACTCTGAGACTCTTGTAACCGGTGTTCCTGCTGAGCATCTACTATGCTGTGCTCTGACTACCATGCGGTGCTAGTTCCATGCAGGCCCAGCAATCCTGCGGTGTTAGCACCATCACACTTAAGTTTCTTCCTAGGTCCAATGCCCGGAGCCTGACGACCGCATTCTGGAACCAGATGACTGCTGCTTGGAGCCTGGATGACTGCAGTGGTGCCTGTAGGTTGTGTTGGATGTCCGGAACCAAACGACTCCCGTCTGATGTCTGCTGGTGACTCTGATGTCCTGTGGGTGACCCTGATGTCCTGCCTGCGTCTGGATGACCTTGTGTATCCTGATGACCTTGTGTGTCCTGATGTCCTGATGACCTCGTGTGTCCTGATGACCTCGTGTGTCCGGGTTTTGTCTATGTACTGTGACTTTACTGTAAGTAAACTTTACTTTACTCATGCCTGAAGTTGTGTGGTGTCATCAAGTCCTACATGTCCTTGTCCACATGCTCAGCTGCCACAGTATCCCGGTCGCTGCCCTTCCCTAGTTTGGGTAGGCCCGGGTCCCCCTCTGTGGTATAGAGGGTCCATATTGCATCTCCGGGGGACGCACACCCCCTCGCCATGGCGTGGAGGTGCCTGCTGGGCCGCATCTGCGGCTACAGTCATGACACAAAGCTTTCATGCCAAAATTCTCATTTGAAAAGTTGCAAACTTTAGCTGCACCTAAATTTTGTGACTTCTGGAGTCTTCAAGGCCAAATGGGTGGAGCTCGGCAGGGACAATGGCGGTGTTTGCTATGCCAGAAATCTTAGTCCAGCAGGATCTAGAGTACAAGTTGGCGTGAGGTGCAATTGGAGGTGTACTCCACTTGTCCTGTGCTCCTAATTCCTAATACTTCTTGAATCAGGAGCATCTGACTCCAGCACTTCTGCTCATCAAGACCTACCGTATGAGAACAACGCCTGCCCTGATGAATCGGGTCCTGTAAGTCTGTGAAAATTCCATCAGCACACAGATGGTATACAGTATGTCTGCAATCTGTGTACTGTCCATGATTGCAATTGTAATGGCTAGCTGAAGTGTTGTAATTTAATTATTATATCATATGAGAAAATTATTGATGAAACTAATGGAAAAAAGTTGACATGCTAACCAAACATTGATGAAAATCAGATCAAACACTGATGAAACCCAGACAGTTTTTTATGTACCAGAAATTTCACTGCACTGATGTCTGAATGAGTCCTAATTCCGCAAAGCCATAGCCAAGGCTACAATTTTAAACTCTGAAGAGCAAGGGTGATAAGATTAAGATTTTGACCAAAAGGATGATCACATTATATAGCAAATAAATTCAATGTGCAACGTAAAACAATTTAATCAGATGAATACCTTAAAAAAGCAAATTACCATTTCTCAAATACAATGTAAGGTAATAGAATTTGCCATTGTTTGCCCTGGGAATGGCGGTTACCTATGAAATATGAATACACTCAGGCAGAACCCATCTAGTGGCCGTCTAGTGTTTCGAGCGTGGTGGCACCCACTAGACAGTTTCTGCCTGGGAGCATGCATATCGCAAATGTGACCGCAGTTCCCGAAGCAGACAATGGCAGATCCTTGCAGCGCACAGTACAGGCGCTGAGAGGATACATACATCTGCAGTCACACAGAGTGACTGCAGATTTTTCATTTTAGACCTGTAGACCCCTTTAATGTGAATTTGCACAATGTTAAAGAGGAGCAGTCATATTTCGTTTTACTTTTCAGAAATCAATAGTAGGAATGAAAATAGGAAACTTTGTAATATATCTTATCAAAGAAATCTGCTTCTTTCGACTCAAGAATTCAGACACGTACTGAACACAGCATGCAATATACTTACAGTATATCTGTAATCATAAAAGATAGTAAAGTAAGTATCTTGGAAAGTGAGTGATATATAGCTGCTGTACAAGGGAGAATTGAAGACCATTCGGGAATTGTGAAGACCAAAAAGAGGGAAGCCGAACATATAGTCAAAGAAAAAGTGGGACAATAGAAATAAGACTAAAATACCTTTATTAATGAGGGTAGTAAGAAGTAGCACTATATGCATAAAGAGGTGCCGGCACAAGTTAATAAAAATGAAAATGAAACATAAGGTAATGGATGGAAAGATAATTTATAAATATATAAGCATAAATAGCAGAGTAAATAGCAATTATAAGAAATAGCAAAGCCCACAAGGAAAAGTGGCTCACAATAGTGGGGTAACAGAAAATGACTCACAGTATTATTTGTGTGAAGTAGGACAGTTATCTGGATGTAAGAGTGTCAGAGGAAAAAATAACCATTCTATATACAATGAGAGAAAAGTAGATACTACACGGATGTAAATTCATATAGAGGCACAAACAATATGTCACTATATGGTTGTGTAGCATGCCCAAAGTTGGGGAGAGCAAGTGAATAGTAGCAAGAGATGCAAAACCCACAAAAGAGTAGTTGTATTGCAATATATAGATAGGGCAAGTAGCTACAAGGAGGAGGAGGTGCAAAACCTGTGGGGAACAATTAATCTAGAGAGAGATGGAATACTGTTACCATGGACACAATTGAATACCTGTATGGTTTACGGTCCTGGTGTGGCACACACCCGATGTGCGTTTTGGAACATGTCCTTCGTCACCCCATGAGGAGAGAGACTTACTCAGTGACTCTGCAGATGGAAAATGACTGCTGTACAAACTGTGCTACATGGGGAATCGGTGATCTGTGATGTCCCATGTAATGACCACCACTATACAAGGCATCCGTTAGATGTCCCTCATTGGACTTCTTAACTGCACACTTGATTTTAAACCTCAATAAATGTATATTAAATTTCTATATGTGATTTATTAGGTATATCTTAAGAATATGAAAAACGGACTAAGAACTAGCTAATACAAAGCTTGCACTATAAATAATGAATTTATATCAATTGCGCATGTATCCTCAAAAAAGGCTTGTGCCTCATGCAAATGAACAGGTGAAAAGAGCAATGCTAGTTCCCATAATGGTAAAATACCCAGGGAAAGCCGTGCAGATCTCAGATACCATCCCATGCATATGGGGAAAAAGCAAATTAAGTCACATAATAATTACCAAGGGAGACCACTCAGCCCACAGATGCATGGTAATTATTAAGTGACTTAATTTGTTCTCTCTCTCTTTTTTCCTCATATGCATGGGATGGTATCTGAGATCTGCACGGCTTTCCCTGGGTATTTTACCATTACGTGAACTAGCATTGCTCTTTTCACCTGTTCATTTGCATGAGACATAAGCCTTTTTTAAGGATGCATGCGCAATTGATATAAATTCATTATTTATAGTGCAAGCTATTTATTAGCTAGTTCTTAGTCCGCTTTTCATATTATTAAGATATACCTAATAAATCGAAATAGAAATTGAATATACATTTATTGTTATTAGAGAAGAGCGACTTTGGCAAAAGTCGGGTTGAACGAAATCGGCGGATTATCGTGAAAAGTCGGAGGCCGACTGAAACACGAAACCCAATGCAAGTCAATGGGGAAGCAAAGTCGGCAGGGAGAGGAGGACAGGAAACACACCTACAGTGCCCTTTTGAATGCCAAAAACATCAATTCTGATTACTGAAGCTTTTCAACCTTAATTTACTTCATAATACTAGTTACGCACTGAAAAATGGGGGTTATTTGGCTAAATTTGTGGGGGGGTAGGGCTGGCTCCAGGTTTTCATGTGCCCTGGGCCAAAGAGCGCCCCTTTAACACATACCACAACTCATGATGCTCCGATACGGCAGAGAAATAGCGGTATAGTACAATGAAAAATACTTCACTTTTTACATCTCATGACTGATATCCATATTTAACCCCTTTCTGACATCAGACGTACTATCCGTCCATGGGACCAGGGCCCCTATGCCCATGGACGGGATAGTACGTCTAGCGCGATCAGCGGCGCCCACGTGGTGAGCGCCGCTGATCGCGGCCGGGTGTCAGCTGATCATCACAGCTGACACCAGGCACAATGTGTCAGGGGTGGTCACGGACCGCCCCCGACACGTTAACTCCTTGCACACCACGATCAAACATGATCGCGGTGTACCGGGGTTAAAAGGAAGCATCGGCAGGGAGGGGGCTCCCTCCGTGCTTCCCTGAGCCCCCCACAGCAGCGCAATGTGCAGCGCTGCTGCTGGGGGCTCTTTCCCTGCAGGGCCCCGAATCCAAGATGGCGACAGGGGCCTTCGGGGGCCTGCAGGGAGCTGACTTCCTCAGTGCCTGCAAAGCGCAGGCACGAGGAAGTCTACAGCAGTGCCTGTGACAGATCGCTGATCTGTCACAGTGATCTGTGATGTGACAGATCAGCGATCTGACACAGTACAGTGATGTCCCACCTGGGACTATGTAATAAAGTTAAAAAAGAAAGTGTTAAAATAATTTTTAAAAAATCGCCAAATAAATTAGAAAAAAAAAAAAATTCCCCCACTAAATCCATTTTTTGGAAATAAAAAAAAAAACAATAAAAGTACACATATTAGGTATCGCCGCGTCCGTAACGACCCACCCTATAAAACTGTCCCATTAGTTAACCACTTTAGCCAACCCCTTAAAAAATAAAAATAAAAAATGAAGCAAAAAATAATGATTTATTATCATACTGCCAAACAAAAAGTGCAATGACGCGCGATCCAAAAGACGCCTATAAATATCCATGGTACCGCTGAATACGTCATCTTGTCCCGCAAAAAACGAGCTGCCATACAGCATCATCAGTGAAAAAATTAAAAAGTTATAGCTCACAGAATAAAGCGATGCAAAAATAATTATTTTTTATATAAAATAGTTTTCATTGCATAAAACCGCCAAAACATAAAAAAATGACCTAAATGAGGTATTGCTGTAACCATACTGACCCGAAGAATAAAACCGCTTTATCAATTTTACTGCACGTGGAACGGTGTAAATGCACCCCCCAAAAGAAATTCATGAAACGCTGGTTTTTGTTCATTCTGCGTCCCAAAAATTGGAATAAAAAGCGATCAAAAAATGTCACATGCCCGAAAATGGTACTAATAAAAACATCAACTCGTCTCGCAAAAAATAAGACCTAACATGACTCAGTGTGTCAAAATATGGAAAAATTATAGCTCTCAATATGTGGTGATGCAAAAACTATTTTGACAATAAAAAGCGTCTTTTAGCGTATGACAGCTGCCAAAAATAAAACCCGCCATAAATAGTAAATCAAATCCCCCGATATCACCCCCTTAGTTAGGGAAAAATAATAAAATGAAAAGAAAATGTATTTATTTCCATTTTCCCATTAGGGTTAGGGTTAGGGTTAGGGCTAGGGTTAGGACCAGGGCTAGGGCTAGGGTTAGGGCTAGGGCTAGGGTTAGGGCTAGGGTTAGGGTTAGGGTTAGGGCTAGGGTTAGGGCTGAGATTAGGGTTAGGGGTGTGTTGGGGTTCGGGTTGGAGTTAGAATTGGGTGTTTCCACTGTTTGGGCACATCAGGTGCTCTCCAAATGCAACATGGCGTCTGATCTCAATTCCAGCCAATTCTTAGTTGAAAAAGTCAAATGGTGCTCCTTCCCTTCCAAGCTCTGCCATGCGCCCAAACTGTGTTTTACCCCCACATGTAGGGTATCAGCCTACTCAGGACAA
The DNA here is from genome assembly GCF_039654945.1 of Dendrobates tinctorius. Classification (NCBI taxonomy): domain Eukaryota; kingdom Metazoa; phylum Chordata; class Amphibia; order Anura; family Dendrobatidae; genus Dendrobates; species Dendrobates tinctorius. The sequence goes on from NW_027361765.1 coordinate 7,036,364, forward strand.
ATTGCAAAACAACTTTTGGGGTCCAATTTCTCCTGTTACCCTTAGGAAAATAAAAAATTGGGGGCAAAAATAACATTTTTGTGGAAAAAATGATTTTTTTATTTTCATGCCCGAGCGTTATAAACTTCTGTGACGCACTTGGGGGTTCAAAGTGCTCACCACACATCTAGATAAGTTCCGTGGGGGGACTAGTGCCAAAATGGGGTCACTTGTGGGGAGTTTCAATAGTTTAGGTACATCAGGGGCTCTCCTAGCGCACATGACACCCGCAGACGATTCCATCAAAGTCTGCATTCCAAAACGTCACTGCTTCCCTTCCGAGCCCGGACGTATGTCCATACAGTAGTTTTCTCCCACATATGGGGTGTCAGCGTACTCAGGACAAATTGGACAACAACTTTTGGTGTTCAATTTCTCTTGTTACCCTTGGGAAAATAAAAAAATTGGGGACTATTTGATCATGTTTGTGGAAAAAATACAATTTTTTTATTTTCATGCCCGGGCATTATAAACTTCTGTGAAGCCCTTGGGGGTTCAAAGTGCTTACCACACATCCAGATAAGTTCTGTGGGGGGTCTAGTGTCCAAAATGGGGTCATTTGTGGGGAGTTTCAATAGTTTAGGTACATCAGGGGCTCTCCAAACGCACATGACACCCGCAGACCATTCCATCAAAGTCTGCATTCCAAAACGTCACTACTTCCCTTCCGAGCCCCGACGTGTGCCCATACAATAGTTTTCTCCCACATATGGGGTATCAGTGTACTCAGGACAAATTGGACAACAACTTTTGCTGTCCAATTTCTCCTGTTACCCTTGGAAAAATAAAAAAATTGGGGACTAATTGATCATGTTTGTGGAAAAAATACAATTTTTTTATTTTCATGCCCGGGCATTGTAAACTTCTGTGAAGCCCTTGGGGGTTCAAAGTGCTCAATACACATCTAGATATGTTCCTTAGGGGGTCTAGTTTCCAAAATGGGGTCATTTGTGGGGGGTTTCCACTGTTTAGGTACATTAGGGGCTCTCCAAAGGCAACATGACACCCGCAGACCATTCCATCAAAGTCTGCATTCCAAAACATCATTACTTCCCTTTCGAGCCCCGACGTGTGCCCATACAGTAGTTTTCTCCCACATATGGGGTGTCAGCGTACTCAGGACAAATTGGACAACAACTTTTGGGGTTCAATTTCTCCTGTTACCCTTGAGAAAATAAAAAAAATTGGGGACTAATTGATCATGTTTGTGGAAAAAATGAGATTTTTTATTTTCATGCCCGGGCATTATAAACTTCTGTGAAGCTCTTGGGGGTTCAAAGTGCTCACCACACATCTAGATAAGTTCCTTAGGGGGTCTAGTTTCCAAAATGGGGTCATTTGTGGGGGGTTTCCACTGTTTAGGTACATTAGGGGCTCTCCAAAGGCAACATGACACCCGCAGACCATTCCATCAAAGTCTGCATTCCAAAACGTCACTACTTTCCTTCCGAGCCCCGACATGTGCCCATACAGTAGTTTTTTCCCACATATGGGGTATCAGCGTACTCAGGACAAATTGGACAACAAATTTTGGGTTCCAATTTCTCCTGGTACCCTTGGGAAAATAAAAAAAATTGGTGACTTAAAGATCATGTTTGTGGAAAAAATACAAATTTTTTATTTTCACGCCCGGGCGTTATAAACTTCTGTGAAGCACTGGGGGGTTCAAAGTGCTCACCACACACCTAGATAAGTTCCTTGGGGGTCAAGTTTCCAAAATGGTGTCTTCTGTGGGGTGTTTTTACTGTTTTGGTACATCAGGGGCTTTCCAATCGCGACATGGTGTCCGATCTCAATTCCAGCCAAAAACGCCAAATGGCGCTGCTTCCCTTCTGAGCTCTGCCATGCGCCCAAATAGTGGTTTACCCCCACATGTGTAGTATCAGCGTACTCAGGACAAATTGCACAATAACTTTTAGAGTCCTGTTACCCTTGGGAAATTAAAAATTGGGGGTGAAAAGATTTTTGTGGAAAAAATATGATTTTTTAATTGTACCGCTGTACGTTATAAACTTCTGTGAAGCCCTTGTGGGTTCAAAGTTCTTGCCACATATCTAGATAAGTTCCTTAGGGGGTCTAGTTTCCAAAATGGTGTCATTTGTGGGGGGTTTCCACTGTTTTGGTACATCAGGGGTTTTCCAATCGCGACATAGTGTCCGATCTCAGTTCCAGCCAAAAACGTCAAATGGCGCTGCTTCCCTTCCGAGCTCTGCCATGCACCCAAATAGTGGTTTACTCCCACATGTGGGGTATCAGCGTACTCAGGACAAATTGCACAATAACTTTTAGGGTCCTGTTACCCTTGAGAAAATAAAAATTGGGGGTGAAAAGATCATTTTTGTGGAAAAAATATGATTTTTTAATTGTACCGCTGTACGTTATAAACTTCTGTGAAGCTCTTGTGGGTTCAAAGTTCTCACCACATATCTAGATAAGTTCCTTGGGGGGTCACTTGTGGGGGTTTCCACTGTGTAGGTACATCAGGGGCTCTCCAAACGTGACATAGCGTCCGATCTGAATTCCAGCCAATTTTGCATTGAAAAAGTCAAACGGCGCTCCTTCCCTTCTGAGCTCTGCCATGCGCCGAAACAGTGGTTCCCCCCACATATCAGGTATCAGCGTACTCAGGACAAATTGCACAATAACTTTTGCAGTCCAATTTCTCCTGTTACCCTTGGTAAAAGAAAAAAAATTGAACCTGAAGTATTTTTTTTGTGAAAAAAAGTTAGATGTTCATTTTTTTTAAATATTCAAAAAATTCCTGTGACTCACCTAAAGGGTTAATAAACTTCTTGAATGTGGTTTTGAGCACCTTAAGGGGTGCAGTTTTTAGAATGGTGTCACCTTTGGGTATTTTCTATCATATAGACCCCTCAAAGTGGCTTCAAATGTGATGTGGTCCGTAAAAATAAAATGGTGTTGCTAAAATGAGAAATCGCTGGTCAATTTTTAACCCTTATAAATTCCTTACAAAAAATTTTGGTTCCAAAATTGTGCTGATGTAAAGTAAACATGTGGGAAATGTTAGTTATCAAGTTTTTTGTGTGCCGTATCTCTGTGACTTAAGGGCATAAAAATTCAAAGTTGGAAAATTGTGAAAATTTTTTTCACAAATAAACACAAGTTATTTGAATTAAATTTTACCACTATCATGAAGTACAATATGTCCCGAGAAAACACTGTCAGAATCACCGGGATCCATGGAAGCGTTCCAGAGTTATGACCTCATAAAGGGACAGTGGTCAGAATTGTAAATAATTGGCCTGGTCATGAACATGCAAACCACCCTTGGGGGTGAAGGTGTTAATAGCTCCAAAAAAGGACAGTATATTACTCCATACAGTATTATGGACACCGCATAGTGCGCTATACAGAGTAATGAGGCCCATATATTTCTCCATACAGAATCATTGGTCCCATATAATGTTTGAAACAGTATATGATGAGCTCCACATAATGCTACAGTATATGTTGGTCCCCATGGATGAAGCTCCACTGTTTTATGGGCCCAAATAATGCTTCATACATAATGGGCCCCATTTCTAATGCTCTAGTGTATAATATGCCCTGTAAATGCTGCTCCAGTGTCTGATGTCCACCTTTGGAATGCTCCAGTGTATGGTGGGCCCCATATATCATTCTCCAGAGTATAGTGCTCCCCAAAAATAGCTGTCCGAACATTGAAAACAATTAAATAAGTCTCCTCGCTATGGAATCCCTGTACTAGTCTGGACTACTCGTCATCCCCATCGTCCATCTCACTGCACTTGGCTGTTTAGGCAGAGGGCGTACAGACGTGATGTCATTGCGCTCTCTGATCAGACTATCACTGTCAGGAAATGCGGAAGACGTCATGACGGTGGAGCAGGGAGAGGTAAGTATTTCAACTTTGCAAGTGCTGTGATCCTGAGCAAGCAGGGGGGGCCCACTCGTTGGCGACGGCAGTGGCACAGGGCCCCTCTAATAGTACGGCGGTGTGTGGCGGTGTGTCTGACGGCGGGTGGGGGTGGGAGTGGGCCCTCGCACCGGCAGAGACACTTTTGTGTACTATGAGGGGCCCTGTGCCAGTGCTGTCGCCCATGAGTATGCCCCCCCAACCAGCTCAAGGAACCTGCACTTTCATCTGCACCTTCCTCTTTGTCACCGTGTAAGGTGGTATAGTATGCGGGAAGGGGAACCTGAGTTTCCTCTGGGTCAGATTCTGACTGTGTAGAGTGTGAGGGGAATGTAGTGGTCTGGGTCAAAGTACCAGCAGAATCATCTAGCAGTGGCTGGGCATCAGTGCACTTGTGGCGTCCCCAGGAGTACGGTCGCCACAGTGGCATTACCTTCCTCCTAGGGAGTGTGATGTCATGCTTGGGAGCAGCGAAGGATCTCTCTAGCAGTTAAACCAACACACAACACATTTCCCACTCCACGCCAGCAGGGAGACCTCTGAACATGACTGCTGAGGAGCTGCTCTCTGTGGTCAGGAGGAGGTAAGTTAGGCCATTCTGTGCAGGGAAGGGGAAGTGTGTGGATGTGAAAAGGGGAGCTGGAGGATGAGCAGAGTTAAGGCTCACTCCTAGCTGGAGCGCATGGTCAGGATTCCGGTCTCCGAGTTTGTAGGGACACTGACGTTCCTGCAGCAGAATCCAGAGGAAGTAGCAGCTGTAAATGCTCTGTACCCAAATGAGGCTCGGAGGCCCAAGCATCGACGTGTGTGAGCCAGAAGGAAAAGGCTACGGCTGCCAGCCATATGTGTTATGATGAGTCACCGAAGGAGGAAAAAACAAAATACCAGCTAAGTCCAGAAAAACCAGAGAGTTTGGCAGCTATCGGATTGCAGACCCCTGAACCTATCCACAACAACTAGCAGTAGCCGTGGGGGGTTCCTACGGTGCCCTAGACCCCTTGATCACAGCCGGAGAACTATATAGCCTAAAGACAGAAAGGGGAAAAACTAAACTGCCCCAGAGCAGACCCCAAAGCAATAGGCAGCCCCCAACATATAATGACGGTGAAGCAAGATGAAAACACTAACACAGATAGAAAGATAGGTTGAGCAAATGATGGGGCCCAAGCTAACTACATAGGACAGGATAGGAAAGCTGCTGTCTGCCATCCGCAAAAACCCTATAAAAATGAGCCAACCGACTGATAGGAAAAACAGGCCCTGAAGTCGCTAGGCTTCAAAAGACTATATCAGCACTCAGGTATATTCTGAAGACAGAGCAAAAGATCAACAGATCAGAGACAAAAATGGAATTCAGCTCACCCCCGGCCGGGGATGGCAGAACTCCCAAAAAGCAAGGCAAAACAAAAACAAACTGAAGAGTACAAAGCAGAGCAGAAAAACTTAGCTTTGAGATGCAGGAATCAGACTGGTCTCCAAGAATCCAGCAGGAAAATCAGCAGCCAGGAGGAAGGGTGTCGGCAGCCTTATATCCAGTCCTCAATTCCATCCACCCAGTCATCATTTAGCTGCCCAGGTGTCTGATAATCAGCCTCACTACCTTCCTTCACCAGAGGAGGGAGTTCATCAGACCTCAATAGTGAAGGGAAAAATGAACTTACAACAGTACCTCCCCCTTGAGGAGGGTTCACCGAACCCTCATCCATGCCACCAGGGCGATCCGGGTGAGCCCGATGAAAGGCATGCATCAATCTTTCGGCATGAATATCAGAGGCAGAGACCCAGGAATTATCCTCCTGACCATAACCCTTCCACTTAACCAAATACTGGAGTCTCCGTCTAGCCAGACGGGAATCCAGTATCTTCTCTACCTCATATTCCATGTTACCTTCAACCAATATAGGGTCAGGAGGTGCTGCCACAGGAACTACTGGTTCAACAAACCTCTTCAACAAGGACTTATGAAACACATTATGAATTTTAAATGTGACAGGAAGAGCCAACCGAAAAGAGACCGGATTAATAATCTCCAAAATCTTGTAAGGTCCAATAAATCTAGGCTTAAACTTAGGAGAAGCCACCTTCATAGCGATATTTTTTGATGACAACCCAACCAGATCACCCACCTTAAACTGGGGACCAACGGTCCTACGCCGGTTGGAAAACCGCTGGGCCTTTTCCTGGGAGAGAGACAACTTATCCACAACTTGGTCCCAGATCTGGTGCATTCTCTCCACCACAGTGTCAACACCTGGGCAGGCAGAAGGCTCCACCTGCCCTGAAGAAAATCGAGGGTGAAAACCAAAGTTACAAAAAAAAGGTGACATCAAAGTGGCAGAACTAGCTCTATTATTTAAAGCAAATTCGGCCAAGATCAAAAATGAAACCCAATCATCCTGATCGGCAGAAATAAAACATCTCAAATACGACTCCAAAGTCTGGTTTGTTCTCTCCGTCTGCCCATTGGTCTGAGGGTGAAATGCAGAGGAGAAGGACAACTGAATTCCCAGCTTGGAACAGAAAGTCCTCCAAAATCTAGACACAAACTGAACTCCTCTGTCAGATACAATGTTCTCAGGAATCCCGTGCAAGCGAACCACCTGTTGCAAAAACAAGGGCACCAACTCAGAAGAAGATGGCAACTTAGGGAGTGGTACAAGATGGACCATCTTAGAGAATATATCACAAATCACCCAAATAACAGTCATTCTCTGAGAGACAGGCATATCAGAGATAAAATCCATTGAAATATGGGTCCATGGCCTCCTGGGCACCGGCAAAGGCATCAACAAGCCACTAGAGCGAGAACAAGGTTTAGACCGGGAGCAAGTCCCACAGGACTGCACAAAATTCCTGACATCATGAGACAAGGCGGGCCACCAAGAAGACTGACTCACCAGATCTCTAGTACCAAAAATACCTGGATGACCAGCCAATGCAGAACAATGAACTTCAGACATCACTCTCTTCCTCCACTGGTCAGGAACATACAACTTTCCACTGGGACAACGCTCAGGATTGTCCTCCTGAAACTCTTCCAGAGCATGTCTCAAATCGGGCGAGATGGCAGAAAGAACTACCCCCTCGCCTAAGATGGTAGCAGGCTTAGTCACCACAGGAGAATCAGCAAGGAAACTCCTAGAGAGGGCGTCTGCCTGGACATTCTTAGTGCCCGGAAGAAAAGAGACCACAAAATCAAAACGTGTGAAAAACAAGGCCCACCTAGCCTGTCTAGGATTCAAGCGCTTGGCCGACTCCAGGTAAATCAAATTCTTGTGGTCAGTAAGGACCACAACTTGGTGTTTGGCTCCCTCCAACCAATGTCTCCACTACTCAAATGCCCATTTCATGGCCAACAGTTCCCGATTCCCCACACCATAGTTACGTTCAGATGGAGAGAACTTTCGGGAAAAGAAAGCACAAGGATTCATTTTAGATGTCACAGGATCTTTTTGGGACAACACCGCTCCTGCACCAATCTGAGAAGCGTCCACCTCCACCTGAAACGGGAGTGAGACATCAGGTTGCCGCAAAACCGGAGCAGAAGTGAATCTTCGCTTCAGCTCCTGAAAGGAAGAAACGGCCTCCGGAGACCAATTCAGCACATCAGCACCCTTCCTAGTCAAATCCGTCAATGGCTTGGCAATACCAGAAAAATTAGCTATAAATTTCCGATAAAAATTAGCAAAACCCAAAAACTTATGGAGGGCCTTCAAAGAAGTGGGCTGAACCCAATCATAAATGGCCTGTACCTTGGCCGGGTCCATTTCAATAGTTGACGGAGACAAAATAAATCCCAAAAATGAAATCCTCTGTACCCCAAAAAGGCATTTCGATCCCTTGACATACATGCCCTAGACCCCTCGATCACAGCCGGAGAACTATATAGCGTAAAGACAGAAAGGGGAAAAACTAAACTGCCCCAGAGCAGACCCCAAAGCAATAGGCAACCCCCAACATATAATGACGGTGAAGCAAGATGAAAACACTAACACAGATAGAAAGATAGGTTGAGCAAATGATGGGGCCCAAGCTAACTACATAGGACAGGATAGGAAAGCTGCTGTCTGCCATCCGCAAAAACCCTATAAAAATGAGCCAACCGACTGATAGGAAAAACAGGCCCTGAAGTCGCTAGGCTTCAAAAGACTATAGCAGCACTCAGGTATATTCTGAAGACAGAGCAAAAGATCAACAGATCAGAGACAAAAATGGAATTCAGCTCACCCCCGGCCGGGGATGGCAGAACTCCCAAAAAGCAAGGCAAAACAAAAACAAACTGAAGAGTACAAAGCAGAGCAGAAAAACTTAGCTTTGAGATGCAGGAATCAGACTGGTCTCCAAGAATCCAGCAGGAAAATCACCAGCCAGGAAGAAGGGCGTCGGCAGCCTTATATCCAGTCCTCAATTCCATCCACCCAGTCATCATCTAGCTGCCCAGGTGTCTGATAATCAGCCTCACTACCTTCCTTCACCAGAGGAGGGAGTTCATCAGACCTCAATAGTGAAGGAAAAAATGAACTTACAACACATACGAGAAAGTTGCAAAAGAGAGTCAACAGGGGGAACTTAATTGAACTCAGCACTGCGAGTACCTCAGATAAGCGCTAGAACAGAGGCCACACTACCTATCTGCAGAGAGAGAAATCCAAATTGGCTTCCAGGCTGACCAACTCCTTCTCCATCTGTACTCTTGGTCCTGGACAACACCTACCAAGTACAGGTAAAGGAACTGCACGACTGTGTCTGTCATCTTTCTCCTGCGCCTGGCGCACGGCTCAGCTAAATCCTGCACTGCACACCATCTCCCAACTCTTTCATCTGCCCTGCGACTACGGCCCTACCTGTGCAGCTCTTCTACATCTTAGCTGCACCACAACATCTGTCCCACAGAAGTGCCACTGCAGCGCTGGTCAATCTAATCAGAAACCAGAGGTGGCGTCACGTATCATTCACCTATAAACGTAATTCACCCCTTTCCATGGACGCCCAGGGCCACGGAATGGGTCACCACCACCGTGACACATCCCTTTGAGACAATGGCCCGGTACCAATTAACCCCACTGCCCTGGCTGGCCACCCACACTCCATGTCAGATTCATCTTGGACTGGGGAATTCACGATTTGACTTTATAACCCAGGCATGGTATGATAGAAAGAGCTACATGGACTAATGTGAAGTGTGGCCTGCTGTCTCATTCAGTTTGGGTGGGGGTGCTGGACACAAGGAAAGGGGTTCTTCCTGACCAGGAGCCAGCACTTGACCACTCAGTGCTTGCATTTTTTGAAACTTCAGAAGAGGCGGGCATATTTGATGGAGTCTGTTTCGGCAATGTAAGCCAAAACCAGTTCCTCATGCTCCACCTTTAAAAGCGGTTAACCTACTCCCAGAAAAGGTATCATTACAGGCTTCCGGAATGACGCAGGCTCAATACCTCCTGCCTTAGCTGCTATTGTGCTTTTGCCACTACCAGCAGATGCACCACCACCTTCATCACCAGCTGCCCCCCCGTGCCCACGTCCGCGGCCTCTTCCACCAAACTTCAAAATTTTGCACAAAATAGACACAAAATAACATCAGATATATGGCACTGTATCAGAAATGTGCAGATCTATTCAGTCAAAGGATAATTGTCAATCTCCATATATATTCCATCAGTCACACAGAGACGCTCACAGGCTCAGTATGGATTAGACAAGAATATAAAAAGTAGACAAAGTGCACAGTATCATCAGATAGCAGGTATATATAGCATAGTTTAAACATTAACAATGTACGTCTATATATCAGGAGTAGTGTTGAGCAACCACGCTAGTGTTTTGGTTCGTCACACAGGAGGCAAGTTCGTCAAATGTTCGTCGAACCCCATTGAAAACAATGGCAGGCAAACACAAACACATACAAACACATAGGAAACAACTACAAAACACCTTAAAAGGTGTCCCAAAGCAGAGAAAATGCTCAGAAGACAAAAATTACATATGGAAAAGGGCAACTACATTTAGAAAAGAGGTGGAGGAGTAAAAAGAGGAGATGGAGGAGACACAGATATAGGCTTGTCATTCCCTTATGAAGTCAAGAAAGGCTGGAATAAAAATATAAAATACCAACCAAAAAAAAAAAATTCTGAAATCGAACACGATCATATACCGTCAGACTTCCCACCAATAAATTATGCCAACTGGCGATCGGGCGGCGTTATTCCTACGAACCTCCAAACAGCGTCCATGAAGGCAAAGTGTTTGCTTTCCGATGGCAGTATGATTGCAAAGCTGAACCTTAAAGGAATGTCCAAAAGGGCACCACCAGGAGTGGAGCCTGCGGCTTAATTGGACTCCATCCGGGAAACCACAACCTTGCCACCTCAACAAAAGATGCACATATTGAAAGCTTTGTCGATTGTGTGTGTGGTGTGGTATGTCCGTTTGTAGCTGTGCTAGCAATTTGTCAGCTTTATTCCGTTAACGAACGAGACTCCGACATGCCCCCGCGGTATGCGTCAAGCTTACTAGAGGGATATGCGAGGCTCTGGCACTATCATGGTCTATCAAGGCATTCCTGAATTAGGCCTAACCGGCATTCCTGAAAAAATGAAAAAAATTACGTGTCCAAACCACAGTTGCTGTAGCTTGCTTAACAGCTCGGAAGCCGTTCTCAGGCCCAGTATGGATTCGACAAGATTCTAGAAAGTTGATAAAGGGTACAGTTTCACCGGGTAACACGTTTATATGTAGCATAGTTTACACATTAAAAACCTATGTCTATATATCAGGAGGCAGGCTCAAACGGTCTCAGGCCCAGTATGGATTAGACGTGATTGGACAAAGGTGAGAAAGGGTACCGTATCACTGGATAACAGGTATGTATAGCATAGTTTACACATTAAAAACGTAGGTCTATATAACAGGAGGCAGGCTCAGACGGTCTCAGGCCCAGTATGGATTAGACGTGATTGGACAAAGGTGAGAAAGGGTACCGTATCACTGGATAACATGTATGTATAGCATAGTTTATACATTAAAAACCTATGTCTATATAACAGGAGGCAGGCTCAGATGGTCTCAGGCCCAGTATGGATTAGACGTGATGGGACAAAGGTGAGAAAGGGTAACGTATCACCGAATTACAGGTATGTATAGCATAGTTTATACATTAAAAACCTATGTCTATAGATCAGGAGGCAGGCTCAGATGGTCTCAGGCTCAGTATGGATTTGACCAGCTTGTACAAAGTTGAGAAAGGGTATATTATCACTGGATAGCAGGTATATGTAGCATAGTTTAAATATTTAAAATCTCCATGTTCTCAGTATGGATTAGACAACAATCTAAAAAGTAGAAAAAAGGAAATATATTTGAAGCGTACACCAGTATACACTTTTGGTGGTATTTTTAAATCTTCATATATATTTCTGTCTCAGTAAGACAGTCCAGACTCTCCGCAATAGGAAATGAGATGCATACAATTACTGACATAAATTCTAGTGATTGCAGAAATCTAGGAATTCCTATTCACGGGATAATCTTCCGTCACAATTCTCAGAGGCGATGCAGACCCTCAATTAATTAGTGTGTGGAGACAGCGAAAACCTTTCTTTGTGAAGAAAGTGTTGCTGTATCACAGTACCGTTGATCCCATCGCCATTACTCATATCCATATAATTTTGATCACAGGGAGAGATGTAAACATGGTGCTCACTGCCTATCATGCTCTGTCAAGTAACTTTGGAGTGCAAAAGACAGAAGCCACAGGCCGTAGGCGATTCTATTTGGATTGGCATGAGAGGGCACATTTAAAAATGTGCGCTGGAATGTCACACGTCTGTGGGTAGGAAAACTGTGAAAGCTGATGCGAAACCATCACTGTATCTCATTGTGAGTCGACGTCCATAAGAAATAGAAGCCATTGATCATCTGAAGCTAGAGCCCGGCCAGCGGGACAGGGCATAGCTACGTCTTAACCAACATCTTCTATCAGTTCACCAAATTTGTAGTGGCAGTCCCAGTGAAGGATTTGACAGCCCAGACTACAGAGCGAAGGAGCAGGGAGAGGTAAACATTGCAAATTCTGGGGCCCTGCCCAAGCAAGGGGGGCCCACTTGTGGGCATCGGTACTGGCACTGGGCTCCTCATAGTATGGCGGTGTGTCTGATGGCGGGTGTGCACCCCCACCATCAGAGACACTTGATTGCACTATGAGGGACCCTGTGCCAGTGCCCAAGAGTCTGCCCACCCACCTGTCCAGGGCAACGGCACTCGCACGGCTGCATGCGCTAGGTGGTGACCCCGGCCATGGGGGCAGGAGGCAACCCATTTAGGGAGGTTTACAAAATGGCATATGTTGATGTGGGACATTCACCTGCTGCTAAAGGCGAAATTGGTCAAGTCCCAGGAAGAGGCGGACCAAAGAAAGCCATTTTTCTGTCAACCTATGTGTCATCAGGGTAAAGTGTGACAAAATCTTTGGAAACCCCTGCATGGTTCATTTTAATGAAGGTTAGATCATCCACATTTTGGGTCGACAGACGGGTCCTTTTTTCTGTCAGGATTGATCCAGCAGCACTGAAGACTCTTTCCGATAGGACACTTGCAGCTGGGCAAGCAAGCTCCTGTAAGGCATATTGTGCCAATTCAGGCCAGGTGTCCAGTTTAGCTGCCCAATAGTCAAATGGGAATGACCTGTGAGGGAGAACATCGACATGGGAGGAAAAGTATTTTGTAACCATAGTTAACAAGTGCTGTCTCCTGTCACTTTCAATTGATGCAGTATTACCAGTCGTGTGAGCGGGACTTGAAAAATCAGTCCACAACATGTTCATGAAACCCCTGTCTCCAACGCCACTTCTGATGTGTGCACCACCAACACCTCTTCCAAGTTGCCCCCGGCCCCTACGGCTCGTGTGACAACCATCACCGCCGCTGTGTGCTGGGAATGCCTCAACCAACCGGTTTACCAGAGTTGCTTGTTTTTTAGCAAATATTAGGTCAAGGTTCTCCTGTGGCATGATATTTTGGAATTTGCCTTTATAGCGTGGATCCAGGATGCTGGCCAACCAGTAGTCATCATCGTTCATCATTTTGGCAATGCGGGGGTCCCTTTTTAGGATCTGCAAAGCATAATCTGACATGTGGGCCAATGTTCCTGGTGTCAATGATGCACTGCGAGTGCTGGGTGGAGGAGCACTTTCAGGCAAATCCACATCCCTCCAGTCATGCACAAACCCAGTAGCAGACCTTGCCATGCCAACATTTTCTCTTGCCCCACGAGAAGCATCCTCCTCCCCTAAATAATCATCCCCATAATCATCCTCCTCCTCCTCTTTTTCCTCCACCTCATCCAGGACAGTTCCCTGAACAGACAATGGCTGACTGTCAGAAAGGCTTCCCTCCTCCTCTTCCTCATCATCCTCGGCTGCAGACGCCTGCTCCTTGATGTGCTCCAAAGTTTGCATGAGCAGACGCATAAGTGGAATGCTCATGCTCATGATGGCGTCGTCTGCGCTTACCAGCCGTGTGCATTCCTCAAAACATTGAAGGACTTTACAGAGGTCTTTCAGCTTCGACCACTGCACACTTGTCAACTCCATGTCTGCCCTCAAAGTGCCTGCCCATGTATCCTCCCACAAATGCATTACGGCCTGCCTCTGTTCGCACAGCCGCTCAACCATGTGTAGAGTGGAGTTCCACCTTGTTGCAACGTCGA